>NC_141139.1:5964886-6569469 GCF_053477565.2 Lygodium microphyllum
CCTCGTGTTGTTTGGGTCCAAGGGCAGGGGGATATCACATGACAAAGGTGAAGGGGGGTCCAAAATCTTGATGACTCCCCCCCCTTCTTTGTATTTTCTAGGGGGGATACCACACAATGCAAGGGGAGGAGGGTTCCAAATCTCGATGATCCACCCACATCTTCTCTAAGAAGGCAAGCAACCTAAATGAGATAGCATTTCTATTCCTTTCCTAGACATCTATTTCAAGTAGTGATGCCATAAAGATACATGTGGCTGCTTGATTGCTACAATTACATGATTTTTAACATGATCCATTGTGGACTCTCCATGTGACTAACTCCCAAAAGTTGAGCCAGTTTCTTTTGAGTCTACATCTAAGCTACAATACATCAAAGAACAGTGCTCTTGCTCATCCACGAACAAATATGCAAGCTCAAGATTTGCTACATTACATCATAGTATCCATTCCTAATTGCATGTAGTAGCAGCCTAATAGCAACCTTAAAAATAGCAGCCTAACAGCAACCTTAAAAACTATGAAATTTGTAATCTGCAACCTATGTCAAACTACTTTTAGCCTAAAACTTCTTACTTCTAGTAGTCTATCTCACTAGTTAGCAATCCCTAATAACCTATATACAACCTCTCCATTGTGAACAATATAGTCCTTGACCTGTTTTGTGGTTTTTGAACAAGCTACATGTAAAATTTCAAAATAAGATAAAATAGCCTATACAAGATGTACATATTTAAAACAAAGCCCGAGCTAGCCTCAGATTGAACAATGGAGTAGACTAACCTCTTAGGGCCATCCCCAAGAATTTGTCAACCTCTTTATCTATGCCAAATCTCATCCAAAATGAAGACTGTGAAGATTTTTATTGGCGATGCTATGGCTAGAAACTCTCTCCCACTCTAATACCAATTGTTGGAACTATAAGGACAAAGGGAGAAGATTCTATGTTTGTATAAGCTACCTCCAATGCTCTCTTTGTGAGTAGTACTACCTGATTATCTTATTTGAAGAATAAAGAATGAGTGTGTACATGTATAGTTAGGGTTAGTAAGATGGGGAACCAAGTACAATGCCAATCTAATATCCTATCCCTTTCACCAAACTCGTATCCAAAGTACTTGGATATCCATATCCAACTCTCATGGACAGAATCCATAATCCACCCTTTATCTAGAATAGGGTCTTGCAATGTCCATAGACATTAAGCCACAAAGGTTTTCCATCTTCATCCTAGGCTACCTACATGGGGTATCCAAAGCTTCCTTGACCTGAATGCTACCATAGGAGCAAACCAAAATTCTGTGATGGCCTTCACACCACTCAAGCTTTGGCTAGTGTATGAAGCAGTATTCTTCTAGGTTTCTTGCCTTTATTAGCATCTTTTTCTATGGTGTGATCATGGAGGTGATCTATCCATATCTCCAAACCTCGTCCGATAAGCCTCAAAATGAGTAAACTCTTCCCCTTAGGGATTTTTTCTAGTTCAATAAAAAACAAGGCAAACTGCCTATCTTTAAACTAGGAAATCATCCCTTTTCCAAAGAAAGTAACCAAGCTTCTTAACATTTGAAAACATATCCTTTCTTATGTCCCCAATTCGGGTAACAAAATTATAAGTTTTCTTTTAAATGTGCAACTTTTCACGATATAGTAACAAGGCATCTATCTTCATTCATAGTAGTTACATCCTTTAGGGAGATATCATAATCAATCACTATATAGATAATCCATTCCAAATTTCCAATGAGAGGTTGCATATCATTATTGCATTTAGACAAATTTCCAAGGAGATTGTATGTCATAATCCCCTTTTACCAGTAGAATAACTTAATAATATTCAAGTAGCTTAAGTACATGGAAAGACATGGCTCTTAATTCTCATCTTTATAATAAGTACCAATAATCGCAAAGCTAAGGGAAAATATCATTTCTTATCAATCACTCTACTTAATTGTAAACTCCATAATTGTGCAACAAGCCCAACTAATCATTTAAAAGCCAATTGCTTAACATTCACATTATATGTGAACCCACCATTCTTTCAATTTCTCAAGCTAATATTTCAAAGCTAGTGTGTGTTTCCAATTCATAGACACGTAATCCAATTTTACTTTAAGATGGTTCCAAGGTACCAAGAAAACTTATGTAGCAATTGGGGTCACCGATGTCAAGCCAGTTGCGCACCTTGAATTGGAAATAGTCCTCTCTTGGGTGCCATTTGTCATGCTTTGCCTTGGTGCTTTCATTCCCTTACCCGCTCATCATGCTCCTTCCCAAACCTTGATAATACTTGTGCTTATCTTCAAGCTTCAAGGCTTGAGATCATACTCCCTCCCATTCACATTTGCATCTTGATGTTTTTCAAAGGGTCCAACAACATATTGTATCTCCAATTCCTCTCTTTGCTTCTCTCTCTCTCTTTCTCTCTCTCTCTCTCTCTCTCTCTCTCCTAATTTATCAACACGACTTGGGAAAAATAAGAAGATCAACATCTCATCATTTAACCCAAGCTACTTATATAAGCTCCACCAATGCATGGTGGTGAGCCCAAGGGAGATGGCGCCTACCTAGTTAAGGCACACTTATGCCTCCATAAGGTGGTTGTGATGCCAAGAGTAAGTAGAGAGAGAAGTGGGTGTTACACCCAAAGATTGTTCTCATCCTTTGATCTCACTCTTCTTATTTTGTCCATCGAGTCTGTGTTAAAGGAGGTGATTAACTTAATGATGGTAACAAAGTATTTGGTGATGATCCAGTTAGTGAAGAGGACATTCGATACACAACAAAAGCAAAAGAAATTAATTTACATGATCCATTCTATAAAAAATGGTAGTTGGAGTTAATCGTGAATGTGCCTCATATATAGATAGTCCAGGTGTAAGGTTAATTTCCTTTGCTCTACCCCCTGCCCCCACACCATTGTTGCCCCCCAAGCCTCCATTCATAAACAAGAGACACAAGGATATTAGACAATGAGTGATGATCAAGCTTCATTGTCACTTGTCCCTCACTTGACCTTCCTCTCTCATACTCTCTCCCTTATTCTGAAGTAGTAGAAGCAATAAGAAAGTAGAGACAAGAAGACGGAGAAGTGATAGACTCAAAAGTTACACACACAAGAATGAGCTCTCTATTCACTTCACACATTATACACATTAAGATTAGGGTTCTAGTTTAGGTTGGATACCCTCTATCCTTATTAATGCATGACTGCTCCTTCTCCATTTACATTCCCCTTTGGGAATTGCAGTTACACTTTGGCCAAAGTATGGGTCTTCTAATGTAACATCAAGTAATATTACAATTTGCACAAGAGTGAGCATGGCTCTCATTATATTTTTACAAACATATAATATATTATCATCCGTGAGTGATGAATAGGAAAAATTATAGGTGCACCTCATGGATGAGTGGTGCCTGAAAATAATACATTGGATCCTTGAATTTTATATAGCACTTTTGATCAATCTTCTTTGCTCTTTCAGATCCAACTTCCAACTTGACTTCATGAGCATGTCTTCTACTAAGGGTTAATATCTTGTGACCTCTTCTCTTTTGTTTCAACTAGATGTCCTTTTTTGAAGCATTACAAGTCTTAAATATCTCTCTTACCATATCAATATCTTTGAGACCTAGCTCTTCTTCTTCCTCCTCCTCTTCTTCTTTCTTGTCCTCTTCTCCCCTATCCTTGTCCGTTTGAGACTTCCATGCATTCTACTAATAAAGTGACATGAATCATGGTGGACCTTTTTGTTCTTTGATTTTACCATTAAAGCATATTTTTGGTGCTTTGCTTTTGAAAGGATATATTAAATATAAGAATCTTCTATGCCCCATATATACCAATTGGATCAAACATATAACTCTCATAGTGGATGAAATATGCAACTACCCCAAGTGATCACATATGCAACTTTGATTCAAGATCACACATGCAAAGAAGAATGGATCAATACATCTCTAATAGTGATTGTTGTGAAGCAAGCAACCACCTATAGGAAACCCTAGAAATCAGACATGCAAGAAGGAAACATAGCAAACATGGTGGTGAAATCCCCATGTATATACTTATAATATGAGATATTGTGGTAGCATGTGCTGTAGATTAGTGATAGAATCTAGGACTACAGCTTAAACACACTTAGAGCCAACTCAAAACTATGGTGGTCTAAGAATGGATCCCTAGCATAGTGGAGCTTGTTTTTACACAACATGAGGCTATGGTAGATGAAAGGAACCATAGCTCTCCAAAAGTAAGAATCATTAATAGAATCAAAAAGCCCTAATACCATACAAAGTTGATCTATATATACTATGACCTGGCCAAAACTAAAAGAAACCCTAAAAGTAGTCCTAATCTAAGGAAGGAGGCCTAAATAGAAGGTCATGAATCCTAGAAAGCTATTTCATAACAATAGTTAGTGGATATGTTTTGTTTGTGTATTTCAAAAACAAAAAGATAATGGTCACCAAAGATGGTTTGTTTCATGTGACTCAACTAGTTTCAAGAGGTAAGAAACTTCTTTTTTGGAGAAAGAATTTGTACTAAAATACAACAAGAAGAATACTTGATTTATGGGCATTGCCCACTTGTCTATAAGACACTTGAGAGGGATGAGCACAAAAAGTTAGTAGAAAACAAGCCTTTATAAGTGCCTACGCGGTGTAGTTGAATTCTTCATGTACTTTTGAGTTTGAGTTCAGAATTAGTTGCCAAGACAAAGAAAATTTTCATCCAAAACCCTCATCACAACTAAAGGGTATGGAATTAATTTCCAAGACAAAGTAAATTTTCATCCAAAAACCTCATCACAACTGAAGGGTATGGAATTTTCTTTTATCTAGAGATTATGAAGGGATAAATACCTTGTGCACATTTGGTGAGAGGTTGTAACTTGTGGTAGGGGAAGATCGATCTTGTGAGAGTGCCAAGGATGGTAGTTAGTTCATGGAACAATTAATCAACAAGAGGGGCTCGAGTTTGAGAGCTTTAGTTTTGCATCTAGGGTAAGGGGGACCAGTTGTTGAATGGCCACCAGTGATGGCAAAACACCTTGACCCTACTGGGCCCAGTAATAGCATATTTTCAACCTATTTTTTAAAAAGAAAAGCTTATCTTTTTCAACACAATTTGTTACATAGTCAAAATGTTTGATTATTTGCTTCTATTTGTGCCTTTTCTAGGCTTCTTACTGCACACTACATTCTTCTTCTCCAACTCCTTTGTCACTTTATTGGGCCCCATACCAACCATGACTGCTTTCTACCTACAAAAACCCACAAAATGCAATGTGTCAGTACTCAATCGCCCTACCTTGCAACTGATACACCCATAGCATCATGATAATACCACATCTACCTATACCTTAAACGATTCAGATTCTACTAAATCAAACAATTCAAATTCTACGCAATTGATTAGGCCAATCATAGAACACGTCATGGATTAGCACTAAGGTGTGTATAACAAAAGTAGATGGTCATGACAACAACACTTACATCAAACTTCTATTCTATCTCCTCTTGCTCTCCCTCTGTTCCATACTCCATAGCAAGCATGCTTGCTCTCCCTATGTACTGTTGTTACCTGCATTTTCTTCACTACCTATTCTTGAAGGCTTCTACTATTGACGAAACCAGTGATTAGTAGTTCAGATTCTCACAACAAGCCAAGTGATTAGTATTTCGAATTCTCACAGCAAGCCAACCATAGTCCACGGCAAGCCAGCCATAGTATTCCAGATTCTCACAGCAAGTCACTACATTTTGTTCCAATTTCTCTCCATAACCTTCCATGCCCATAGTTCCCTGTATATTCTTCCCTGCTCCTACTTGACCAAACCAGTGAGTGATTCACTACCAGGCCAACATATTTGTATTGGCCAATCACATAGTGGGCAATTTAGATTCTACTTGCAATTCTCTTCCAATTCTCTCTGCCAATGTTTGATCAAATCCAATGTCCTCTATTGGTCCCCCTTGCGAAATCTTGTTGCTATGGTGGCATTCATGTCAAGCCCATTGCATTTTGCAAGGCTCCAAAAGACCCATCCAAGCTATCTATCCAACCCATTCACCCTTGTGCACTCCTTCAGCATCCTCCATACCAATTGCAAAGCATCTCTCTACATCTAAGAGGTAGGCTTTGTTTATAGACAACAAGACACAACCACCCAAGAAGAAATTCTTTGTGAAGGATTATTCATCTCTTTTAAAGGGCATGCTATAGCTGTCACTCTTTGCCTTACAAGATACATATTCTAAGAAGGTTGGTTTGTAGTTATGGATATATTTTCCATGCTATTGGAATACAGCAACTCATGTGTCTTGTGTTGGTATATTTCTTGTAGATGACAAAGTCTACTATTCGAAGCAGTAGGCACCTAAAGGGGAGGTTCAATCCCACCCAATGATGCCAAGCCTCTTCTCCACAAGTCCAACACTCACTCCAAAGGAGCTCAACAAAAACCTCTCTCATCAACACTTCCTCAATCAGGCCCTATTGAACCACCAAAAAAGGTACGAAGAAAGAAAGTGGTCAAGCAATGGAATATCAAAGACATGGCTCGGGCAATTGTTGATCATGATGCAAGGGTTTCTCCTAGGAAGTGTGCTACTAGATATGTGATGAGTGCCTCAACAATCCTGATTTGGCAAGCGGGCAGGACTAATAAGAAGGCAAAGGGACCAGCTATAATGTTAACTACAAAAGAAGAGGGAGCTCTTCTCTTGATTGGTGCTTCAAAAAATGTGATTCAGATCATGGTGTTTCCGTCCTTGATGTGAGGCCCAAAGTTTCTGAAATATGTCAAACCAAGAATATAGTATTTAGTCAAGGCATTCCCAAAAACGGCTGGTGGGATTTCTTTCGCAAGTGACATCCAGAATTGGTGTTTCGAGTAAGTTGACCCTTGGAGCAATCTAGGGTCATCAATTTTCGGCCAAAATTTGTAATGACCTTCCATGAGAACTTGAAGACACTATATGTAGATGAGACGGGTTTCCAAGGCTCTAAAGATAAAGGCATGAGAGTAATTGCACACAAAGGAACAAGAGTTGTGCATGGAATGACCACAAACTCTAGGGAATGGATGACAATTTTTTTGTGGTGTTAATGGTGCTGGTAATGCTATTCCTGGTCTACATCTTCAAAGGACAAGGGGTTGGTGGCAATTATATCCAAGATTATGAAGAGGGAGCTGTCAAGGCAATGCAAAGGAAAGCATGGATGACTGAGGAGTTGTTCCATGCATGGCTGGATCATTTCCACAATTGTATTGATGAGTCTATGGGCTTTGCAAATAGGCACTTGTGTTGATTCTTGATGGCCATGGCAGCCATGTTTCTATTTCAGTTGTTGAGAAGGCTGCTTCAAGGGTTATTGACATCATCACATTGCGAGCCTACACTTCTCATAAGCTTCAACCATTGGATGTGACCGTGTTCAAATCATCAAATACTCATTTCCGTAAAGAAAGGGCACTTTGGCAGCATAAGACATAATGGACTCAAGCATCTAAGGGTGACCTAGCTTCAATAGCAGCCAAGGCTTTCCAACTTTCATGCACTGAAAGCATAGAGGCATTGACATCATTGGGGGCTATTGAAGTGTTGCCTAATGAAGATGAGTCTACACAACTAGCAGATCCAAGTCCTTCAGATGATGCCACAAGGATTCTAGACATATTGTGATTGCCTTTGATAGAGGTTTCAATCCGATGTGCATCTATTAGGGAGGCATTTGTGGACTATACCAATAGCCTTATTCTAACATCAGATCATTATCTTGAGAGATTGAAGGTAAAGAATGCTAAAAAGGAAGACATTGCCAAGGCCAAGGAGGAGAAAAGACTCGAGAGACAGTGCAAGAAGAAAGAGAACTTGGTTGCAACTGAGGTACGTAAACGACAAAGAGAGGCACAATGACAAGCAAAACTCACAAGAAGAGCATGGGAAGTTGAAGAACTAGCACTGAGGCACGTCTTCGGGTAATCCTATGGGAAGGTGCAGGAGGTCTAGATGATCACCCTTTGCAGCTACATATTGATGGTCCTCACCATTAGATGGCATGAAGAGTGCATCTAGAGAAGCTCCAAGAAGCTCGAAAACAATGCACCATCAAAGAGCCAACAATTGATGCAATGTGGCTTCCTAAATAACAAGCGTAGCATTGCATACAGGTATGTAACGTGCCCGCTCCTCAAATCGTGGGACACGTCTTAGCAGTCCATTGAGAGATCTATCTAGAAGACGCCACCCGGCACTCGCAAGGAATGACATGCGGTTTGCCAACTAGGGTCTCTCAAGTCTACCCCGCAATGGAACTTATCCGACCGTTCCCATTAGGATCGACCTGAAGTCTGACTTTTCCTAACATTTCTCGGTATCATTTCCTTTGAGGAAAGCTCTCGGCTAACCAAGACCACCCTTCCGTAGGATAGACCCATCAGTCCATCCACCACGCTTCCCTCGAGGGTTGTTTTAGTTATCTAATTACCTACCACATTATGTTTGACATATAAAGGCAGCTTTCTTAATTAACTCGTTAATCATAGGTTCCTTTACGTAATTTAGGCCACAGACACGAAGACAAGATAAAACAAGATCAAATACTTCCTTAACTTTTCTTCGGATTAATGTGTGTCTCCTGCTCATACAGGAGAATTAAGTGCTCCTTTCTGCCTCCTCAAAAAAATCCTTTCGTCTCCCAGCAACAACCCCGAAGGTTTTATCCTACCAAGATTCCACCTTGTAACTAGTATCAAGGCCTCAAGATCCCATCTCGAGTCACGTAGAACACTTGTGTAAGGCCCGGAGGCATTGGGATTTATGGCCAGAGCCCCCACTGGCACCCAAGCGTCCTCCTACGCCAAGTAATTTCCACGGAGAGACCTCTTGCGACGGGTTCGGTCCACATTCCCGATGCAAATTCACAACTCCCTTGGTTAGGGTTTGGCGGTTCGCGAGGGTAGCTAGCGTCATCCTTCCTTAATTATCCCTTTAGGAAATCAACCACAACTGAAGCAACCAGCTTAATAACAATTACTAGGGAAAACATCCATTTTATTTCCATGGTAATCAGTCATCTCAGACCCGGCCATGCAATCATCAATCACAAACAACTTGGATTAACATCCAAAACCACATCAACAAACAGTTGAATGCACAACCTCTTACCTCAAGGCATCGCAATCCCATTGCATGCACAACCAGAATTTAACTTGGATGTATCAAAATACTTTTACAACCTTTCCAAACAACCAAGCATAACTTGGGTCAACAATCCATCTTTAACAAGATCAACCTTCGTTAAAGCCATTTCAACAGTTCCGAGCAACATGCTTAGCACGAATCAACTACCCTAAAGTTCGCTCTCCCCCTTGGGTTAGGGCTTCGTAGGGTCGATTTAACAAGTTCCTTCTAGGTCCTTTTGTCTTTCACGGCCCTCGAAGGTTGCGACTTTCTTGACAATCTATCCTGTTCATTCAGTTTCACAACCATAGAGCCTTTGATGGGGACAACCCTTTGTTGGAAAAGAAACGACTAAGTCCTTAGAGTTGGGTTCTTAAGTTTTCAAGGTATGGCAATAAAACCTCCTTGTTGGTCATCAGTTGGACATCAACTTTAAGTAAATGCAACATCTTCTAACCTTCTATCTTTAAGTGTGATACTATGCAAAATTTTTCTAGTCAAATTCACTCCTCATGCGCTTGGAGCATACCAATGCAATAGCCACTCTTATCACCTTTCCACTCTATTAGCCCCATTAAAGTGATATGCAATGAGAAGTTCATGCATTGATAACCTCTAGACCCTAGTGTATCCACCTTTGTGTGGGTGTTTGCAAAGGTAAACATATATCACAACAACTATTGTGTCGTAGGAAATTTCTTAAGTGTGTATTAGATTCCTAAATGGATACATCATAGTGTAGGACAACTTAGATGTTTAAGAGAGCAGTTTTGATATTGATTATAAACTTATTTCGGATGCAATCTATGTCATAACCTCAACTGAACATTATACGACTCGTACTAAGCCTAATAAGTTTGCATCCTATGCGGGAATAGATTAGAAATTCCTTTCATTTCATGTGATAAATCATGCTTATAGATTAAATTATGCATACAATGGAAGACAGAAGTTCCTTTCGAGTTTTACAGGTCACCTGGATGTGGAGAGAGGGTGACGAGATGTTACTGTTGGTTGTGACTCCAATGGCATTTCTATCTTCGACCGCGGCTTTCGCACTAGTACTCTTAGTAAGCTTTCTCTTTGGAGCCATCTTGCATACACGATCCTTCACCCTGGGTCCTTGATGTGGTGGCTTTGTTCAAGGGCGGCTTGCAAGTGGTCACCAAACCGATGAGGGAGATGAAAGTCCGATAGTGTTCGTGACTTTGAAAATCGCCTTGGCTGGAGATAATCTCTAACTTTCACCTCTATATATATATATATATCAGCATGACGGTCTGATTCCATCTCTCACTAACTATATCTCCCTTCCCCTATCATATTAATCTCTCTCTCTCTTCCTATTCTTCTTCTTCTTCTCTTCTCTTCTTTCCCTTTCCTCCTTCTCTCCTTCCTCTTCTCTCCTTCTCCCTATTCTTCCCTTCTCTCTCCCACTCCTTCTTCCTCTCTCCTTCCCCTTCTCCTTTTCTTCTTCTATTTCCTCTCCCACTCCTTCTTCTTCTCTTCTTTCCCTCTTCTTTACTTCTTCTCTTCTCTCCCCCTCTTCTCTCTCTTCCCTCTTCTCTCTCTTCTCCTTCTTTCCCTTTCCTCCTTGTCTCCTTCCTCTTCTCTCCTTCTCCCTCTTCTTACCTTCTCTCTCCCACTCCTTCTTCCTCTCTCCTTCCCCTTCTCCTTCTCTTCTTCTATTTCCTCTCCCACTCCTTCTTCTTCTCTTCTTTCCCTCTTCTTCACTTCTTCTCTTTTCCCTCCCTCTCCTCTTCCTTCTTCTCTTCTCCTTCCTTCTCTTCACCTTCTCTTCCTTCTCTTCTCCTCCTCTCTCTCCCTCCTCCTTCCCTTCACACTGCTCACAGGGGGGAAAGGGCACAGCTGTCAACGAAGGGGGGGGGGGAACTCTTTCCGATGGAAGCGCAGGGGCCCGCGGTCACCAGGGCGGACGGAGGGTGCCTGTCTCTGACGGGGAGGGGGGACTGTTCTTATGGCTAGTAGGGGGGAAGGGCTTTATAATGTGTGGGAGGGAGGGAGGAAGCGGCTGTTCGCCACCAACTGGGGGACTGCATGCCCCCCATCTCTAGCTCACTCCCTCTCTCTCTCTCTCCCCACCATGCTCACAGTAGGGGGAGAGAGAGGGAGGGGAAAAAAATTAGAGAAATCAAAAAGGGGGGGGTGAGTTCCTATGGGGGAAGGCACGAGGTCGCGGGGGGGTGGGGGGAAATGTTACATCCTCTCCCCCTTAGAGGAATCGAGATGTCCTTATCTCGAGAGAAACTGGGGGAGACAAGCACAATTGGCGCTTATAGCATGTGGGTTAAGGCCCTACACGCTTCCACTGCGCTACTTTGATTACTCAAATTCTCAATTTAAAATAACAACTTGCCACAACTCATGGGATTCAATAGGATTTATTCCAAGTACAAGACTTATTACCTCAAGAAGATCTTCCTAGGATATCTAGTCATCCTCAAAGGTTACAATAGGCTCCAGGCCTTTATCATCATGTGATTCATAATATGAGCCAAAAGTAGATTTTAGACGGCTTTATTTGACTGCACGTTCCTGATTCTCAAGGTCCAACTCAGGACAATCTGTTTGGATGTGTCCTAGTTCATTGCAGTGGAAACATCGGCAGTTGGGGCATCTCTTATGGATGTGTCCTATCTCTCCGCACTTATGGCACCCCTTGTCTTGATCCCGTGAGTCATCTTCATCATAGTTGCCTGATTTCAGTTCTTGGACGATTGGATTCGCTCGGAGTAATGCATCTTGCAAGTCCATTGGGTGCATTGATTCCAATCGAGTGTTTATGGGTGGATTCAACCTAGCACAGAACTTTGACACATGTTGTGTCATATCCATTGGGGGTGCATACTTTAGGAGTGAAACGAACTTTGAATAATATGCTTCAAGGGATAATCCTAGCTGCTTCAAGTCATAAAATTCATTCATCTTTTGTGTGCGATAGATAGGTGGCAGATACCTCCCTCACACAGCTTCCTTATGCTTATCCCAAGTGATTGTCCCCTCCAAGATCTCTTGGTCTCTGTACCACTGTTTCCACCAAAGTCTCGCTTCGCCTGTAAGCTTAAGTTTGGCGAGCATGGCTTGGTTAGTAGGTGCAGTTCCTGCTGCCTCAAAATAGTCCTCCATGGACTCAATTCAGATCTCGACATCAGCTTGAGCAGTCCTTCCCTTGCCATCAAACTCAAGTGGATTAATTTACTTGAGAAGGAACTTCTTCTCTTGCACCGCTCCTCAAATCGCGGGACACGTCTTAGCAGTCCATCGAGAGATGTATCTAGAAGACGTCGCCTGGCACTCGCAAGGAATGACACGGGTTTGCCAGCTAGGGTCTCTCGAGTTTGCCCTGCAACGGAACTTATCTGTCCGTTCCAATTAGGATCGACCTCAAGTCCAACTTTTCCTAACATTCCTCGTTATCATTTCCTTTTAGGAAAGCTCTCGGCTAACGGAGACCACTCTTATCCGACCGTTCCCATTAGGATCGACCGACTTTTCCTAACATTCCTTGTTATCATTTCCTTTTAGGAAAGCTCTCGGCTAAGGAGACCACCCTTCCGTAGGATAGACCCATCGGTCCATCCACCATGCTTCCCTCGGGGGTTGTTTTAGTTATCTAATTACCTACCACATTATGTTTGACATATAAATGCAGCTTCCTTAATTAACCCGTTAATCACAGGTTTCTTTATGTAACTTAGGCCACAGATACGAAGACAAGATAAAACAAGATCAAACACTTCCTTAACTTATCTTCGGATTAATGTGTGTCTCTTGCCTATACATGAGAATTAAGTGCTCCTTTCTGCCTCTACAGAAAAATCCTTTCGTCTCCCAACAACCACCCCGAAGGTTTTATCCTACCAAGATTCCACCTTGTAACTAGTATCAAGGCCTCAAGATCCCATCTCGAGTCACGTAGAATACTTGCGTAGGGCCCGGAGGCATTGGGATTTATGGCCAGAGCCCCCACTGGCACCCAAGCGTCCTCCTATGCCAAGTAATTTCCACGGAGAGACCTCTCGCGGCGGGTTCGGTCCACATTCCTGGTGCAAATTCACAACCCCCTTGGTTAGGGTTTGGCGGTTCGCGGGGGTAGCTAGCGTCGTCCTTCCTTAATTATCCCTTAAGGAAATCAACCACAACTGAAGCAACCAGCTTAATAACAATTACCAGGGAAAACATCCCTTTTATTTCCATGGCAATCAGTCATCTCAGACTCGGCCATGCAATCATCAATCACAAACAACTTGGATTAGCATCCAAAACCACGTCAACAAACAGTTGAATGCACAACCTCTTACTTCAAGGCATCGCAATCCCATTGCATACACAACCAGAATTTAACTTGGATGTATCAAAATACTTTTACAACCTTTCCAAACAACCAAGCATAACTTGGGTTAACAATCCATCTTTAACAAGACCAATCTTCGTTAAAACCATTTCAACAGTTCCAAGCAACATGCTTAGCACGAATCAACTACCCTAAAGTTTGCTCTCCCCCTTGGGTTAGGGCTTCGCAGGGTCGATTTAACAAGTTTCTTCTAGGTCCTTTTGTCTTGCGCGGCCCTCGACGGTTGCGACTTACTTGACAATCTGTCCAGTTCATTGAGTTTCACAACCATAGGGCCTTTGATGGACAACCCTTTGTTGGAAAAGAAATGACTAAGTCCTTAGAGTTGGGTTCTTAAGTTTTTAAGGTATGGCAATAAACCCTCCTTGTTGGTCATCAATTGGACATCAACTTTAAGTAAATGCAACATCTTCTAACCTTCTATCTTTAAGTGTGATACTATGCAGAATTTTTCTAGTCAAGTTCACTCCTCATGCACTTGGAGCATACCGATGCAATAGCCACGCTTATCACCTTTCCACTCTATTAGCCCCATTAAAGTGATATGCAATGAGAAGTTCATGCATTGATAACCTCTAGACCCTAGTGTATCCACCTTTGTGCTGGTGTTTGCAAAGATAAACATATATCACAAAAACTATTGTATCGTAGAAATTTCTTAAGTATGTATTAGATTCCTAAATGGATACATCATAGTGTAGGACAACTTAAATGTTTAAGAGAGCAGTTTTGATATTGATGCCAGGAGGCATATTTCACGGTGGATTCTGTGCCACGGTGGATTCCGTGAGGTTTTACGGTGGATTCCGTAAACTTTGATGACCGGGGCTCATACACAAAGTAGATTCTTTGTGCGAGAAGTTGATGGGGACACCTGTCCTTTTCGGGCGTTTCATTAATTTAGTGTGTACATGGGTGATTCCATAGCAGGTGATTCCGCAAAATGCATATTAAATTAATAAACGTTTATGAGTTTAGAGTGCGCACTCGTAATAAATTAAGGTTAGGATTTATTTCTAACCAGTTGATTTATTTATGTAGCTGAAGGCTGCTAGGTATTCACTTTTGTCGGTTTAATTGTATTATTTTACTAACGATTGTGAATGCTTCAGTTGATGTGTAGAGATAGCAGCTGTGGCGGAGGAAAGCATTGGAGGATAGCGAGTATTCGATTTATGGATTATATTTTGATGGGCGCATACCTTAGGCATGACGCCTATATTTTGTCATGCCTATTTATTGAGGCGTTGGATATTTATTATTATTTTGTATGCGCATGGACGCACGATTATGTTATTTCTATTTAGACATTGTATTGGGCATGCCAGACTATTTGGGCACAGTCCATTAGCTTTATTCCTATTTTGTGTTAAAGCAAACTCAAAAGCTAAAAGCTTGCTATTTTGTAATTTGGGCTATTATTTGAGCTTGAAGATGAATAATACATAAAATACATGCTTTATGGAGCGCTCACACAAGGCATGGGGAGAGATTACACCCAATTAGTCTCTTGCTCTTGTCATTCATGCTTTTTACCTTGTAATTTGTGCAAAAAGTAGAGTTCTATTGTTCTTGGGGACCTTTCGGCATTCACTACGCGAGCGTACAGCATCCGATCTGCGCACCAGTGGTATCAGAGCGAAGCTGAGATTAAGAGCTTCCAATCGCTACCCATCTTGTGAGAAGGCGGAGCTCCTGGAACAATCGGGCTCTACGGTCAATCTCGTCGTGAACGGTCGATACAGGCAGATTCCTAGCGATCAAGAACCCCTGTTTCCAACATCAAACTGCGAGGGACCGGTCTGCAGAGGCGGAGGACCACTTCTATCTCTTCTTCATCAAGTCGTCTTCATACACAGAGATAAGCCTCCATAGCCCAAAAGCTTAAAAGCTTTTATGATTAATAAGTTAGTATTAAAACTTTATAAGCTTTAAGAAGCTTAAAAGCTTCAAATCCTCATCGCGAGGTATCAGGAGACCTCCGATTTTTATGCCGCTGGCTGAAAAACACCCCTCTCCCCCCCCCCCCCCCACGATTTCACGTTTTGATTAGTAAGCTAAAGCTTACTTACCAAAGCTCCAAGTTACTTAAGTCTCTCAACTCAACAAGTACTACAAGTCTGCAAAGTTCAGCTTCAGCAAGTCTATCAAGTCAAAGTTCTGCAAGTTCCATAAAGCAACCAAGTTCTGCAAGTCTACAAACTCTACAAGTCACCTTAGTCTGGTACTCTGCAAGTCAGACAAGTCAATTGGAGTCAAAACTGACTTCTGTCCAAAACTCATAGAAGGGTTGTTCCTGCGCAGAAACTCCGAACCGCAAAGTTGCTCATTGGAAGGTACTCTACCTATATGCAGGTTTGCTGAAGCATTTTTAGCATATGAAGAAGGATAAAACACAGATTTTTCGAAGATTGTGAAAGCCACACCCAAAAATACATAAGCCTTGTATTCCCGAACTTGAGCTACGCTCATCCCGCTAACTTGATTTTGAGTGAGAAATGTCTTTTGAGTTTTTCAGGATGACGGAACCACATATGGATGATTTAATGGCTGAAGGCGACCTACTTGAACCTACGATGGAGCAAAAGCTGGATTTAATCATGATGCAATTGGATGAAGAACGAAGGGCTAGGCAAGCATTGCAAGTTCAATTGGTAAATTTACAAAGATCGTCTACCGACAAAGAGGAACCTCAATCTGAAGATCTTATCCGACGTACCATCGACTCAACTCTCGAAGCTCAAACCATCCGCAAGGAATCAAAGATAAGTAAAAGAAATTTCAAATTCCATACTTTCAATGGTACTCGAGAGGGAAAAACTGTTATTGCATTCATTAGTCAGTTTGATGACTATTTTCATGAGGAAACCTATGCAGAAAAAGATAAAATCAAGTGTGTCACTAATCATTTAGTGGACAGAGCATGTCTTTGGTGGACTGCAGTACGCAAGAGTATAGATTGTCCCGCTACCTGGGAGAATTTCAAGAAGAAGTTTATGCAGAATTTCCTTCCTCCACAATTTCATGAGAAAGCCATAAAGCAATGGGATCTTCTTCAGCAACGGGATCGTGAGCCTATTCCTCAGTATACAGAGCGTTTTTGGAATGCATTACTCCAGTTACACATGCTTGAAGACGTACCTGAAGCGACACACAAGCGCAAGTATATATCTGGACTCCTTGGGCATTACTACGCTGAAGTTAACATGTTCAAGCCTGCTACTCTTGAAGATTCAATTTCATTAGCTCACGACACTGAAGATAAGCTGCGAGGTAGAGACAGACGTCCACAGCAATTCCAAGCCAATGGTAACTATGGATCTAAGCAATTCAACTCAAACTTTAGAAGATTTAATCAAGGTCATTTCACTTCACCATCTTTTCGTAAAAATTGGGCAAAACCACCTGCTTTACCATCTAATGTCAATCCAAACCCTAAGCCTATTCCAGAGCCAAATCCTAATGTCCCTAGACTTCATGCCATTGCAAACAATGTAACCAAAGCCAAACCTATAGTATGCTATAAATGCCACCAGTCTGGACATCTAGCAGCAAATTGCCATTCGAAGAAGCCACCTGCCCATATCAACTACCTTGGAGCAATGGAAGAAGACGAATATGAAGATATGCCTGATTTCACAGAAGATGAGGACGACATTACTACTCCTTCGGATACTTTACCAGGTATGCCAACTCCACATTCTTTATTGACTATGAAATGTTTAGTGCATGGAAAGGAAAAGATTATTTTGCATGATGACGGTAGCACTCATGATTTTATTTCAGCAAAGCTAGTAAAGGAATTGAAGTTACAGACTATACCTATGCATTATCGCATTAAAGCAGCATTCTTAGGCACTAGGTATAATGGTACATAGGAAGTGCATGACTTAGAAATTCAAATTGGTCAATATATTGAAAGAAAAAATTTTCTAGTTGTTCCATTACAGTCGAGTGGCATTATTTTAGGTATGCCTTGGCGTCATCAGCATAATCCAAATATAGATTATTCCACGCATTCAATTAATATTAAATTTCAAGGAAAACCTATTACATTATATGGTATGCATGCATCTAACGTTTTTTCCACTGCTTTCGCATACTCAAGCTAAACGTGCATTACGCAAGAGTAGTAAATTCTATCTCATTTGGGTGAATGAACTACAAGTAAAAGAAAATCATATGCACCCTAGGCATAAAGAATTTCTTGCACATTTTAAAGAATGTTTTGCCGAAGACCTACCACCTGGTTTACCTCCTTCATGTCCAGAAGACCATAAAATAGATTTGATTCCTGGTACACAACCACCTTGCAAAGCACCATATAGGCATAACCAGATAGAGAAAAAAGAAATTCAAAGTCAAGTTGAGGAATTACTAAATAGAGGATTGATTAGACCTAGTAGTTCTCCATTTGGTGCACTTGTTCTGTTAGTCAAGAAAAAGAATAATACCTATCATATGTGCATTGACTATCGAGCTTTAAATAAGATCACTGTAAAGAATAGGTATCCAATTCCTAGAGTTGATGACCTTATGGATAAACTGCAAGGATCTGCTATATTTAGTAAAATAGACCTTAAGTCTGGTTATCATCAGGTGAGACTAGATAAGTCAGACATATTCAAGACTGCATTTAGGACACAGTTTGGTCATTATGAATTTTTAGTGATGCCATTTGGATTGACTAATGCATCTGCTACATTTAGTAGAATGATGAATCGTATATTTTTAAAATATCAGTATTGTGTAATTGTTTTCTTTAATGATATTTTGGTGTTTAGTCAAAATGAGAAAGAACATTATGAGCATTTGTCGTTGGTTTTCCAGTTATTAAAAGATAATCAACTGTATGCAAATCCTGAAAAGAGTGAATTCTTTAAAACAAAAATTGAGTATTTAGGTCATATTGTATCATCTGAGGGAATTAAAGTTGACCCTAAGAAAATAGATGCAATATTGAATTGGCCTGTACCTAAAAATCTGCATGAGTTACGATCATTCCTTGGTCTTGCTAGTTTCTATAGGAAGTTTGTACGTAATTTTTCCTTACTTGCTTTACCATTAACCAAACTTCTGAAGAAAGGTATTGTCTATCATTGGTCCGATAATCAACAGAAATCCTTTGACTTATTGAAACATGCATTAACCCATGCCCCTGTCTTACAGTTGCCTGATTTTAATAGACAATTCTTTTTAGTAGTGACTGATGCTAGTGGATCAGGAATAGGAGCTGTACTTATGCAGGATAATCATCCTATAGCCTATTCTAGTTGTAAGCTGAAACCCTCTGAACTGAAATATTCCACATATGACAAAGAACTATTAGTTGTTGTACAAGCATTAAGACAGTGGAAACACTACTTAATGGGTTCAGAATTTATGATTAAGACCGATCAGCAAAGTATTAGACATTTACTTAGCCAACCCCAAATATCTGACCGACATATCAAATGGGCATTCTTTATTCAGAGTTTTCATCCTATCATTCAATATCAACCCGGTAAAGAAAATGTAGTGGCTGATGCATTAAGTAGAAGACCTGCCATTCATAATATTTCTGTTATATCTTTTGATTCTTTGATTGCTATGAAAGATACTTATCATCAGGATATTACTTTTCAAGCTGATTGGAATAAATTAGTTCAAAATAACTTGATTCCTATTGATTCATTATCTTATAATGATGGATTTATGTTTTACGAAAAGAGATTGTGTGTTACAGTTCCATTCCAATCTTTTGTTTTAAATGAAATTCATTGTCCTCCATATCAAGGTCATAGAGGTATCATATCTACTTTACATACATTAACTGAAGATTTTTATTGGCCGCATATGGACACTGATGTATCTAACTTTGTTTCTGAATGTTTGATTTGTCAAAGAGTTAAGAGACATCATGGTAAACAGTATGGATTACTTATGCCTTTGTCTATTCCGTCTAGACCATGGGAACAAATTTCTATGGATTTTATTACTGGTTTACCTAATACTAAATCTAACCATGATATGATTTGGACATTAGTAGATAGATTTAGTAAACAAGAATATTTCATTCCATGTAAGAAAACTTTAACAGCATCACAAGCAGCACAGTTGTTTTTGAAAACTGTTTTCACTAACCATGGATTGCCAAAAGTTATTATTACAGATCGTGATTCTAGATTTTGTAACAACTTTTGGATTACTCTGTTTGCTAACCTAGGCACAAAGATTGATTTCTCATCTGCATTTCATCCTGAAACTAATGGACAAATAGAAGCCACTAATAGCACTATTCTAGATCTTTTACGTGCTTATACTATTTCTAAACCTCAAACATAGGATACACATTTGCATTTATTACAGTTTGCATATAACAATACACCACACACATCTACAAAGAAAGCACCGTTTGAAGTGATTTATGGTTATAGATTATCTACACCTGTTGCATCTTTGTCAAATAGAATTCAGAGTGCTGATGATATTGCTAGTATGAATAATACTATTTTTGATGAGGTTAAAGATATGATTGCCAAAGCCCAACAATCATATACCAAACAAGCCAATAAGAAAAGACAAGCAATGAATTTCAAAGTTGATGACTATGTTTGGTTGAGAATAGAAAAACGTAGACTACAAAGTGTAGATAGACATCCAGTTGTCAAATTAGCCCCTAGATTCTATGGACCATTTAGGATCATTCATAAAATTAATGACAATGCATTCAAGTTAGAATTACCACCTCACTGGAAAATTCACAACACATTTCACATTAGTTTATTAAGACCATTTAGAGGCCAACTACCTGTACACCCTGTTTATGAAAATCCACCTCTATTAGAGGAAGAGACTGAAATACTTGAACCAAAAGCTATCATAGATACTGATTTTATGACCACTAGAACTGGTCGAAGATATTCTAGATATCTAGTTAAATTTAAGAACCATCCTGTAGAGGAAGCACAATGGATGCACACTAGAGACTTAAATGCTTTCCCCACTCTGTTAGCTCCACATTGAGCTAATAGCAATTGAAGTTAATTGCTATCCCACCCCGGGGGTATGATGCCAGGAGGCATATTTCACGGTGGATTTCGTGCCACGATGGATTCCGTGAGGTTTTACGGTGGATTCCGTAAACTTTGATGACCGGGGCTCATACACAAAGTGGATTCTTTGTGCGAGAAGTTGATGGGGACGCCTGTCCTTTTTGGGCGTTTCATTAATTTAGTGTGTACATGGGTGATTCCATAGCAGGTGATTCCGCAAAATGCATATTAAATTAATAAACGTTTATGAGTTTAGAGTGCGCACTCGTAATAAATTAAGGTTAGGATTTATTTCTAACCAGTTGATTTATTTATGTAGCTGAAGACTACTAGGTATTCACTTTTGTCGGTTTAATTGTATTATTTTACTAACGATTGTGAATGCTTCAGTTGATGTGTAGAGATAGCAGCAGTGGCGGAGGAAAGCATTGGAGGATAGTGAGTATTTGATTTATGGATTATATTTTGATGGGCGCATACCTTAGGCATGACGCCTATATTTTGTCACGCCTATTTATTGAGGCATTGGATATTTTTTATTATTTTGTATGCGCATGGGCGCACGATTATGTTATTTCTATTTGGACATTGTATTGGGCATGCAAGACTATTTGGGCACAGTCCATTAGCTTTATTCCTATTTTGTGTTAAAGCAAACTCAAAAGCTAAAAGCTTGCTATTTTGTAATTTGGGCTATTATTTGAGCTTGAAGATGAATAATACATAAAATACATGCTTTGTGGACCGCTCACACAAGGCATGGGGGGAGATTGCATCCAATTAGTCTCTTGCTCTTGTCGTTCATGCTTTTTACCTTGTAATTTGTGCAAAAAGTAGAGTTCTATTGTTCTTGGGGACCTTCTGGCATTCACTACGCGAGCGTACAGCATCCGATCTGCGCACCAGATATTGATTATAAACTTATTTAGGATGCAATCTATGTCATAACCTCAACTAAACATTATATGACTCGTACTAAGCCTATTAAGTTTGCATCCTATGCGGGAATAGATTAGAAATTCCTTTCATTTCATGTGATAAATCATGCTTATATATTAAATTATGCGTACAATGGAACACAGAAGTTTCTTTCGAGTTTTACGAGTCACCTGGATGTGGAGAGAGGGTGACGAGATGTTACGGTTGGTTGTGACTCCAATGGCATTTCTATCTTCGACCGCAGCTTTCGCGCTAGTACTTTTAGTAAGCTTTCTCTTTGGAGCCATCTTGCATACACGATCCTTCATCCTGGGTCCTTGATATGGTGGCTTTGTTCAAGGGCGGCTCGCAAGTGGTCACCAAACCGATGAGGGAGATGAAAGTCCGATAGTGTTCGTGACTTTGAAAATCGCCTTGGCTGGAGATAATCTCTAACTTTCACCCCCTCTCTCTCTCTCTCTCTCTCTCTCTCTCTCTCTCTCTCTCTCAGCATGACGGTCCGATCGTATCTCTCACTAACTATATCTCCCTTCCCTTATCATATTAATCTCTCTCTCTCTCTTCCTATTCTTCTTCTTCTTCTCTTCTCTTCTTTCCCTTTCCTCCTTCTCTCCTTCCTCTTCTCTCCTTCTCCCTCTTCTTCCCTTCTCTCTCCCACTCCTTCTTCCTCTCTCCTTCCCCTTCTCCTTCTCTTCTTCTATTTCCTCTCCCACTCCTTCTTCTTCTCTTCTTTCCCTCTTCTTCACTTCTTCTCTTCTCTCCCCCTCTTCTCTCTCTTCCCTCTTCTCTCTCTTCTTCTTCTTTCCCTTTTCTCCTTCTCTCCTTCCTCTTCTCTCCTTCTCCCTCTTCTTCCCTTCTCTCTCCCACTCCTTCTTCCTCTCTCCTTCCCCTTCTCCTTCTCTTCTTCTATTTCCTCTCCCACTCCTTCTTCTTCTCTTCTTTCGTTCTTCTTCACTTCTTCTCTTCTCCCTCCCTCCCCTCTTCCTTCTTCTCTTCTCCTTCCTTCTCTTCTCCTTCTCTTCCTTCTCTTCTCCTCCTCTTCTCCCTCTTCTCCTCCTCTCTCTCCCTCCTCCTTCCCTTCACACTGCACACACAGGGGGAAAGGGCGCAACTGTCAACGAATGGGGGGGGGGGAACTCTTTCTGATGGAAGCCCAGGGGCCCGAGATCACCAAGGCGGACGAAGGGCGCCTGTCTCTGACAAGGGGGGACTGTTCTTACAGCCAGCGGGGGGAGGGCTTTATAATGTGTGGGAGGGGGGGAGGAAGCAGATGTTCGCCACCAACTGGGGGCTGCATGCCCCCCCATCTCCAGCTCACTCCCTCTCTCTCTCTCTCCCCACCATGCTCACGGCAGGGGGAAGAGAGGGAGGGAAAAAAAATTTAGAGAAATCAAAAAGGGGGGGTGAGTTCCTATGGGGGAAGGCACGGGGTCACGGGGGGGGCGGGGGGGGGGGGGGGGGGGGGATGTTAGAAGGTAGCATCCATGAAGCTTGTTCCCTCTTTTTGGATCGACTATCCTATCCTATAGTACACTAGCCGTTGACTCCCCCATTTTGTATCTACTATCCAATCAATGCTAATACAACACCTCTCTCATGTATTAATAGATCAATTTTGGATCAATTATTAAGTTCAATTTTGTCTCACCACTTGTATTTGTATGTACATGTTTGCACAACACAACAAGCTATTCCAATGTCCATACACTATAGCTGTTTGTTTTTTTGGAAGCTTCACATAGTAATTAGTCACAAAACCAGGGAGAGGGTATTGGTGAGAACAACCTCACTTTCGTCTACCTCTCTCTATTGCTTGATCTTTGCATAGCTCTGCTCCCAATACTTTCGTATCTGCGATCAACAAAAAGAGAATGGAATGAGATGGGTGCTTACTAAAAAGGCATGGGATGGATTGCCCAACTGCCCCATTTGCAAGTAAACCCTACTTGCTCCCCTCTTGAAAAAATAATTGTCTTTCCCAATTAAAGGGCCACCTGATAAAGAGGTAGCATGTACCTGACTGAAGTCTTGCTTGTTATTCATTTCTTCCACATTTTTATTAGATGCAATAGTTGGATGACGTGGTCCACCATCTAGTTAATTTCTTCATACTTCATACTTTAATGAATTCTTGATTAGGTTGGTAGCAAAGCTCCACGTACCTAGTGATAAACTTGCTAGAGGTCAGCGGTAGATTATTTGACAATACAAAATCCAATTCCTAGTTCATCAATAATCCTGTTGGAGTAAAAAGCATACCTTGTACAATGGGGCAGAACATGTCACTTGAAGATCCCATGTCGGCAACCATAGACCTACTCACCAAGTCTCCTAATTAGAGATAAACATTAAGCTGGTGTCAAAGTCCATCCTTACGGCACATATTTCAGGTTGATTCATTCAATGGAGAAATGCCCAAACAATACATTTTTATCTATCACGGAATGGATGAACTCAAGAGGGTACTCTGAAGTATAGCACCATGTCCTAAGGGTAGGGGATCCATTCGAAAAGATGATCCATCTTTACACAGATTGAAGCTGCTTTCAACAGGAAGGTAGCACCCCAAAGCTGATGTGAGATGATTGCCCATCTTTCTTATGTAGGTGTGAAGCTGACAGAGATGTCGTCGTCTACAAGGCCAAGGTCACTGAGGTTGAGGCTTTTGCGTACGATCCGCTTCTTTAGATAGAGTTTCGCCTACCTCTTGTTGTTGTAGTTGTTGCGATTGGTGCAGTCAAGATGCTTGACATTGAGAGAGCATGGAGTCAAGATGCTCGACATTGAGAGAGAGAGAGAGAGAGAGAGAGAGAGAGAGAGAGAGAGAGAGAGAGAGAGGTCTCGCCATGTAGTGTTCCACCAAAGGAGCTGCATGGAGCAATAGCCATGCAGGACTGGCTCCCAATTGGGTGTTGCCCATGCTTTGTTTGGGGCAATTGCGACACATGGAATGGGAAGGAGTGTTTGCAATCGTGCCCCCCAAAAAATCACACACAAGTTTTTAAATTCTTTTTTAAAATTAAAATTCCTAATCAATTCCACTTGTCCTATTTTCCCTAAGGAGGAAATTGATGTGGCACACCTCCAATAAGGTTGGGGCGCCCAAATTTTTAATGTAGAGGGGCCAATGATGTGTGAAAAGTTAAGTGTTCCACCATTGGCCCTTTTACCCTAAGGACAACTAAAGTTTTTTTTTTGGGGGGGGGGGGGGGAAGGGGGGGTTAGGGGTTGGTTTCACATAGGAAAAGTTGAGGAATTGTTTGGTAGTGTTAGACTGTAGTGTTTGTAGTTGTACCGTGGCAAAAGAATGTGGACGAGAGATATATATATTATATATATGTCCTCTCTCTCTCTCTCTCTCTTGTGTGTGGCCTATTCACACTGGGGCAGTGTATCTTTCAGCCAGCTTGAATGTGGGAAAAGGCCACGTCGAGAGGGACCAGCATGCGCGAGGACAAAAAGTAAAAGCGGACGGGTGAAAAAAGAGAAAAGAAAAGCGTAAATGGAAGTAACTGACTCCGACTGAGACACAGAAAGAGGACTCGGGAGCGAGACAGAAACAGAGAGAAGGGGGGGAGGGGAGAATGGTTTCGTCTGTAGCCGGCAAATTGACTTTGGATGATGACTAGGGAGAGAGAGAGAGAGAGAGAGAGAGAGTGTGTGTGTGTGTGTGTGTGTGTGAGAGACAAAGAGAGATCCGATGAGAGGCGGAAAATTTCAATGGGGTCTCTCAATCCCTTGTTCCTTGCGTCTCAAACCTGTAAAGTATAGAAAAGTAGATAATGTACCATCATCATAACATTAGTCTAACGGAACCGGGGAAAATCTAGTTCGCATGCTTCCTGGTTCATACCCAACCGAGCAGATAGATCTTTTTGCAAAAACAAATATATATATTTTACATGCGTCAACCGTGCGTCAATGGCTTCTCTTTTTCAACTCAGCCTATAAGCGCAAGGATAATTATTACTTTTTCTATTTCTATGCCATGCTTTATTTACGACATATGTGTAATATCTTAATAAAAGCATTTTCTCATATTGTCGTGTACAAACGCTTTAAATGAGGCGAGATGTCTGCTACGGCAGTCTGCACGCAGAGCGAGAGTGGCCTGTCGCGGGGCCCACGAATGGGAAGGGGGGGAAGGGTGTGTGTGGTGGGCCCTGATAAAAGCCTGGGAGGAGGACAAACCAGCAGAATCGCTGGCAAGCATAGACAGCGGGCTGCGGCAGCCTGCAGGGCAGGCACAGAGAGAGAGAGAGAGAGAGAGAGCTCTCCCTCTCCTTCCGTTTCTCTCATGCTGGTAAAGCATAGACACTCGACAGGACAGGGGAAAGAGAGAGAGAGAGAGACAGAGAACGGGGCCGAGAGAATGACAGAGAGAGGGAGAGAACGGAGCCTTTTTATGCCATACTAGCCAACGCCGTCTGCGTCGCGCGCTAGCTTCCAAAGCCCAACATAGATTTCCTCTGTCTTGACTTGACTCGCTGCGCAACGGGCCCCGTTCTCAGTACAGAAGGGCGGGGGAAGAGAGAGAGACAGAGAGGGGGACCGGGGGCGGGCGAGTGGGGTCCTCCCATACTCATTGCCTGTGCCGTTTTAGAAAGTTCGAAGGAGCTCTTGTTGATGTCTGAAAGACTGAAACAAGCAGCAGCAACGCTTTCGTAGAGCCCTTCCTGATCGGGATATTATTGACAAGGTTCCTGCTCTAAGAGCGCCGTCCCACCCAACAGTAGTGGGGCAAGGACGGGAGTATAGAAGGGCCAAGCCCCACGCAAGTCCCCTTGACTTGCTCAGGAAACTCCAATTAGCGAAAGCTTGCAGCCACGTGCAAGTCAAAAACGCCACTAATAACGAACAAGAAGAAGAAAGAAAGCCTGGACGATCAGAGAACACGGAGAAAAAGATTGAACCTGCAGAGACCAATCTGGAAATGCCGTGTACCTCAGCTTAGTAGAGTTCTCTCAAGTATCAGTATTATTGGTGGCGCTTAGCTTAATCAGCTAACTAGCATGAATCACGGGCACTCGGTCAAATACCTTCAGCCACACGACAATTAACTTTCGTACATGCACTTAATTGAATTGATTTTGCATGCACGTGGTCAGCGGGCTCTAAATATATGGAGAACCAAGATTGTCTTATCTCTCACTCGGCATGAGAGCAATGCTAAGTTGAGAATTAGATTGAGCCTTGAGGCCACGTCTAAGTCAATTGACCTCTCCCACTTCATATAGTTGAATTTATGGGAGGTGTGGCCAGGCACACTAACTTTTATAACTTGGTTGCTAGCACTTAGAGAGATGGAGTACCCTCTAAAAATGAGGGTATTCCATCAACTTGTAGGAGTTGTCAATTGGAGATTGGTCAATAAGACTCTCTCTCCTCCTTTTTTAAACCTATTCCCACTAGGCTTGGATTTCATTGGGAACTCCTAATCGAACCCACTAGTTCACATGCACTAGAGTGTGCAACATGTTCCACAACTAGGAACCATTCTCAACAATTGGTGAAAGTGAGGTTCGTCGCTCCCAATTCATCACATGTAAGATGTGCTATTAGATAGCAATGCATGGCACAACTTTTCAGGCTATAAACGTTATATTTTAACGAGATTTTAACATTCCCAATTTCCTTTTGACATACCCTACACATCTATATAGGCTCACAATCTTGTTGCGAGCAATTTTTCACATGGAGACAGATCCTCTGAAGTCCTCACAACAAACTCACACGTCCACTAGCACTATCTATTAGCCTAGGAAGAGTAGAGCTCTACTCATCGCATGTACTCTTACATGTGAGGCTTAGCATTCAGTACTTTCCTTTGTTTCCAATTGATGTTTAACTTCCTCCCTTTGCGAGTATTGTCACACATAAATCTAGAAATACCAAGACCATGAATACTTCCACTTAGTCTAAGGATCCAAGTGCACAGTCATTTGTGACTGTCACGATTGCCCACTCCACTGAATTCAAATTTACTACTTCCAACTCTGAGATGGAGCCCATACAATCACAACCCTTGGTTGTGACCAAGACTGTCACTTTAGTTGAAGAACAAGCCTCTAGTACTTGTGCCTCATACAAGGATATAGAATCTAGTGCAGAGATCATAATGAGCCCATTGATTCACAAGTCATGTTCTTCTTGACCAAAGGCTCCAATACACTTGAAACTAGCTAAACAATTCATCATGGAGATGTTAGAACTCCTTGGCCCTGCTTTTAATTTATTTATGAGTTTTTTTCCTAGATGTTTAGTTATTCTATAGAAGATAATTTAAAACACATCATTATTTGACATGTAAGGGAATATTAGGCTTTAAAAAAACATGAGGAATGACTTGTATTAAATGTCATGTTGTATTAAATGGCTTGTACTAAAGCAATCAACTTGCATAATGTTGAGAAACACTACCTAGAACAAATTTGAGAAGCCTATTAGTCAATCAAAGATAGCAAAGTTCGTGGGAATACATTGGAAAAATTATGTAGCCAACTCTCGTCTAATTGTAGCAAGCATGGACCATTGCATTGCAATTTTATTTTAGAAAGTAACCTTAAAATACTATTATCACAACCAATATCAAAGACCTTGTTTTTACACTCTGCCCTCTAATACGAGTATTTCACCAATGACAAAGATATTTGTCAGAAGCACTTAGGTAGGGGGCTTTTCTTGAGGCTATTATTTATAAATAGTCCTTGAATGCACATGATATAGAGGGTATACATATAGTGAATTCCCTGAGGGAAAAGTAGACATGGAATTCATGGAAGTAGATGTCATTATGTGTATATCATATGTATGCCAAAGACGGTATCTCATCATGTGAGGATGCATACTGTTCTTGCAATAGTGTCACCACATTATTTGGGTCAATACTTTGTACAGTCAACAAACTCCACATTCCATAAGCAATATTGCTTTGTTAGCAAAGTGTCAATGATGCTTTGTCCAAATGAGATATCTAGCAATGCAATCCAACTTAGAGTAAAGCAAGAGTACAGGTGTTCGAAGATGTTATCAAAGAGGGAACTACAAAGAAAAGTAGGAATGTTGGATGCAAGCAAATGGATTGTCAAGATCTCATATCCTTACTTTAAAGTCATATGACTATGTTCCTTTTTTAAAACTTCATTACCATGTGGCAGTTATCAATAATTCAAATATAATATATAGAAGTTTCTTGCAAATGTGGTTATGTTTGCTATTAACTTCACAAAGAACCACTCTTTCAAGGAGTAAAGTATTTATGTATTGGTATTCTTCATCAGTCACCATCCTAGAACATATGAGATGTATTCATGTCAAATCAAAATGATGTGAAGAAATGCATGTGCTTTCACATTTTTAACAACAAAGAACATGACACTCTTTTTGTGCAATATCGTTTTTATTTGCATAGTACATGGATGAAAAATCAAGGCTTTGGCTACTTGAACTAACATTGGGTGTGTGTTGGGGGGTAAAGACACCTGTGCCTAACCACCCATGTATTACTGCACTTGTAGTACCTACACTTGCATAATGCAGGCAACGGTGGGCACCCATCACTATCACTTCATTCTTTATTCTTTCAGTGACATTTGAATAAAGGGAAGGCTAGTCACACATTGTGGCTATTGGAGTTCCCACATCTTGAGTCTCTCTCTTGCTCTCTTGCTCCATCTACCATAGCTCACACCTCTCTTGCTTTTGCTTGCTCGTGCTTCCACTTGAGCTTCTCCCTTTAACTGGTATCATAGCTTTCTTCTCTTTGAGCTCAAGCTCAATCTGACATTGCTTTAGCTCTCATTCAAGTTAGCTACATCAGGGTTTTACCATTGGCAGCCATAGCTCCACCTCTTGAGGTTCATATTGAGCTCTCATTGCTTTAGGACTTCTCAAGGTCTATTGGGACTATCTCAGGGTATTCTTGAGCCTACATTGAGCCTATTTCAGGGAGTATGCAGCTCAGTATTCAAGGTTGAAAATACAAAAACGTTTTTTCACACTACAAGGATATGGAGACATAGCGACGGCGCTTTCCGACACAAAATAGCGGCGTCGCTATTAGCGACGCAAATAGTGACGGTGCTCAAACAAAAAAACGCGGGCCGAAACCCAAGCGCATTATTTTGCGCAAACAAATGAAAAAGAGAGCGAAGGGGAGAGCAAACTCCATCTTGGATTTGAGAGGGAGAGGGAGAGAAAGAGAGAAAGAGAGAGGAGGAAAGCTTCTCACCGCCCCTGCCACCGTTCGTGAAGAAGAGGAGGAAGTGTACGGAGGGCGAAGAGGAGCCACCGAATCCATCCTCGGGCCTTTACGGTGAGTACATTGTTTCTTCTTGCTTTTTTTTAATTTTTTCTCTTTTTCTTTTACTTATTTTTGTTAAAAATCATGTGTATTGAGAGAGGGAGAGAAAATGAGAGAGGGAGAGGAAGAGAGAAAATGAAAGAAGGAACGAGAGAGAGAGGGAGAAAACATTAAACGTAATAGGGAAAGAGAGAAAGAGAGGGCGAGGGAGAGGGAGGGAGAGAGAGGAGGGAGAGAGAGGAGGGAGAGATTGTTGTTATTGTTATTGTTGTTTTATTTATTCTTTTCTTTTTTTATTGTTTGTTGTTGTCGTGGTAGTCGTAGTAGTGGTAGCGATAGCAGTAGCGGTAGCAGTAGTTATTGTTTAATTTCTTATTTTCTTGTCTGTTGTTTTTGTGGTTGTCGTAGTAGTGGTACGGTAGTGGTAGTGGTTCTTATTTTCTTGTTTGTTGTTGTTGTGGTAGTCGTAGTAGTAGTAGTGGTAGTGGTAGTGATAGTAGTAGTTATTGTTTAATTTCTTCTCTTCTAGTTTGTTGTTGTTGTGGTAGTCGTAATCGTGGTCATCGTCGTGATTGTAGTAGTAGTAATAGTAGTTTTCTTGTTTGTTGTAGTAGTAGTAGTTTTTTTTCTTTTCTTTTCTTGTTTATTGTTGTTTAGTTTTCTTGTTTGTTGTTGTTTTTTTCTTTTCTTTTCTTTTCTTGTTTATTGTTGTTTAGTTTTCTTGTTTGTTGTTATTGTAGTAGTGGTAGTAGTAGTAGTATTTTTTTCTTTTCTTGTTTGTTGTTATAGTAGTAGTTGTTGTTGTTGATTTTTCTTCTATTCTTGTTTATTGTAGTGGTAGTGGTAGTGGTAGTGGTGGTGGTAGTGGTAGAGAGAGAGAGAGAGAGAGAGAGAGAGAGAGAGTTGTGATAGTCATAGTCGTGGTCGTAGTCGTCGTAGTTGTGATTGTAGTAGTAGTACTAGTAGTAGTAATAGTAGTTTTCTTGTTTGTTATTGTTGTAGTAGTAGTAGTTTTTTTTCTTTTCTTGTTTATTATTGTTTAGTTTTTTAATTTTTTGTTATAGTAGTAGTAGTGGTAGTAGTTTTTTCTTCTTTTCTTGTTTGTTGTTATTGTAGTAGTAGTAGTAGTTGTTGTTGTTGTTGTTGTTGTTGTTGTTGTTGTTTTTTCTTCTTTTCTTGTTTATTATAGTGGTAGTGGTAGTCGTTTGTCATAGTCGTAGTCATAGTCGTGGTCGTAAACGTAGTCGTAGTCATGGTTGTAATAGTAGTTGTTGTTTTCTTGTTTGTTGTTATTGTAGTAGTAATAGTTTTTTTTATTTTCTTGTTTATTATTGTTTAGTTTTTTTGTTTGTTGTTGTTATTGTAGTAGTGGTAGTAGTAGTAGTTTTTTCTTATTTTCTTGTTTGTTATTGTAGTAGTAGTTATTATTGTTGTTTTTTTTCTTATTTTCTTGTTTATTGTAGTGGTAGTGGTAGTGGTAGAGAGAGAGAGATGTTTTGCTAAAGGAAATTGATAGAAGAAAGAGAGATATGTTTTGTTAAAGGAAATGAGAGAGGGGGAGGAAGGGAAAAAGGAAGAAGGAACGAGAGAGAGGGAATAAACATACAGTATAATAAAGAAAGAGAAAGAGAGAGAGAGATGGAAGGAGAGGAGAGAATGAATGGATAAAAAACAAAAAGAGAGTGGTAGCGAGGTCCGGTGCAATACCACGAGATGGAAAACACTCCGACATACATTAATTTGTGGGTGGGTGGAGACTTTACATACGTTATTTTTTGCTGAGTTACAAGAGAAGAAATCCCTTCTCAAACTATTTAAGAAAGAAAAAAAGAATGATAACAAAAACAAATTGTTTGTTGTAACATAGAAAAATGGAAAAACAATGAAGGCCATGATGTTCAAGATCGCGAGGCATATCTTAATCAACGTGTCCCATGTCTTTGCTCTCAATGTAAGCTAGCAATTAGACAAAAACATCGATTGTCTATAGAACACAAATGACACTTTGGCGAGTTTCAATCTGAGATCATTGATCAGGCGATCTTAGATTTTGAGCAAACGGTAAGAAAAGTTTATATCAATCATGCATTGTATTCGCAAGTTAATTGAATACCATATACAAAAAGATTGGGTGTGGCTGACAAATTTTCTATCAAGGAAGGTGACGTCTCGTCCCAAGGAGGAGTGCATCCTTTGCGACCAAGTAGAAGAGTTCGTGGGCGTGCGATGGATGGAGTGCCTGAGCCAATCCACCACTTGGAAGGTACTACCCAATCTATACAGTCAATACCAGAGGAGATAAGCAGCCTTCGAGACTTACCTACAAACTTGAAGCCTGAGATGGAGGCAATGATCGATGTATTGATGCCCATGGATGTCGAGACTTCTGATTCTCTTAGAGAGGAATCATCCATACCATTATATGATGGGTGCCGAGTATCTCGCCCAAAGATACTGCTTGCACTCCTAAGTGTGCAAGCAAAATATGGGTGGAACGATATGAGTGTGATGAGTTGATCAGGTACCTTGTACATACGCTTTGTTGATTTCTTTTCGGTACTATCATTAAAAATATTTGTGCTTTTTCAAGGCGTTTTATGATTTTTTTTAGGTTACTGAAGTATCATATATTATCACTTACAAATACCATGCTTGAGTCTCGTAATGATGCACGGCATGTTTTACGAAAGCTTGGCATGGACTACAACAGCATCCATGCATGTATCAATGATTGCATACTGTTTCGAGGAGAATATGAAACTATGGAGACATGTCCAAAGTGTGGTGCTCACAGGTATCGACAATACTTGCAAGGGCAAACCATCCCTCAAAAATTTCTTAGATACTTTTCGCTTATCCCCCCACATAAACCACATGTTTCCTACGTCCGGCATGGTGAGCTTGACAACGTGGCATGCGCAGAATAGGTCCATAGACGGAGTTTAACAAATATCAGCGGATTCACGCGCATTGAGCCAGATTGACTCTACCTTCCCAAGCTTTGCCTGAGAGCTAAGGAATCTTTAGCTCGGTCTTGCAATGGATGGTGTGAACTCATTCTGTCTGTGCTCAACTTCTTACAGTGTGTGGCCTATAGTCCTTGTCAACTACAATATCCCTCCATGGCTTTCTACGAAGAAAGGACATCTCATCCTTAGTTTACTTGTTCCCAGCCGCTACAAAGTCAAAAATATGGACATGTATCTTCGTCCATTAGTCGATGAGCTTAAGATTTTGTGGAAGAAGGGGATCACCGTGCAAGATATCAGCAAGCGTGATGGTCGACGATCCGCCAATATTCGAGCCATTCTCATCTGGACAATGCACGACTTTTTGGGATTCGGAGCATGCTCAGGTAAGTAGGTTTCTATTCTCGTTGGTAATATCTATCACAGCTTGTTCAAGTTTGTATTCACTGGATAGAGGTGTTGGGATAGGTCTGGTTACCTCAGGTTATCATGCATGTCCATTGTGCGAGCCACAGTTAGACTCCCGAAGGTCACGAACCATGAAGAAGATGGTATATCAAGGATACACCGCTTTCTTGCCACAGGGTCATGAACTCAGGGAAGGTTTTCTTGGACGACCTCCAACATGTATGAATGCCCAAAGCTGGTACGAGCTGAAAATGGTCCACATGGAGTCACATCCAAACGGAATGCGACGGTTCTCAGTTTTCTACGAGTTGCCATATTGGACCCACTTACAGATCAACCACTTGTTGGATCCCATGCATATTTACAAGAACGTGGGCAGCTTGCTATGGGACCACATCACAGGAAAGAGAGACACTATAGGGGTACGAATGGATTTGAAGTTGATAAGTAAGATGGAGGCGCTTTTGCCGCAGTCGAGTGCTGATGGTCACTTGCAGCTACCTCGCGCTCCTTGGGTTTTTTTCACTAAAGAAGAGCACATTGTGAAGCAAATAGTCAAGTCTATCTGTACTTCGACGGGTATGATGTGTTCTCTCAAGTCTACATTTTCTAAAGACGACCAATTATCAGGGCTAAAATCCCATGATTGGCATAAGATATGTTAGGTTTGTACTACGAATGGATTATAAGTGGCCTACGTATTTTGCTATAATTTGGAGTGTAATCGTTATTCATAATGGTTTCTCATTTGTGGCAGTTTGTACTACCAATCGTAATCACAGGATGCCTTACTTCAGAAATACGCAGGGCAATTTCCAAGTTGTCGACTTTAGTGCAATGGATCTCACAGAAGGTGATTAAGGCGTCCTCTATTGAATCCGCGAGGCGGGGAGCAGTGGAGACAGTCTGTCTCTTTGAGAAATACCTACCTACCAACATGCTCACGATACAAATCCACCTTCTTTTGCATCTTGTAGATGAAGTGGAGATTACTAGACCTGTGCATACACGATGGATGTTCTTCTTGGAGCGCTTCATGAAAACCCTAAAAGGCTTTGTGCGACAACGAGCTCGGCCAGAAGGTAGAATGGCTGAAGGTTGGTTGGTGTCTGAGGCGCTAGTGCATATTTTACAATGGCTACTAACGGTGGATTCAGACAACAGTATGCTATGGTCACTGAAGGACAATGATAGATTGATCGAAGATGTGGTGGTTGGAAATGGGGTAGAAAAAAAAAAGGATGCTGCAATGGAGGAGAAAGTAAATCGCTTTTGTATGTTGCACCATGCCTCTATGGAGACGTGGCTCGTTAGGTACCAGCAAGCTAGGAAAGATCGAAAGGAAGCGCGATTTGAATTTCAATGTAGTATGCGCCATCGACCAATTCGATATCCTGAGGGCATGGAGGAGATGCCGCAGTTTATGTCAACATGATGTTTGCATGGAGCTTTGACCGTAACGTCTTGTGAAGGGGCGGAGGTCTCAATCGAGGAGTGGGAATTCTCGAGGGGATGTAGTCCAAAGGTGATGACGTGTTTAGGGTTTGCTGTATCTATATTTTATATGTGACAACTAATTGAGTGTTTCAATGTACAATACAAAATATATAGTGCAGCGTGGTTGCGTAGACGACATTTCCACGTGGAAGCGTATTGACAAAATGCATTCCGTAATAGATTATGATATCATGGCAAGGTTCAAGCAAGAGAGCCGATAACGAGCAACGGATCCAAACATGGTTATAGATGATATGAAGTATTTTGGGAACTTGCAAGGTATTGTGACGGTGGATTATCGTAGCTTCTCCATGATTCTATTCGATGTGCAGTGGTTCAAAGTGGTACTTGAAGGAGTTGGAGCAACAATTCGACGAGGTCCATCTGGATTTCTCGAAATAGATTCCGAAAAAAATTTGACGGTTTTGCGTGACACGTTTGTGTTGTTGGCCCATTGTGAATAGGTGCATGAACTCATGTGTTTTTGAATTGTATTACAATATGGTACATATCACAATAGTTAAATATCTCTTGTACATGATTGTGAACATGTAATTTTCTATCCAAACCCCCGATAACCTCGATGGTGGTATGTTATACCTTTAGCTCCCCGAAGTGCGAGAGTATATGATCAAAGTGATGTTCCGAGCATAGATGAGGACAATATGCAAATAGAGGGGTCGATATTGCAAGGGGTGGAGGCCACCGAAAGCTTGGAGCATGTAGAGGAGCCAGCATCGGGTAACAATGATGGAAATACAGGAGTCCAAGAATTCTTTGAGAATGAGGTGGACTCATTTTTGTGTGGTGACATGTCTATCGACCTTCCAGTGTATGCGGAGTCTTGTCAGAAGATTGATATGAGACCATAGGATACTTCATACTTGGAGCATCCACCTACTCAATTCGTTAACGAATTGCTTATAAGGGTATATAAGATATGCATTTTAAGTAAGATCATTTTTTTATAATAGAGTTGAATGCTATTTGTCTGGGAAATGTCATGCTCTTGGCTTATGTGATGCTCCCAAGATGCTCATTTGATGCTAGCCACTTGGGGAATGTTTGGCTAATGTACTGAAATGCTTTTTGGCTAATTTGAGCCCATATTTGGCTCAATTTAACTATCATTTTTATCACTTGGAATGCTATTTTATCATAGTGAAAGCATATGGCTATTGCTTGTTGATGCTTCTCGGTACTTGGGATGATACATTGATTTCTATGGTTGATGCCACACATGCTTGGCCATGCTCTCGAAATGCTTTTGGACTTCCATTAAGCTCACTTTTTCTCAGACTTGATTGATATTTTACTGCTATACATAAAGTGGATAACAAGCTTTTATTAATAGGGACAGTCTATGCCTAATGCTCTTTCGTGCTATTCGGGCATTCTATCGGATGTATCGGTGCATGACATTAAAGTTCTATGCTTGTTTGTGCTATTGAATGCATTTGAGCTTAAGACATTTAACATTGGTTATCAATTGCTTCATTAGATGCCTTAGAGGTCTATGACCTTATGAGCTTGAAGCTTTTATTAGGCCTTATGCTCCCAGCTATGTACTTGATGTATCTTGGATGCTTGGATGCCACTCACATAGGGATTTGAGCTTTGTTTGCTCATCTAGCATCTAACTTTTGTTCTAGTGGGAGCCGCTTACTTGACACTTGGATGTTACATTGAGCTTTGCTACTTCAACTTCTGCTCACGTGCTACATGTTGTCTTGTATTAGTGATTGCCCCTGTTTGGCATTGATTTCTAACTATTGTACCTCATTTTTAGCATGCTATAATTGCAAACCGTTCTATTATTCATGAGAGCAGTCCCCTCCATTTGATGCTATTTTGGTCATAGTTTGTTCACAGCTCATTATTTGGTCCATATCTCTTGTTTCAACTTGTTTTGCCAGTGGTTTTAGGGTTGTTTGTAGGTATTACAGTAGCCTGTTTGGTCTATATTGTGCCTCCTTTTCCTATAGTATGGCTGGTCATTCAAATGGCATTGCCATCTTCAACATTGAAAAGTTGGATGGCAATAATTATGAATATTGGAAGACCCAAAATTTTGCAGATTTTGGTGCAAAAATCTCATATTAAGTTGATCAAATGCAAGAGCATTAAGCCTAAAGGACAAGATCACGATGTATGGGATGACTTAGATGAGCTTTGTAGATCCACGATTATCATGTCCCTCAACAAGTAGGTTTATTATAATGTTGTCATAATCTTTGGGAGAAAATCCATAATCTCTATGATAAGCAAAGCCCTGCTTCTCAGATGTATTAGCTAAAGTAGCTTATGAACCTTCGTATAAAAAGAAGATACTAGTGTTTCTTAGCATTTGAGTGAGTTTCATGCTATTGTTGGCCAGTTGTCATCGCAAGATATTGACCTTAAGAGTAATCTTTCACCTTTGTTCTTGTTGGTCACATTGCCTAACTTGGGACACATTCCATACTGCTATGTGTGCAATATATGCCCAAGAATGGGCTAAAAGTGACTGATGTAGAGCATGCACTCCTAATAGAGGAGATAAATAGAAATAATGTGGATGCTTCCGTACTTCTCATGCTTTGACTATGCAAGGTTGCCATGATGGCAAGAGTGGGAATGACCGCCACGGTAGAGAGTCATAAAAGTCTCATTATAAATGCCACGATGGACAGTCTCGCAGTAAGCCCCATGGACATAAGTCTGAATTGACATGCCATTATTGTGGAAAAGTAGGACGTATTAGGCCGCACTGCCATAAAATGTGTAATGACAAGCACAAGGAAACGGGTAAAGGAAAAGTGCAGGACAAGCCTGATGATCGCAACATTGTCCCTACTAAGTCTAGTGATAAGTTTGAAGAGATCAATGTAGTGCAGCAACCTGACTCTGATGATGATCACATACTTGTAGCTTCTTCTTTTAATGAGTCATCATAGCTGACCGATGCCTTGCCTAGTTCTACTTAGTGTGGTTGATGGATTCAGGGGCTTCCTTTCATGTGACCCCTCATAGAGAGTGGTTCCACTACTATTGCAATATAATTGGATCTGTCTATTTGGGAAATGACTTGCCACTGCAGATAGTTTGGTTCATGTAGTATGTTTACTTTGCATAATGTTTGATATGTACCAACTCTCACGAAGATTCTTATCTCTACTGGCATACTGGATGATAAGGGTTACTTTGTTTCATTTGGGGATTCTTCTTGGAAGATCACATGTGGGAACCTTGTTCTGGCATTGGTATCCCTTGGTTGTATTGGGACCCATAGATGATATCTTGTTTGTGCATGTAGCTCCACTTGTATCTCTTTGGCACTATCGCCTTAGGCACATGTCCTTAAAAGGAATGAAAATGCTTACTCGTTTTTACAGTATCTTCCATCCCTTAACTTCAAGTGTTTTGAGTCATGTGATCATTGTTTGTATGGTAGGCAGAAATGTAGTATGCATAAGAAGTTTGACACTTTGTGCATAGGTGAGCCTTTGGCTCTTGTTCATTCTGATGTGTCTCGACCCATGCCCTATTAGTTGTTAGGAGGTGCAAAGTACTTTGTCACATTCATTGATGATTACTCACATAAGGTCTAGACATATCCCATAAAGCTAAAATTTGATATTTTGACTGCCTTTTGGTGTTGACTTGCATTGGTTGAGAACCAATTTGGGTATAGGTTGAAATGTCTAGGATCACAAAATGGGGGTGAGTATGTCTCTAAATCCTTTGAGTAGTTTTGCGATGATGAGAGGGGTATTAGGCGTCAGTTGACCGCCTTGTACATCCCACCACAAAATGGTATGGTGGAGCGTATGAATAAGACAAAGGATAAGTAGCCTAAGTAGATAGTTGAGATATGTAGGGTTATATTTTAGGAGGAGCCTCCTATCGTGTACAGCCAGCTAGACAGCCTGCAATAGCAGTAGCACAACTGATACTCTAGTGGCCCACGACCATGATATTAGACAGAATGTGTAGGCTCCTTAGCCTACCTTGAGATGCTTTGCTAGAGCTAGACATCCTTCTGAGTAGTTTGCGCCCTCCATTGATTATGTGATGGTGACAGATGCATGTGAGTCTCTCACTTATGATGAGGCCATGCATCGTGGTGATAGCCACTCTTAGGAGAGGGCCATGCAGACATAGTTTGACTCTTTATAAAAAAATCATATGTGGGAGTTGGTTCCTTCGTCTAGTAGAAAAAAGCGTACATTGCTATGCAAGATGGTGTACAAGTTGAAGATCACCCTTAGACACCCCAAGCCGACCTATAAGGCCATATTAATTGCCCAAGGAGATCTGCCTTATAAAACATGTAAGATATTGCATGAGTTCAAAAGAAAATGTATTATATTTAGCAAAATTTACATGATTATATTTATAAAATGGATTTTTAAATTAAAATTTGAATAAAATACATAGGTTTAATAAAGTGAAAGGGGTAATTTTAAGGCCTTATAACATGTAAAGAAAGGGTATTTCTTAATATCCTTTGAACGCACATTATATAGATGATTTCTTATAGGTGGACTCCCTGAGATTGGTTGCTAAGGGCTTTAAATAGGAGCATGGTGTTGACTCCAATAAAGTCTTTTCTCCTATAGTCAATATGACTACCCTACACCTGGTACTAGTATTGGTTGCTTAGTTAGATCTTGATATTTATCAAATGGATGTTAAGACGACTTTCTTACATGGGGACTTGCACGAGAAGATTTATATTCGGCAGCCTAAGGGCTTTGAGGAAAAAGGCAGGGAACACCTAGTGTGTAGATTGAGAAAGAAAAGAGCCTTTATAGCTTTAAGTAGGCACATAGGGAATGGTACCACAAGTTTAATGTTTTTATACATTCACAGGGCTATACACACAATGACTATGGATTGGTGTTTATATAGAATAAGGCTTGTGATGGCAGTCTTTTGATTTTGACACTCTATGTGGATGACATGTTGATTGTTGGGAGAGCTCCTAATGAGCTGGATGCTCTGAAAAGTCAACTCAAGAAGAGCTTTGAGAGATGAAAGACGTGGGATATGCCTCACATATTCTTGGGTTGTGCATTACACATGACCGCTCTCATGGACTTCTTTACTTGTCATAGAAGGAGTATATCCAGAAGGTTCTTGATCGCTTTCATATGCAAGATGTTAAGCATATTAGTTGTCCTTTTCCTTCTCATGTGAAGGTGAGCCAAGCCAATTATCCGTAGTCCGATAAAAGCAAAAGACCGAGATGGCTAAGATCCCTTATTCATCCATAGTGGGCAGTTTGATGTATTCCATGATAGCCACTCGTCCTAACATAACTTTTGTAGTAGGAGTTGTGGTATGCTATATGGCTATGCTTAGCACATGGCATCGGGATGTCATCAAGGGTATCATGAGGTACCTAAAGGGCATAACATATATGTGCATATTATGGTGGCCAAGATACAGGAGTTGTTGGGTGCATTGACTATGATTATGAGAGACATATAGACAATGAGAAACCCACCTATGGATATATGTTTGTCTTTGCTTTGGGGGGGGGGGGGGGGACTATTTCTTGGATGTCCAAGGAACAAAAATGCACAACCCTCTCTACTACAGAGGCCAAGTATATTATAGCCCACTAAGGCTTGCAAGGAGGTTCTCTGGTTAGGCCAACCTTAATATGACTGATGTGGTTCCTACACTGCATTCGGATCCTATGAGTGCTATCCAATTAGCTAAGAATCTAGTCTTCCATGCGAAGACGAAGCACATTGAGGTGCAATACGAGTTTATCATAGAGGTTAATGAGGAGAAGTCTGTTGACCTGACAAGATCTCAATTGACCAAAATCTTGCAAATCTACTCACGAAAAGTCTCTCAGTAGAGCGTTTTACCTTCCTTATGAAGTGGATGTGCATTGGATGAGATGATCTCTATTCCTCATCCTCTTGTACTATATGTACACATTGTACTTTGTAACTTTTTTCTTGTTTTCTCTTCACTCAAGACACATTTTCCTTTAAGTGGGAGGCTATTTGGGGGTAAAGGCACTTGTGCCTAGTTTCCCATGTATTACTACATAAACAAGTACGTGCACTTACACATTGCAAGCATCGGGCACTGTTACTTCATTCTTTATTATTTTAGCGACATTTGAATAAAGGGAAGGCTAGGTCACACGTTGTGACTGTACGAGTTCCCATATCTCAAGTCTCTCTGTCTTGCTCTCTTGCTCCATCCACCATAGCTCACACCTCTCCTGCTTCCACTTGCTTGTGCTTCCATATGGTCTTCTCACTCCTTCTGCCATAGCTCACACCTCTCTTACTTCTGCTTGCTCATGCTTCCATTTGGGCTTCTCCCTTCAGTATGCTCTTATGGATGTGTTGCTCACTTCAAAGTATCAAGCCCCTATCTTTTGACGAGTGCACCATCTAGGTACATCTTTTCTATTTCTATGAAGATCAATCAATTTGTGTTTCCACCCTTCTTTTGATCATGCAATCTATCTTCTATTTATACTTGCTTAACTCATGCATTCACTTTTTTGTCTACATGTAGTATGTTAACTAGCATTGAGATGTTGTGGAAATTCTTTACATCTAGCCATAGAAAAGGTCAAGATGACAAATTTGGTAATGAACATAGCCATGGATGGGCAAACAAGGTATTTTGGTAGGTCAACAAAATTATGTACTAAGGAATACTGATCTTACTATAGACATGTCATTAGATCACACTCAATATACTATTTTAGTGGATGCTCAAAGATGTATAGTTGTGCATTGAGATGTAGAAATCTTTTTAATGTTTTGTGAAGTAGGTCACAACATTAGAGAAGATGTCTTAATAGCAAACATATGAGTGAGTGGGACATTCACTTGAATGCTTCAATGCTAATGGTTCAAACTTAGATCACTCAACAATGAAGAATTAGCTTTGCCTGGCACTCTATGATCCTCTTTGTGTCGGTTATAACTTTTACACCAACTCCAATGAGGATGGATCCTAATTTTATATTCTAAAATGCATAGAAGAAAACTATATTCCTATTTGGTTGAGGGATATTATTACGAAGTAGGTGATGGTGAGAAAGAAGCTCGAAAGAAGTATACTATATCCATGCTAGTTAAGGACTTGAGTTTTTTGCGTCATACTAAATTAAAGCCATAAGTTCCTAATGGAGCCATTGGATGGAGAGTCACAAAAGTTTATTCTATCCTCTTATGTTCTTGTTTACAAACTACAAAAATTATGATTTTGGGCTATGAAACTTAGAGCTACAATAATTTTTAAGCTTCATAAGATGTGCTACTAACTCACATTACGCTTAATAACAAAAGTGACATGTTTGTACAAGGATAAACAAAAAAGCTAAAAAAAGAACAATATCATGTGTACTGGAAGCAAAAATAGTAAACTTTTCTCAAAATATTGTGACTATACAAAATAGTTTCAAAAGTTGACATGCAAAACTTTGATTGAAATATTGAGACTATAGTAAAAATGTGTCACAAGTTATTGACCAAGAATTTCGACACATAACACTGACACATATTGATATGTAACTCTTTGGAACCATACTTTTGTATACAATTTCAAAACCATTTCTTTATTTATATTTCTACACATAACATTAAAACAATATCAATATGTGACTCATCTAAACCATATTTTTGTATACAACCTCAAAGCCATTTCTTTATTTATATTTGAGCCATATTTTCCATACACAACTCTAAGCTATGTTACAACCTAAGCCAATTATGTTTTTTGCAAGAACTCATATGATAGTTAAAATCCTTTATCACAACAATAAGTGCAAACAAACAGATCCTTGTTGGATTTGTTTTCTCTTTTAGGAAAGCTTATTGCAAAGGAAAGATGATCCTCTACCAAGTTTCGTTGCTCCAACCACCATGCTACTTATCATGTATCCATATGAATGCTCCCTAAGTTTGGTAAGATAATAAAGTTTCATTTCCTATTATTTATCCATTTGTACTAGCTATCATATGTTAACATAACATTTTTCTTCCTATATGCTAAAAATAGTTGAAGGAAATCATTTAAGGTATTAAAAAAGAGTGGCTTGGTGGATGGGGATTCATAATCTACCACCTCACAAATTTTCTATCTAGTAGAACCACCCTTTTATTATTTTATGCTTGCAAATAAAGTGTCCACTCCCATCTCCACATTGAACCACAATTTCATAAGAACCTCAAAGCCATTTATTTATTTACAAAAGAGCCATATTTTCCATATAGAATTCAAATCCCGTTGCTTAAGCCAAGCATGCCTTCTCTCAAAACTCATACAACACTCTAGATTCCCCATCATGATGAGGCATGTGAGCAAGTAGATCCTCGTTGGATTTGTCTTTTCTTTTCGGAAAGCTTGCTACAAAGGAAAGATGATCCTCGACTAAGTTCCATTTCTCTAACCATTATGTTGGCCATGTTATTGCCATACAAACACTTCTTAATGGTTGGTAAGATAAAAAAGGTTCACTTCTTATTATATAATGTTTTTAATGGATATAATTAGCAATACATTGTTCTTCCTATAATTTGGAAGCAATTGAAGGAAATTATGTAGGGTATTAAAAAAGATTGTGATTCATTATTTACCACCTTGCACATTTCCTATCCAACCCAACCACTCGGGTATATAGGTATGCTTGGAAAACATATTTCTACTCTCCTCTCCACAATACTTCATAGGACTAAGATCGAAATGTAGGCATTGCCCCATTGGCATATCCAACTCAAGGATGACATTGTATGTTTCCATTAAAAAAAGACTATACATCCCATTTTAACAAATGCATAAAGATTAAAAAATGGAACAAATAATACCTCATTTTTTAAGTGTAAGAAGGGTGGGTACACTTCATGATGTACTAAATTCCATACTCAATACATAATGGGTGGTAGGCATGAGCACATCTCAAGTTATACATACTAACTATGTCCATTCTAGTGAATAGATCCCCACATACCACACAAGTGCTTGGTACACATATTATACACTCTCTATCATTGACTCAACTTTCACTGCTTGATAGAGCATAAACATGCATTTTTAAGGCACTTAGGGGAGTTATCACAAAATCGAACATGGTGCACATAGTTAGAAAGTTGTACCTCTAGAGCTTTTATATAAGACTTAAGATTTGTAATAGTCTCAAGCCCTAGTAAGGCGGCCAATGTTTCTTGGAGGGCAAAGATTTTACCCTCAATTTTTTATTTGTCTTTAGCTAATGAGGGATTCACTTACTTTATTAGAAATAGCTCTTTTTTACATAAGAACTACAAGTTCAAGACTCCCTCACTAATTAGCATAATATCTTGCTTCTCTTGAAACTTTACTTGCTTTATACAAAGCAGCATACCAAAATTCTCAACTTATCTTTTGATTTTACAACTAATGATGCTTTATGTACTACTTGTGTGTGTTGCATATGTCCTTACCCTTATCAAAGTGATCTTTGACTGATCATGCACTTGTTGTCTATTGTCTAGCACTATCTCTTCTATTTCACTACTTGAAATGTGGATTGATGATTATGTAGTTGGAGTATTTGAAACTCTCCAACTTTCACCTTTTTGCTTATGTCCCTAGGCTTGCTCCCACAATGATCCAAAACTCTTTCTCCAAGCATTGCTACAAAGATATGAGAAGAGGGGTCTCTTTTAATCGTCAATTTATATTTGATCATAATGCTTTCATGCAAATAGATTCATGAGCACACAAGTTAGACCAATGTATTATATTTTGAATTTATATATTGTTACTAATGCTTTCATGCAAATATGGATTTATTAGGCATTTATTTATAACAAACTAATCACCTCGACACATTCTATTCACAATTTAACAATCAATTAGACTAGTATTAAAATCATAAACCTAACCATTGTAACACTAACTTGTAAATAGTATGTGGTAATTTATCATGAGACTAAATGCATGCATGTCCTCATCATTAAGACACTCATGCATATGATATTTAAGAATTTCAAAATAGAGCAAAATTTTATCCTTTTGGTGTTATGATGTAATGCATGATTAAATTGCATGCACGCGCACACATGTGCGCATGCACACACACACACACACAAGTAGAGAGAGAGAGAGAGAGAGAGAGAGAGAGAGAGAGAGAGAGAGAGAGAGAGAGAGAGAGAGAGAGAGAGAGAGAGAGAGAGAGAGAGAGAGAGAGAGAGAGAGAGAGAGAGAGAGAGAGAGGATAGGAAGAGGAGATATTGAATAGAGTTAGAGAGAGAAGATAGATGGAAGAGTTTGGAAGGGAGGAGAGAGAAAGTAAGACTATAGAGAAGGGAGAAGAAGAGAGATAAAAGGGAGTTAGAGTACACTATACTAAAGTGTAACATAATGTAAATGGCATAGGATGTGTATGATTAGCATATACACATCCTAATCTTTGAATACCCTTAGCTAATGTTTGGTATACGCTAAAATAATGGTACATTAGGCATAGGCCATGTGAATGCTAGGCTAAGGCTGTGCCTATGGCTAGTGTACTCTTAGCGTAGTGTACACTTTGCATATAGCTAGCATAGGCTAAGGATACCTCGAGCATTGTAGGCTCAATGTACATTTAGCATAGCTTACACTTAGCCTATGCCTAGGGTATGTTTACTCTTAGCCTCAAGTACCCTAGGCACCGTAGACTCAATGTATATGCCTGATATGCTTATTCTTAGCCTCAAGTACCTTTAATATATGCCTAGTGTACATTGATCCTATGCCTAGTTTAAGATTAGTATGAAGTTACATGTAACCTATTTAATGTCTTCCATGTGTATATGCAAACCAACTCCTAAGATATATTGTCGTTGAAGCTATCCTCTGCTGTGGAGGAATATCTTGTGTTTTTAGTTGGCCTTTGCAAGGAAAGATGGAGATTGGTCACGACTTGGAGGGGGCATCTCCTCACACTCTACATACTACATGTACATCTTCACTAGGGGATCTTGGTGCATGTCGGCATTCTCTTCTAGGAGAGTGAGTCCCATGCCAACCTCCAAGGAACACACAACATCGATTATTTATAAAGTAGTATGCAAAATAATATCTTCCATATACTTTTTGGAGTCAAAGAACTCAAAAAATGGACAAACTTGCATATGTTGTATAATTATCATCATTGCATATTTTATCTTTTCAATGCACAAAGCATTTTTATTAGGTTTTAACATTGCTTTTCAATCAAACAAGCAGTCCATGTTCGAAGATAGCAGATCTGGACAACATGGATTTTTGCTAGATTTTTTTCTATCTACTCATGTTAGTATATGTGTCAATATGATTCTTTCCACACATCAAAATAATTGTCAAAATTGGTTTCAATATTTAGCAACGATTATTAGGATGTCTATTTGGTAGCTTATTTTGATGTAGATACTGGCATATAGAGACCGTAGCTAATATGGATACATATATCAATGACATGGCTTGACATTTCAAAACAAATTTACACATATTCGTGTCTTACATTTTGTCAGTATACCCTTTTTATGTTGTAGTGACACAAGTCATCCTTGTGTGTGCCAACTTGAATCTCTATCGATCTTTTTATTATCTCATAACATGTAAGTAGAGGGGTTATTTAAACACCCCTTGAATAAAGGTCCAAAAGAAATAGGATTGACAAGAGATTGAAATCCTACATATATAATTTGTGAAAATGAACATAGATCCAAAAGGAATAGGGTTGATAAGAAACAAAAATGGTACATATATAATTCGTGAAAATGAATACACTGCTTATTCTTGTGTGTACCAAACTGAGTCTCTATTGTCTTCTTCTTTTCTCTTCTTGATCACGGGAAGCTGATGCCATTGGAACTTGGAGTTGGGAGCCGTGAAGCTAGGAGCCATTGGAGGCTACACAAGGATCATGGAGCAACCAAATCCACGCATCCACTTTCTCGACTAAAATGGGAAAAACAAAGGATTTAGTCAGTTCTAGAACTATTTCTTAATGTTTAGCTTGTTGGGATAAGGAGTGTGTAGTTTGCTTGCCTAGGATTGGGAAAGAGTAGATGAAGAGCATCGTAAGTGAGGGATACGACATCTAGTGAGTGTGGAGAACTCTTGATGGATAAGGGATCCATCCATGTACCATTGATATTGAGCTTGGTTTTAGCCTCAACAATAGTCTAATTATCAAATTCCTTTGAACTAGCTTGTGCTATCTAGCTTATGATTCAAGTTTGGATTCCACTTTATTCTAAGAGGCATCCCCCACCAAACATCAGTGGCATTGATCTCCTGTTCATCAAAGACATAATTGATTCCACTCTCCAACTAATGGTAGAATCCGATGCAATCATGTCCAAAGATCTTTTTAGTAGCAGTTAATATTCACCAATTTGCAAGTTTGATCAGGAATCCAATGGTAGGGTTCAAAAGTTGATAAGCTTAATAAAGATTTTGTGAAAGAAGATTTGCCATACTTTGATAAGATTTCAAAACATTGACACATGATTCTCCACAAATCTTAAGAATGTTCCATATATAAGGTAATGTTTTGGTTGTATTCCTTAGGGTATTCAATGCAACTTCTACATCTTATGTTTCAAGTCTAAATTAATGCGTTGAAAACATGAGGAAATATCCAAGCCATCCCTAAGACTCACATCTAATCATGCATAGGTACATGCCTTTCATGTATACTACATTATGATTGACACCTTACACCCTTTTATATTTCCAAAAATATATTAAAGGGTTTTTCAAATATCAATGTTTAATTGGATTTGAGAACACTATTGTCTAGAATTTGGAAAAATTTCAATGTCCACATTATGAACCTTTTTTAAAAGAGACAAAATGGAACCTTTGAAAATTCTATAAGGACCTCGATAAGAACCTCATCATGTGTCTATCTCATTGGGAAGCTTCTTATGACTCTATTCTAAACCAAGTGTGTCGAACAAATTTGGGATTTGTATGCTCAAGAAATACTTCAAACTATATAAAACACTTTACTTCCACAAGGCCTCTACATTTAGAAGTTTCTTTGAATAGTGCTCAAGCAACATGTGCTTTTTGTTCATATGCAATGCTCAACATGCGTCAACATTGATGATAGACCACTTGTTTGGATGGGTCTGCATGTCTAAACTTAGTACACAATGGTTATCATGACCTTCAAATGGCCACTAGCTTGCCATTTATTACATTCAGTTAGTCACATCTACTTACAGATAGTGTAGCTATTGATTCTTATAGTCAATTATGCACTATTTGACTTAGTAGGCAAGTTTCATTTATGCTGTATCTTACACATTGTATTGCGTTAGAAAGAAGAAAGGAAGAACAAGAAAAAAAACGTTTTGGCTTTCCTCTCTCTTCTTGTGTCCTTGAGTGAGCTTCTCCTTATATTAAAAGGTTTGTGGATCAATGAAAGAGCTTGGAAGGCTAGAACAAGATCAAATGGCCTTTGCCCAAGATTCAACAAGCTGGTAGAAACTATCCCCCACTTGTTCTTAAATTGCCAAAAGAACACTAATATCTTTTGCCATATTGTCCCACTAGGCTAACATGGAAAGAAATTTTGATGAGTAAGATTTATGGAATACCCCCCACCTATGTGGAACGAGATGAGAAGCATTACCTATGGTACATTTGGAAATGTAGAAATAAAAAGGTGTTTGATAACATTAATCGATTTATTTTTGTTAGATCTTATTTGTGCAAATTGAAGAATGGGATGCTGATAAACTCTAGAAGATGCATGAAGCTACTAAGGAAGGAAAGACTGAAAAGGTGGAAGAGGTGGCTACCATACTTAAGGAGATCAAGAAGAAATCCTCCTGAAATGGCTCTACATATAAATAATAGCTGTCTTTCTTTTGGTAACATCTTATGCTCAAGGGAGCTTCCCTGTTTGAAAGCATCTTCCTCTATAAGCAGCTGTAATTATTCTCTTTTTATATTTTTTCAGACAGTTTCATACTCCCTTTTATTTTCAAAATAAAACTACTCCCCGCAAAATTCAAATATAATCTGTCCGGGGTTATTACGAAATATTTTCGGTCAGTAGGTAGGCTAGAGAGGTAGCTGCGAGGTGAAGCGCACTCGGCGTGAAGTGATCCTGCTAGTGTTATTATCAGCCATGATGGATGGCGAGGTTGTACGCGAACAAGAACGGGCCTGGTTGGATGTCAAATTTCAGTTCTCGGTCCTTTCCTTCTCTCTCTCTCTCTCTCTCTCTCTTCTGCCACGCTTACTGCAGGCGGAGAAGTGATGATGATGAGACGTCCGGATCCCGGGAGGGCGATACAAGAGGGTGCCGACTGGTCTCTGAATTTGCGACTCTGTAGGCGCGAATGCCATGTCATCAGCCCCGGGTTCCCCCGCGCTCCTCTCTCTCAGAGACTAGAGTCTCGATTCTCTCTCTCTCTCTCTCTCTCGCTCTCTGTGATTGTGTCCCTGGCTGGTCGGCCGGCTTGTCAGAAGGAAAGAGAGGCCGTCGCCTGTTGCAGAAGTCAGAGAAAGAGAGGAGACAGACGACGGTCTCTGAGTCTGAATTGAGGGAGAGAGAGAGTTGACAGCCATCGAGAAGGTGGTCAAGTTCAAAGACTCGTCACTCTCTCTCTTCCAAGTTCAGGTGCTCTACAGGCAACCCCATTAAAACGGAGTAGCCGGACAAACCTCCTACCCCGCCCTTTGACCTGGCAAGTCCGTAGAGCGTTGCTGGATAAGGGATACAAAAGAGCCTGGGTCCTGGCCCTTCCCATGTGTTGGGTCCCCATCGCCATCGCCTCTCTCTCTCTCTCTCTCTCTCTCTCTCTCTCATCGGTGTGTTTTCCAGCAGTCCCATCGTTGGCAAACCAAACTTGAAGCCGAAGCCGAAACTTGAAGGTCCTCTCTGCTCTGCTCTCTCTCTCTCTCTCTCTCTCTCTCATCTCTCGGAGTCTCTCCCCACCGTAAAATTTTAATTTCTTTGCCCCGCCCCGAAGAAGAGCGCAAAGTAAAAACACAATTGCTCTCCCTTCCAAACGTCAATTATTGCATTCGTCTTCGCACACACAAACAATCCTTCCAGCTTTTTCGAGCCGAGTGTAGCCGTTCTGTTGAAAATCTCAAGGAGACACACACACGCACTGCACAGTCTCTCTATCTCTGTCTCTCTCTCTCTCTCTCTCTCTCTACCTCTCTTAGCTTCGAACTGCAAGCCGGAATCATCAGGGGGTATCCCAGACCTCGGGACAAAGCTGGGGTCCTGAAGATCTTAAGGGCAGACAGACACAGAGAGAGAGAGAGAGAGAGAGACCGCTGGCCAGCCAGTGACGGAGCCCACAAGTTACCAACAAAGGGCGGACATGACGGAGGCTAGATTTCCGTCCCCCCACGTACCAAACGGTGGCTCACGTGCGTGCTTGTAAGCGTCGCCAGCGCACACTCCCTCCTCACCAATAGGCACACACCCTAAGCCGAGATACTAGCGACCCCTATGAGGCTTGGGAAGCCTACCCGGGCCTTTTCTCCGCCTATGTGGCCGACGAGGGGATGATTTCCCCCAAAGTCTCAAGGCTAGGGGCATCTGTGATCTCACACCTCTCTCTCTCATATCATCTCATCATGCGTCCACATCCATGTCTTTCTTCTCTACTGCCGCGCTGCGGCTGAAATGCTCTCTCTCTCTCTCTCTCTCATCATCATCACCACTGTAGGTAAAGCCCTCTCTCTCACTCTCTCTCTATCTACTGTCCTAGGGCCAACTCTTGTTGCTTTCCTGAATCCTTCTTCCTCCACTGCTCCATCTTTAGAGTTTAGACCCTTCCTCCCTCTGTACCTCCTGCCCCTTCAGTACTTTATTATTAGGTTCTTCTCCTCCCCCATGCCCCCCCCTTTCTCTCTCTCTGCCACACATCCTTCCCCACCACCACCAGACTTGCAGAATGACAGTGCAATATAGCCCTCGTAGACTACCTTTGTCTCCTGCTAATAGCCATTAACCGCTTCTTCTGCCCGCAGCTCTGCAGTCTAAGCCTGCCAAAATCCAGTACTTTTTAGCTGCATAATCACCTCATTACAAGCTGGAATTAGCGCGTCAGAGAAGCGAGCCAAATATCGTGGACCAGTAGAGAGAGACAGACAGACAGAGGGACTACACTATAGCAGCAAAGATATAGATAATAGGATTCCTCCTGCAAACCTGCAGCAGCTGCGTGTGCGCTTTCCTTTCCGCTTTTACTTGCTGCATGGATTACTCGGAGAGTGCGGCCATGGCAGCCGTGTCTGCAGGGATGCCATCTGTCTTCGGAGAGAGAAGCTTTCCGGGCCTGACGATCAACAGTACTGCTAGTACAGCCGCGCACATCAACAGCAGCAATAGCAACGAGCTAAGCTGCGGCCTTTTCCTCCCCCTCAATAGCACTGGCACTGGCAGCCATAGCCGACCCCCGAAGCAATGCAGGTCGGCCTCGGACATGGACGTGGACGAAGGGAGAGAGGGAGGGGGGAAGCTCGCGCGCACCAGCTCATACAGCATAGGGGATCACCAGCTGAAGATACAGATGAATATGAATGTGAGCGGCCATGGCGGTACCATGTTTGGGGGCCCCTCCTCAAGCCTTGTCAGAAGCAATTCCATGGTCTCCGATGGACGCTTGCAAGGATGCTCCCCGACCAATTCCACCGCCTCCGACGCCGCCCTCTTGTCAGACCATCGACTGGGCAGGACTGACTCCATTGTTTCTGGCTATGGGGGTTCATCGGCTGCAGGTTCTAGGTCTCTGCAGTATCACCTGCATCCATCAGCAGCTGCAGCTTCTTATGCTTTACAAACTTCAGGTACACGCAGCAGGAAAAAGTCTCTCCAGACGAGCAATCCTCATTCCTTTTTATCTTCTCATCTCATCCCATATTATCTTCTTTGTTCATTATGCTAGCTACAACCTTCAGCCATATCTTCTTCTTTAGCTTCGTCCAACGTGCGCAACCCTCACTCCTATCTTCTTCGGCTTCTATTATGGCATGGCCATGCTGACTGTAGTTTCTAGGGTTTTTGAGTGCATGGGTGATGTGTTTTTGCCTAATCACTTTCCTAATGTCCCACTTGAAGTCCAATAATCTCTTTTCTGTGTCTTCTTTTGCCTCGCAGTAGTACGACATCTTAGCCTGTCCTTGTCTAACATACTGTTGCGCGGATAGGTGATTCGCCATGGCCTAGCTTGTCTAACAATGGAACAACCAGATGGCTGTAGCTTGTTTTTCTTCTTAAAGAGGAGCAAAACTATCACTTTGCGTCACACAACCCCACCGTCAGCTCTCCTTTTTGTTTTACTTACTCTCTATTAAGGTCTATGCCTCTTGTTGGTTCACAAGGTTTTGGGTCAATTCGCCCAACGAGAAGGCCTGTCACACTATCTCGGCATATCTTTAGGTTTCTTCCTTTACGGGAGGTATATAAGGGGGACGGGATTGGGGTTCACAGGCTGCTCTATGATTTGTAGAGGTGTCAAATCAGGCGTGCTATTTGGGCAGCTGTCTCCTTGATTGGGTCATTCTCTTCTCCATTTTCTCTCTTTCTCTCTCTCTCTCTCTCCCCCTACTTTTACTTTTGCGGGTGCTTTTGCAAGCATACAAGGAAAGGTAAACAATGTGCATGTGTTTAACTTTTCCTGCTGCTTCCTTCTGTGACCCTCATCCCTTGCTCTGGTTCTGTGTCAGGTTTTCCCTTGTCGATGAACAGCACCATGGCCTTGCAGCAGCAGCAGCAGCAGCAACATGACTTATCCATGTTTGAGAGAGGAGGGGGGAGGTCTCAGGTGTTATTTACTCCGGGTCAGCTCAGGGAGCTGCAGCATCAGGCCCTAGTTCTTAAATACATAATGAATGATGTGACTGTGCCTCCAGAGCTGGTGAATCCCATCCGAAGCAGCCTCATTGCCGCCGCGCTCTCGGCTTCCAATTCTCCAGCCGCCTCCGCGGTTAACAGTAAGACATCCTACTCCTCGATTTGCCAATGTTTAATACAGAGTAGTGGTTTATGCAGAAAGGGACACTGATCACATGAATATGAAATCTCGAGTGAACCATCCTGTAACTCAGATGCCAACAGTTGCCATTGTATTTCACAATTGCCACCACTGTTAAGATTGTTTCAAGCACCTGCCACCAGATGGATAGAGATCACGTGATTTATGAACTGTCTCAGCTTAGCTGGTCTTCCACATCTGTAAATGATATAGATTATCCTACATCTCGAAAGGCAACAACGTAAGACTGTTGAATGCGCAAAGAGTTGATGACGATCACGTGATTAAGATATGCCTGGAACATCCCTTATTCTTGTAATTTCAATGTTTTCAGAGGGTCGTGCACAGGGGTACAGTAATCTCATTGACATGTAATCACTTCTGCAGTTATTGAATGCATGGAAGGATAGCGGTCACGTGATTATGAAATTCCCTTCCTTTCATTTTGGTTTTTTCAGTTCCTTGGGGAGGTTACAGGCTGGGCTTTGGGGGCAACACCGATCCGGAGCCGGGGAGGTGCCGGCGCACCGATGGCAAGAAATGGCGGTGCGGGAGGGACGTAGTGCCGGACCAGAAGTACTGCGAGAGACACATGCATCGTGGCCGGCACCGTGCCCGAAAGGCGGCCAGCGGCGGCCCTGGCGCAGATAGCAACATAAGCGCCTCCTCCTCCCAGCAGGGCATGTCCGTCAGCTCAGCTAACTCTGCCACCACGGCCTCCTCTGTGAGCAGCCTGTCGGCCTCCACCACGACTATGAGAAGTCCTGTGGGGATGCTTCCGTCCGCCATTGCCATCAGCAGCCAGCAGCAAGCAGCTTCCTCTCTCACTGCCAGGCCATTCTCAGGCGCCAATTCTCCCAGTGTTAACTCAGGCGGCATTTCTGTGGCGTCGTCCTTGAGTGGTGGACAGTATAATGCGAGCGCTCTGCAGTCATCCGCTGCAGGAGGTGGCGGATTGACAGCTAAAGACCAGCTCCGGTAATAAATCTTATCTCAAGCCAGTGCAATTGAATCATAATTCTCGACGTACATTACGTGTTCTAGTTACAAGCAATTGTTTGATTGCAGCTGTGGAATTCAGGTTAATTATAAGTATGACGTGATCGCCCAAAAGAGTACTGCAATAATAGAGCTTACACGTAATTCCCCTAAAGTTTGCTCCGATGGTAGAGCTGAACTATAAAATCACGGTGGTATTGCTCCCATCAATGTATAGCAATTTGACGCATGCTTCGCTGATCTTATTCCGCTCGACTAGTCTCCTCCTTAGCAGTAGCATTTGTCTGCAGCAGCTACTTATCGCAACCGGAGTGTGGTGGTCGATGCATGCTGCTCTAGTGTCTATTTCTAATCACAAGCACTGATCTCTGCTGCAGTTGCTTGTCACAATTGAAGTATAATCATGCATGTGTGTTGCTCGACTGTTTGCCCTAATGATCATATTAAGCATTTGTTCGTTGAGACAATGTATTACGATTGGATGATATTGCATGCCGCACTGATATGCGCTCTCCTTATTTTAAAATCTAGTGTTCTGTCACAGGCGTATGATCGTCGCCTCTTTTGTTTTTTCCCCTAATCACTGGACGTCGTCTACTGCAGCTACCTAAACGGCCTCACGAAGGGCGAGCTCGAGCAGCTAGGAGCGGAGCAACTGTTCTTCGCGGAGAGCTCACGCCAGGACTACAATCAGGCTGCGACGAACGGGCCACTGACGATACTGTCGTCGATGAATTCATGGCGGACGGGGTCGACCGACAGCGCGTCTCTTCATGGGATAAAGCCGACGAGCAGCAACTCGGGGGCGGCGGCGGCGTCGAGCACGCTTCACAGCTATGGCAGGAGCGTAGTGCAGCTGGCTGGGCAGGAGGTGTCATCACAGCAGCAGCAGCAGCAGCATTCGTTCCTGGCCGGGGCAGCCGCCCCGCCCTTCGAGGCGGCGGCCGCGGCCGCGCGGGCGGAGGTGGATCAGAGCCAGACGCTGAGGCACTTCTTCGACGACTGGCCGCGCGCGCGAGACCCGTCGGCGTCCTTGTCGTGGTCCGACGTGGAGGACGACCCCTCCAAGCCCCCCCGCCCGCCTCAGCTCTCCCTCTCCGACCTGGCCAACCCGGGCTCGCCACGCAAGCTCACCCTCTCCCCTCTCAAGCTCTCCATGTCCCGCGTCGGCCCCGAGGAGGATCCCCTAGTCGGCATGGGCCTCGGCCTCAGCGACGTGGCGGACGTTGATTGCAGGGCGCAAGCGCAGCATCACCACAGGCAACAGCAGCAGCAGCCGCCGCAGCAGGGTCAGCATACCAACTATAACTGGATTCCTATCGCGTGGGAGACTCCCGTCGGCGGCCCGCTCGCCGAGGTCTTGCAGTCAAGCAGCACCCCTCGTGAATCCAAGAGCTCCGGCCTCAACCTCATGACTGATGCTAACTGGGACAGCAGCCCTCGAGAGAGCTCGCGCATCTCTTCCCCTGCAGGTACCTCCTCCTCTCCCCTACCATTAATTGTCAGGGTAGCTAGGCACGTGCTTTGATCCAGTATTGCATAGTAAGGCACATGCATTCGCACCATGATCGTGTACTTCACAACATGCTCGCACAAAAATCATAGCGTGCCTGCTTCATCCTTCAACGTTGTGTGTTTTGCAACATGCTTTCATGTACTAGTAGTGTAGCTTGCAACATGTTTTCCTACTTCATCCTTGAACGAAATCTCGAAAGAGGTCACTCGAGGAGTCTTATGCCAATGGTAGCGTCGCAATGAACGTGCTTTTGCTCCTTAAAAATCAAGAATCAATGTAGATCACTGTTTAATAACGTTATGTTAGGGGCAATCTTTGTACTTCCTTCCTCAATTAAATCGTCCACAGGCTGTAAATGTGATGCATTTTGGCTGATGTGATCTCTCTACGTCCAATATCCAAAATTTGATATCCCCTTCATGCTTCTTCTCTGCTAGATTGACACCTCCCCTAGTGACCTTGATAAAATAGTGATCCATTTTATACAAATATACAAACTCTAGTCAATGACTACACCTTTAAGCACCGATATGCTTACATGCCATACTCTCATTCTATATTGTCATTTAGATTTATTTGGTTAGTATATATCTTCTAATTTCTCATCTCATCTACACAATCACATGTTGTAGGTCTAAGGAATATGTAACTTGCTCTCATGCATACTTCTCCTTTAGATGTTGATATACTACTCTCACTTGAGATTTTGATTCAAGCTAGTGAGACCTCATCATTGATACTTATCTTATATCATCCAATTCCCTTAAATCAGATATTTTCTATATCTATTATAAGATGGGAATTTGATAACAATGAAAGTTGTGATGCTCCCTTTGTCAAGGGGACACTCGAAAGGAAAATTTGGGTCTCAAAGTGATTTGCCAACTCAAACAAAAGGTCAAAATCCTTTCAATACGATCTTAGATAGTCTCTTGGGATCACGATTTTAGAGAAACAAATCTTATCTATGGTGCCTCAATTGAAGTGAACTAGGACATGCTAATCATGATGGTCACATGCAAGAAATTCCAATCCTTCTACCTTAATGTTGGGATGAAGCCTTCTTGGTGTTCGAAAATGTTTCGAATGTGGCCTAGATATTCCTAGAATAGCATCTATCAAATTAACATGTTGCTCAATTTCTTATGTTAGATCAACTTATCATTTTTTGGTAGACATACGGTTACCCTCTATGCTTGGAAGGACCATCAAACATACGACAACATGTGACCTCATCATTGGTACTTGTCTTATATCATCCAAATCCCTTAAATTAGATGTTTTCTATATCCATTATAAGATGGGCAATTGATAAGAATGAAAGTTGTGATGCTTGTTTTGTTGAGGGGATACTTGAAAGGAAATTTTGGGTCTCAAAGTGAATTGCCAACTCGAATAGAAAGTCAAACTCCTTTCAGTATGGTTTTGGGTAGTCTCTTGGGATCAAGATCGTAGAAACAAGTCTTGTCTATGGTATTTCAGTTGAAGTGAACCAACACATGCTAGACATCATGGCCACACGCAAGAAGTTTCAATCCTTACACCTTATTATTGGGATGAAGCCTTCTTGGTGTTTGAAAATGTTTGGAATGTGGCCTAGATATTCCTAGAATAGCATCTATCAGATTGGTTTGTTGCTTGAATTCTTATGTTAGACCAGCTTACCATGTTTTGGTAGACGAATTCTCACTTTCCATGGTTGGAAGGAACATCAAATATATGACAACTAACTCTTTTTTAACATAGTTACATAAACATACAAAAATAGCAACATAGCAATTTAGTACTCCATCAAACATAATACAAAACATTTAGAGAAGGGTTTAGGTAGTGAGATAGCTCCTCATACTTAACATCCACCTGTATAGGAGACATAAGCAAATTAACGATTATTGTTACAATTTCTCTTGCCCAAGCAATAAGTAGATTGCATATAATGAAACTCCAATTATATACCTAGAAGTGAATAAGACATAACATTCAAAGAAGGGGTTTAGTAGAGAGATAGCTCCTCATACTTAACCTCCACTAGGTATAGGAGATGAGCACATCAATGTTAATAGTTGCAATTTCTCTTTCTCAAGCCATAAGTAGATTGCACACAATGAAAACACCACTATACAGCTGAAAAGATAAATGCTTGGAGCCTTGATGAGTACAAGATTTCACTGAATTTTGTTACCATCTTAAATACCATGGTAGATAATTGAGTTTTAAAGTTAAAGAGAGAATCACAACTCATAATTGTAAGGTGTCTCACATAACAACTTCAATGCTTGGTTTTGCTTTTAGTTGCCCTAAAATTCTTGATTTATGCTTTTGACATAGATTGAATTCTTAACGTTTTTTAGTCCATGTTGCAAGCTCATTAGCACACGACCCTAACCTGACTTCCATTTGAGGAGGAAATGTTTTCCTTTTCTCCCAATTTTTAGCAAATAAACTTCAAATAAGTGAGTGGTTTGCCTTGCATTTTTTAAGCAAATAAGTGATTGGTTTGTTTTGTTTGTTTATCTCCTTTGATATGTAATGGGATTGGTTGGCTTATGAAATAATTTTATGGATCAAGGTATTCAAGCATCTTCTCATAGATTATATCAATTGGCTTTATGCAAGAGTCAAGTGCATACCTATGATATGTTGTTAGGTACAAATTCTTTTAAAAAAAGTAGAGTTAACATTTGACATTTATTGTTGGAAGCAGCAATGAAAAAATGTTTCTAATACCAACGTGGTTGTAGCTCAAGTGATTTGAGAATGTGGGTGTGTACATGGATTCAAGAGTTCGAACATTGGGTACACCTTTGAGGCATCTTTTAAATTTCAAGATTTTCTTTAAAGAAAAAAAAAATTGTGGTGCTAGTGAGGCTTGACTTTATTTCCTTAGGATACTATCGAGGCTTGAATTTATTTCCTTAGGTGCAATTTAATTATGCAAGCTATTGAGGTTTGAAATGGAGACCATAGTGGCTAAATCTATTTAATCTCAAGACAATATGATAGCTTTGGCATGTAGTCTTTATCTTCAAGACATGTACATAAGGTGAGTGGTGGAAACTACACCCATCTTGATCCTACAATGCAAGATGAACAATATGCATGCATTCAAGTATGCAAACACGCGTGTGTGTGTGTGTGTGTGCGCGCGCGCGCGAGTGATGAACTTGCTTTTTTGTGGGCCAAAGACGAGAAAAGGATGTATTACTATATTCTCTATTGACCCCACATATATTTACACACATGCACATGGAAACAGACACACTACCATGCATTGTGTTATCATGAGTGAGGTGGAGACAAGTGCCAAGGTGGATATTGCCCTCAATTAGAGGATTTCATGGCTTGTAATGTTACAAGTGTTGAGAAGGCATCGAATTTGATTAATAGGTATCTCACTACTCTTGTAAATATCAACCAAATGTATTGGAGGGATTAGGTAGGCAAAGGAGGTCTTAATTAATGTCTTAGCCTATATATATATATATATATATATATATATATGCATGGGTGGTCTTGGAACCTCAATGAGTATGTAGGCGTTACCAATGGTTTGGAAAGAAAAACCATTGTGATGAATACCCCCTACCAACATGTGGCTTAGTAGAAGCTCAACACCAACAAAGACTGCTTGCTCAATGGAGAATGCACCCTATGTTCCATAGTGGATGTGCACTTACTCTCCATTTCATCTTTTAAGGATTCTGGAGGAGAACGATCAACGGTACCTAAATGTGAGTGTTTTGGTTTCTTTTGTAAAATATATGATTGGGTCTTGTATATACTTATATGGCTGGGACGGCATTGTTAGAGTTGTACTCATATGTCTCGTTATTATAAGTTGGAGACTTGACAAATTTTCACTCCAAATGTTACACAAGTTTTCAACCGCGTTTGATGGTCGCCATATTTTGTTAACTGATGAAGCTAAGCTGCATGTAGAATTCACAGATAAGGTCGCTGATTAGTTAGCGCCAACAAGAAAACCTCTCTTGATAATTAGGATTGAAGTGAGTATTTTGAAGGTGAATTTGTAATGTGCGTCTTGTTTGTTTCCTGATCAGAGCTGATGAGTGGGGGTGGTGCAGACAGAGAAACCATAGGGAAGGCAGGAGGATTGGAAGCATCGAAGTCTAACGAATAGCGACGAGCGATGCAAGAGTTGCTGTGTAATCCTTGTTCACAGTCCTAACCCGGCTTTCTTTTCCTGATATGCTTTTGCCCGTGTTCCCTCTCTCTCTCTCTCTCTCTCTCTCTCTCTCTCTCTCTCTCTCTCGCCGTGTAAAGAACGACTCCATTGATTGTACCCTCTCTGTAACTCTAACCAATCGTTGAAACGCGAATACAAGAAGAAGGAAGGTGATGATGTCGATGGGCATGCATGCTCTCATAAGGGGTGGGAGACTGGGCGATTGATTCGTCTCTCTCGCTTTATGGAGCAAATTTTGGGGTTGTCAAGCAGCTGGCCTTGGCGGCACAATCAAAACATTAAATACAAGAACTACACCATAGAATTTTGTGTAATTTTCCGTGGGTACGTGTACGTGTACATGCAAATGCAACAAGGAGGCATACTTTAGAATGTGGAGGGGAGAGAGAGAGATTTGATGTTAAGGTTTTTATTTTCCTCGCTCTGTTCTTTTCAGCAGAGCCTTATTTAATGCAAGGGCGGGTTCCGCAGTCAGAGCGCCCATTAAAACGTATGTACCTAAAAATGCCGAGCACGAGAGAGTCTGAGAGAGAGAGAGAGAGAGAGAGAGAGAGAGGGGGGGGAAAGGAAGCTGACGTATCATCATCGTAATCCTTCATAAAGGCTCGAGCGCTTATTATAAACCGAAGAAGTATTGTATTTTATCTTCCGAGGGGGTTAGGGCCTAGGAGGGGAGGGGGCCTCTCTCACAAGTGGAGGTTAACCGGACGTGGTACCTTCGCTAAATTCCTTTCACATTCCCTTATGATTCGTTTGCCCCTGGATATTTATTCTAGAGCCCCTTCCCACCCACCGTAAACGAGCGAAATCTTGTGCTTGCCAATACCAACACCACCTCAAAAGAGGGCACACCAAGTGGTAGTAGGGGTCTCAATTTTCTGATAGGGCTTGATAGTCCATGGATGAATGTAGTTCATGGATCATTTGTAACTGCTTGAGTTGACAACCAATGCTGAACTGCTAATAATTGCCGAGCTTATCGGTTTTTAGTCAATGACTTTCTAATGTCACATTAAGAATTTAACAAATTAAAAAAAAAAAACCATGCCCTTGGGTGAGAAGGGGCTTCTTAGTGTACACTATATTCACATTGATGATTTAACATTAGTGTTTGCGCAATCTTGTCTAGTATCAAGTAAATATAGTCTCTTGTGGTTACAACCCCCCATTTTTTAGATCACTCTACATTCTAAAAGCCCCAAAATATATGAAACTTCCTCAAATCAGCTCTATGTGGAGCACCCTAGATTAATGTGCTCTTCTTAGGCACATGGTTTTAACACAAAGAAAGAAGATTGCAAGAATTTACACTTTGACGCTCACATGCACTACCTTAAAAAACATCATGCTTTATGTAGCGAAACGAATCACATCCTTGCTATATAAATCATGTGCATTTAAACCACAAAGGTTAGAAAATTTTATATTATGCAAACTCTTGAAGATTTTCCATATTCTACAAGTATTGTACAACGTACCATTGATAACTTTTTGAATGCTTGCCTCAATCTTGCAATTTTGCTTTCTTACCATCAGCATTAATAAACTTCAACTTTTGATCGATAAAAGGATCTTCAACCTACTTTTCTTCTTGGCTCTTCCATTGAAAGCCCTCACTTGCGGTTTGTCATGTAGAGGGTAATCTTCTTGGAAGAATCATCTATTGTAAAAGTTAAATATTCTTGTTAAGATTTTCGCTAAACTTTGATCTCAACCATAACCACATGATGGGAGATTTTGGGAGCTCTTCAAAGATGATTTGATATAAACAATCAAAAGTTCATAGGAAATAAATCTTGGAATAAAAAGTTAGAAAATCCTCCATACAAATCAAAACTTCTTATCTTGAGCATCAATATCTTTATCTCTTCCATTGGTTGTGGAAGGAAACTATTTGATGGTAGAAATTCTCAGAGAGCAATCTAGAAACATATAGTAAATTGATTTAAGAAACAAAAAGCACCTAAAGAAATCATACTTAAAAACAGGAAATGCACTTTACTTCAATTTTGTGTATAGACATTTGTATGTTAGTGATTTTAAAGGTTGAGGACTTTCATTATCTCTTCCATTGGTTGTGGAAGGGAATTATTTGACGGTAGAAAATCTTGGAGAGTAATCTAGAAAGATATAGAAAATCAATTTTAAAAACCACAAGTACCTAAAGAAATCATACTTAAAAACATGAAATGCACTCTACTTCAATAATGCTGAAATAAATTTGTGTGTTAGTGAATTTAAAGGTTGAGGACTTGTCCAAGACTAATACACTTATGCTCAATCATGTCAATTTTCAAGTGGAATAAATACATTGGAGAGCTTTACCTCGAAGATAAACTTCATTGTCATCCTTGTGCTTGTCTGTGGACAATCGGCCTGTGATACCTTCACATAAGAAGGTAATGGACAGCCAATAGGCTTTATGTCCTGCATGCAGAAGCGCTTAAGGACTTTATGAATGTACTCCCGCTGTGAGAGATACAAAAGCCCCCGATGCCTATCGCGCTTAATGCGCATCCAAGTATATGTGAGGCCTGTCCCAAATCCTTCATCTCAAAGCTCTTCTTCAGCTGAGATTTAAGAGCATCTAGCTCATCATGAGCTTTCCCTGCTATCAGCATATTATCAACATAGAGTATCAAGATAAGCAAACTGCTATCACGGGCTTTCTTCGTGTAAAGACACGGATCCATAGCACTTCTGCTGTAGCCCTGTGACTGCATAAAGGTATCAAACTTATGATACCATTCCCTAGGTGCCTGCTTCAAGCCATACAAGCTCTTCTTCAACTTGCACACTAGGTGCTCCCTGCCAGGTTCTGCAAAGCCCTTAGGCTGATCCATATAGATCTCATCATGCAAGTCCCCATGTAGAAAAGCCGTCTTGACATCCATCTGATATAGATCTAAGTCAAGCTGTGCAACCAAAGCCAAGACTAAGCGCAGGGTTGTCATCTTAACCATAGGAGAGAAGACCTCATCAAAGTCCACACCATGTTCCTGCTTAAAACCCTTTGCTACCAATCTAGCCTTGTATGCCGGCTTGGGGTGTCCAGGGGTACTTTTCAGCTTGTACACCCACTTGCATGGCAAAGCCTTCTTGCCCTTAGGCAAGGCAACCAAATCCCAAGTCTCATTCTTATGCAGGGAGTCTATCTCAGACTGCATAGCCCTCTCCCAGAAGTGACTGTCACCCCTGCGTATAGCCTCATCATAAGTGAAAGGCTTTCCTGCATCTGTAACCAAAACATAATGCATAGAGGGCTGAAATCTGTCAGGTGGACGTCTGTCTCTAGCAGACCGTCTCACCGCAGGCTCTGCTGCCTGTCTAACTGCCTGTCCAACACCCTGGCCCTGTGAAGGAACTGCTGCAGGCTGTACTACTGGCTGTGCTGGAGCTCTAGGCTCCTCCTGAAAGATCACTCTGCGGATCTCAACCACCTTCTCAGGCTGCCTGTGCATCTTGTCTTCATGGAAGACATCATGGCTGCGTACTATTTTCCGCGCCTGCGGATCCCATAGGCGATAGCCCATCTCTCCTGACTCACCATAGCCAAGGAATATGCATTTAATGCTCTTTGGATCCAATTTACTCTTGTCCTTGGGCACATGGTAGAATGCCTCACATCCAAAGACACGGAGATGCGCATAAGAGGGTAGCTTACCAGCCCAAACTTCCTCTACAACCTGGAAATCCAATCCACTGGAAGGCGATCGGTTTATGACATGCACTGCCGTACTAACTGCCTCAGCCCAAAAACTCTGGGGTAGGCCTGCATGGCTAAGCATAGAGCGCACACGCTCCTGAATAGTCCTGTTCATGCGCTCAGCCAAACCATTCTGGGGTGGGGTGTAAGGGGCGGTCAACTGACGCTTAATACCCTTGTCATCACAAAACTGCTCAAAAGCATGCGAGACATATTCTCCCCCATTATCTGTCCTAAGGCATTTCAGCCTATATCCAGTCTGGTTCTCAACAAGAGTAAGCCATCTCTGAAAAACTGCCAAGACATCGGACTTCTGCTTTATGGGATAAGCCCACACTTTCCTAGAAAAATCATCAATGAAGGTAACGAAGTACTTCGCGCCACCCATAGACATGCAAGGCATAGGCCCACAAACATCGGAATGCACCAATGCCAAGGGCTCACTCATGCGTAGCCTACCCGATTTCTTATGCGTAGACCTATTCTGCTTACCATAAAGACAATGATCACATGAGTCAAAACGTGCATAGTCCAAAGGCGGAAGATACTGCAAACCAGATAACATTTTCATTCCTTTCAAAGATATATGCCCCAAACGGGCATGCCAAAGTGATACATGTGGGATAGAGCCCACTGCCAAAACATGGTCTACAGAAGACCCAGATACAACAAGAGGATAGAGGCTGCTAGCCTTGGCGCCTCTAGCAAGCACAAGTCTGCCTTTGGTAATCTTCCAGGCAGAATCTCCAAAACAGACATGAAACCCTGCATCATCCCACTGTCCTGCAGACATAAGACTGCGCGTAAGCGCAGGTACATGGCGTACATCCCTAAGCAAAAATGAACTGCCAGTGGAAAACTACAACTGAATATCACCCATGCCCACAATGTCAAAAGACCTATCGTCTCCAAGTCTGACTGAACCAGATATAGTGCGGTAAGAGTGGAACCACTCACGGTAAGGCGTCACATGGAAGGATGCTCCTGAATCCAATAACCAGCACTGTGCATACATACTAGATGTCTCAGTCAAGTGTGAAGCATCAGAAGAACTAGCTGCAAGTATAAACTCATCACCACTATCGGACTCCTCAGTCTGCGTGACATTAATTTCCTCAATCTTGACGCTGGACTTCGCAGGTACTATGCTGCGATCAGAGGACTTCTCTTGCACTTTATCTTTCCCCTTATCCTTGCGCTTCTCATTGCGCAACTCATGACACTGTGGTCTAATATGGCCCTTTTTCCCACAGTGATGACAAGTGACATTTGCATTGCGCCCACGCGACTTACTACGTGACTTGCCACGAGATTTAGATCGACCCTTCTGCGAGTCACGGCCTCGGCCATTACCACGGTCATAGCTGTCATTCCTGCCTCTAACTGTCAAAGCATGACTACCACGAGACGCATCCAAGTTTTTGCGATTCACCTCTTCCTGAAGAAGAGCACTCTCAACATCTGCCAATTTTAGAGTAGCACCAGAGGCACAAAGAGCAGTACGGAAAACATCCCATGACTCATTCAGAGTCCCAAACAAGAAAAGAGGAGTTACTTCCTCTCCAAAGGTGATATCCTACGAAGTCAGGTTCTTCAGTATAGCATGGAACTGGCTCAAGTGAGCAGACATAGTCGCATTGTCCTTCATGCGCAGATCCATAAGCTGCTTCAACGAGTACATCTGACTCGTCGGACTTTTCTTATCATAAAGATTCTTGATCTTATTCCATAGATCCCATGCACTCTATGCTTCCTCAAATACATTATAATGTACCTGTTCAGTGAGAGACAATACAATCGTGGACTTGCATAGCTCATCAAGTTCAAGCCAGTCGTCATTGTCCATAGTTTCAGGCTGCTCCCCACTCAACCGAAGTGGCTTAATCTGAGATTTCTGCACCAAGACTTGCCAAATTTGACTCTTCCAGTAAGAGTAGTTGGTACCATCCAACTTTGTAATGTTAAAGATGGCACTATCATGTGAAGATGACGCCATTATGCAGGCTGGAAATGCCCAAACAGTCCAAAACTGCTTGCTGTTTTACTGCAGAAACTGCCCAAAAATGACCAAAACGGGGTCCAAAGGGCGAGCAAAGTGTGCCAAAAGTTGCTGTCCACTTAGTACTAGGTGCGGTACAAATCAGGATATTTCAGCATGAAAAGTACACCTCAGTCCACCAATAACTGCTTGCTGTAATAATTTGCAGGTATGCAGTCTAGAGAGCAAACTGTCCCAAAATAGGATCCAATGTCAAGCAAACAATGCTAGGTCCAAAGTCGGCATGAAACGGACATAAGCAAGGCCAATGACAGTGAAAAGAACATGAGCTCAACATCGAAGCATGTCAAAATAACATCTGCCAGTGAAAGACACACCCCCAGACACTCTAGGCAAAGTGTTCCTGTAACTGCCAAAACCTGACACAAATAGGTGTCTGCTCAAAGAGAAAGATCCAAATATGAGACTCAGCTCATAAGTATCCTGTGAACCAAGAGTACATCAATGCATATCCATAAAGATCGGAGTATGATCCCAAAGTCTCAATGCGTATGTAGCTGCTCAAGACATAAACTGCTCCAAATACATGTAAGTGCTCCAATAGCATGCAACTGTCAAAGGTCAAGCAAGCATGTAAAATGCTCCCACTGGCACAAAAGGCGTACAAAGCGAGCTCAGAAGCTCAAACAACCCAAGAGAAAGCACCAGTGATAAGTGACCCTGTCAATGCATCAAGCGCATCCAAGAGAGCATGACATACATGAAGCACCGGTCGTATTAACCATGAAGCAATACATAAGCCCAAATAAGCTCTCAGTCAACTCAATGACATCCAAATAGCAACCAAGATCAATGATCAAGTAAGCCGGGAATGCTCAAATACATCCAAATCCAAGCTCCAAATGTCGGTATGGCATATACGAACCAAATAGCATATGTCACGAACCAAAGCATGTAATGCAAAAGCCTAACTGTCAAGCAGAGACATGAGGCATAGGCGGTCCACGAGCATGCCAAGTCGGTCCAAATGCCAGTGAAGACGGAGCTAATGCGAAGCTCAAAAGCATCCCATAATCTCATACATATGCTTCAAGTCGTCCCCAAATGTCAGAGACATCATGCCAAAGCTCAAAGCATACATCCGGTATCGGTAGGTAAGTGCCAAAGCATGTAAAGTACCTTCAGCCCACTGTTATTCCAGCATGTATTTACTGTTCTAAACAGTAGATTTCAGCTCCGAATTCAAGCCAAAATCATGGTCAAACCAAATGCATACATCCCCAATACATCCGGGTAGGAAGTAGACCGTATACGGGCATCAAATAGCTCCAATGGAATGAGGCATAAGCAACAAATGTCAGTGTCAGGGGTGCTGCCCTATTTCCAGCACTGTTATGCAGTAAATGACAGTTTCAAAACTGAGAATGATCAGCTCCCAACCTCAATGTCAAGCCAAAGCATCAAAATGACATCCAAAAATGGCTCAAATGCCCTCCAAATAGACCAATGATGAGTGCTCCATGAGCAACAAAGCATTCAGCTGTAAAACGTGGAGGTCAAAGTCTGAAAATGGGCACCATATTCAGCGTGTTGAGGCCTGGAGTGGTGCTGCCAATCACGTGGCTGAATGTTGAGTGTGGGGGGGCTCAATGATGGCCCAAGGTAGGCACATACCAAGCCATGAAGGCCTAATGCAAAGGGGAGGGAAGATATGAGCTATGGAGCTCAAGAAGAGTGGCTGCCCTTTGTTCCTGCCCTGTTTCAAACTGAGAATACACTCAAATGCCTGAAAATGCTGAAGCAATACCTCAAGGGCAAGGCCCTGATGAAGCTCAAGAAGGCCGGGATGGAGCTCGGGAAGCCGGGGAGAGTCGGGAGCTCGAGAGGTCGGCTATGGCTGCCGGGATGGAGACCCAATGCATGAAGCGAGTTGATGCGAAGGTCGGGAAGCACCGAGTCGAGCTCAAGCAAGAGAATGCCAAGCTTTGATACCAGTTGAAAGGTGAGAAGGATCGAAGCTTGCACGCGAGCTATGGCGGGAGAGCAAGAGCAAGAAAGAGAGAGACAAGAAATGGGAACTTCAACGGTCACAATGTGTGACCGGGCTTTCCTTTATTCAAACTATCACTAAAAGAATAAAGAATAAAGTGACGTGACGGGCACTCGCCACCTGCAGTGTGCAGTGGCGGGTACTGTCAGTGTAGTAATACACGGGGCGGCACGGCGGAGGCGCCTTTACCCCCAACAAGAAAGAGAGGGAGAGGGAGAGGGAGAGAAAGAGAAAGAGAGGGAGAGTGCATTCTCTCTCTCTCTCCCTTTTGCTTGTTTAATGTTTAAATTACTTTCTTTTTTGCTTGTTTAGGAGAGGAAACGAGAGAGTAAGAGAGAGGGAGAGGGAGAGGGAGAGGGAGAGGGAGAGAAAGAGAAAGAGAAATAGAGGGAGAGGGAGAGGGAGAGGGAGGAAATGAGAGAGGAAGAGAAAGAGAAAGAGAGGGAGGAGGGAGAGTGCATTCTCTCTCTCCCTCTCCCTTTTGCTTGTTTAATGTTTAAATCACTTTATTTTTTGCTTGTTTAGGAGAGGAAATGAGAGAGAAAGAGAGCGAGAGGGAGAGGGAGGGGAAGGAAATGAGAGAGGGATAGAAAGAGAAAGAGAGGGAGAGTGCATTGTATCTCTCCCTCTTCCTTTTGCTTGGAGGATGTTTAAATCACTTTATTTTTTGCTTGTTTAGGAAATGAGAGAGAAAGAGAGATAGAGAGGGAGAGGGAGAAAAAGAGAAAGAGAGGGAGAGGGAGAGGGAGGGGAAGGAAATGAGAGAGGGAGAGAAAGAGAACGAGAGGGAGAGGGAGAGGGTGAGAGAAAGAGAGGGAGAGGGAGAGAGAGGGAGAGAAAGAGAGGGAGAGGGAGGGGAAGGAAATTTAAGATAATAGACTTATTGATAATGGTATGCAATGTGCTTTGCCATGGGCCACGTACATTGGTAACTCTTTAAGATGGCTTAAAAATGGTCAATTCTTTCATGAAGTCCAAGTAGGGGATCTAATTGTGATATGCATAATTCATTGTTTTTGTATTAACTTTATAGGCATGCCAAATTAGAAATCATGCCAACTAGTCAACGGAAGGACTAAAAGAAAATGATACCCTAGCTAATGCTCATTAAGGTACTTCATCAAAATGAACCCAAAAGTATTGTTATAGAAGAAGAAACCCTTAAATTGAGTATAGGATAATTTCTCTCAGATCTTATGACTATGAGTAGAATTGATTGAAATAAATTTTATTATTATAGTTATAAAATTTCATAGATGGCGCGCATTAATTTTAAAATGGATTACTTATACTCAAAGCCGAGATATAACAAATAATTATCTACTGGGACAAACAAATCCTTGAGCATGATACAAGGCCGAGATATAACATCGGAAAATCTCTCAACTACTATATACAATGCAAGATTTATGGTCAACTTGCAACTTGACGTACATCTCCATAAAGCTATCCATTTAAGCCTCGTTTGCTGTAATGTAGATAAGATGGAAAACGAAGGTCTTATTGTTCAAGACCGCGAGACGTATCTTAATCAACGTGTCCCATGTCCTTGCTCTCAATGCAAGTTGGCAATTAGACGAAAACGCCGATTGTCTATAGAACACGTATGACGATTTGGCGAGTTTCAATCTGAGATCATTGATCAGGCGATTGCGGATTTTCAGCAAACGGTAATTTGAAGTTAGCATTTTTCATGCATTGTACTCTCAAGCTAATTGAAAACCATACACAATAAGATTAGGTCTTGTTGGCGAATTTTCTATCCAGGGGGGTGATGTCTCGACCCAAGGGGAAGTGCACCCTTTGCGGCCAATTAGAAGAGTTCGTGGACGTGCGATGGATGGATTGCAGGAGCCAATCGACCACTCGCAAGGCCCATCTATACCGTCAATGCCAGAGGAGACAGACAACCTTCCCGACCTGCCTACAATCTTGGAGCCTGAGATGGAGGCAATGATTGATGCATTGATTCCCATGGATGTTGAGACATCTGACCCGCTTAGAGAGGAAGCATCCATACCATTATATGATGGGTGCCGAGTATCTCGGTTGAAGACATTGCTTGCACTCTTAAGTGTGCAAGAAAAATATGGTTGGAGCGATACGAGTGTGACTGAGTTATTCAAGTACCTTGCACACAAGCTTTATTGATTTTTTTTAATGGAATATTGCTGCAAACATTTGTGTTTTTTCAAGGTATTTTATGATTTTTTTCAGGTTATTGAAATATCATATATTGCCACCTGCAAATACCATGCCTGAGTCTCGTGATAATACACGACATGTTTTACGAAAGCTTGGCATGGACTACAATAACATCCATGTATGTATCAACGACTGCATATTGTTTCGAGATGAATACGAGACTATGGAGACATGTCCAAAGTGTGGTGCTCACAGGTATCGACAGGACTTGCAAGGGCAAATCATCCCTCAAAAAGTTCTCAGACACTTTCTGCTCATCCCCCGCATAAACCACATGTTTCGTATGTCTGCCATGGCAAGCTTGACAACGTTGCATGTGCAGAATAGGTCCACGGATGGAGTTCAACGAATATCAACAGATTCGCGCGCATGGAGCCACATTGACTCTACCTTCCCAGGCTTTGCGTGAGAGCCAAGGAATCTTCGGCTCGATCTCGCCATGGATGATGTGAACCCATTCGGTCTGCGCTCGACTTCTTACAGTGTGTGGCCTATAGTGCTTGTCAACTACAACATCCCTCCATGGCTTTCTACGAAGAAAGGACATCTCATCCTTAGCTTGCTCGTCCCGGGCCGCTACAAAGTAAAAAATATGGACGTGTATCTTCGTCCATTAGTCGATGAGCTTAAGATTTTGTGGGAGGAGGGGGTCACGGTGCAAGATATGAGCAGGTGCGATGGTCGGTGTGGTCAGCCAACATTCGAGCCATTCTCATGTGGACGATGCATGACTTTTCGGGATTGGGAGAGTGCTCAGGTAAGTAGACCTTTGTTCTCGCTGGTAATATCTATATTTTATTTCATTCAATCAAGTATTCACTAGGTCATGGATCGCCTTACAGGTCTGGTTACCTTAGGTTATCATGCATGTCCATTGTGTGGGCCACAGTTAGACTCCCGAAGGTCACGAACCATGAAGATGGTTTATCAAGGACACGCCGCTTTCTTGCCGGAGGATCATGAACTCAGGGAAGGTTTTCTTGGACGACCTCCAGCACGTATGGACGCTGCAAGCTGATATGAGCTGAAAATGGACAACCCGGAATCACATCCAAATGGAATGCGACGGTTCTCAGTTTTCTACGAGTTGCCATATTGGACCCACTTACAGGTCAACCACTTGTTGGATCCCATGCATATTTTAAAAAATGTGGGCAGCTTGCTATGGGACCACATCACAGGAAAGAGAGACACTATAGGGTCACGAATGGATTTAAAGGAGGTAGGTAAGATGGAGGCGCTTTGGTCGCAGTCGAGTGCTGAAGGGGGAGTGCAGCTTCATCGCGCTCCCTGGGTTTTGTCTACCAAAGAAGAGCGCATTGTGAAGCAAGTAATCAAGTCTATCCGCACTCCGACGGGTATGATGCGTTCTCTCAGGTCCGCATTTTCTAAAGATGACCAAATGTCTGGGCTAAAATCCCATGATTGGCATAAGATATGTCAGGTTTGTGAACAGAATGGATTTTAATTAGCGTGGACATTTTGAAATTTGAGAAGTGACCATTATTCTTAATGCTTTCTCATTTGTAGCAGTTTGTCCTACCGATCGCGATCGCGGGATGCCTTACTCCAGAAATTCGCGGGGCCATTTACAAGCTGTCGGTGCAATGGATCTCACAGAAAGAGATTATTCTAATATCATTTTTTATCTGTGCAGGTATCGACATTTTCAGGATGAGTCGAGGGATGAGCGATGAGGAGTTTCAGGACATGATGGCACGCATGTCTCCAGATCAGCTCGCGAGATTCAGAGAGATGGCAGACCAGGAGCTGTCTCGTTCTTCGTCAGGGCGCTCTGCTAGATCAGCTTCAGCGCGATCAGATGCTTCAGCTTCGAGTAGACGATCTCGACGCTCGCGACTTGGGCCAGAGGGAGGGACTACGATTGCAGGAGGATCAAGGGGTGCTGCTGTGGAGACACGGACGTGGTGTCTCCGTCTCGTCGTTCAGCTGGAGCTGCGTCACCTCCAGGATTTGTCACACATGTGGGGACGTCCACTCCAGTTACTCCGGCTTTTGCGCAGCCGTCGACAGATGGCACGCCTTTTGGTGGCACTCCTTTTGGTGGCACCCCTTTGAGTGGCACTCCGGGAGAGGGTACCCCCGTCGGTACACCGGATGTACAGGGGTCTCCTAGATATGCCCAGGAGCGTGGACGGAGATGGGAGAGGGCCTATCTTAGGCAGACTCCTAGGGGTTATGAATACCTAGTGGATAATAGGTCAGGATCCATCATCATGAATGATGAGGGGAGAAGGGTGATGGCTCGCATGAGGGAGTTGTGTCAACAAGTTTTTCGGCACAATGTCCTGGATCATTGGAGGAACATACCGGAGGGGAGCAAGGACTACATAGTAGCATCCTTGCACGAGGAGTTACCGGTGCCAGCCGCAGTAGATAGATTCTCTACGGGCTGGATGATGGATTGCATGTATGCATACATGTCTCATAGACGATCCGACGCACGCAAGGCAATCAAGAGTGGGGCTCCAAAGCCCGAGTGGTTAGATGCAAACGACTGGCGCCGACTGAGGGAGGAGGCTACAAATTCGCCAGGACGTTGGAGTCAGCAGCGGGAGGCGACGAGGGCACGAATTGAGGCCGGATCGGTGCATCATCTTGGGAGTGGCGGCCACATGACATATTTGGAGGACTTTGTAAGTTTTTCTTTTGTTTTTTTGAGATATTCTTTGTACTGACAATCATATTTCTAACAGTTAGCATTTTGTTTTCTTTGCAGCACTTCGTTATAAATCACGATCCGCAAGGCCTTGAGACTCGATATGTAGAGAGGCACGGTCTTAAGGCATTGATCGACCGATTGTATAGGCGCGGGGGCCCTGTAAGTCACTCATCTTTCTTGTCCGTAGTTACCATGAGATATTTAAATGCATTATTGTATGGTGGATTGATATGTTGTTTCTTTTTCTGCAGAATCCGTTTGATGCTCCTTTGCAGTGGGACGAGCTTTCGGGGGATGAGGATTTGTAGCTCGCCCTTGGATCCTTAGAGCTCACACACCTTTAGTTTTTAGTTGCCTGATCTATGTAGACATTTTCTATGTATTAGTGATATCGTTTCATGATTGTACCAATCGCATTTTATGCGATCATATATTTATTTCATGTATCAGTTTTATGATTTCAGTATACATTCTTTTTGTTTGCAAACGCTTTGTATGCAGCAATGCAGATACTATTTTGTATGGCTCTCATACAGCACACAGTGCTATAGCTGCCCTGGCACAATTTTTTTTTCCTCTGTTACCATCGCTATTTGCATCGCAAATTTACTGCTCGCGTCACTATTGGCGTCGCTATGAGCGTTGCAAATTCTCTGTAACCGTCGCTATATGCGTCGCAAATGTGATGTATATAGCGACGCATATAGCGACATTTGCGACGCATACATCGCATTTGCGACACATATAGCGACGATTCTATGGCGTCGTCAATAATGACGCTTTTTGCGACGATGGGGGCAAATTTTGTTGTTTGTATTTTCGTCGCTTTAAATGTCGCTATAAGGTCTATATCTTGTAGTGAGCCTCTAAATCTTGCAATTACTATCAAAATAGAAAATATAGTTTGTGAAATCAAACTATTTTTAAAATACAAATTGATCTTTCCTCACTTCAACTTCTAATCACTTAGCTTAATAGAAAAGGGAATATGCAATGGTAAAAGAAAATTAGAGACCAATCGACTTCATTGAGGAGTCTTGAGCTCAGTTTTCATGGGAGATGCATCTTTAGAAGACATTTCCACATCATAAGGTACACTTTTGTCAATTCTTTCTATTGTAATAGAAAATTTTCTTTCTCTCATCCATTTTTGTTGATCAATTTGAATTTGTGTCTATATATTTTCTATAAAAATATCATAGAAAGTAGCTCCAATCATGATAGAAAATGGTCACATATCATATTTAGGATAGATTGATAAGAAGGGATTCATCGCTACCTTTGTGACTATTATACTTGAATGGAATTAGTGTGTGGACATTATGTTCTAGTGATTAGTGATAATTATTTATTTGTTTCTTAGTGATTAGTGATTAGTGATAATTGTCTTGTGTCATTATAAACAATCCTAGATTTTAACAATTTGTTTAACCATATGATTTATTTTATTCATAATGTATGATTTATTTATACATATAAGAGGAACATGGCACATATGATATGGAGATGATAGCTTGAGAGGAGGGAAGATGATGGATTGCTTTGTAAGACAAATAGGATGGTGATTAGGGCATGCGTAGAGACCAATGCAAGGAAGGGAGTAAGAGCATTGATTATAGCAACTCTAATAATCAATCAGCCCATACATTACCCATATATACATAAAACCTTCGTGCCTCATTTCAAGCCCTCATAATGGGGATTTGATATGTTGACATGATCCTTTTGTACTATATACAATAAGTATATAATGTCAATATTATATATGAGACCATGTTATGTTTTTAGAATTGAGACCTTGATCGTGATACTTTTGTACTACACATAGTGTGTGTCTATATGTTTAGCTTTTTAATCTAGGCTATGGATGAAAAAAACTACTTTATTATCTTCCATGCCTTGACAAAGTTATGTGGATGCAAGTGAATTTGTATGAATACGATGAGTTCAAGAGACTTAAGGAGGCTGTTAAGGTGGGATAGCCAATTGATGTCAAATAAGTAATGATGAAGTGGTTCATGGGACTCAAAGCAAGGTTTGCTGAAATTATGGCTTGGTTGATGAATGAGCTTTCACCATTATAGAAGCTTGTCTTCTCATCAAAATTATGCCTTCTTTGTTGGTAGAGAGAATAGCTAAGAGGATGCCTATGGAGGCACACTTGTATATGGATCATGATCCTTGCATATAGGTCATTGGAGTTTCTTCCAGTGATATGTTCTATGTAGACCCTCATTGCTTGGTGGTGCTTTTGGTAATTCTTCCAAGGGACGGCAGTCCCTAATGGCTTTAAACATTTGATCTACCCACGTGATCACCCTACTATCCTACATTCACTTGATAAAAAGATGAGAGTACATGCAGTTGATGTGCTTCAAATTCCATTGATGGGACTTTATTTCTGTAAGATATAGCCAAAGACTCATGACATGCATTGCATGATATAAAATCACCCTTATGGTCACATTCCCAAAAGATAGACCTAGAACGTTGTCCAAATCCTCCTTGGAAATCTTTCTACTTAGTCATGAAACCTTCGTCCCCTCTATAAATACACTGATCTAAAACAAGCTACAAAGACATGGAACGGTATTAACTAGGACAAGAATATTCTTCTAGATATCTTTCCAAGAGTGATGGCCTTTAGAATGTCTACGATTATTCTAAGTTTGAAGCTCCTTATCGTTGTTTCATCAGGAGTCTTTCAATTCAAGGATGTAAGGCTTGGCAATGGTAAATCCTTAATGCATCCATAGACACTTTCTCTTGATGAAACCACATATTGTTCATAATATAGAAAAATCCTACCTTCACTTAAAAAAACATGTGGTTTGATTAGCATAGATAATGTCAACAAATTATTTATGAACTATTGCATAGAACATGTTGCTAAGACTCTCCACAAGCTACCATTCAAATTTTGTCGGATAGAAAGATATCTAACACCAATAATCCATTGTTTACTTAGTGCTTTAATAAAAAATTATATTTGCATACAAAATTCAACTCAAAACCAAACTCGCAATGGCTTTGCTATTGAAGAAAATATTCAATTGGAAGAAAGTACATTTCCTTCGCCATACATCCGAATGATGACTAGGGCTATTCGAGTGATCATTGAGCTCGTCCAAGTGGAGTTGGGGTAGTTGGTTGAGATCGTCTAAATGATGCTGGTTGTGACTGTTCAAGTGGAGATGGGTCGGCTAAGTGGATCAGACCTACGGTTTGAGACTTTAGGACAAAGTGTCATGTCACATGGGAGCTTAGGTTGGTGGGCCAACTCATTGGCTATAGCTTAAGACTAGTTGTTACTAGCCAAGTATTTGGCCCTATGGTTGAGTAGTTGTGGCCAATGTCATTTAGGCCAAGTAATGAGTCAATGTCCAAGTGGCTAACACAGTAGTCTGAGTTTGAGGATAAGGAAGGGGTTTGACTGGATTTGAGGATAAGGTAAAATTTTAAAAGCATAAGATGGAGGGTTGAAAGAGCAAGTGGGGGGCCAAATCTTGATAATTCTAGCCAAAATGAGCCTAGTTATATTGATCATGCCTTCTATGGGCCGAACAATGTATTCAATGCCTAAAAATGACCACTTCATATAATTAAGGTAGCCCAAATTGGGCCGAGGATAGGATCAAGGTCTAAATTGACAATTAATAATGATTGCATATCTAGTGTGGCTATATTATATAGTCAAAACTAATGATGGCTGAGTTGTGTAGATAAATTATGAGGTCCAAGGCTACTATGGCCAAGTCATAAAGATAAATGCCTACATGATTGAGTTGAAAAACATGGGTTCTCATTAAATCAAGTGTGAATAAGGATTGCTATGGGAATAGCTTTTGAGCCTCAATGGGCAAGGTCCAAGAGACTCTAGCGTTAGCATTGTAGGGCTCTATCCGAATTGGGAGTAGTAGTCATGAGACCAACGACGATGGCTGAGATGAAAACAAGTATAGCAAAGCCCTTTGCCTTAGGCCAAGATGATAGAGGTGGCAAGCCCTCTACTTCGAGCTCACAAGTAGGCTCTTTACTCTTCCCATAGTGTAAAACAAAGACCAAAAGTTATATTTTTTTAAATTTTGTTCTTATTATCTATCGTTTGTTCCTAAGGTTATACTAACCTACTAATCTACCTCAAAAAAAAAAATTGTTAACCGATATTCATTAAATCTCTCCTATTCTATCTGTCCTATCCTATGTCACACCCATTTTGAAGTTGCTCCTAATCTGTTTTGAGAACATGTTCCAATATCATTTCAAAGCAGAGGTTCTATTCTAATACATGATAAAGAGAATGTATGCCATCATAAGAAATTCCTTCATATCTTGACAAAACGAAACCAAAATGTCATCTTTCTCAAGATGATGCTATGGAATGCCTATTGTTTCAAATGCCTCTCATGTTTTGGCAATGGCTATCTCTCGTATAGTCGATACTCTCATGCTCATCAATCTATCCATCCTTCTCTCAAACCACGTGAAAGCAAGTACAAACGAATCCATAAGGGTGTAATGAGCTCATTGCCTTACCTTATCCTCAATGCCGTGAATCAAAAGCTTGATCATGGCTCCATGATCCATGCAGTGGTCCTCAATCCACCACCTCTACTCCCTAGCTCTTGATCTAATCCTATAATGTGCTCGACTAAGGATCCCTCAATGACACTACTTAGTGGTCCATCAAGAGATTTTCCCAAGTGATACCACCTAGTACTCCTTTGAATAACATGAGATTTTCACAAAGTATTTATCAAGTCCATTTTCCAACAAAAGGTTCTAGTTGTAACCCTAAGGATTGACCTGAATCCAGGTTTCTTGACTTGACTAAGGCCACCTATCAGTTCATCTAGGGTCATCCTTTGAGCATCTGATTATGCTAGATCACTCAAACCAAAGGAAACCCATATTGCACTTGGTTCAAAGAGAATGAGAAACAAGGGCGAGTGTAGTATATCAATCCTTCTGTCCATTGAGCATTGTCTTTGTCCCCCTAAAATGACATGGATTCAGGGTTTTATTTACCCTACTAGTCCAATGCTTAATTTTTTATTAATGCATTGTTTTGAAGAAGCTCTCAGCTCAGTGAGACCACCCTGTCGCCTTGGGATGGATCCATTTTGGATATCACCCTCCTGCTTTCCTCACTAGATCAGCTTTAGTTATCTAATCACATATCACGCTTATATTTCCACACTTAAATGCATCTTTCTTAATTAACCTTTGAGGGTACTAGTTTGGTTCATCTAACTTAAAATCAGAACATTCAAAGAGAAGAAAATAGTATTTTACTAAACAATCTTTACTCATCTTGATGGATCTTATTATAATTTCTCCTTCCACCCATATGAAACTAACAACTCGAAGGTTTAATTTCCACCAAGAAAATAATCATTCACTAAAAAATATTCATTCATCTTGATGGATCTTATTATAATTTCTCATTCCACCCATATGGAACTAACAACCCAAAGGTTTAATTTCCACCAAGATTTCTACCCTTAACTAGTAAGAGGTCTCTCAGGAAGTCCATCATCCTGAGTCACATAGGGGTTAGGAAGCTTCAAAGTGAATATGGGATTTACTATCCAAAGCTCCCTTGCCACCTTTACCATCTCTACCTAATGCTTTTTCTACTGAGTGACCTCTCGCCATCGAGGTCAGTCCCTCAGTTCTTCAAGGCAGTAAAACTAACCCCCTTGGTGTATGGTTTCACAACTAGCCTTGGGGGAATTCTAGTGCAATCCTTCCTTATAACCTATTGCATTTAGATTCAATTAGAATCCTAAAGCTTTGCAACACAAATAGTTCTTTCCTAGTGCATCAAACAATCCTTTGTATACACTATTGAATTCACAAGTAAGATTGAAATCACAATCATGATTTATCCTAGTAGGCAAACTTTCAACATTCCTTTGGTCTTCTCTTTCCCTAAAAAATTTCTAGGATTTTCAAGCTCATAACATTTATCGCCTTCCCCCTATCTTAATAAGAACGATAGGTCTGCCCTATTTACTTTACTTATGATTTTAAGTTAAAACAAAAATGTTGATGTGCTTAAGCACTCATCCAAAAGAATCCAACCTCTTCAAATTTGTTTCAATGATAATGTACATTTTATCTCATCAAAAAGAGAATTTTGAGTATTTAATTTATTTTTCAACAAAGCATTTAATTTATTTTTCAACAAAGTAATGTGTGACATCCCGACTTTGATTTAAAATCTTCTCGACTTCTTGCAAAATGGACTTGAAGAACTATAAAATCATTAAATATAGAAGATCTCGAGCAAAAAAAAACTTGAGGATCGAAAGATTGTGAGAAAGGGGTTTAGAGAGAAAACGAATTAACTCAACCTCCCCCTGTCTCGGTCTTCAACTCGGCAAGCTGCTCTCATGCTCTCCCATCCCGAATTCATTCCACCTTCTCTATCTCTTAAACTCGCTCGCAAATGATGGCTCCAAAGCAACGAGGCAGAAAGACCATGAAATCCATTGCAACTAGTCAAAGAACAAGTATTGCCAAAGATACGGGAGTGCTCGAGGTTGCCAGAATTACCACTACCAACAGAACATCAGGTATCATGAACACAAGCGCAAGCAAAGATGAAATTTTCAATATGACATCGTACCAAACCAGGTTGTTCACAACTCAAAAATAGGCTATTATTTTCATATCACAACATAAAATAATATTTTTTTTGAAATTAAGTACATAAAATGTTAGCTTTTGTATTTACACTTGCACTTACATGAGAAATCAGTTTCATCTAAAGAGCGTACTAATACACATGCACAAACAGTTAACTGCTACCTATGATTTGTAGATAGATTAATCGAGATTATAATTCTTAGAAATATGATGAAAATAGTTGCAGGAGGTTATTGCATGAAATGAGTAAAGGACATTATGTGCACTCGAGATTAGTAAAATAACTTTATATATTTATTGCCAAATATAACAATGGCTGGGAGTTGATTAACACTTAAAAAGTGAAAGTCTATTTAAAGAATGTTGTAAATCATCTCGTTAAATTATTATCGTAATATTTTTCTAAGTACCAACTAAAGGAAATTCGCTTATATTGGGTAAGTTAGCCCTAAACAGGAAAATCGTGTCTTGCTTAACAACATTGAAAGATTTGTACTCAACACTTCTTTATGGGAAGAAGAATCATCATTACAATGTAAGGTTACCTTGGGTTAAGGATCTACCTTGGCTATGTGAAGTTGTGGATTGCACGATGGTGTGATTGTCATTGTTTGAAAGGATTGTTTGTGTTTGCTAGAATCTAGATCTCTGATTAAATAAATTGATAAACAAGATAAATGAAAGATCGTGCTATGCTACCCCCAAGCTAGCTGTGAGAGCCTACTCGAAGGGGGTCATGATTTATCACTTTGAGAGGCTTAGACTGGCTCTGTAGCGGAAATGTATATCCATAGGAATAGTCTCGAGCAGTAGGAAATGTGGATGCCAAAGGCGGGCTCTGGCCTTAATTCTGCATTACTCCTAGAATTTGACGAGTCCTTTTGCGACCCAGGATGGGATCCTGGAACCCTAATACTAGTTACAAGGGAGGAATCTTGGTAGACAGAATACCCTCATGGAATTCTATATATCTTCAGTAGGATCGAAAATATAGAAATTATAATAAACTTCCAATATAATAAATGATTTTTTTTTCTATTCAAGGATTGTTTAAATTGTATGCGTGTCCGTGAAATAAATTACGTGAAGGAACCTATGATTTACCGGACTAATTAAGGAAGCTAGTTATATGTGTTTCAATAAATGTGGTATAGATAATTAAAAAACTAAAGATGATATTATCATCAAAGGAAAGTGGGTGGGCGTGATCTCGATAGGTCCTCCAAGGGTAGGGTGGTCTCAGTTAGCTAGGAGGTTTTCTAAATCGGTGATAGAAATAGGAAGACGATAAATTGACCAACTAGTCGTTAGATAGAACTAACTTGGATTGTTTTAGGGGGATGGAATGGGATTTTGCCTTATGGGCATGAGGGTTGACGTATCGCACTCCGCTCCATCTCCCATTCTCTTTGAACCAAGTGCAATGACAAGTCCGCTTCAGTTCCAGTAATGCTGTAAGAAGTGGGAACTCGAAATTACTGAAGCTAGGTGGATGTTAGGAGACTTGCTTGATTTGAGGAACCCATAAATTCAAGTTGATCCAAGCGGATTTGATCGAAACTCTTCCGTTGTGATGTAAACAAACGAGGGCCTAAGTAACACCCTATGATACTCCAAGGGAGTGCTGGGCGGGGTTATTTTGGAAAGCCTATTGCTGGACTACTAAAAGGTGCGCCTTGGATTGAGACTTGGCGGACACCTCACAGTTGCTATTAGAGCACTTGTTAAAATAGAATACAATGTAAGCTTAAGAAATTTTTTTCTTAGATGGTAAATATAGCCTAGGACATGTTTTTTTCTCTTTGTTAATGTACATTTTTGAATTATGGGAGAATAACGAATCTTGGAAACGATTCTTGATCTTTTGAGTATTTTTTATGTCAGCTATGCATTCATCCAATCTTGCTTGGAGGAATCAGATGATGCAGATACTAGATCAGTTGTACAACCCTCGGCTCTATATCGTGAAAGACGGTGGATGATTAGCAGAGGATACTACTATATCGATGCAAGCTGTTGTCGAAGGATTTGTCAAAGCAAAGCAAAGTCGTGTCTACAGAAGACCTTGACTAATTTCTAGATAGAAGATCAGCAAAGATACGAAGATGAAAGAATCTGTGTACAATAATAGATCCGTCAAACTTTCATTGAGACCTCATCTATGCAGCAATGATAAGATCAAAAGCAAGTTTCAGCTAAGCATAGAATTCATCCTTCAATGTCTGGTTGCTTTCAGTTCATAGGAGTTGAACATATGCATAATCAATCTGTCTTCAAGCTTTGTGTTTGAATCAAGGTATCAAGGAAACTGATTCATAGAATTGTACTAAAGTCGATTTAAAAAAATACATGCATACTATCAAAAATTTTCTGTTATTGATAGTCAGACATCATCCTCTGATTCTGCCGGCATTCAGTCCAGAACCTTTGTACAAAGCTGTTGTCACTATTATAACAGTGACCAGTTGAGCTAGCAGCCCTTTTCCAGGTATAGATGCAGTCTTTTGAAAATGCAAAAGCTCTTTACCATTTGTAAAGCTCAATACAGGATTCCAGGGTACTTCAATGCAATCAATCCCAGCATGTTTTGTGTTATTTTTGATAAGAAAGATCCACCAACAACAATGTCAATATTATGTTGGTCCACAATATAATCCACCATTGCACGAGACATATTCTCATGACTCCACTTTACACCCCAGGTAATACACGTGGCAGAAACTCGTTCTCAAAAACATGACTGAAAGGGCCATGCCCCACATCATGCAGAAGGCCTGCTAGCCTTACTGTAACTATGTCTGAGCGCTCAATCCCAAGTTCGTCTCCCTGATATTGAGAAAGACGTTGCACATCCTGCCCAGCTAGCCAGTATACACCAAGTGAATGTTCAAATCTAGTATGCACTGCACTTGGAAAAACCATATGGCACATGCCAAGCTGTTTGACATCCCGTAGCCTTTGAAACTGCTCTGTATCAATAAACTTCAAGCTCAGTTATCAACGTCTATACTATTGCGCCCAGATCAAAGCAAGGTTACATTGAGCATTTCAGATCAATTCGTAGCAGCAAAACAAACACACTCATCGGATGATACGGCAGGAGCTGGCGGGAAGAGAACAGAGCCGCCATGGAGCATTCTTTAATAGGCTGTGCAAAAGTAACCCAGTGTCATTCTCCTTCAGCCTAGCTCCGCCCTCCAATTATCCCCCTGGTTTGATATGCTTCTCAGGGAGATTCAGATTCCGAAAATTCGATGAGACAAAGCACCTTTCCTGTCTTTCCTTGCGCCTGAATTCTGCACATCACGTTTTTTCCCCAATTTTCTGATCGATCGAAAAAAACCCCCCCCTCTATTATTACCAGCACAATGTCTAAAAAAAAACCTGATCCACATTACGACTCCCTCCTTCATTATCGGTTCAAGATTCTTCATAAAGGTACCATGCACACAAACTGGGATCTCATTGGCGGAAAACACTCGCTTCAATAACTTGATCTTCATGCTGTGACCTTGATTGGCCCTTATATAAAGGATGTCATTTTCTGTCATCAATCCAAAACGCTGTTTGTTATCACGCTCTACTGCCTTCAGAACATCATCCACCGTAAAAACACTCAGAAGCAAGCCAGTTTTAATCTTGACATGAAGATTTAGCAAATCCTTAATGGCAACATAGCCATCATTACGAATAGGAATATTTAATTCTGATGCTCTGTGTCGCAAAATGCTTGTTAAAGGTTGAGACATATGGCTTAGAATATTTTGGTCCAATATGGATATATTATTGGCCTTTGCCAAAAAGGCTCTTATGCAAAGTCCATTTTGTTGCACGTTTGATGGAATCCCTCAGTCGAAAGAAAAACACATGCTTGTTTGTGTAGGTTTCAGCACCTTTGATTTCTGAGGTCTATGAATCTTAACTTCACTGCATCCAGTTTACTGTACAGTGCTATGCTTCAAGGACCAATAGGTATAACTTTCCCATCTTTGAAGCTTGCAACTCTTGCAAAATAATTTGGTGGCACAATGCCACCGAAGCCCTCCGTAAGAATCACTCCATTCTCAGAAATATAAACCTCCATCCCATCTGAAATACTTTCAAAGCTTGCTCAACATTTAAATATATCAGAACTTCACAATGAGCTCTCATCTCACTTATAACACCATCCTCCTTAGGTAGCCCTGAGGCAAAGTGTATGCGATTTCTTCCCATTTTCTTCAGGCCCTCCTTCATTCCCTCTTTGGCTTTTTCAGAGAAACAGAAAAATAGCAATCCTTTTCCCACATTCTACATATCCTGAAAGCTTCGCAGTCTAAGAAACTGTGTCTCAAACTGGTAGCCTGTCAAAAACTTGGCAGCATCTCCATGAAAGCCACATCTGATATACATTTCTACTAGCATGTTTCCCACAAGGAACTCCCCTTTCAAATCCCCTTTGAATTATTTGAGCATGCATTTCATGTCCTGTTTCCAAAGCTCCTGTAATGCTACAAGTTTTCAAGTTGTAAAGATAAATGAAAGCATCTGGACGTACCTCTTCATTAGTCCCATGTTCAGCATAGCTTTTTGGTGGATTCCACATCTCGGATGCGCAGTAGTACGACATCCACCCCCTCTAATCCTGCGCATCCTCCGGATGGGCCAACTACCCATGATCGTTATCATCAAGATCCACAAACAGATCAATCTCTTCATTATACATTTCCGGTATATCAACAAGATTATCTGTCATATCATCTGTCTCTTCCATTGGAGTTTCTTCTCGTTGCTCTTCTCTTGCAAATTCTTCCAATGCATAATCTTCATCATCTCTTTTCTTGAAAATCTTGATTCTTTTTCCAGCAATAGGCACTCTAAGCACTATCCCATCCAATTCTGTCAACTCATATGTTGCATTATCAAAAACATGTCTGACTATGTACGGCCCAAACCATCTTTTCACCATCTTCCGAAGTGCAGTATGCTGATTTTCAAGGCTGCTATCAAAGACTAATACCCAATCTCCCTCTTCTATTGCTCTAGGCTGCAAACGATGCCTGCTGTCAAACCTGTCCTTATTTTTTAGTCTAGCAACCTTCAACCTGTCAATAGCTAGCTGAATATCCTCTGGTCTTCTCTCCAACTGCCAAATCCGAAGAGCTAAGAGCTTTTCTCTCGTCAAATCCTCCTGCCAAGGTAAAACTGACCAAGTTAAAGCACAAGTCTCAGTCGGCATAACAGGTTTCTGACCATACATCAACTCTGCAGGCATATATCCTGTGGTAACACTGTGAGTCGTACGATCAGCCCACAAAGCAAATGGTAAAAGTCTCGGCCATTCTCCAATCTGTCCTCTACATGCTTTGGCTAATGCTTTCACTATCGGCGGATGCCCTCTTTCACTCTTTCCATTTCCCTCTGGATTATATGCTGTAGTTAGAGCCAACTTGATTCCTAGCTGAGAGAAAAACTCCCTAGCTTCATCTGCATCCAATTCACCACGATCCGCAGTGATCTTACCCACACAACCATACCTGCAGAAAATTTCCTCCAATAAGAACTTACAAACTGCACTAGTGGTCTTCGTTCTCAAAGATCTGCCCTCAACATGATTGGTAAGATCCTCTCTAGCCAAAACAATGTATCTCATCTGCCATAGACCCATAGGCATAGTAACCAAATCAACTACCCACTTATAATGAATGCATAGCAGATAGGTCGGATGAAGCTCATCTCGATGATGCACTAGCGAATACATCTGACAGTCTCTGCAAGTCTCAACAAAGTGAGAAACATCTCTATACATGCCTTTCCACCAATATTTCTCCTTGATTTTCTCATAAATAGCCCACACTCCTCTATGACCAGCCCAAGGACTCTCATGAAACTCCCTCATCACCTGTAACTGTGTCTCTCTATCGCAGACAATCCGCAAAGGTAATCCGCCTCTTTTCTTCGGATGCTTCCAAAGAAATCCGTCCTTGAGAAAATAACCATAGGCTTTCCTTCTGATCTTCTTGAACTCTTCATCTGTCCATTCATCTCTTTTGCTTAGTGTACTAAGGTACTTGCCAATCTGCAACCAATCTCCAACATAGAGTTCTTCTATGAAAGCCACAATATCATAGACATGACAAACATGATCAACCATAGTGGCTGAAATTTCTGCATCATCCTCTTTTGCAAGTAGAGTCTCCTCATCATCATATCTGGCTCTAGACAACATATCTGCCACCCACTGGATTATCCTTCCCTGCTATGTGTTTAAATTCTGGATTTAATGACTTGATGTATGCAATCCATCTCAACATGGCTATATCCGGAGTAGAGCAACTCGTAATCATACCAATCAATGGCAAGCAATCTGTTTCTACCACAATTGAAGCTCCAATAAAGTACTCCTTGTCACATTTGAGAGTCGTAACAATCCCCAGTAACTCCCTCTTGATTTGCGGATATCTCCTCTGTCTCTCGTTTAGGACTTTCGCCCCAAACCGAATAACATACATGTTTCCATCTGCATCATCTTGACCCACAGCCCAACCTATGCCAATTGGACTAGTGTCAACTGTCAATACAATAGGCTTTCCACAATTATAATCTGCTTTCCTGAGAGTAGAAGCATTCTGCAATAACTTCTTCAATTTCCGCATGGCTCTAGTGTGGCTCTCATCCCAATAGAATTTTTGCCCCTTTCGAAGCAGTTGATATAAACAATCTGCTATGTGTGCAAAATGAGGTATCCAAATCATATAAAACACACAAGCTCCAATGAATCTCCGTACCTCTGAAGTGGTAGAACAATACTCCGCAATCTTGCCTATAGCATTCACCTTCTCAGGTGAAGGTTTCCTGCCATAATATCCACACATATGTCCAACAATGACAACCTCATTCACTCCAAAAACAGATTTTTGCCCTGAAAGTGTCAAGTTCACTTCTTCTAACCTGGCCAAAAACTTCTCACATGCTGAAATATGATCAGCCACAAAGTATTTGCATCCCTGCTCATTTAGACTCTCATTTTTCTCTTCTTCTGCACACCCCTTAATGGGCACATCATCCAAGAAAGGCATAGTAAGCTGAGGTATGTAATCTTGAAGGACCTTATGCATTGCATTCATCATATGCGCAACAGAATTAGTGGCACCTTGAGGCAAGGTACACATCCTGACAAGCCCAATAGGAGTTCTCATGGTGGTTATGTCCCTGCTTTCCAAAGCCAGCTGAAACTGATCATATCCCGAATACAAATCACCTAAAGAATAGATGGCACGTCCAGCAAATGCTTCTGCAAACTCATCCACAACTGGACCTATACCAACATTCCTAATAGTAACTCTGTTCACTGGCTGCATGTCCTGAATAAATCGGAGAGTACCATTCTTCTTTGGAACTGTAAACCACCTGTTTGAGTATGGTGCAGATGAAGGCTCAAGAATTCCCATCCTAATTTTCTCATTCAATAAATCAATCAGCTTTGGCAGGTGTGCTTTAGGCACTGGAATAGGTCGGAGATTCCATGGAATATGAGAAATAGTAAAAATGACCATAGGAGCAACAATATCAGGATTCACACATCCAATCTCATGCGGGAAAAAAGCAAATCCCCTTCCATGTCGCTCAAGCATCTCCTGAAAGCATTGCTTCTCTATGGGTAACAAAAAATCACCATTTTCAATTTTCAATTCAGCAAGAGTCTCTGCTGAAAATTTATGACCAATATACTCCGGATTCCTCAAAATTGGCTGTTTAGCAGCCCTCTCTATTTGCTGATCACTGTCAGGTGGAAGCGGTACAGCTACCGGCTTCACCGTCTTATCCACAGTTTTGTATTTCGTGTCAACCCTGGCTTCTTTATGCTCTTCTGCATTACTCAAATCTTGCTGTAAATCAGCAATTCTGCACTCCAATGGCTGAATATCCTCAGCCCTCTACTCTATGGACTGCATAGGAACAACCCTAAACTCTGAATGCTGAAATATTTCAGCAGTAAACTCTGTTGGCTGAAAGTTTTCAGCCCTCTGTCTCTGAAAGCTGATCATAACCAGCTGGAAACTCTGTTTGCTGAATTTCTTCAGCACTCAACACTTTTTGCTGAGCCACCTCAGCCTCTGACTCAATCTGTGACACAAAATCTGCAATTTCATGAAACATGTCCAGGGACTGCACTAATACATTACTGTGATAATTCTGCATATCAGTTTTCAGTATATCTTCCATCTCTTCCATCATATCTGCATAAATCATACTGTCATACATCCCATCTATGTGCTTATCATCCTCCAAAATTCCTGCATATTTTAAAATTTTCTCCTTCTTGCATATATACTACCTGGCAGCTCTAGGCAACCTAGAAATCTTCTGATAGCTCATCGAACTGTTTGCTGAAATCCCAACAAAACCGGAGGAGAAAACACTGCTGCCAGGAGGTGAGAACTCCAATCTCCTCTGCTCTGTACCACCGTCGTCTCACGAAACGGCGGTACCTAATGAAAACCCGAATCCCTCACAGTGGGCAAAGGTGCATCTCTGAGAGTATCCCTGTTTCTAACATGGTTCACACACACAGTCATAAACTGAACTGCTCTCATACCATCTTTACTGCGAATCCGTGCATAAGTAGATTCATCATCCATTACCTTTGTTTCCATGCGTATCTCTGTGATGAATGGCTGTCCAAGAATTATGGGATAAGAGCATGAATCCTGCACAAAGAAATGGAAAGCCTCCTCTACATCACCAATAGAAACCCTGACACTAGGACATGTAGCATACAAATCACCTGTAGTGTTATTGGCGGCTCTCATACGCCACCCATGCTCTACATCCATAGGCCATCTGTTACTCTCATAAACTCCATGAACTATGAGATTAATCTCTGAACCATGATCCACCAATGCAACATAAGGCACCTGTTTCTCTCCAATCTTTACCATCATCTCTGTAGTTGCCCTAGCCCAATGACTCCGCGAAAAGTGACTACGCGGTATCAAGACAGGCTCATCAGTTTCAGCATAATGCATAGGCTGAACCCTCTTCTCTATCTGTGGAAAAACAGAAGCATTCTCAACCATAACCTCATCCTCATCCTCATCCAACTCCCCAATCAAAACTCCCTGTGTATCAGTAGTAGGGAATGCATGTCTCTTCCTCTTCAGGACCTCCTGAAACTGATCTTGAAACTCTCTTTTCGAGATGCCCAAAACCTCAGAAATAGTGAAAGTCACCTCATTGCCAAGTATCTTGTCATTAAAGATTTTCTTCATGTCCGTAGATGTCTCAATATCGGACATCAATCTAAACCCTGGCTGTTTTCTCTCTCTAGGCTCTTGCCTCTTTTCTCTCTTTTGAGCATCTTCCATCTGTCGATCTGGCCCTGGTCTCAAAGATGGCCCTGCAGTAGGTGGTGTAACAAACTCACCCCCTCTAGTCTTCTTAGCTGCGCTTGGATTTTCTTCATCCCTCTTACGCTTCTCCTCAACAAGTACATCTGCTCCCTGAGACTTAGCCAAATAAGCATAAATAGAGTACCTGTCAACAGGCGAATCCCAACCTGTCTCTGATCTGATGCTAGAGCCTGCACTAGTCAAAACAGTTTGCTGAATTTTTCCCTTGTTTGCAGTCTCCATAGCATAAGTCCATAGTGCTGACTGAGTCTCTGATCCCTTCTCAATCTGGACTCCATATGCAGAAGCATCACCTCTAGCTGTCACATAAGAAGTACGCGCAGCCATGTCATCCACTAACTTCTTCATTCCACCTTTACCAAAGTTGGTAGCAAGTGGAGCTCCTGTTTCAGTCAACCAAATCTTACGATCTTGTCCCCAATATACCAAATTCTTCCTCCTTGCATCCTGAAAAGATTCACAATCCCTGCAATGTTAATGGTCCGTATTATCGCACCAAATACATCTCCGATCTCTCCTAGGTGCACTAGGAGCACTCCTAGGTGCAGTAGGAGCACTAGAAGAAGTAGTAGGCGCAGTCGAAGCAAACTGCTCTTTCAACTTGCCCACCAACTCCGCTTTAACTGACTCCAGTGTCAAATCCGTTATAACTTTGATTATGTCATCAAGAGAGGTAGGCACCGATGGAGCGGATGGTTTTGGAGCAGAAGGTGCAGGCATCGGTCGTGGAATAGAAGGAATAGGTGGAGTGGAAACAATAGGCACTGGCATAGGCCAAGAAACTGGCTGAGGAGGAGAAGAAATAACAGGGATAGAAGCAGGCATAGGAGCAGATGATGGTGTCAATGTCATGGAACCATTCTGTAGGCGGGTCTTCCATATCCTCCTCTTGGTCAAAGTCGAGACTGCATCCTGGGCATCCTGCCAATCCGTTTTAAGTCCCATAGGCTTCGTGCGATCCTCAAGAAGCTCACCCAACTCTTCCTGAAGAGCAGGATCTGCAGCTTGCAAGAAAAGCTCAACTTTTTCAACATCCAATGCTCTTTGTTCAATGGCATCAAGCTGACTATACCTCTCTTCGAATTCTCGAATCAACTCCGAAGTAGCTAGACCTTTGTTTGGCATGTAGATCCACTCTCGGAATGACCGTCGAGTAGCCATACCAAAGTCCTCAAGAAAATATTCTTCTTTCAGGGCCTTCTTAAAATCTTGCCAATGTGTATTTTGAATAAAAAGATCAGTCACTTTTGCCCTCAAAGCGGGTGTGACAAGACGAAGGAAGTACTTACTCATAAGTCCAGCTGGAACTCCAAAAAACCCCATCTTGATCTCATATGTCTTCAAATATTCTAAAACATTACGGCCATCAAATAGCTTCTTCTCATTCTCAACTGCTTCAATAGCCTTAGTCGCGCTGTTTGCATTCTCCTGCTCCGAATAGAGTTGCCTTTGCTGAGACAACTACTGTTGATGCAATTGTTGCTGTTGCTGCATATACAATTGTGTCTGCTGATTTTGGAGCTGCATATACATGGACATATTCTGCAAAATCTGCTTTAGATCCTCTGTTGAAGTACTTGACGCAGCAGTCATTGATGCGAAGATGAAAGAATCTGTGTACAATAATAGATCCGTCAAACTTTCATTGAGACCTCATCTATGCAGCAATGATAAGATCAAAAGCAAGTTTCAGCTAAGCATAGAATTCATCCTTCAATGTCTGGTTGCTTTCAGTTCATAGGAGTTGAACATATGCATAATCAATCTGTCTTCAAGCTTTGTGTTTGAATCAAGGTATCAAGGAAACTGATTCATAGAATTGTACTAAAGTCGATTTAAAAAAATACATGCATACTATAAAAAATTTTCTGTTATTGATAGTCAGACATCATCCTCTGATTCTGCCGGCATTCAGTCCAGAACCTTTGTACAAAGCTGTTGTCACTATTATAACAGTGACCAGTTGAGCTAGCAGCCCTTTTCCAGGTATAGATGCAGTCTTTTGAAAATGCAAAAGCTCTTTACCATTTGTAAAGCTCAATACAGGATTCCAGGGTACTTCAATGCAATCAATCCCAGCATGTTTTGTGTTATTTTTGATAAGAAAGATCCACCAACAACAATGTCAATATTATGTTGGTCCACAATATAATCCACCATTGCACGAGACATATTCTCATGACTCCACTTTACACCCCAGGTAATACACGTGGCAGAAACTCGTTCTCAAAAACATGACTGAAAGGGCCATGCCCCACATCATGCAGAAGGCCTGCTAGCCTTACTGTAACTATGTCTGAGCGCTCAATCCCAAGTTCGTCTCCCTGATATTGAGAAAGACGTTGCACATCCTGCCCAGCTAGCCAGTATACACCAAGTGAATGTTCAAATCTAGTATGCACTGCACCTAGAAAAACCATATGGCACATGCCAAGCTGTTTGACATCCCGTAGCCTTTGAAACTGCTCTGTATCAATAAACTTCAAGCTCAGTTATCAACGTCTATACTATTGCGCCCAGATCAAAGCAAGGTTACATTGAGCATTTCAGATCAATTCGTAGCAGCAAAACAAACACACTCATCGGATGATACGGCAGGAGCTGGCGGGAAGAGAACAGAGCCGCCATGGAGCATTCTTTAATAGGCTGTGCAAAAGCAACCTAGTGTCATTCTCCTTCAGCCTAGCTCCGCCCTCCAATTATCCCGCTGGTCTGATATGCTTCTCAAGGAGATTCAGATTCCGAAAATTCGATGAGACAAAGCACCTTTCCTGTCTTTCCTTGCGCTTGAATTCTGCACATCGCATTTTTTCCCCAATTTTCTGATCGATCGAAAAAACCCCCCCCTCTATTATTACCAGCACAATGTCTAAAAAAAACCTGATCCACATCACGACTCCCTCCTTCATTATCGGTTCAAAATTATCGGTTCAAGATTCTTCATAAAGGTACCATGCACACAAACTGGGATCTCATTGGCGGAAAACACTCGCTTCAATAACTTGATCTTCATGCTGTGACCTTGATTGGCCCTTATATAAAGGATGTCATTTTCTGTCATCAATCCAAAACGCTGTTTGTTATCACGCTCTACTGCCTTCAGAACATCATCCACCGTAAAAACACTCAAAGGCAAGCCAGTTTTAATCTTGACATGAAGATTTAGCAAATCCTTAACGGCAGCATAGCCATCATTACGAATAGGAATATTTAATTCTGATGCTCTGTGTCGCAAAACGCTTGTTAAAGGTTGAGACGTATGGCCTAGAACATTTTGGTCCAATATGGATATATTATTGGCCTTTGCCAAAAAGGCTCTTATGCAAAGTCCATTTTGTTGCACGTTTGATGGAATCCCTCAGTCGAAAGAAAAACACATGCTTGTTTGTGTAGGTTTCAGTACCTTTGATTTCTGAGGTCTATGAATCTTAACTTCACTGCATCTAGTTTACTGTACAGTGCTATGCTTCAAGGACCAATAGGTATAACTTTCCCATCTTTGAAGCTTGCAACTCTTGCAAAATAATTTGGTGGCACAATGCCACCGAAGCCCTCCGTAAGAATCACTCCATTCTCAGAAATATAAACCTCCATCCCATCTGAAATACTGTCAAAGCTTGCTCAACATTTAAATATATCAGAACTTCACAATGAGCTCTCATCTCACTTATAACACCATCCTCCTTAGGTAGCCCTGAGGCAAAGTGTATGTGATTTCTTCCCATTTTCTTCAGTCCCTCCTTCATTCCCTCTTTGGCTTTTTCAGAGAAACAGAAAAATAGCAATCCTTTTCCCACATTCTACATATCCTGAAAGCTTCGCAGTCTAAGAAACTGTGTCTCAAACTGGTAGCCTGTCAAAAACTTGGCAGCATCTCCATGAAAGCCACATCTGATATACATTTCTACCAGCATGTTTCCCACAAAGAACTCCCCTTTCAAATCCCCTTTGAATTATTTCAGCATGCATTTCATGTCCTGTTTCCAAAGCTCTTGTAATGCTACAAGTTTTCAAGTTGTAAAGATAAATGAAAGCATCTGGACGTACCTCTTCATTAGTCCCATGTTCAGCATATCTTTTTGGTGGATTCCACATCTCGAATGCGCACTAGTACGACACCGTCTAACTTATCTTCAGAATAATCTAAAAATAGTAAAATGGATGGAAGATCTTAAAGTTATCAAGATCTATCTGTTTTGTGAAGCCATTGTAAACTTAACCCTGTATACTAGGGGCAAGAAGATCAAACTAAACCCGTATATCTATGAGGAAGTTACAAAGATCCTTCTAGTTGACATAATAAAAGTCGTGGGTCACGCTAGCCACCGCAACTAAAAAAATGATGGATTTTTTGAACTCCCTCAAAAATATAGATTCTTAAATATCTACTCTCAGAATTCAAGTTACTTCATAAAGGATATATCAGAGTGTTGTGCTTAGATTGTAATAGGGAATCTTTATCTGAAAAAAATAAGATGAACATGTGAGCTATCTAAATAATGTATTTTTTTCCCCATTTGATTACCTTGTATGTTCGTTGTAATAAAGATTGATTGATACTATATCAATCAGAGAAATAATGGAACCTTATTTTCCCTTGAAACCTTTGAAATTGCAGTTTAACTTTAGCAATGGAAAAATAGTTTTATTTGAAATTGTTTCAATAAATTAAACGAGAAATAATTTGAGTATCAAACTCTAATATTAATGCTATATAAATTTCATAAAATTTAACTTGGTAATTATTGAAAATTTCTACCATAATAATTTCCAATGAAGTCCAAGAGAAAAGGAATGTTTTGAAGCAAGTCAAACCTCCTGAATTTGACGGGAAAGACGAGAAGGTGAAAGCTGATGCAGAAATTTAGATCGAATCCATGGAAGATTATTTAACTGCTACTGGAACTGTCCCAGCTAACCAAGCCATGATAGCTAAGCTAAAATTAATTGGTGAAGCTCGACTCTGGTGGAAGTAGTGGTGTCGAGATCAAGGTTTCCCTAAAAATACCATTACTTGGGATTTGCTGAAAGAAGCTGTAAGAGAAAGATATTTACTTCCAGCTTATCGCACCGAGAAGATGAACGAGTTCTTTAATTTGAAGCAAATGGTATTGATCCTGGAGGCGTATTACTCCAAGTTTGTTTCACTTCTTAAATATGCACCCTCCATGGATACTGCTCAACAAGTGTCCAAGTTCTGCAATGGGCTAAATTCTTCTCTGAACACTCGTTTGGAATCAATAACAGCATATTGGGGAATATAGGAATTTCCCACAAGTTTGGGACATGTGGTCAAATCTTTGGACTTGTCATAACTTGAACACTATAACTCCAAATCGAGTGCTCTATAGCTCAATAGATCCCATTTTTCAACCGCTTTCCAATGATAGGTCACACTATGTGGTTTTGAGAAACTTATAGGCATGTTATCCGGGTGCCACCTTTTCAGTATTTGAAAAATGGGAGTTGGGAGATTCCCAAACTCACTAATATTGTGTTCAATGCGCCCAATAGACCTCCAAGATGCTTTGATTTGAGCTGGTCCTATTGTGCGTGGGAAGTACAATCAAAGCCTAAAAATAACAAGTTCTGGAGCTACAATAACCAGAACAAAGGAGAATTCAAAGGTTAAGCAAAAAGAACCCAAAGCCAATTTCACCAAGGTCAAAAGAAAAAGGCAAAGTCCAATGTAGTTGAAAATTTTGTTTCTACCCAAGGACACAGGGATGGTCTGAGGTGCTTTCACTGTAATGAGCCAGGACATTTTAGGAGAGATTGTCCAAAGCTTGGTGGAAACCATTGCTAGGGCCAATTTTGAGGTAAAGGCATAGCTTCCCAAGGACGTGGTTAAGTAGCTATGGCAAGAGAAAGAGCACCAAATATTACCCTTAAAGAGATTAATAAGGAGGAAGACCCTACTATGGAAGAAGATATTGAAAAAGCAACTGTTCATGCTGCATTCCACAAGAAGGACCCAAATCATCAATATTCGATAATACACACACCAGTTACTCACCGAGGTAAATCATTTAAATTTTTGATTGACTATGGAAGTACACACTCATTTATTTCTTTCAAGTGTGCTAAGAAGTTAGGAATAGATACAATAAATGCATCAAAACTGCTTGTGGAATTAGCAAATGGAAAGGAAGTACTTTCTACACAGCAAACGGCCAAGGTAGAGTTTAACCTAGGAGGAAACCTTTCAAGCATGAGATTTAGAGTAACGAACTTAGGAGCTTATGAATGTTTACTAGGAATGGATTGGTTGATTCCCAATTATGATCATATCCTTTATGGAAAAGGTCAAGTCACATTTCAGGATTTGAACAGTGAAATAACAACTATATAAGGTGAAACATGGAAACCTAAAGTTCAATTAGCAAAAGCTTCTCAAATTGTGAAAGACCTGAAGAAAGGATTACTAGTTTACTTGATCAAGCTTAACAAGGTAAATCAAGATAGTCAGATAGAAGAAGAACCATCCTGGTTAAAAGAATATGTTGATGTATTTCCTAAAGAGCTAACCGAGTTACCTTCGAAAAGAGAAGTCGATCATGAGATCAAACTTGTTCTAGGAGCCGCTCCAGTGGCAAAAAGACCTTACAAAATGTCTATTTCTGAAGCCTTTGAACTAAAACAATAACTCAAACAACTACTAGAATAAGGGTATATTCGGCCAAGTAGTTCACCATGGGAAGCCCCAATATTATTCCAAAAGAAGAAAGATGAAACTCTCCGTCTTTGTATCGACTATCGAGGGCTAAACGAGGTAACAGTGAAGAAAAAGTACCCAATCTTGAGGATGGACGAGCTTCTTGATTGTCTACAAGGAGCAAGGATATTTTCTAAGATCGATCTTCGATCATGATATTATCAGATCAAAATCAAGGATGAAGATATTCCTAAAACCGTCTTCAACACAAGATATGGTCATTTCTAATTCATCGTGATGTCATTTGGGTTGACAAATGCCCCAGCTACCTTCAATAGGTTAATGCAAGTCATTTTCAGGCTTCATCTCGATGATTTTATTTTTGTATTCTTTGATGATGTCCTAACTTATTCTAAGGAAGAAGAACATGAACCATATCTTTGCATTGTCTTGGAGACAATGAGAACACACAAATTATATGCAAAGAAGAAGAAGTGTGCCTTCTTAAAAAAGAAGATTGAGTACTTGGGATTCATAGTGTCTATTGAAGGTATATCAATTGATCTTGCCAAGGTCAAAGATGTTCAAGATTGGCCACCCCCAACCACTATCAAGGAAGTGAGATTTTTTTTAGGTTTTATAGGATGATATAGGATATTCATCAGAAACTATGCCCAAATTGCAGCACCTCTTACAAACCTAATCAAAAAGCAAGTTGCCATTATTTGGACGCCAATTGAACAATCTAGCTTTGAGAAACTAAAGCATAGTTTGATAATTGCTCCTATCTTAAGGCTACCTGATTTAAGCAAGGAATTTGAAGTTCACAGATGCCAACTCTCTTGCATTGGGATGTGTACTAATGCAGAAAGGTCATCTTGTAGCTTACTCTTCAAGAAAATTGAAAGCCCATGAAAAGAGATATGTTACTCACGACATGAAGTTGTTAGCTGTGATTCACGCTCTTAAATTATAGAGACATTACTTGCTTGGAAATAAGTTTTCCTTAGTCACAGATCATAAAAGTCTTAAGTGGATTTTTACTCAGCTTGATCTTAATATAAAACAACGACAGTGGATCGAAATTCTGCAAGAGCATGACTTTGAAATTAAGTCCAAAATTGGTAAAGAAAATGTAGTAGAAGATGCCCATAGTCATAAAGCCTTCCTTAATGCTCTTATCGGTGAAGAACTATCTAGGATAAAAACTCTAGCTACAATGGTATCAATGTCAACTAATCCTATCATCGAGTTGACTAAGGATGAAGCAAATAAGAACCCACACTATCAACAATTATTTTGGGAAGTTCAAAATAAGGAATAAGATCCCAAATTCAAGACTAACTATCAAGAATTCTCTATAGATGAAGACGAAGGACTTGTTTATTTTAGAATGAGACTGTGCCTCGGGTAAGTTACTATATATATATCCTCTACATCACGTGCGTTCAAGGCTTATTTATAAATATCCTTATCTGTGATTTTTTTGAATAAAATATAACCATTTTCTATTCAATATGTAAATAAATCCTTTATATTACACCCTTCGATATGTAAAAAATATATAAAAGTAGTATTTTAAAAATACATTTTTTTGAACCCATGTGATGCACACATATATTCATGAGTTATTTACCCAAGGACTATGCATTCCTTCAAGTTAGACTCTCAAGATAATGATACTTTGGAAAGCACATGACTCTCCTTTTTTAGGGCACCAAAGGTATACAAAAACTCTTAATGCTTTTATGAAAAGCTATTACTTAAGGGTGATGTACTTAAGTATGTCACTGAATGTCTAAATTGCCAAAGGGTAAGATCTGAACATGCCAAGTTACCAGGAAAACTCCAACCACTTGACATTCCCCAGATGAAATGGGAATTTATTAGCATGGGCTTTGTAGTTGGGTTACCTTCTGTGCAAGGAGGATATAACTCAATAATGGTAATAGTAGACATGCTAACAAAGGTCACTCATCTTATTCCAACAAAAACCAATTACAAAGCTTCAGATATTGCAAGAATTTTTGTAGAAGAGATTTTTAGGTTACATGGGTTACCTAAAAGGATAATTAGTGATCATGATTCTCTTTTCAAATCACATTTCTGGAAGAGTTTATTTGAAGCCATTGGAACCTAACTTTTTTTCAGCAGTGCTTATCATCCACAAACTGAGGGGCAGATAGAACAAGTTAATCAGGTGATTGAGAATATTGTGCACGCATATTGCAACAAGGGACCTAAAAGGCAATATCTACCCTTAGTGGAATTTGCTTATAATGCCTCCTATCATCGAAGTATTCAAATGACTCCATTTCATGCACTATATGGGCAAGATTACCGTATGCCACTAAATTTTTTCGATCCTACTCTGAGGGTAGAAGCTTCGAGAAAAATGTTAGAAGAAATGAATGATCAAATCAAGATTATTAGACAAGATATTCAAGCTGCTAAGGACTGACAAAAGGCATATGCTAATCTAAAAAGGCAAGAAGAATGAATCTTCAAAGAAGGAGACATGGTCTTCGTTCGTGTCCATCCAAAGAAGAGTTCATTGTCTTTAGGAGAATTTAAGAAGCTAAGTCTAAGATATTGTGGACCCTATAAGGTTCTCAAGTGCTTAAGACTAAGCGCTTACAAGATACAACTCCTTGAGAATATTAAAATCCACAATGTATTTCATGTTAGCTTATTGAAAGCATACATAGCTAACCCTAACCATATCCTTGATGATTAACAAGTTGTAATACCTAACTAAGGAGTCCTTGAGCTACAACTTGAAAGAGTAATTGATGTAAGGGAGAGAAAATTAAGGAGTAGAATCCTTAGACAATATCTCATCCAGTGGAAAGACTACCCTGAAGAGGATGTCACTTGGATTGACCATGAGTCACTATGTAACCAATATCCCAAGTTTCATTCGAGATGAGGACATCTCGATTTCTCTAAGGGGGAGAGGATGTGATATCCCGACATTGATTTAAAATCTTCTTGACTTCTCGCAAAATGGACTTGAAGAACTCTAAAATCATTAAATAGAGAAGATCTCAAGAAAAAAAAACCCAAGGATCATAACCTGAAATTGTTTTCAAATTGATAGGGACTGTAGCCACCCGTTATAGAATTTACCACATGAATGAGAGTTATGAGCCATATTAGTCATTAGTGTCACTGTCTATAGTATGGATAGTTCAAAAATACTAGATTTTTGATATTTTGGATATTATTTATTGTAATATCCTAAAAAGCTACGGAAACTTCTAGAACAGGATGTCATATAAAAAAAGCAAGTGGTTTTTTCAGCCAGTTTTGGAGATTTGATGCAAAAAAGAAGGATTGGCGAAATCATGCGCGTCGAGATCGGAGTTTACATGTAGCAACAACACTCTGAAGAACGGGGAGAAGAAGAATGAGTGATTTGAAAGATTTTTTATCAGGTGTCCTGTAGTTTCACTTCCTCTTGGAGCCAACAGAACCATTAGATTTGCGATTTGAGCATCAAATTGCATCTTGAAAGCTTCAGATTGTTACTTTTACCAAGATCCTCTCTATAAAGAGCTCTTTTTCTTAGCCATAACCCTTCTTCTCTAATTTAGCTATAAATAAGAAGCATGGGGAGCAGTTGAGAGAGAGGTTTAAGCAAGAGAGGAGAGGCCCTTCTCAGGATTAAAGAGCAAGAAGGAGGAAAAGAGAGGGAGGTATAAGGATACCCCCCCACACCCCTGAACAGGTTGCCAGAGGGAGCTAGAGAGGGGGAGAATCAGAAAGAGAGAGGGAAGAATATCTCGAGAGAGCGCGAGAGAGGGAATTAGAGAGGGGTTTAGAGAGGAAACAAATTAACTCAACCTCCCCTTGTCTTGGTCTTCAACTTGGCAAGCTGCTCTCATGCTCTCCCATCCCGAATTCATTCCACATTCTCTATCTCTTGAACCTGCTCACAAATGATGGCTCCAAAGCAATGAGGCGGAAATACCATGAAATCCATTGCAATTGGTCAAAGAACGGGTATTGCCAGTACCAATGGAACATCTGGTGTGGTGAACACAAGAACATGCAAAGATGAAAATTTCAATATGACGTCGTACCAAACCAGGTTGTTCACAACTCAAAAATAGTATATTATTTTCATATCGCCACATAAAATAATAAGGTTTTTTTAAAAAGTAAGTACATAAAATATTAGATTTTGTATTTACACTTACATGAGATATCATTTTCATCTAAAGAGCATATTAATACATTCACAAACAATTAACTGCTACCTATGATTTGTAGATAGATTAATTGAGATTATAATTCATAGAATCATGATGGAAATAGTTGCAGAAGGTTATTGCACGAAATGAGTAAATGATATTATGCGTACTCAAGATTAGTAAAATAACTTGATATATTTATTGCCAAACGTAAAAACGGTTAGGAGTTGATTAACACTTAAAAAGTGAAAGTCTATTTAAAAAGAATCTTGTAAATCATCTCATTAAATTATTGTCGCAATGTTTTTCTAAGTACCAACTAAAGGAAATTTGCTTATGTTGGGTAAGTTAGCCCTAAACGAGAAATTTGTGTCTTGCTTAATAACATTGAAAGATTTGTACTCAACACTTCTTTATGGGAAGAAGAATCCTCGTTAGAATGTAAGGTTACCTTGGGTTAAGGATCTATCTTGGCTATGTGAAGTTGTGGATTACAGGATGGTGTGATTGTCATTGTTTGAAAGGATTGTTTGTGTTTGCTAGAATCTAGATCTCTGATTAGAAACATTGACAAACAAGATAAAAGGAAAGATCGCGTTAGGCTACCCCCAAGCTAGTTGCGAGACCCTACTTTAAGGGGGTCATGATTATCACTTCGAGCAGCTTAGACTGGCTCCATAGCAGAAAGATCTGTCCGTAGGGATAGTCTCGCATAGTAGGCCGAAATGTGGATGCCGTGGGGAGACTCTAATTATAAATTCTGCATTACTCCTAGAATCTGACAAGCCCCTTTGTAACCCAGGATGGGATCCTAGAACCTTAATAGTAGTTACAAGGGAGGAATCTTGGTGGACAGAATACCCTCGTGGAATTCTGTATATCTTTCACAGGATCGAAAAGATGAAAATTGTAATAAACTTTCAGTATGATAAATGAATTTATTTTTTATTCAAGGGTTGTTTGAATTATATGCGTATCCATGAAATAAATTACGTGAAGACACCTATGATTTAACGGACTAATTAAGGAAGCTGGTTGTATATGTTTCAATAAATGTGATATAGGTTATTAAAAAACTAAAGATGATACCGTCATCAAAGTAAAGCGGGTGGACGTGACCCCCGAACGGGTTTGCCGTCTAATGGTAGGGTGGTCCCGATTAGCTGGGAGCTTTTCTAAATCAGCAATAGAAATAGGAAGACGATAAATTGACCAACTAGTCGTTAGGTAGAACCAACTTGCATTGTTTCAGGGGACCGGAATGTGATTTTGCCTTATGGGTAGGAGGATTGACGTATCGGAGTCCCCCTCCATCTCCCATTCTCTTTGAATCAAGTGCAATGGCAAGTCTGCTTCAGTTCGAGTAATCCTATAAGAAGTGGGAACTCAAAATTACTGACGCTAGCTGGCTATTAGGAGACTCGTCTGATTTTAGAAACCTGAAAATTCAGGTTGATCCTGGTGGGTTCGGCCGAAACTCTTCCATTGCAATGTAGACTCAGTGGGCTGAGTGACAACCCCTGTGTGATACTCTAAGGGAGTACCATACGACATCTCTTTGGAAAACCTACTGATGGACTACTAAAAGGTGTGGCTTGGATTGAGACTGGTGGACACCTCACATAATGAGTTGATTTATTTCTCATAACATTAGGTAAGCATGCCTTACTGAAGTAAACATTTACTTTCCCATCTTTAAATGATTTGACATGCTCTAAATTTTTCAATATATTTATTTTAGCTAAGTTGAGACTTTATGCAAAAAAATTGTTTGATTTTTCTAAGATATTGTTTGTTCTAATTTTCAATGCATTTGGCAAAAGTGGGTTTCTCATTACTTGATAATATATTAAGACTTTTCCTGTTTTGTTCTTTTACTTGTCCAAGAAACAAGAAAAATAACTTATTATTAATAATTTTTAAGTTTTTTTCAATTGATAATTTTCTTAATTTAATAATCCTAGATTACTTCTTTTTTCTTTTTATGTATCAAAATATACCCTAGACTATGAAGCAACCTTTGAACATTGAAGAAAAGTATTATGTCATCTTCCTTTAATCAAATAAACTTAACAAAGAGAAAACCTACGATTGATTGATTAGCGATGGGGCATTCTCCAAGCTTGTACCTCTATTTGTGGCTCCAGCACTTCTAGCTCTAGAGCTTTGCTTCATTGGGGCCATCTTTGATTGAAAGCTCCTTACATATGATGCTCCTTTCTTCATCTGTCTTAATGATGCCCCCTTTAGCTTGGGTAGCTAGGAAGGAGATGATTGTCTTTGCAAGAAATGAGAAATACTTTGCAAGCGAAGCATCTTCATGAATGAAGGAGCCTTCGAGATGATGAATCCTTTAGAACAATAGTCTTAAAGGCACCGGGGACTTTAGAATGACGGGTTCTGTAATGATAGAGTCTATCCTTCTTTCTCCTCTTTCCATCCATCTCTTTAATATCTTTTCTCTCTCTATCTCTCTTCCTTTTATCTTCTCCTCTATTTTTCCCTTCTCTTCTCCTATATCTTCTTCTTTACTTTTTCTCTCTATTCTCTCCTTCTCTCTCCCCCTTCTCCTCCCATGTATCTCCTTCTACCCCTCCTCTCTCTCTCTCTCTCTCTCTCTCTCTCTCTCTCTCTCTCTCTCTCTCTTTACTCAAAGTGTTAACTCTCATTTTCTATCCTTCATTGCCATGCCCTTGAGGCTTGCTCTACGTCAACCATATGTGTGGTAATTAGGAAAAAGGAGCATCAAAAAGCATCGTTTGATTCTAGGTTATTGGCATGCATTTCTCACAAGAAGCATGGTGGCAAGATGGTCGATAGCATCGGTGGCACAAAGAGATTGGGCAAGTGTGGTGGGTAGGGGTAGGGGGGAGAGGAAGGGGGGAATTATTCAAAGACATTACATCCTCTTTCCCTTAGAGGAATCAAGATATCCTCATCTAGGATGTTATTTACCTAGGGTTTCCTTATCAATCCAAGTGGCATCCTTTTTAGGGTAGTCCTTCCATTAGATGAGGTATTCTATAATGGTTCTACTTCTTAGGGTTCTTTCTTTTATATCAAGTATTCTATTAGGTTGATCCTCAAAGATTCCTTGGCTTGGTATTACAACTTCTCAATCATCAACAATATGATCAGGGTTGGCTACATAACCTTTCAATAGGCTAACATGAAATACAATGTGAACTTTCAAGTGTTTAGAGAGTTGTAACTTGTAAGCATTGAGTCCTAGACACTTGAGGATCTTATATGGCATGCAATATCTTGGACTCAGTTCTTGAATTGTCTTGAAGACAATGAACTTTTCTTAGAATGGACACAGAAAAAGACCATGTCTCCTTCCTAGAAGATCTGATCTTGCCTTCCTCATTCTGCATATACTTTTTGTTGATCCATGGTAGCTTGGATATCTTACTTGATAGCCTTAACTTGCTCATTCATGTCTTCCAACATCTTCTTAGAAGCTTCTACCTTTAGGATAGAATAAAAAAATTTGAGCAATGAAAGACATTCTTAACCATACAATGCTTGAAATAGAGTCATCTGGATGCTTTGATAATAGAATGCATTATAGGGGAATTCAACCAAGGATAATTATTATATCTACTACTTAAGTTCTTTGTAAACAATAGCCTCTAAGTATGTCCTCAATGACTTAATTCACTTGCCTAGTTTGTCCATCAATTTGGAGATGATAAGCTGTGCTAAAGCAAAGTTGTGTATGGATTTCTTCAAATCAACTCTTCCAAAAATGGAAATGAAGAGAGAACCACAAACACTAAGGATACTCTTTGGAAATCCATGAAGCCTAAAGATCTCCTTAAGAAAGAGCCTTGCAATATCGAAAGCCTTGTAGTTGGTCTTGATTAGTATAATGCAACCAACCTTTGTCAGCATATCAATAATCACCAAGATTGAGTTGTATCCTTCTTGAATTGAGGGTAATCCAATTACAAAATCCATACTAATAAAGTCCCATTTCATTTTAAGGATGTCAAGTGGTTGGAGTTTTCCGAGCATCTTGACATGTTCACCGTTTTGGTAGCTTAGGTGATCAATAATATACTAAAGTACATCACCCTTAAGCTTCTCCCAATGATAGATATTCCTTATTGAGAGTGTTTCCATAGCTCAAGTATCCTGAGAATAGAGAGTCATGAGCTTCCCAAACTATCTTCTTCATTTCTCTACTCAATCTTAATTAAGTTTGATTAAATAGATAAGCAATCATTTTCTTAACTCTTTCATAATTCAAGAAGCTCTTGCTAACTAGACTCTACCTTTCCCACTTCTCCTTGAACAGCTACTTGCTCTCCTTTTTTATTTTAGAATGTGATTTGACTTCTTCCACAATGATAAGCATCATTGGAGATCAACCAGCCCATTCCTAGCAAATACTCATAAGCTCCCAAGTTCATGACTCTAAACCCCATGTTGGAAAGATTGCTTCCTAGTTAAATTCCACTTTGCTAGTTTGCTAGGTAGAAATCACTTCTTTTCCATTTGCTAATTCTACTAAGAACTTCAATGTAGATATAATGTCTACTCCTAAACTTCTCGCACATTTTGGTGAGATGAATGAGTATGTACTTTCATAATCAATCAAAATATTGAAGCCTTTACCTTCGTAAAATGTTAATGTCTAGTTCGTTGAGAACTAGCGATTCGGCCCTTTCTTATTGAGGTAGTGTACTATAGCTCTCTCCATATCTTCCTCCAATGTAGGGTCTTCACCTTCTTCCATTCCTTTAAGGGTCATACTAGCAACTCTTCCAATGGTTATACTTCCTCAATTCTAGCCCTTAAATTATCATGGGCAAATGGTTGCCAAGTTTTGGACATTGTTTCTTGAAGTGGTATGGCTCATTACAATGGAAACATCTTGGGGCTTCATTGTTGTCACATGTAGGCACAAAGTTTCCAATTGCATTTGTTTTGGCCTTTATCCTTTGACTAGGTTAGTGTTGTCCTTGGATTCTTTTGATATAGTCACATGGTCCTTTATATTGAGAGATTTTCCCACAAAATTAGCCACTCTTAGGTTTTGATTGAAGCTCCTAGATAATTGCTTAGCTCGAATAAATGCATCTTGTGAATGACTAGAAAATGCATCATTAAAATCTGATACTTTTTTCTTCCCTTTTTCTTTACACCTACAACAATAGTAGACACACTTGAAGATGTGGAACTACTCTTTAGTCTTTGAGACCAAGGGCTAACTATAGATGTAGTACCATATGATGTTTTTGGTCCACTAAGACTTTATCTAGATGGGTGACTACTTCTTATTCTCCCAGACCACGGGCTAATACTCTTACAAATGGTTTTATGCTTAAAGATGTAGAGGACATGTTCCTTACTTATGTAGACAAAGTCAATAGAAAGAATATTGATGTAGCATGCACCTCTCATACATTCACATTGTTAGAGGCCATAATGATGGAAAATATGTTAATGATCATAGTGGTAGAGATACACAATAGGGCATATCAAAGACTAGATCTCATGGGCATGATCGTAGTAAATCTTTTGGCTCCAAATCATCTCTTACATATTATTATTATAGGCAATAGGGTCATACTTGGCCATAATGCCATAAAATGTGCAAGATATGCAAGAAAAAAGTACAAGATAATGCTAAAACTTTAGATGATCATAGCATCACAAAGTCTACTATCAGTGTTGACTGCTTAACTTGGAGGCTTCCTTTCATGTTTCCTCACATCATATTTGGTTCTATACCTATCCTCTTATGATAGGTTTTGTTAGATTGGGACATGATCATGTTTGAGATATTGTTGGCATCGAGGATGTTTGTCTGTAATGGCCTTGTGATAACTGGAGTAGATGTGGACATGATGAAATGCATTGTCGATTGCCAAGAAGGCTCCCATATCCACAACCCTATAATCAGCCCTATTATCCAGGGAATAGGTAGCCCAACTTTGGAAGAGGAGATCCATTAGCTGTACCAATGTCGAATTACTCAAAGCTATCTACCCCTAAGATTGACATCAATTGCATAGGAATCCCTAGGCCACGTAGATCCATAGTGACCCATCCATCGAGTGATACTCCAATGTACTTTGTAGAGAAGCCACTAGAGGATGAAACATATGTGAACCCCTATGTCTCCTATGATGAGGACGTAGACCGATGGCTTTAGGCAAGGAAAAAGCGGTAGAGTTCTAGGAGGGGCCATAACCAAGAACCACTGGCATGTTGGGACTTGTGGATGTCCATGACACATTTCATCTTATTGCCCTGAAAAGGAGCAAGAAAACAAGGACAAGGATGACTTGAGATGTCTAGAGTGCAGAGTTACAAATTTGTATGTTGATTGCCCTAGATGGAAACCCTCCACTAGTACAACAATTGTGCCATCAGTACCACGGACTCTTTAGTGTCAAAACACTTGCTAGTGAAGCCACACCAATCCCACTAAATGTCATGACCCAAGCTGAAATGAAGCGGGCCAGTATCTCATTACCTAGACCTAGCAACTTAGATGCAACATTAGATGATGGAAAGAAGAGCCAGAGGAGGAGAAGGAAGAGGACATACACCAAGATAACATGTGCCACCGCACTAATCAAAGGGAAATAGGTTACAGATGCGGAGGTAGAAACATCTGCTCCTAAGATAGTGGAAAAGGAAATTGCCAAGGTTGGAGAAACCAACCCAAAACACTAACTAGAAGTTGTGGACAAAGTCAAAGAGTGGATGAAAGAAGCTTAAGCACACTTGCAAGATGTAGAGCCTGTCATGGATAATTAGATTAATGAGCTCTCTAACGTGAGTCCACTAGTCTCCCTTATGCACTTGAGATTAAGAGACACATCAACACCCCATGTAGCACCACAGACATAGATAGACAAACTACCCAAGAGAATTGGCAAAAAGGCCTTGAGTAAGAGGAAAATGAAAATTTTGGCAATTCGCTCACAACACTGATATCAACTCCTATAACCTTGCCATGATGAGAATTGCTTAGAAAAACCCCATGCTATGGCAAGTGTAGAAGCAATGGGGGTAAAAAGACCCAACAGACATGGAGTGACCAACTTGCCAGACATTGATGCAGAGATGCATATATCAAGCTTAACCATGAACCCATTGTCTAAATCTCTATAAGTGAATCCCTTTTGGGAGAGCATGAAAATGCACACTGTTTTACCTATTGTTGTACTAGATGATGCCTCACAGAAAGGAATTGTGGGTATAGGAGTAGAATTTAGTGTACTTAACCAAGTAGTTTTGTAAGCTCGAAAAAAACCACCAATGGAAACTACACGATTTAATGCTACACTAGCGAATGGAATTGAAGTTAGACCATTAGAAGTGCTAAAATATTGATCTCTAAAGATAGTAGGAATCCAATTCTTGGTTAACTTCATAGTTGTGAAGAGAGTGGACTACGATATTTTGTTAGGTAGGCTATGGATGAGAAATGCTCGAGTGATAGAGGATTGGGGTAATGGCCTGATATCCTTGGGCAATAGAACAGAAGTTGTTTGAGTAGAGATGGACACTTGGAAAACCTCACCAGTTGACCTTGATGCTATCTTTGTAATACTAAAGGGTGACTGACAAGGAAAGAGTGAATATGGACACTTGGAAGACCTCACCAGTTGACCTTGATGCTATCTCTACAATACTAAAGGTTGACTCACAATGAAAGTGTGAATATGGACCCTTAACTAAGTATATTCCTTGCCTTAAGGATGAGCATGATTAGATGCATGTGTTGGCAACCATTAAGTTGCCATTCTCAAATGATGAGGATGACTATAGGCAAATTGTAGAAGCAACCAATAAACTCAATAGAGTCACAACTTTTGAGTTGTCCAAGAGTGATGCTACATCATCAATATCTCTTTGCATGATGGCTAGGAGTTCCATCACTTGATCAACACCTATCACCTACATGTACCAACTAATCAACTTGAACTCCATAGAATTCTTGAGTACTTGATGAGAGAGCTAGCTAGTAACCTAACTGCAAACTTTAAACCTCTTAAAGGATCTCATAGAGAATTCAAAGTGGCAATGGACTCAGGTGAATGACCTAAATCTGTTGTACAACTAGGCCCTCATTGCAGATGAGAAAAGTCTTACAAACAAGAACGATGGGAACAATGAAGAGTTTGAGTATGAGGATTCAGATGAGGATTCGGAACAATGAAGAGTTTGAGTTTGAGTATGAGGATTCGGATGATGAGTAAGAAGACTAATATGCCAATGGTGAGGAAAGAGGAAGAAGTCGAGACCATAGAGTATGACACAGATGGGGACGAGTGATTAAGCAGATAAGAGCAGACTCTAAAACCCAAGAGACCAATGCTTTTAGGGTGGAAAGAAGAGGCATCAAGGTAAATTGCGATTCTACCTGGTGTTAGAACACCAGGACATAGTGGACTATGAGTGAGTTGGATTAGTTCAATCAAGTGCCACACCATTGCTTAGAGTGAAATGAGTCTTGGAGCTATGACCACCAGGGAAAACTCCCTCTTCTAGTGAAGGCTGTGAGTTCAACTTTGAGTCAGAAGTTAGCTTTAAGAGAGATATAGAAATCCTTGAAAAGATATCTCAAAGTGGGTGGAAGCCTTCTAGAAGAGGAGTTGTTGATCTTACATGACCTACTGAAGGAGAACCTCAATGTGTTTGCATGGTCTTATAAAGACCTAAAGGAGATTGATCCCACTATATGTCAGCACCATACTGACCTCAAGCCTGATGCCAAGTTGATAAGGCAAATACAAAGGTGGATGAATCCACATTACTCAACCCTAGTGAAAGCAGAATTGCTGAAGCTATTAGAAGTGGAGTTCATCTATCCAGTGGTCAATAGTGAATGGGTTTTGCCCATTGTGGTTATACCTAAGAAGAATGGAAAGTTGCATATCTATGTGGACTTTCAAAAGCTAAATTCCAAAACAAAAAAAACCATTTTTCTATCCCTTTCAAGGACCAACTATTAGACATAGTGGCAAGTCATGAACTCTATTCCTTATTAGATGGTTTTAGTAGATACAATCAAGTTCATATAGTAGAAGAATACCACCTAAGACAAAACACACCAAAGGGGACCTCCTAGACCATCTGAGGTTCAAGAGACTCAAGGAAGAGAAAAGGAAATAGTCCAAGTTCTCAGAAGATAAATGACAAAAGAGACCACATGACTTACCGAAGTGCTTCACTAAGTATAAGAAGGGAAACCACATAGTGGTGTTAATAGGAGCCAAATGAGTACAACAGGTTAGTGAACCCATTGAAGGATCCGCTAAAGTTAAGGAAGCAACTTGGTAAGGGAAGGGGATAAGCCTCAACCCATGTACATAGTCGACGACTTAACTAAGGAAGAGGAGGTCAATCTCATTAATCTCTTATGACACTTATGTAGATGTATTTACTTGATCTTTAAAAGAGTTGAAAGGAATTGATTTGAGAATTGTGACTCAATATTATTATGAATCCCAATGCAACACTAGCCAAACAAAGACTGTATACACGCAACATTCCTATGACCCCCAATGCAACAGTATTCAAACAAAGATCATAGGCAATGAATCCAAAGCATGCTCATGCTGTGAAGGAGAAAATAGACAAGCTATTGAATGCTAGATTTATTTACAAGATTGAGCACACAAACTGAGTATCACCCATGGTAATTATCTTGAAGAAGAATGGAAATATTTGAGTGTGCCTATATTAAAAAAATGTCAATGCAGCGGATAAAGAGAGACAATTATCCATTACTATACACCAAGCACATGCTTGAGAGAGTAGCTAGAAAGGAAGCCTATAGTTTCTTGGATGGCTTCTCCACCTATAACCAGTGCAAGAGCACCTAGATGATAGGCATAAAATGGCATTTGCAATAGAATGGGGTGTGTTTACTTACATAGTCGTGCCATTTAGGCTAACTAATGCACCTACTACCTTTTAGTGTCTTATGTGTGCTATTTTCAAGGACATGCTTAGAAAGTGGCTGGAAGTATTCATTGTTGATCTGTGTGTTCATTTCAATTGGGAGGAGCACCTAAACAAACTTCACATAGTCTCTAAATGGAGTAGACAATACGATCTCTCACTAAATACCTTAAAATGCAAATTCTGGGTAAAGCATGGATGTATCCTAGGACACGTGTTTTTGAAAAACAATATTTCTATCAACTTTTTGAAAGTTAGAGTGATTGTCAATTTACCACTATCACAATCAACTACAAGGGAGTTTAGTGCTTCCTCGACTACACGAGGTACTATTGACAGTTTGTGTTGAATTACGCACTCATTGCACAACCACTTTACAAGCAGTTGGTTGTATTTGAGCAGACTAAGGCATGCCAATGCACTTATGAAGAATTGAAAAAGGCTCTGATGATCACACCTATTCTACGAGCCCCACATTGGACCACTACTTTCCATGTGCATATTAATCCATTAAAGTTCATCATGGGAGTAGTTTTGTACCTACCTAAAGACCATAACTTGGATTACCTAGTGAGATTTGCAAGCAGACACCTCACTTACACAAAAATGAAATACTTCATAACAAAGAGGGAAGGGCTAGCTATGGTGTTTACTGTTTAGAAATTTCAATCTTCTAGCTACACCCTTTACTTTCTTTGTTGATAATCAAGCATTGCTTTATCTTGTGAACAAACCCTATGCAAAAGGACACATTGCTCAATGGTTACTTCTGTTATTAGAATTTGATTTGTATGTGGTAGTACGTAAGGGAAAATAACATTACATGGCAAACCATATGTCTCGCATAACCATAGAAGAAGCAACTGAACAAGGCATTATAGATGACCTACCTGACACACACTAGTTTAGAATGTCAAGCAAAATAGATTTGTTTAAAGCACACCTTACACATTATTGGACAGATGACATAGTCAACATTCTAGAACATGGATTCCTTAAACATCCAATTAAGAAGGCTAGACTAAAACGCCTCATTCTAAACATTCAATCATATCAATTGATTGCCAGCCAACTCTACCAATTATGATAGGATGGACTATTGAGGAGATGTATTTGTGAGCACGAGAAGCATGATATGCTTGTAGAAACACATGGCAAAATTGCTTATACTAGTCTGTGACATAGCTAAGTTTGTGAAACAGTGTGATGAGTGCCAACAAACCAAAGTACCTATTTGTAAGGATAAGATGGAGTTGACCCCAATGATAGCATGCCAACCATTTGAAAAATGGGGGATTTATTTCATTGGTCTAGTCAACTATGTAGCACAATACTCACAAGCGGGGCACATAATCGTAGTAGCCACAAACTATCTCACCAAGTGAATTGAAGCTTGGGAAACTCAAAAAAATGACACTAGGACCATTGCCAAATTTCTTTGGGAGCAAATGATCTCATGGTTTGGTTGTCCCATAGATTTACTCAGTGATCAAGGCATGCACTTCATCAATGAAGTGATTGCCCACTTATTATATCCACCTTGATAACCCATCAAAAGTCCTCACCATATTACCCTCAAGCCAATAGTCAAGCTGAAGCCACAAATAAAATCCTAGTGGCTATCCTAACCAAGGTGGTCTCTACCACACGCAGTGATCGAGATAATAAGCTAATGGCAGCATTATAGACTTACAAGATAGCCTACAAAATGGTCGTAGGATAGATACCATTCGAGTTGACCTATGGAACTAAAGCAATTTTACCAATTGAGTTATTTGTTCTAAGCTTGAGAATAGTGATCAAAGAGAGATAGGATGGTAATGAAGCATGGACAAATTGCTTAGTAGAACTAGAATGCCTATTTGAAACCCAATTATTGCAACCCATACTCTAATCTATGAGAAGGCATGACACAAGAGTTGGTTTGACAAGCATGTCAAACAATGCAACTTTGAATAAGGAGACTTAGTATTATTGTACTCTGTAAAGGGTCGCAAACAAAAGATGAAGTTGAGGGGGTTGGGACCTTTCTAAGTCCTTAACGTTAGTAGAGCAAGCAACATGGAGCATGAAACCCTAGAAGGAGAGGATATATGCTTTTTCAATGGTAATTGCATCAAGAAGTACTACCTTCCATCACACCCACTACACGAGCCTCCAATGATAAAACCACCTATGAACCTTAGAGTGTCAACCATCACATGTATAGAGGATGAGGACAAAGAAACAATAACACCAGTCTTCTTACACATAATGGTAACCACCCAAAAGGCACACACCTTTGATGCATTAATCGATGAGGGAGGTAATAATAACATCCTCACATATGATCATTGGACCCTCATTGGTTATCCCCAAGTGCAAGCAACTAATGCCAAACTCAGCCCATTTGGGGGGCAGTCCTATCCACTACTAGGAAAGTGCAAGATAATGATTTCTATCAAGATTGAGAGCCTCCCAATCATCTTTTATGTACCACCTAACAAAAAAGATGTTGGCAAGGAATCACTTTTGGGTTACACTTTTAAGAAATAGACTCATTGCAACTTTGACTCTAACTCAGCGCATCCATCATGCCATAAGCAATATTAGGATAGCCATGGCTTTTAGCAAGGGTACTATGGCTTTTCCAAAGTTCACAGTACCACCGGTAGTTAAACCTAATGTCAACCTTAAGGAAGGGGGCAGTGAACCCACACTGATACCTAGTGTGAAATACTCACAACACTTAGAAGTCCCAACCAAAGCTACAATCCAAATAACCAAGTGGGTCATCTGCAAGATCTCATAGCTCTCATGTCACGTATACCAGACCTAAAAGAAAAAGCACACGTTACACAAATAAGAAAAGAACTAAACCGCAATGGGTGTCAAAAGCCCTATTGCATGCCCGAGGCTTCTATGATGGTAACACCTTGGTTTGACTGCCTAAATCCACGAACAACAACCTTGTCTATCTACCATAACCTCCCAAGCAACATACATGTATTCGTAAGTTAGTAGGAGGTAAAAACCAGAGTGAGAAAAAAGATACTTAACAAATGAACACTCAATGGATCTATCGCCCAAAAGTTAATAAACCCACTACCGATAAGCCCTGCCTAATATCTCTAGTGAACCACCTACTACACAAATAGAGAACCATATGTCCCTTGAATCACAAGCTCAATCATAGGTGATAGATAACAAGCACTCTAATGACCACCTCATAGTGGAGACAACCATAGCTAAGCAATCCAATCAAGTTAAACCCCAACCACCCATTGGCTTTAAACCATCTTTATTAATGTCAATACATTCTCGAATTAGCATCCAATATGGCCATGAACACAAGAGATGACTTAATGACATGTATCAAATGATTGGACTCAACTTTCACGTTTTTTGCTAGAAGTTATGAATGCTTGGACCTACGCATGCTTAACAAACAAATAGCAAATGACATACACTCTTTGTCTTGTTCTTGGGAGGAATTTAAATTCATACTCACAAAAACTCCCACGATTGCAAAAGAGTTGATTGCCATTGAAATCTCCCAAGGACAAGCCTTAAACCAATGGTTAATCACATCCTTTGAGAAACGCAGGGTTCTAATGCCACCCAATGAACTTGATAAGTTTGGAAAGCTAACTGAATCCAAATCCAATTTCCTATTGAAATGATACACTCTCTATATCCAATGGGAACAAGAGGGTTGTCAAATTATGACCAATACACCATCAAGAGTTTCAAATATGATGCCACTTATGTGACCCCAACTTCGCTTAGAATACTAGCCATGATACAAAATAGACCATTAGAAGATATTGTCATGTTGTGTCCATACTTTGATGTAATCCTATAGAAGAATAACATCACATTGCTAGCAAAATTAACTCCAGTGATCTCTTGATTGATGTATTGACATGTATCACACATGTGGTTATTTTCCCACAAGACATGGACCACCATGTTACATTGGAATATAACCCAAACTTTTACAATTGGCTCTTGAAACACTAGAGCACACTAAGAGCATACCAAGCACCCTAACCCCTTCACTTTCCAACCCTAGGAAGGAATCTCATCATTCCAAGAGGGGAGGGAGTAAGGTGAAAGATGAATATTAATCGAAATATGATTGAACTCCAAAGAGAAGGATGAATATTTAGTGAAAATTTCTTCACAAAGTTCTTATATGGAATGTATAGATTGATTGATATGAAAAATTTTCATTCCTTGGCTTATAATTTCACTATTTGATCATGTTTCCTTCTAACAACTTCTCTTTTAAAGCAAAAATCGTCTCTTCAAAGAGAACTCATTGTTGTGAGCTATTGTGTTATGATAGGAGTCCAAATGGAAGGGCTCACATTTTCTGAGGAAGAACGGAACAAATTAACCACATAGATGTAGGTTTTCAACTAGTTACAGTACCAAAGCCTACACAACCTATAAGAACTTGTGGCATTTGAGGATGTGTCCAGGTAGATTGTCAAGAAATGCAATCTAGCCAAGTACCTCGAGAAGATTGGCTAGCAAATAGATCACGACAAGTGCACAGAATTTCTTAGATCCTTTGATGCCAAGAAGAATAGGGGTATAGTGACAATCAAATAAGGGGATGTAACCAAGAGTGTGGAAGTTGTGGTTAGGTTAAGAAAGCTCTAGGGTTAGTGGTCAAGCTAGAAAATAGGGCAAAGAGAGACGTGTATGACATGCTAGGGATGAGTAAGTAAGAAGTGTACACGAATGATGGAATCAACCTAGCCGATTTCTTATGCGTAGACCTACCCGATTTCTTATGCGTAGACCTATTCTGCTTACCATAAAGACAATGATCACACGAGTCAAAACATGCATAATCCAAAGGCGGAAGATACTGCAAACCAGATAACATTTTCATTCCTTTCAAAGACATATGCCCCAAACGGGCATGCCAAAGTGATACATGTGGGATAGAGCCCACTGCCAAAACATGGTCTACAGAAGACCCAGATACAACAAGAGGATAGAGGCTGCCAGCCTTGGCGCCTCTAGCAAGCACAAGTCTGCCTTTGGTAATCTTCCAGGCAGAATCCCCAAAACAGACATGAAATCCTGCATCATCCAACTGTCCTGCAGACATAAGACTACGCGTAAGCGCAGGTACATGACGTACATCCCTGAGCAAAAAGGAACTGCCAGTGGAAAACTGCAACTGAATATCTCCACAGCCCACAATATCAAGAGACCTGTCATCTCCAAGTCTGACTGATCCAGATACAGTACGGTAAGAGTGAAACCACTCACGGTAAGGCGTCACATGGAAGGACGCACCTGAATCCAATAACCAGCACTGTGCATACATACTAGGTGTCTCAGTCAAGTGTGAAGCATCAGAAGAACTAGCTGCAAGTATAAATTCATCACCACCATCGGACTCCTCAGTCTGCGTGACATTAATTTCCTCAATCTTGACGTTGGACTTCGCAGGTACTATGCTGCGATCAGAGGACTTCTCCTGCACTTTATCTTTCCCCTTATCCTTGCGCTTCTCATTGCGCAACTCATGACACTGTGGTCTAATATGGCCCTTTTTCCCACAATGATGACAAGTGACATTTGCATTGCGTCCACGCGACTTACTACGCGACTTGCCACCACGAGATTTAGACCGACCCTTCTGCGAGTCACGGCCTCGGCCATTACCACGGTCATACCTGTCATTCCTGCCTCTAACTGTCAAAGCATGACTACCACGAGAGGCATCCAAGTTTTTGCGATTCACCTCTTCCTGAAGAAGAGCACTCTCAACATTTGCCAATTTTAGAGTAGCACTAGAGGCACAAAGAGCAGTGCGGAATACATCCCATGACTCATTCAGAGTTCCAAGCAAGAAAAGAGGAGTTACTTCCTCTCCAAAGGTGATATCCTGCGAAGTCAGGTTCTTCAGTATAGCATGGAACTGGCTCAAGTGAGCAGACATAGTCGCATTATCCTTCATGCACAGATCCATAAGCTGCTTCAACCAGTACATCTGACTCGCCGGACTTTTCTTATCATAAAGATTCTTGATCTTATTCCATAGATCCCATGCACTCTGTGCTTCCTCAAATACATTATAATGTACCTGTTCAGTGAGAGACAATACAATCGTGGACTTGCATAGCTCATCAAGTTCAAGCCAGTCGTCAATGTCCATAGTTTCAGGCTGCTCCCCACTCAACCGAAGTGGCTTAATCTGAGATTTCTGCACCAAAACCTGCCATATTTGACTCTTCCAGTAAGAGTAGTTGGTACCATCCAACTTTGTAATGTTAAAGATGGCACTATCATGCGAAGATGACGCCATTATGCAGGCTGGAAATGCCCAAACAGTCCAAAACTGCTTGCTGTTTTACTGCAGAAATTGCCCAAAAATGACCAAAACGGGGTCCAAAGGGTGAGCAAAGTGTGCCAAAAGTTGCTGCCCACTTAGTACTAGGTGCGGTACACCAAATCAGGATATTTCAGCATGAAAAGTACACCTCAGTCCACCAATAACTGCTTGCTGTAATAAATTGCAGGTATGCAGTCTAGAGAGCAAACTGTCCCAAAATAGGATCCAATGTCAAGCAAACAATACTAGGTCCAAAGCCGGCATGAAACGGACATAAGCAAGGCCAATGACAGTGAAAAGAACATGAGCTCAACACCAAGCATGTCAAAATAACATCTGCCAGTGAAAGGCACACCCCCAGACACTCTAGGCAAAGTGTTCCTGTAACTGCCAAAACCTGACACAAATAGGTATCTGCTCAAAGAGAAAGATCCAAATATGAGACTCAGCTCATAAGCATCCTGTGAACCAAGAGTACATCAATGCATATCCATAAAGATCGGAGTATGATCCCAAAGTCTCAATGTGTATGTAGCTGCTCAAGACATAAACTGCTTCAAATACATGTAAGTGCTCCAATAGCATGCAACTGTCAAAGGTCAAGAAAGCATGTAAAATGCTCCCACTGGCACAAAAGGCATACAAAGCGAGCTCAGAAGCTCAAACAACCCAAGAGAAAGCACCAGTGATAAGTGACCCTGTCAATGCATCAAGCGCATCCGAGAGAGCATGACATACATGAAGCACCGGTCGTATTAACCATGAAGCAATACATAAGCCCAAATAAGCTCTCGGTCAACTCAATGACATCCAAATAGCAACCAAGATCAGTGATCAAGTAAGCCGGGAATGCTCAAATACATCCAAATCCAAGCTCCAAATGTCGGTATGGCATACACGAACCAAATAGCATATGTCACGAACCAAAGCATGTAATGCAAAAGCCTAACTGTCAAGCAGAGACATGAGGCATAGGCGGTCCACGAGCATGCCGAGTCGGTCCAAATGCCAGTGAAGACGGAGCTAATGCGAAGCTCAAAAGCATCCCATAATCTCATACATATGCTCCAAGTCGTCCCCAAATGTCAGAGATATCATGCCAAAGCTCAAAGCATACATCCGGTATCGGTAGGTAAGTGCCAAAGCATGTAAAGTACCTTCAGCCCACTGTTATTCCAGCATGTATTTACTGTTCTAAACAGTAGATTTCAGCCCCAAATTCAAGCCAAAATCATGGTCAAACCAAATGCATACATCCCCAATACATCCGGGTAGGAAATACACCGCATATGGGCATCAAACAAGGTAACCGGAGTAGGGTATAAGCATCAAATGCCAATGCCAAGTGTGGCTGCCCTGTTTCCAGCACTGTATAACAGTAAATAATAGTCCCAAATCAGCCAATATTTCAAGCCAAAATCATGGCATAATCATGTGCATACATTCCCAAGGCACTAGGCATCATGTAGACCGCATACGGGCATCAAATAGCACAACCGGAATGGAGTATAAGCAACAAATGCTAATGCCAATGGTGCTGCCCTGTTTTCAGCCTGTTATGACAGTTTATGACAGTCCCAAATCTGAAGAAATCAGCCCCGAAAGATCAAGACCAATACCCAAAGCTTGAATGACATCAAACATGAAGTCTATAGCCCTCTTGATCAAGGTAGAGAGCAAGAAGCAATGGCCAAGTGTGGAGCTGAAGTAGATGAGTGCTCACAGCCTGGAAAAAATGATGCAATCTGCCCTGTTGGTGCTGAACTTGCTGTTGCTCCACATGGGCTGAAAAGGGGGTAATGGGGGGCTCAATGATGGCCCAAGGTAGGCACATACCAAGCCATGAAGGCCCAATGCAAAGGGGAGGGAAGATATGAGCTATGGAGCTCAAGAAGAGTGGCTGCCCTTTGTTCCTGCCCTATTTCAATCTGAGAATACACTCAAATGCCTGCAAATGCTGAAGCAATACCTCAAGGGCAAGGCCCTGATGAAGCTCAAGAAGGCCAGGATGGAGCTCGGGAAGCCGGGGAGAGTCGGGAGCTCAAGAGGTCGGCTATGGCTGCCGGGATGGAGACCCAATACGTGAAGCGAGTCGATGCGAAGTTCGGGAAGCACCGAGTCGAGCTCGAGTAAGAGAATGCCATGCTCTGATACCAGTTGAAAGGTGAGAAGGATCGAAGCTTGCACGCGAGCTATGGCGGGAGAGCAAGAGCAAGAAAGAGAGAGACAAGAAATGGGAACTCCAACAGTCACAATGTGTGACCGGGCCTTCCTTTATTCAAACTGTCACTAAAAGAATAAATAATAAAGTGACGTGATGGGCGCCCGCCACCTGCAGTGTGCAGTGGCGGGTACTGTCAGTGTAGTAATACACGGGGCGGCACGGCGGAGGCGCCTTTACCCCCAACACTAACAACCCTAATACAAGAGGCTATGGGGGAGATAGAAAAAGAAGAGGAAGGGGAGTAAACACCAGAATAATCGCCAATCCATGAGCATCATTTACCCATTACAGTGAGCCCTTCTGTCTCTTTCTCTACATGGAAACTTAGGGAAGAAGAAGCTAACAGAGTTCAACAATAAGAAGCAGAGCAAGCAGCTAAGAAGAGGGAAGATAACCACCAAACCCAACAACAAAAAAACTTAAGCCAGAGAAGGATTATTGAGTAAGGGAAGTAAGACTTAGCACCATCCAGTCATGGAGAGAGACAAATAATTATGTTGAGGATTCCCATCAAGAAGACTAGAACCACTAATTTAGAAAACAGAGACTTGCAAAGGGCTGAAGCAGAGTTCAAGAAACTTGAAGAGGAATGTAAAAAGGAACAAGAGGAGAAGGAAGAAAGGTTAGTGATGGGACCTAAAATTGCCGACATTGGCTATGGCACTAGCCGGACCTCATGAATACAACAGAGAAACCCACCACACGGCCTCGCGGGCCGGGAGTGTCTGAAACTCACTTTGCACTAAATGCTTATGACAATTTTGCGTTTGTATCCAATATGTAGTCCAACATTCACCTTCCCTTCTCCTCAGAGGGAGATCCCATAACATATAGGCATAATGCCTCGTAATACACACATAGGGAAGCACCTCTCGGTGGATTGCTGCAGCTCCACTGCGACTCTCCTACACCTCAGGGATTAGCCCCAAGATGCGTCGCTAACACATATAGCATTCGCACAAACTCCACTCTTTCATAATTCAGCGTTCCAGGAGATCTTGATTTGTCTCACAAAACTTTTCCCAATGGAAGCACCCATCTAGCCTACAGCTTATGTTTCATGTCCTCTAAGCATTGTTCAAAGTTTATCAAACAAGTGCAATGCATTCCAGGAGATACCATGTGGCATGCTTGATGCAAGGTGTATGACAATCATGCACAACCATTTTATGTTTAAAAAACCAGTCACGTGAGGTGCGAAAAACAGCCCTTTCATGAATTTTAACTAAACGTTACGTGCTGCGCTGCTTTAGGGACTACCACCGGAACTTCCATGCTACTAGTCGCCTCGCTCATCTAAGCTTGTAGACCTAATGGTTCTATCAATTCCACTATCACAACTACCTCTCATGAAAGTTTTGCAAGCCTTGATGGGACTTACTGGGCTTGGAATCTTTTTATCCCCAAAGGGTATATTATCCCTACTATTGCCATTTTTTGCTTGGAGATTTTGGCTACCAAGGTTTCTCTCATAGCCTGCATTGGTATCAACAAGTGAGCTATCTCCTTGTAGAAATGGTTGGAGGCTAGGATGCACTTGTACTGAGCGGAGAAACCTCCAAAATTTTTCCCAACATCTCTAAATATGTCCCTCATAATCAATGGCATGCATCTTTGCTTCCCTTAATGACTTAGGATTCCGCAATCCCACTTGGATTTGCATGTTAATCTCTAAGCCACTCAAAAAGAGCTCACATAGCACATCACCTGGCAGTGCAATAGCTCTTCTTGGCCAAAGTCTCAGAATATCATCAAAGGCTCTAGCGTATTCTTTAACAGAAGGATAGGACTCTTGTGTAATCTGCATCAGTGCCCTAAAACTTGGGTCATAGGCACCTTCTTCTCATATTTATCTAAAAATCGATCACTCAACTCCTCAAAGGATTTAATAGACCCCCTTGGGAGGCTCCGATACCATTTTCTAGCCTCTCCCTTTAGGGTACTTGAGAATACAAGCATCCGATGAATATCATTGAACCCACTTGTAAGGCAAGTTAGGCCGTATTCTCGTAAATGCACCATCGGATCCTCATTAGCCAGCCCATGAAACACTAGAAGATCCCTATAAAGAGGAGGGCATTTAGTCCTTTCCTTCGAGATCAACATTGGGGCATTAAAATCCTCGTAATCATAACCCAACTCTAGTGTCTTAGGGTCTCCAACCTCTTTGATTTCCACCTTTACTAGTAGGGAGGTTAATATTATCCTTAATGTCCCTTTCTGCCAACTCATAAAGTGGTCTAGGGAGACCTATAGCTCTTAGCATGTCATTCCGATCCTTTCTTAGAGGATCTCCCATATCTTGCACCTTCCTAGGAAGTTCCATGATGGCTTTATCTAGGAGCTTCTGCCCCTCATCAAAAGCAAACTTATCCTTAGCATTTAGGTCCTCGGGACCATGTCTTTTAAGCAACGGTTTTCCCTTTACATCTAGGGCTTCTAACATCCTTGTGATACTTAAAAATTTGGCATGATGCCCCACCACATGGAATGTTTCAGCCATAACTGCACTCCACTGTGTGTCAAATTTTTCCCATGGCACTACGGCTTTAGCATAATCACTTGCTGATGCCATAACCACCATAGCTTCCAACATACTTGTTCCATATCCTCTAGGTTGATGGATGGTTATACCTGATTTCTCTTGGGTAGAGACCACACCAAGGCAAACCTTAGCCCATGCCATCGCATTAGAGGATGGGGTAACCACTAACTGGTTACTCTTCTCATCACCTAAATTATCTTATGTAGAGGAATCATGCTCTACATAACTAAATAAGTCCATCAGTAAGTTTTGTATAGGGAAAGCCAAGGTTTTTCATCCTTGAAAAAACCCCATTTTATGGTTAGCTTAGCATACTCCTAATGGAAATTATAAACTTAGGTCCCTTTACAACCTAGATTCGGAGATCGTCACTTATAGGCAGCTCCTGACAGACGCACTACTGATGGGACCCCTAAAATGGGCTGGCACTGGCTATGGCACTAGCCGGACCTCATGCATACGATAGACAACCCCACCACACGGCCTCGCGGGCTAGGAGCATCTAGAACTCACTTTGCACTAAATGCTTATGACGATTTTACGTTTGTATCCAATACATAGTCCAACATTCACCTTCCCTTCTCCTCAGAGGGAGATCCCGTAACATATATGCATAATGCCTCGTAATACACACATAGGGAAGCACCTCTTGGCGGATTGCCGCGGCTCCATTGTGACTCTCCTACACCTCAGGGATTAGCCCCAAGATACGTCGTTAACACATATAACATTCACACGAACTCCACTCTTTCATAATTCAACGTTCCAGGAAATCTTGATTTGCCTCACAAAACTTTCCCCAACGGAAGCACCCATCTAGCCTACAGCTTAGGTTTCTTGTCCTCTCAGCGTTGGTCAAAGTTTATCAAACAAGTGCAATGCATTCCAGGAGATATCATGTGGCATGCTTAATGCAAGGTGTATGACAATCGCGCACAACCATTTTATGTTTAAAAAACTAGCCATGTGAGGTGCAGGAAACAACCCTTTCATGAATTTTAACTAAGCATTACATGCTGCGTTGCTTTAGGGACTACCACCGAAACTTTCTTGTTACTAGTCGCCTATATTTAATTATGAAACAATCCCTAAAAGCTATGCACAAAGAGGGAAATCAAAATTTGTATCTTTTCACCAATTAGATCGTCGCACAAACTTCATCCTCCCCTTACCGCTTAGGTATTGTTGCGGTGTATAGGTGTAAATTGTTGTTTTGTATCATTTTTGTATAAAAAAAGCAATAAACACGGACTATAACACAAAGGACAAGGCCAAACTGAGGCTTAACCCCATGATTTGACCTTGCCAAATATTCATGCACATAAATCTTATTTTTTCATATTTTTTGAGTGCGAAAATCCAAATTTTTTCATTTTTTGCTTTTTTTTCTATTTATTATTAATGGAAAATAGGTATTTTCTGATTTATTTATATTGGCTTATTATTTTTACTGAAACTTAACATTTTCTCTTATTTTATTCCATTTGCATCCCTTTTCTCCAACTCAAAATCGAAAAAAACCACTAATTTCCATTAAAAATGACATTTTATGGGTTTTAAAGAATTAATAACGACTCTAAATCATTGCAGATTCTGCATTTCTATAATTCCAACCCTCAATCATGATGTAAAAAAGGTTCAATTAAACTTTCATTGCATATGAACAACATTTGGACCATGAAACAACAAAAACAATCAAATTTCTTTGTAAAATTGAAGCATACAGTGTGTCTTGCATGTTGCGGTTTTTTTAATCATTATTCTGAGCAGCCCACAAACCGACCAGCAACCATTCTTCAATGCTAAACCTCTTTCCTCAGCCTCCTCTTCATCGTGCATAGCCCTCTCCCAAGAGTGATAATCACCCTTGCGCATAGCCTCAAGTAAGAGGCTTTCCTGCATCTGTAACCAATACATAATCCATAGAGGACGCAAAACGGTTAGGAGGTCATCTATCTCTAGTAGAACGCCTCAATCCAGGCTCTACTGCCTGACCGATATCCTTTCTAACATCAACATGTCTAGCATCTGGGCCATGAGCATCAGGTGATGCTACGCGCTGTCTAGCTGGCCGTGGAGCGGCAGGCTGAACTAGAGCAGGTGGCTCCTCTTGAAAGATAACTCTGCGTACCTCTACCACTTTCTCAGGCTACATATGCATTTTGTCCTCATGAAAGATGACATCATGGCTGCTAATCACTTTCTATGCCTGCAAATCCCATAGACGGTAACCCATCTCTCCTACATCTCCATAGCCAATGAAAATGCATTTGACACTCTTAGGATCCAGCTTATTGCGTTTGTCTTTGGGCACATGGTAGAATGCCTCACAGTCAAAGACACACAAATGATCATAAGAAGGGGGTTTTCCTGCCCATACCTCCTTTGCAACCTAAAAGTCTATGCCACTGCTAGGTGATCTGTTAATGAGATGCACTACAATAGTAACTGCCTCAACCCAAAAGTGTTGCGATAAGCCAACGTGGCTATGCATGCTACGGACCCTTTCCTAAATGGTCCTATTCATGCTTCCTAGACTGATTCTCTGCCAACAATGCAAGCCAACGCTGAAATGTGTCTAAGACATCGGATTTTCTCTTTATGGGATAAGCCCAAACCTTACGTGAGTAATCATCTATGAAAGTAACAAAGTACTTTGCCCCACCAAGTGATTGACAGGGCTGGACCCACATACATTTGAGTGCACAAGAGCCAAGGGCTCACCCATGAGTTTCTTACTAGACTTTTTATGCGTATTTCTAATATGCCTGCCATACAAACAATGATCACAAGAATCAAAATGCGAAGAGTCAAAAGGCAGAAGATACTGCAAAGCATGGAGCATTTTCATTCATTTAAGAGACATATGCCCCAAACGAGCATGCCAAAGGGATACATGGGGAATAGAACCCACAGACAAAGCATGATCCAATGTAGCTCCAGATACAAGTAAGGGATAGAGGCTGCCAGACTTGGCATCTCGTGCAAGTACAAGTTTGCCACGATTAATCTTCCATGCAGAGTCTCCAAAAGACACAAAATACCCTGCATCATCAAGCTGCCCAGCTGACATAAGGCTGCAAGTCAACGCAGGTACATGGCGTACATCTTGCAAAACAAAAGAGCTGCCAGAAGGAAACTACAGCCTAACATCTCCAATGCCCACAATGTCAAGAGACCTGTCATCACCAAAACGCACAGAACCAGACATGGTACGATAGGTATGAAACCAATCTCAACAGGGTGTCACATGAAAGGACGTACCCAAATCCAAGAGCCAGCACTACGCATACATAGAATGTATCTCAAAAGTCTGTAAAGCAATCCAATCACAGCCGGACAAGCATTCTTCAGTCCCTCTTCTTCTTGACTTCTTACACATGAATAGCCTCTATGCAGGAGAGAGAGGGAGGAGAGAGAAAGACTGGTTTTTGTTCTCCACAACCAGGCAGCCAATGGAGAAGCGGTCTGGAGCGATGGAGAGCGAAGATAGAATGTAGATCAAGGCCAAGATCAGTTGGGGGTTGTTCACAGCCCCCATCCTCCATCTCCTCAAATCGTGGATTCATGGCGCCCTCTTTCTGATCACGTGAAAAAAACGAACCCCCCCTGTTTTTGATTTTTTTGGGCTCCTAAGGGGATCCCCAAAGGGTCACACCCTTTGGGCTCTCCTAAAGTCCATTTCCACCTATTGCCACTTTGGCCTTGGCCTCCTGGGCACTCTCTCTTCCACGTCCAGTGTCCGATTCTTGACCTGAAAATTCCTGGGCGTTCATCTTGAAGTCCTCCACTATCGGGCATCTCCTAGGGTCTTGTCTCGCATGCCAAAAAATTATGAAAATCCTCCGACTGCCGTCCAGTGGCTCTTTTAAGCATTTCTGGGGCATTGCCGCTTAAAATCGTACTGATTGCCACTGCCGCCTTCGACGAAGTCTATTTTTCCCCTAATATTCGTAATTTTTGGCTATTTTTAAGCACTTCTCGGCATCAAAAATCATCTGTCAGTTAGGATGAGAGAAGGAGGAGCAGATGGCCATTACCATTGAAAGATCAATAGAACAAATCTCTTGATCCCAAGAACTAGACATGATGAGTCAACACATGAAAATGTACCTAGAACAAGTGCTGTCACAAAGAAGGCTAAAAAGAGACCAATGGTAGAGGGTAAGGGAAAGGCCCCCATGCATGCACTACCATTAGTCATGGCTACCACAACCACCTCAACACAAGGAGCCACAGCAGAAGTAGTAGTCAATGGAAGTAACGTGATGGCATGGGTGTAGTACTTACTAAGAAAAGTGCATGAGCTGGCACCAATAGCACCAAAAGGGGCCCCAATGGTAGGACCCAAGAGACTAGTAGTAGTAATCGATGCAGCTAGTGAAAGAGCTCTAGAGTCAATGTGATAGAATGAATGACGAGAGAAAAGTTGTGCTTCCCGAGCTAGAAGCAAAAAAGGACGCCTTTGCAGCCTTCTAACTAGAAAAAACAAGGCAAATGGCGATATTCACAAGGGAAGTGACGGTGTTGAAAGAGGGAAGCAAGACATGGTTCTAAGAATCTACAGGACATGTATGAGTGAAAGCAGGCCTCCCCATGGCGTAAACTGAATAGAAAACCAATGAAGTACACAAAGTCTATGTGGATGGCTTTGCCATTAATCTCAAAACATGAAAGAATCACAAATCTAGCACTCAATAATGAATAGAATCATCATCATCATCTTCATCCTCCATAACCTCAATTGTACAAGAGAAAAGGGGAAAGGGAAAAGAGAACTTTTGCATAGAGGAGAGAGAAGAGAGAAATTTTGGCACCACACAAAAGGAGAATGTGTGTGTTGAAAGAAAGGAAGAGAAAGATGCACATAATGAGTCGTGCACTCCATCCCACATTTTCCCTCTTTGATTTTTTTTTTTTGATACATTTGTATTTGTAAGGCTTTATCCTTTACATTTCAATTCTTTCTAACTTTTTAGAAGTGCATGTATGCACACTTTTGTGCTTTTTTTTAATAAAATAAATGTGTTTGTGGCCCCCTGTGTAGGGTATATTTTAGTGCTTTTGCAACAAAATGAATATTATTTCATTTACAAAAGATAAAAATATGATATATGCATGGAAATTTTTGTGCCTTGTTTTTATGCTTCTTTTAGTATCATTACTAAGGAAGAAAGGGAAAGCCGCATGGCATCAGAGAACTATGTGCCTTTAACTCCAAAGAGGACAAATACCTCGAGTTAGAAGACAATAGTTAAAACGATAGAGGGATGAGATAAAACATGATCTACAGGGGCCACAAAGGCACAAAGAGATGAAGAAGCTATGAAGAAGATGGTAAAGCTACAAAATCAACTATAGGTAGCACTCCATGAGCATGGTATCCTAAAGGAGCAAGTGAAATGCCAAGGCCAAGACAAAGAGAAGATGCTTGCAATATGGAAAGAGTAAGAGTAGTTGGTAACCATCCTCTCATGAGAGAAAAACCAAAGTCTCAAACAGATGAAAGAGAAAGTTGAAGGATGGGCAGAAATGAGTGATGCTAGAATCAAGGATTTAGTAGACCGCCTACTACTATTAGAAAGCAAGCACATAATGTCTAAAGGAAAAGAAGAAGAAATAGAGACGAGGATGCTAGCACATCAACATGCTTTCATAAATACTATGATTCATATCACTTAGGCATGAAAGGAGAATAAATAATCGATGGGCTCAAAAGGAAACTAGAACTCAAAAGGAGAGCATTAAGATATAGTCTCCATGAAAAGACACCTAGGGCTAGCACTAGCCTAAGTATGGAAGAGCAAAGGCAACATTTGAATCCAAGTAGGGTTGTCTAGGCAAGAGCTTGACCTACTAGGATTTGGGGAAAAAGAGCAACAAACACAACCCCCTACTAAGGAGCATGTAGAGCCAATTCTTAAAGAAGGGTCTGATTTTGAATAGGAGAATGATGAGGAAAAGCAACCCAATGTGCTAAGTCCACCCCCACAACCAAAGGTAGAAGTAGAAGCACATGGTGAAGACCCCAATGCACCAGAGAGAATTCTAGAAATGAGGTGTAAAAGGAGGGAATTGGCACAGCTGTCACAGAGAAATCTTAGTGCCAAGCTTGCCTGAAGCCCCTATCCCTCAACATGATGAGTGCTTGCTAGTCAAGTGGATACAAGAACTGACCCTATGGGAGCAATATGAAAGTCACTACAAACCGTTCAAATTCATCTTCTCCTACCTCCAATCACTTGATTGAGTATTGTCACTAAGGATGGTGAAGGAGGTGATCAATATTTCAATGCAGCTGGGCAAAATGTGGCTAGAAGAAAGGGCAAGGCAACTAATTTGCTGGCAAAGGGAACCAACTAGATACTGGGAGGATAAAGTGATGGATAAGCCTAGATCAGTTAAGGGTTATGAATCACAACTAAAGTGGAGAAGGAACATATGGGATGACAATATGGATGTGCGGATGGCTTTTTCCAACACATTGCCATATAAAAGGGATAATCTGACCTACATTCCCTACCCAAGGAGATACGGAGTAGATTGTGATCCGGAGGTGCATGGAAGATATGATTTCCCACAAATTTATAATGTTAATTCCGTGACCCTAAGGAGTGCATGACCTTCATTGAAAAATATATTTGCCCATCTATTGTGCACATTCTCAAGAGTTTTCTTCATGTCTACATCTGGCATTTATTACCACTTGTAACTATCTACATCTCCTAAGAATCCTTCTTAAGAAAAAGCCCATTTTAGAGGAAGAGTAACTACCACCCCTCTTTTTTGATATAAATGCGGGCGTAGATAGTTGTGCTATGACTAGACCCACGACGAGAGCTACCCTATTGCCAACCTTTTGTATGAACCTACTAGAGAACATGAGTGATAGTCGATTCACGAGATGTAACCATTCATTTTTTTCCACCACACCTCTGAATGTGAGAGTTAACTTAAAAGGCTATATGCTAAGCCGGTCCTTTTTAAGCAAGTCATTTAAACCTCCACCCAATTGTGCCCTGCATGAGAACATGATGTAAATTAGTAGGGACTTAGTATCATCCCTTGCAAAAAAAATAAAAGAAAGAAAAATTCTAATTTGTAATGTATGAGTGCCACAAACACTCTATCTAGGGATCATTAAACCCCTAGCATCCTCTCCACTTCATGCACTTAGGGTACAAGAGTAGGACATTGTGATAGATCTGTCTCCTTGAGTCATGCACAACACCTCCCTCTTCCACAAACTGGGTGGTCCTCAAGTGTTGGACAACAACTCAGGGTTCGACCCATCTCCTAGTTCCACCACTACTTGCACAATGCACTACACAGTAAGGTAAACACACCCCCTAGGTAGTCTATCTATTCTTCCTTTATCGATACATTCTATAGCTATGTAGCTAGCCAACAACTCTGGAGGCCCTCTTTGATCAGTCAATATATTTTTAGCATCAACAATCTCTGATCGTATGTCACAAGCTTATCCTACATTACCAATTTCCAAAAGCCCCAAGTACCATTTCATTTTACCACCTTCAACATCTCCGATCCATACAATCTAGTGCCATGGGGTTGATACTCAGCTAGGAGGGGGTAATCTTAGTCCTCAAAATGACACAAGGCAAAAAGAAGGCTTAAGAAGGAGAGTATAAGAAGACATCTTGATGGAAAATGAAGACCAAGAAGCATGAGAATTTTTTTAAAATCAAGAATAGGGCACACAAGAGATAAAGTGCATTTTAGTCCTTTGTAAAAGAGTACTAGAAGGCTCCCTCCTGTGTAAGTTGTAAATGAAAAGGCACACATAAAGGAGCCATGAGAATGGGAAATAATAAGAAAAGAGTGGAAAAGAGGACTAAGACCTGCCGGCCGGTCATGGAAATGGATTGGATGTCCAAGGGGAGAGGGGCATGCATAAAAGCCAAAAAGTGAATGGATAAGCTCATTCTTGGTGTGTGTGCAAACTATCTCTCTTCTCGTTCTTGTTCTTACTTCTTACTTGTGCATGAGAGAGGGAGAGTGTGAGAGTGAGAGACCATGGAGAAGCTCTTCTTCTCCTCTTCTCCTTCTTCTCTTCTCTTTTGTCATGCACACAATTGGATGTCCAAGGGGAGAGGGGCATGCATAAAAGCCAAAAAGTGAATGGATAAGCTCATTCTTGGTGTGTGTGCAAACTATCTCTCTTCTTGTTCTTGTTCTTACTTCTTACTTGTGCATGAGAGAGGGAGAGTGTGAGAGTGAGAGACCATGGAGAAGCTCTTCTTCTCCTCTTCTCCTTCTTCTCTTCTCTTTTGTCATGCACACAATTATCAAAGTTGGAGCTTGGAGCATGGAGATGGAGCTTGCTTGAGCTAGCACCTTGAATCAGAGAGCCATCTAAGGATTTGAGGAAGAGGACTACAATGATTAGATTCAACAGTAATCTCACTACATCCTTGTGTGAAAGTGTGCATGGCTATGTGAGAGGTAGCCATTGCCACTCACTTGAAATGCTTGACTTGATAAGTGACTCGTAGGATCTCGATGGTTTCTACTAATAGCTACGACATTGCTCTTTTTCTTTTTGTCACCATTGGTAGAGGAACCACCTTCACCTTTTGCATTAGTGGAGAATGTAGCATCTCCACTATTGATACATTTTCAGGCTTTAAGCTATAACTCCTCCTCCATTAATAGTGTACGAAATTCCTCAAATATCAAAGCTTAGGGTTTCACCTAACTGTTTTCAAGTCCATCAAACTTTGGTGGATAAATCCAAAGATAACTCTGGGCTGGCTCCTCATTAGTCTTTTGTATCCCAATGCTAGATATCTGGTCGTGCAAATTCTTGATCTGAGTGATGAATGCTTTGGCTATCTCTCCTTTAGAAAAATTCTCTATTGCTAGTTGATTCTCTATGTTTTGAATCCTTGTTTGATTTTGCATTTCTATAGTGACTCCTCAATACATTCCAAGCCTTTGATACCTTGGTTGTATGTTGAATCGAGGTAAAAAAACTATCAAAATAGCTTGTAACTAATGCAAACAACACATATGCATTCCTTTGTTTCAAAACATGTAGAAGTTTTGCATTTGGAGGAATCATAACAATCTAGGGTGGGTTGTGGTTTTGGGTCAATCCCCAACACCATCTCTAGAAGCTCCTAATTATCAAGGATAGTTTCAATTTTAAACTTCTACAAGGTGTAGTTTATACCATCTAACTTGCTTTTACTAAAGGTTGATAGATGAACCATTAGTGTTTGAATTGTTGGTATAGTAGCACTGCCACCTAAACTGCTACCTAATAGTTCAATACCGCTACTTGATAGATGAACCCTTAGTGTTTGAATTGTTGGTATAGTAGAACCGCCATCTAATACTTCAACACTGCTACTTGATATAGAAGATGACATTTCTCTTCTTCATTGTTGAAGCCCTTATCTCTCGTATGCTCTTCACTCCTTAGAGCCCCTTGGGTTCTTATACCATGTAAAAAATTACATGGCATAATGGACAAAATCTGAATAAGGAGTAAAGAATACACAACAAATATGAGAAGAATAGAATTTACTTCTTTAATTTCAAATGAAGTGATATAAAGATGGCTCTGTCCACCCATGTACTTCCACTGTGATGTTTAGATGGTGATGTAAGCAAATCATAGGCAAAGAGCTTAAGCCTATCTAGAAGAACTCTAATAGGGTAAAAGATATATTGGTAACATTTGGAGGGTCTTCCTTCTTTTAGAGGCTAGGAAGGTGGTCTAGTTGGCCTACTTGACCATATTGTGAATCTTTCCTAGTCATCTAGAGGATATTTCACTATCGAGCCCGAGCTGGGTGCTGCCTCCAAACCCCCATCAAGGGGCCATTGGTCCCCTTGAGACCCCTAGCCAAGTACCCCGCAACTCGATGTAGTGCCTCAAGTTATTACTAGCATAATTACTCTATCTAACCCAAAGGCTAGATCCACAAAGGTTAAATTTTTGCCATTCGGTCATAGACCCCATCTAACCCAATGGCTAGATCCACAAAGGTTACATTTTTACCAACTGATCACATAGACCTCATGTGACATACAAGTCAAGACCCAACCAATATTTGGGCTCACATGTGGCTTCTCCTCATAATGCATGCCTTAGAACTAAGAGCACCATGGATCATAGGTAACAAAAAGAATAAAAAACTTAGCATTTGACAAAAATGGTGACACATAGTGGTCAAGACTTGCATAGATTGAAAAACATGTCACGTGAATATAAGGTGCATAAGGCTAGTTGGTTAGAATGAAAAAATGCATATAAATGCTAGATACATTGTAAAGTGAAAAAGAGGATTTTGTACTATTAGTATCCAATTAAAATCATTTTTTGAGATCTATATTTTCCTAAAATGAATTAGGTTAAAATTGGAAGGATTGTGATAAGGTCATATAAAGGGATAGATAGACCCTTACTAATGTGTAAATATCTTATACATGGTTTAAGCTTGGAAAAGTGAAGTTGAGTGAATTGTAGCTAAGACCTTAGAAGAGTTAATTAAAGGTGCATGTATGAGCCGCATATTGATATGGAGCCCAAGATAAAGGAGATCTAGAATCATAGAAAAGAATAATAGAAAGTTTCCTTTCAAGAAAGAAAAAAAAGAACCATAATTTCCTTTTCTAAGAGGTAACATGTTGACATTAAGTTGCATGAAGAAGAAAAATCTAAAGAAGAAAGGCTACGTTTTGTTTTTTTATTACCTAACCACTATGCTTTGAATTTTTCTACAAAGGAAAATAGGAAAGATGATCGAAAAAGTTTCAAGCTTTGATGAAAGAAAAAGATAAAAAAGAATTTGATACTCCATTATCCAATTTCAAAATCAAGATCCAAGGTTATAAAATCAAAATTGATTTTAAAATATTGAATATGGATGGGCATTATATAGCATTGATAGAGAGAGGGTTTTGGAGGTGTCACTTAACTAGAGTTATCACCATAACTCATTGGAATTTAAAAAAGATAAGAATGTTAGCACCATAACTCCTACACCATCCCTTACTTGTTGATAAAATACTGGCCAAGGAAGAGCTAAAGTTAGCCAATAGAATGGGCCAAGTAGAAAGGATCTTGAATGTTATTGTATTTACCTCACACTTGGCTGGTGCTCCACACATACTAGATGTGCACCCTAACCTCCAATATGATTCAAAATTGTATGATTGATCGATTCCCCAAGTAGAGTAAGACTTATAATATAGTACCCATTCTTCAATGCATAAATTAAAAACCATTGCATTGCATTTTTATTGGTTGGAGACTACAAATAAGATCATTAAATGCTTTAGCCAAAAAACTACAAAATTCTTTTAGACTAGATCATTACCAAGTTCAATGAAATTTCTTAAAGTAGCATCATTGTGAATTTTGTAGAATGGTGGGTTGAGATGAAACTCTCCTGGAAACTAAGAGGTCTTTCCAATTCCCATTCACTAATAAAGAGCAAGCATGGCAAATGATGAATCCTAGTTACAAAAAAATCAAGTTCAAATAGATTAAAATCTTAGAATAAGTGGTGGAGAGAAATAGAGATATCAAACAACTCATTGAGAAGTGTTGCTTATATTACTATCTACAACTACTAGGAGGTGATATTGACCACAAGCTATGCACAGAACTTCTAAAATTCTACAAGGTATCAACCGAGACTAGATTTGTTAATGCAGATACATCACAATGAACCACCTTAATAGGGCAAATAATAGAATCATTAGGTGTCAAGCATAAGACTAAACCTTATGACAAGAGCCACAAGGCAATGGAGACTACCTTGAGGTGGGGATACCTACCTGCACTAAATCAAGATGGCCTATAGCTAATAGTTATTGAGGATGAAGAGCTAAATTAAAAATCTTGAATGTTTCAAACAATGTTACACTAGAATAGCCATATAAGGATATAAAATGGATAATAACATAGCAAAATCTAAATAATATTAGATACAAGCTATGCATGAAGGAATTTCAAGACTTTAGGAATATATAGGTGCCATAAAGAGTGCTTCTCAAAGAAAGAAAGGGACGAATGCCAAAGTCACTATGATAAGCTTTCGTAGTGACATGATGCATATCTTAATGATTCTTGCACACCCTATCTCTATACGATTGAGACCTCACACTACAAAAAAATAAATAACCACCTCTTTTAAGAGGAAACTCAAGCTCAAGAGGAAGAATGAATGAGATGCTATATGGAAACAAATAGAGAAAGAGTACAAAAAGGAAGTAGCTAAAGCAAAAAAGAAAGAGGAACTCAAAAGGAATGAATAGGCTAAAATAGAGACAATGGAGAAGAAGTAAGATAGGATAGACAAATATGAGAAAGAGAACTAAGGGTGTCACTAGGGCAATCTAGAACTAAAAAAGGGAATGCCCAAGCCTAAATATGAAAGAAACAAGAGGATTATGAATGTGCAATTAGAATATCTCTAAAGAATAGAAGAGACATGAAAAGCATTAGGAAAAAAATGAACTCACAAATGGGCCCTTAAAAATAATATAGTTTAAGATGTGGGCCTTTTGGATTGGAAGGCTAGATGTTGACATCCATGGAGGGTGAATCTTCTCTCTCCAAATCTTGGATTTTCTATTGAAAAAAAGGGTAGTGGGGGATTAAAAAATGGAGAATGAAGTACACAAAATTTGAGTTTCTCTCATCTCGTATTTTCTCCATTTTTTTAGAGAATTTTCAATTTCGGTTTTTCTCTCTCTCATGAAATCAGTTTGACCCAAAAGTTGAGCAACAGACCACTTTCCCTCTCTTCTCTGTACTCATGAATTTTCATCTCCATTGAAGCTCCCTGCTGAGAGTAATTAGGGTTTTGAGAGTTCTGCTTATCTCTGCACTTTCTTCTCCATGCAGCTCCAGATTTTGGGCAAAACATAGGTGCCTATCTCTCTTTGCATTTTCTCTTGTTTGCTATTTTTTCAATAGGGTTTGATGTCGTTTCTTACAGTTGTTGTTGTTTTATTGCAGAGGTTGTTTGGGGCAGGAGGAGACAGAGGTGCTCATCTCTCTCTCCTTTATTTCCCCCCTCTCTCTATGTGTTGTTTCTCTTTTATGTTGTGTTTTCAATAGAATTTGATGTTGGTTCTAATTGTCGTTTTCTTGTAGAGTTTATTTGGAGCAAGAGGCAAAGGTGTTAATCTCTCTCTCTCTCTCTCTGTGTTTGGTTTTTCTTTTACTGATATCTTTTCAATTCAACACAATGTTAGTTCTAACCCTTGTTGTTGTTTTGTTGCAGAGATAATTTTGGGTGACATTGCATAAGTGCTTATCTCTCTCTCCCTCTCTCTTTCTCTGTCTATTTTTCCTATTTTCTACTGTTTTTTCAGTATACCTTCATGTAAATACTAACTCTTGCAAAATTTTCTTTTGCAGAGATCAATTTGGGCAAGATTGGATATGTGCTCATTTCTTTCTCTCTCCCGCGTACTCACACAAACTCTCTCTTTCTTCCTCTCTGCATTATCTCTTTTCTGCTATCTTTACAATAGGGTTTGATGCTAGTTCTAACTTAAGGATCAATTGTTGTTGTAGCACTTAACACAAGGTAGAGCAAAGATTCTGTAGCTCAATTTACAGGTAAATCTACCATATTTTGTGGTACCAAAATTTATTCATTTAATTAGTGACTTTTATATTTGATGGGATTGATATTTTATTATGTCCATGATTTGCAATGGGTTTTGATTAACAATGATTCAATCTTATCTTCAGCAAATCAACTTATAGGTAAATTGGCCCTGTTTTGTATTGCTTCTATTCATGCAGTTATCTAGATATTTTTTGCTAAAAGGGATTCATGCAAGTATTTTTGTTAAAAGAGATTCATGCAGGTGTTTTTTTGTACATGCAGGTATTGTACAAGATTTAGTGAAGCATATAATTCTCTATCAACTATTTTGATGTGGTGAGTGATTCCTTTGTGTTGAATGATATGGATCTGTTGGAAGTCGATGGTTCAAAAATCCTCTGCTTTATTGGTCCTATGTGTCCATTTGGATCTCCATGGCAATTGGCAATGATCCATGAAACTCTTGTATCATATCATCCATATAATACACAATATGTTGAGTCTTAGAATATCTCAGGTGTCAATCCAATGTGCCTATTAAGATTTTCATGCCATGTGGCTGCTATCCTTATAACAAATACTTTATAATACCCACATTTCATACAATGTATTGAGTCAAATTAGACTCCTCTTCATTATAATAAAATTTATTTTGGCAAAATTCTCTGAGTATTCTTGTGCTATTCTTTTCATTATATTTCATGTAAATGCTATGATTAAAGTGATGTCTTGAAATTAAATCTATACTTTGTGTTGATGTATATATCCATATGCGTTTCGATATCGATGTTTATGTCTGTTTACAAAAGTGTAAACATCTCTTACTACCATGTTTATTTGTATGGCATATTGGTGATTACTGGACAGACTTAAAATGCTTATTATTTATGGGCTAATACATACTTCTTTACATCTAATGCATAGGTTATAATGCTTGAGAGAAAAACAAGCATTCTCCCGATAGAAGTACGTAACAAAAAAGATGAAGAAGGAAATTGGATCACTGATACGTATCATTGCTCGTCTTGGGAACATATGTGTCCAAGTATAAAGGGAGCTTTTAGGGTGAACACATCTGCAATTGCAGATGTATCAAAGCACTGAAAGGGTAAAATTTTAGCTCTCAGACAAATGAATGTTGATTCTTACCTTGTAACAGAGGAGTTTGTACAACATGTGTTCATGCAAAAATAAATACACATTGTGCCCACTGTGCCCTTTCAACGAAACATTGCAAACTATAAGTATTTGCAACTCATTGAGAATGAGAACTTTCATGATACCTATTAAACAACTTGTCTTGTATTTACACAAGTATTCCCTTCGGATTGCTGTGAGTGGCAAAATGTTGAGAGTTTCACTGGTTCTTTTAAGTGTTACCACCTCGAAATTGGTAGATTGCTCTTTGAGGGGCGTATAGCTAAGCAACTCGCAGAGGACCTTGTTTTTTTCTATGACTCCAAGTACATATTACCCAAGGGGAGTCGAGAATATGGAACCCTTGAGTCTATGCACATATCAAATCTCAATAGCATAGAATGGCCATTGTGTAGTAGCGACATTTTGCACATGTGTAGCACAAAAATTTTAGCAAACATATTGAATTTTATGAAGCCAAGCATCGGCTCAAAGAATGTACATCTAAGCTGGTTCATACCGATTGCAATTTTTGCATACATGTTCAAGAAATGTAAGGGTTTGAGATGTACCAAAAGCACGTACATCATAAAAAATACATCAAAGGATTATGTAACAAGGATTCTAGGCAAAACTTGGACATAAAAAATAACTCACACTCCTGATACAGTGGAGTGTCAAGTTACAACAAGGGACATGGCTTTCAAGTAAAAATTTTCTCTCTTAGTTGACTATTATCTTACTTTGGGATGAATCGGCTAACTTTCCTTTCCAATTATAGGTAGTTTGTCGCATGACAAACTTTATGCCTAGTGTTCAAGTATCGTAGATGGAGGATGCTCAAAGGTAAATGGTTGTGCCTTGATCAAGACATGCGTCAAAGCGCAACTATGGATGTTACTTTCATTTGTGAGGGCCGCAAGCCCCAAGTATTGCAAATGGAGGATGATTGGCCCTTGAGTATAATGTGCCAAGAAATTACAATGTTAATGCAGAATCCACCTGTTAGCTTCTATTTTAAACTAGATGGTAGGAAAATCCGAAGCCGAGCTGAGGATACTGTTACCAGCGGAAAGTGTGTGGCTCCACATATTTTAAAAATTGTAGAGTCTCTCTAAAAATCCCAACACCACAAGTTGTAATATCCAACACTTGTAAATTTTTAGATTTTTTGGCCAATAGAATATTATCGCTTATAAACTTGCAATATTTAAAAATTATGGTATTTATGCAAAATCATACACTTGTTATACACTTTTCACATCAACACATTTACATATGCATGTAAACTTTACAAAGAGTAAAGCCATAACTAAATATCGTATGCGAGCAACCCTTAATGGTTTAAAACTTAAGGTTTTTAAGGTAGAACTAGTTTAGTTCTTGTTTCATTGTTTCATTTCACACTTTCTCTCTTCATCTCTTTATATCCACCACATCCCTCCTACCTGCTATGATGGATACTCGCACACACTTTGATGAGTGGATCTACGAGACTATCTTTGCCAACCAGGGTGATGAGATATTTCAAGTTTTCTCTAAGAACTTCAACCTTGAAAGCGTGCTCTCATCGCTGGATCCCCCCTTCAGGTTTTGGAAGACTTTGTGAGCACCATTGCTACATGCACATACTCCATCGAGGGATTCGACATGACTTGGATGCCTCTGGAATAGCGCATGGTATTTCAGGTAGGAAAGAATCACCAAAAAGTGGTGAATAGGTATCTGGCCCATGTGGATCCTTTGCATAGAGTATACATTGTTCCCATGGGAAGTGCACCAAATACATCACCTTTGGATCTCGTGGAGTGTGATTGTGCATTGGCAATTTACCTCCTTGCATTGGATACACCCCTAGAGGAGGGGAGCGATGAAGATACAACTCCACAGGTTGTTTCTATCACATATACAGGAGAAGAACTGATTGAAGAGCTCATAAATGTTGAAGAGGAACATCGAGTAGTGACAGAGCAAGGGTTGGCTCTAATGGTGCCATCTTCTTCAGAACAACCACAAGTCGACAAACCCAACCTTGCCTCCTTGACACCCATTGAAGTAGATGGTGTACAATACTTACTTCTATTAGATGTACTTCAATACTTGGAAATGAAGGAAGAAGAGTTGTTTTCTATCCTAGTCAGGGATTAAATGGAAGACCTGATCGATTATGATTACATGGATGTGCATCCAACAATGGCAGAGATTGGAAGATATGATGGCACAAGCTTAGATACTGTGAGTGCAATCATAGCAACACAGGAGCATATTACCTCGATTGAAGAAGATTACCTTGTGCTTGATGCTGAATTTGAAGGACTACAACATGATTTTTTCGGACCAAGGCCCCAGCTTCCTACCAAGGAGTTTGTAGATCCCTCTGCCCAAAGAGGTGCCTCCTTGACACAAGAGAAATGAAGATACAAGATGATCTGGAGAAGGTGAGATTTCTAACTACCATATATTTTTATGGCAGAAAGTGGCCCCAGACGCCAGAGTTCGGACGGGGCAGTTGCAGGCATCATTTTTGGCCAAGATTTCACCGGTGGACTTCGGGGGACCTGACGCACCCCACATCAAGTTTCATTGCTTTTTTATAACTCTAGGTTAGTCTCTAAATATATTATTTGATTTGACTTTGTCATTCAGGACATACTATATATAGATGAGTTTGCATCAAGGCAAGGAGGAGCTCGACATGCGGATCAACACAAGGATTCAGCTCTTAAGGAGTATATCGGTAACCTTGTTGCAAATTTGGTGGTCTTTCATAAGAAGTGCTCACTAGGAGGGCAAGAAATAATCATGAAAATTTGAGCTTTGACCAAGTTTGGACCTTTTCAAGCGATACATGTGACATCTAGCTTGGAGAAGGTGGTGCTAATCAAGTGATCAAAGCTTCTTTACTTGTTTGATCAAACGCAGGGTGGAGCAATGTGTGTACTTGCGACATTAGGCGACCTCGCTAAAGTGTCGGATCCGCTTTTCCTGGAGAAAGAGCTGAAGGGGGAGCGCATCATTTTTTAAGCAAAGAAGGAACTTATTATTACATTGGAAGCTGGCCCCTCCTCTCCATCGATGAAAAAGCCAAGGAACAATTGAGAGTTCTTGTTGGCTATCGGCTTTTTGTATCTACCATCACTAACAACCATCACATGTATTTTTCTTGATGAATATAAGATACTTTACTTTGTCCCTACAAATAAATATTTATTAAATAAATGTGTGATTTATATAAGTGTGATGATAATGTGTGGTACATAAATGACACATTCACATATGTTAACATAATTCAATGCGTAGTATTGCACTTGCGATTGTGTAAGTGTGACGATAATGTGTGGTACGTGAATGACGCATCCGCATATATTAACATAATTCAACGCATAGTACTGTACTTGCGTTTGTGCATAAGCAATAATGTAACTTGTATCTATACATATTACTACTTTTGATGCGTTCGTTTGTTAAACAAAAATTAAGAGTCATGTGTTTCAAGAAACAAAATAAAACAACTTTACTCAATTATTTGAATTCAATACACATCGCATGAGATATTATGTATATATAAATAAATATTCCAATGTGGTGGAGTATACAAAAAATTTTGGGCTTCCAAGATGTTATGACGCTGTAACACTCATTACAAACCTTGCATCATTAATCTAGTAAACTATGGTGGGGTCCTCTTGCTATGTCGAAGCCGAATAATAAAGTTCATATCTTTATCTATGATTGTAACACGCTTTGCATGGATGACTGCAAGCTATGTATCATCAAACAAGTCGATGAGAAACCCCTCTGCAGCGGTTTGTAGGGCCTCCATGGCTGCAGCAGTCTATCTTCCTACTGGTGGGCCATCCCGCACTCGTGCCCAAAATCTTCCCATCCCTTTCAACTCCAAGTCTTGCATGACTTCTCGAACAACTTTATGAAAAGAACTTTTCGGGATGAGAAGCTCTTATCCACGTTGGATTCTCCTTATCTCTCGAAGGGCGACAGTGCCTGGTTTCCATCTCCTCTTCTTCTGTGGTGGTCCTTGTGCTCTACAGGGAGCACCTGTTGCTACACTAGAGAAGGCTACACCTTGTGCTCCAAGTGGTGGGCCTTGGCAGGATGTCTTCTTGGGGCCGAAATGGTGACATGCTTAATTGGTTCGTGCCATGCAAGCTCAATGAGGGCAAGACGGACAAGAGACAGAGGTTGGGGATGTGAAAATGGAGGAAGCAAAGAAATCAAGATGTGAAAATGAAAAGAAGAATTAACTTTTAACCCATTTAAACCCAATAATCGGGTTAATGCATCTTTATACGTACTGTTCATCGTGTGATCATAAATCCATAACCTTGTATCGAAATGCTTACATGCACACTCGTTAGTGGCCAAGAGCCCTTTTTTTTTTTGGAAAAAAAAGTGCCTACAGACCTCTGGTTCGAATTCTAGCGTCTGGAGCCACCTTGCTGGCGTGTGAAGTTTCATCGCATTCCGATAGATTTTAGTATTTTAAAAATCATTGCACACCAAAATTATGGATGGATTGATAATTGAGAAATCAACATCGCGACTACTGGCCCTTAGAAACTTCGCACCACATAAACTATACAGAGGCATTAGGAGTAAAGTCTACAACAAGAAATGGCAAATTTTTGTATGTTATTCCTATTGAAATTGACAGTGCTAACAAAAACTGTAAGTAAGAATTGAAATACAGCGAAGATGCAGAGTCAAAGTTGAGAGCAAAGTTGAAATACAATAGTTTTTCACTGGGACATAGTCATATGTCCAATGCACGAGGATAATACTATGCCAAAAAAGATAACATTGCAAACTATGTTCATTCCATTGGAACGAATGCATCCTTCACTGCTTGAAGATTTCTTACAAGTTGGAAGTCCTTGGGAGTTACAGTGATGCACTTCATATGTATTGCACAATGTTGAGCATCAGTCATCAAGTCAACTAAAAAGGCCTCTACAGCACACTGTAGAGCATGAAGACATTCTTTTGTAAAGTGATCAGGTCTATCCTGACCTTGTGCCAAAAACCACCTCCTGTTTTTTGTGCGGTAGAGGTCTTGCACAATCTCACGAACAAGTCTCGAGAAGCTCGCCTTCGGAATGATGAGATTAAAAGAGCATTGATACCTTCTAATTTCTCTCAAGGCCACTGTACCTAGCTTCCACTTGTGTTTCTTGTGGGGATGCTGAGGAGGACCCTTGTGAGGGCGACTTGAGGAAGGTGGATTAGGTTGAGAAGGGGGTGCATCTGAGCTAGTAGATGCTCCAAGGGGCTAAACACGATATGGGGATCTGAGCGGAAGCTTATTTGCAACTACCTTAGACCTAGCCCTCTTTCCTGCACAAGAGATGTGAGAACTCAATGAATAAGATAGAAAGTGAAACCCTCTTTTATATAACCCTAAACTGTGAGACTCATTCACATAGATGCACAGTCTCTCTTTTTCTCTTAAACAATGAATTGCATTCACACTAACTCACATTGTTCATCTTACTATCTTAGCTCTTTTCGAACCCATTTGCTGCCTTTGAAGCCTTGTTTCTAGCCACTTGGCATGGTTTTCTTTAGCACTTGAGGCTTCATAATGCACTCTTTTAGTGACATGATGTGATTCCATCATGTCTGCAGTCGATTCATCAACACTTTCATTTGCTCTCTTTTGCGAGAGTTTAGCTTCATCTGCTACTATAATCCTATACCACCAAGATAGCAATTGGATCATTGGATTGCTACCATTCATCCCTCCACCATGATCAGTTTTTCTTTGGTATGCACCACACGCTATCCAATGTGAATTTTCCATCCCTTGTGTGGACCAAATTCCGATGCTTCTCTTTTCTGCAAAGTATGGCCCATGTGCCTCAAGGATATGCTACAAAGACACATACCACACATGAGTAAAACTATGCTCAATAGTTTATACAATTCATACAATTTTAAAATATTAACTTAGTACGTACCATGTAATGTGTGATAGAGCTTTTGCCCCATGCTTCCACCATGTTTTTGTAGAAGCTATGCACAACATTGATAAATTCTTGCTTATCTTCATTGTTAAACACCATCTTACGAAGTAAGGGAGTAAGACTTATCCAAACCTTAGCTTTGGCCAATCTTGTTTTTCCTCCATTACTTCGATCAGGAACTGCAAAATGTAACTTTTTCCACCCATCGTAGTCCTACGGCCTACGAACCATGACATTCCCTTCCTCATTGATGGGTATTGAGAGAAACTTCCTAGACTTTGCTCCTCCAAAGCAAAGCTTTTTTGGCAAGTTACCAGATTTTCCTGATCTCTTCTCATCTTTTTCAATCGTCACTTGATGCTTGTGTAGCCCAATTTCTGATAGCACTCGCTCCACATTCCTACACGTTGCAATGGCTTATTTTTTTGGTTGCATCCTATAAGCAAAGAAAATGTATTAATATACAAGTTTCTCCATGATTCTGACAAAAGCATGCAATGAACAAATGTGAATACGATCCAAGGGAATGTTGAATATGGGCTTCCAAGTGGGATCTTCTCTATTGCGCGTCGGTGCTGCACTTGTCATATTTCGCCAGTTCTTCTTTCTGTCCTTTCCTTCCACCCTCTCTATCAAGCAATATAGGCATGGATTCTTTATATTTGCACCATTGGAGATTCCACACATGCATTTTAAAGTTTTCAAGTCTCCTGCAATATGCCATTCAACCAAGTATTGACCATACCCTTTAACCGAGAGTATCTCACCATGTTCCTAACGATTGATGATGCTTGGAATGATTGTGTGCATAAAGAATAGCTGCAACACCTCAAATGTTTCCTTAGAAACTTCAAATGCAGCGAGCCACCACACATGGCACTCATATTGAACACTAAAGTTCCCTGGTTTGTTCTTGTCGAATTGTAAAGCTCTATTCATCAAAGTTACACTAACTCTTTCAAGCTTTACTCCTTTGACGACCTCGTTTTCATCTAATTTTATAACAAACTACAATTTACCATTACATTCCTCAACAAACATATTGTAGTACATTACCATTGCCGACTGCACCTTGTTCAAATCTAAATAGTAATTATTGAGTTCTATGAACTTCACCTCATATGCATTGTTGGTCCCAACCTTTAGTGTTTCCACACATTGAACATACATGGGATCTCCTATCAACTCCAAAACAATTGTATTAAGTTGCCGTCGGGCCTCTATTAACTATGAAGGTTGAGGAAGAGGCACGATTCTATTTCTCTTCAGCACACGACCAAACCCAGCCTTCACACCTTGAATATCTTTGAGTAAGTCATTGTGCTAATGCCGGCCCTGTCACAAATCGATTGTGCATCCACAGCTGAGAACTCATTTGACTAATCTTTTAATGTGCACTCAATCACCTTTTCCTTCACAGCCTTAAACTTACGTTTGCTCAAAGCATTTTCCAGTGTACTTGCCTTCAGCAATCTACTAATACATGATCCAACCTCACCCTCACCTAGGTTCTCTTTCTGAGCTACCTTACATGCTTTGATAAGTCGCTTCCACTGGTCACTATTCACAATTAACTCATTGATTGGCTTCTTTTTTCGTTTGCGCTCCTGCGTTAGCTTGCGGTTGATCTTTCTCAAGTCTTCTAATTGTGCCTTTGCCTCCTCATATGAGATACCAATGTCATGGATAGTGTCATGTATTGAAATAATTTGATTTTTTTTTTTGAATTACAGTGTCATTCAGTTGTACCACTTGTTCTATGAGCTGTTTTATATGAAGTTGATGTGCAACGATCACATCATGGTAATTTTTTATGGTTGCTTGGCAAGCTGTAAATACTTTGAATGCCTGATCATTGAGCTGCCTAGTATAACCAAGTAACCCATTTTCACCCTCGCACACATACTTCAGCAAATTTGTGATTCCTGAGAAAGTTGGAGGTCTATTGTTTAAGGGGTCAATTGGGTAGATTCCCCCATCAACCCACAAATCCACATGTTTCAATCCCATTTGCCTGTAACTCTGCAAAACCTGAGGGTTGACACTGATACGCTGGGTTCTTTTGAATAATGGGGCATATTCAATCTCTACCTCAATATGCAGCTCCTTCTTTCCTGTATTCATTTTACTATCAATAGAAACATGAAGTCTACTTGGTTGTCACAAGAGGTAGAGTAGAGATGCACAGAGAGGCACACAAAGGTGCCAAGAAAAAGGAGGGTGTAAGTAATTCACTCTGTTAATGAAGGTTGCATAAACACAGAGAAGAGGTCACAATAGAGCCATGAGAGAGTATAGATATGGGGAAAATAGCTCAGAGGGTAGGGGTGTCCAAGACTTTTCATATTTTAGATATTTCTATTTTGCCTCCAAAAACATCTCCAAAAAACACAAAATTTGACCAGTTAGTTTGTTTTTTGACCAAAAGCTAGGATATAAAAAATCCCCAAAATATCTTAAAAGGAACTTTCAAATTTTTATTTTCCTTGTTCTCGATTAAAAAATCAATTACCTTGTATCTACTAATCATTTTGCATTGAAAACGAAGCACCACACTCCTGTAACTAACTCCTTTTTTAATATAAAATTTGGTTGAAAAATACTTCTTGAATGAGGAGAGAGAATGAATCTTAGTATATCTTTGTAGATAATATAAAAAAGGAAAAACGAGATAGCAAAAGTGGAGAGAGAGGAGGATTATTTTACTATTCATCTCTCCTCTTTTCCTTGTTTTAAGGAGGAGAGAGGGGGGGACTAAAAGGCCCATTTGTGAGTTCATTTTTTTCCTAATGGCATCCTTGCAACAAGAGTTTGAAGAATGACTACAAAAGGCATGAGAAAAAGCAGCAACGTGTAGAAAAAGAAAATGAAAAAGTTCCTAAAGGAATACTATCAATTGGGTATCATCTACACTAGGAGATTCTGGAATTCCTTTAGGGCCAATAAGGAGTTGTTAGTTACAAGTGTAGGAAAAGGAAAGGAAAAATGCCTAAGAGAATACCATCCATTGGATATCATCTACTTTAGGATATTCTAGATTTTCTACATGCCCAAGTAGGAGCTATGAAGCAACTAACTAGAAAAGAGAAAGAATGGTGAAGAGGTTTAACAAAGACACAACATAAGTCTCCACACCCAAAAGGCCAATTGGCACATGTATTGAGACCAACCAACCCAACTACTAATAAAGTTGTATTAGCCTAAGCTTGTAACAATTTGTATGAGAAGAAAATAAAGTAGAAATGTGTGTGAAGATAATTTATGGAAAAGTTAACAAGTGATACTATCCACTTTTGTATCTGTAAGTTTAATCTCCTCATCTTTAATGAGATTGTTAGCTATGAAAACTAGTCTAGGATTTTTGCCTCCTTCAACTAAATCAACTCTCTTTACTTTGGTTGGCCCTTCAATTGGCTTACTAGTTTGTCCTTGTCACTTTGCTCCTAGCAATAGTACTATTCGATCCCCTTTTTTAAACTTTGTGAAGTGCTTAGGGAGACCTTGTGGTTTTTTTTGTTATTCAATGTCAATTTTTTTGGCAATGTTTTTCTTTGCCTTCTTTAACCTTTTGTACTATAGATGGACTAGAAGATCCCCTTTAGTGTGCTAGGTCCTAGATAATGAAGGAATTTCAGGGTCATTATTAGAGGTAACCTCCCATGTAATATTTCCGCAACGAAATATTAAAGATCCTAAATCTCCCGCAAAAGTGGTGCAAAGTAATCTCCCGCAACTGGAAAATATTGGTGGCTAAGTGCTCCCTCCGCGTGCATCATCAAATTCCAACGTGCATTGTGCATAAGAGTTCGTGGCTTGAAAACCACGAGCCACCGTAGGCCTACGTGGGAACACCCCTTCAAGGGAGAAAAGGGGATAATGGATAAATTTTTGGCAATTTTTTTTTATAATAACTCCCTCCCCTTCAGCCGTTGCATGGTGGGGGAGAGGGAGTGTGAGAGGAGTGGGTGTGGAGTAGGAGAGCACGGGGGAGGAGGAGGCATGCAACTAGCCACATGTGTGGCTATCCCTCCCCCCTTAGACCTATAAGACCACCCCCTCCCCAAGCTTGAGGGAGGGAGGAGAGAGAGAAGGGAGTTGTGTTGTTCGCCCTGTTGCTGTGAGGAGCCATCATTGTCCGTTGTTGCCGCCAGGGCTGCCGCCACGCTGCCGCCTCCATCCTCTCCACCATCATCATCATAATCATCATCATCTTCGTACTCATCGTCATCTTCCTCCTCTCCCAATCATTTTCTCTCTCCACATCATCTACTGTGGAGGAACAGAAGCTTGGAAGCTTCTTTGGAAGCTTCTATTGAAGCCTCCATAAGCCCTGTTCTCCTGTGCCATTCTTGGGTTTTCTATCTGCAAGGGCCGTGTCCTGCGCAGAAGAAAGGATCTCGGACAAAGAGAATTCGAACGCGTAGGTGACCCAAGGGTGAGTGTTGAAATGAAATTACTGCGTCCATGGCTCCTAAACAAAAGGTGAGAGGAGCCTACATGGGAGCTTCCACCCCGAGCACGCGAGTGGACAATGCCCCGAGTCCTAATGCCCAAGTTCCGTTAAATAGTCCCGCATGAAAAGAATGCATTAAGCATGTTTAAATCTCGTAGGCAAGTTTAAACACATTGGGAAATTTATTTACTCGCCAATTTACAAGATTTAGTTGCATGTCGTGCATTTGAAATTGCTTGCACTTCCATGGTCAAGTTGCAATCCTGAACGCATGATGCATAAAGACGGAATTGCAAAGGCATCTTGTTGCACCTCACAAAGGATAGGACATATAACTCCTAATGCATTTATGAAATTAATTCTTGGTTGTGTCTTGCGATTAAGGTAATCATGGATGGACATTAAACGATGTCCGAATAGTTGCAATACATGAAAAGGATTCATGTACCTTGCAAATTGCATGCGATGGTAGTTCATTTTGAGTCGGGTTAAGTACTAAAGGACTCATGGTATTCACTCATGCATGGAGTTCTTTTATCAAAGTTTGTAGTTGGGAAATGATGCATCTTCATATTAAAGCTTGAATTCAATGCATTAAACGTAGGGTTTATAAGCATAGTTTTGAATGTAAATCAACGTCACATAAGGCAAGGAAAAGAAAAGTTCACTAAAGATCCTGTAGTTGCAAAAAGGTCTACGGACTTGAATTTTCATACTCGCATGGAATGATGCATCCCACTTCTCTTGTAGTTACTTACATCTTTAAGGGGGAGAGTACTTGCAAATTTAGGAGAAAGTATTTGCATTTTTAAAGTGGAGATTATTTTTACTCGCGGGTTAGTTAGATCAACTAAGTAATTCGAGTATAGTTGAATAGCTTACATGAGAATCATAAAGGCATGATTAGTCAGTGTATGACGATGTGCTTCAGGTTGAAAGCCTGGAGGGAGAGGCAATATCAGTTACCCCCGACTGTCTAGCTGGCCCTATCCAAGGGGGTTGTTAGCCGCGCTGGGTACGTGGACCGAACCCGCCGCGAGAGGTCTCTCTGTGGGTGCTACTTGGAGCAGGAGGATGCTTGGATGTAAGGGGTGGCTCTGGCCACAAATCCCTTACCTCCGGGTCCTGCACAAGAGGTCAACATGACTCGAGATGGGATTTTGAGGCCCGCATACTAGTCTACGGGCGGAAACTTGGAATAGCCATCCCTGAGGATTGCTGGAATAGCCTTCAGGCTGGATTATATGATGTATTCCAAAGATTGATAAATAAAGATCAAATGTTGAAAATGAACTTGCTTGACATTGTTTTTCTATGTCAGTGCCTAAGTTATGTGAAGGAACCAGTGATTAATTGGTTAATTAGGGAAGCTGTTTTGCTTGTCAAATTAAATGTGGTAGGTAATTAGATAACTAAAGCAACCCGAGGAAAGTGCGGTGGATGTGACCCTGGGTCCGTCCTACGGAAGGGTGGTCCCCGTTGGCCGGGAACTTTTCTCAAAGGAATTGATAGCAAGGTAAACGATGACCTAGAATCTATAGAGCTAGAGTCCCAATTTATGTTGTTTTAGGGGAACGGAATGGGACTATGCCTTACGGGCAGAGAGGTTGAGCTTCGCATCCCTCTCATTTCCCATTCTCCTTGATCCAAGTGCAGTATGAATCCGCTTCGACTCTGATGTTTCTGTGTAAAGTAGTTCGTCTAGGGCTCGACGCTAGTTACCTCCGAGAAACTTGACCACCGTGATTCAGGTTGATCCTAAGTGGGAATGGCCGGAATGCTTCTGCTTCGTGGTAGACTCGGGAAGACCTAGATCGCAAACCCCGTGACATTCTATTTGGACTCTCTTCTGGACTCTCTTCCCGATGGATTGCTAAGACGTGTCCTACAAGTCGACAGGTGGACACGTTACATCCCATTTGGAGTTAAAATTGCAGTCTTTTTTGGATAAGGGTGTTTCTCCAGGTAGCCATAATTCTTTTTGCCTATGGATGAGGTATTCAAGATATTAGGTTCAGGCACTAAAATACCAACATGTTTCACTTAGGATTTACTCATAACATTCAAGGGAATTGGCATGGTATCATCATTGGGTGTTTTGATGCTAAAGAGTTTGAGTGGCATTGATGATACAATTATCAAGCTAGTGGAGAGTTTTTGCTGAGAGGGCAATCAACATGCGCATGTGATACCACATTCTAGATCTCAAGTTAGCCTTGTCTTTGTCTACTTGTTCTTTTTTGGGCATCTAGATGATATGTGCCCTAGGTGACCACATGTCCAACAAGTTAGAGGTCTTGTTTGGTGGATTCTCTCCCATGCCTTGATCTCGTCCATTGCCCAAAGCCATAACTAGAAATGGTCTAAGATCCAACAAGATCGGGTATTCTTCTTCATTGTAAGAGATGTAAGGATTTACATATGGTTCTTTTTCTAGTGACACTTCCATGAAGTATACGCAAACGTCATTAGGTGGATGGGTGACAATGGGTTCGTATAGTCTTGATATTCATGTAAGATTGATATCTACCCTAGGAGCCTATGTCTACATTCATTAGGTGTTAGTAGAGCGACAAAGCTCCTCTTTTATAGTTGAATTGCCTATTCATGAGATAGAATGATTGTGGGTAGGGATGAGGATACAACAACCTCCTTGGTAATTGGCAATGTTGTGTGGCCTCATGGCTGACCCTTTTACAATTCATAAGTAGTTCATACAGGTGTGTGGTCATAAGTCGGAACATTCTAATGAAAGATGATTGATGCCACAATGGATATATTGAACATGTGATCTCATGGGCCATCATATTGCATCTTGAATCTTTTTGAACTCTAGCTTAAGTCATAATTTTTTTTGCATAATATCCATACTCTTCCCCTTATCTTGTATATCTACAAACAACTGATCACTACATATTATAGATTCCTCTCTATGGATGACAATGATGTCTGTAGGCTAAATAATTTTTGCATTCATGTCCTTTAGCAAATCATCCACATGGATCACTTCCCCAAAAACCTTATCTAGCATGTCCCTTTGCATATTCGAATTGCTTGCTAGTGCTCCATAAAGATTCTCATTCTTGATCAGTTAATGAAAATGGTGGAAATTACTTTTTGAGTAGGTCTTTTAGCTATCAAAATCCTCTTCTAAAGAATTTGGATGTGGATAATGCAATCATGGATGTCCTATTTGTCTTTCTAGTTGATGTTCATCACTTTGATAATCAAGTTGTCTACATATCCCCTTCAAAGAATCTCTTCATAAAGAGGTCCTCAAGCAGGTCAAAATTGTTGCATTCAACATCATTGAGACTAGTAAACCAAGTGTGTCATTTTCTTCTAGACATGACCCAAAAGCTTACATATGTTCACCAATGTCTAGAGGTCATTGGCCTCATAAACCTCTTCAAATTGCTCTACAAAGCTACAAGGTTCATCTCCTACCTTGTACTTTTCAATTTGTTTTGGGATTCTCTTTTGGCTTGTAGTGTTGGGTGCTATTCTTAATCCATAAAGGATAGAGGATGATAATGTAGTGCTACTCTACTCATTGGATAAATTATCTAGTAACTAGTTGGTCAAGAGTTCCAGCTAGGGTGAGCTCAGCCTTGAGTGCTCTTTCTTTATATGCATTGCCTCCTGGCCTAATCTATTTGGCAAATACCTAGGCAAACATCAAGATAAACTAGACCTAATGAAGCTCAACCTCTTTTCTCTACCTATCAACCCTTTGTGCTTGTGGTTACCTAGCAACTTGCTACAATAAGTATTTTCCTAGACTCCTTTCTTCTTGAATTCCATTATAATCTTGGACACTAGTATATCTACATGTACTATTCTCATTTTCCAATCATATTACACTAGCAATTGCTATATTTCTATTGAAAAATATATGGGATTGAATACTAGGTTGTCCACGTGTGAATACAAGCTTGACATGGTTATTTTTTCTTCATATGTGATCAAGTTTTGAATGATGCAAATGAGATTGAGTAGAGTGGAAGTCCCCCTTTGTCAAAGATATCTTTCCTTGCTAGGTTGCACTTTTCTGTTTAGCAAGTGGTCACTTAAGATCAAGATGGTCACTTACTAATTCTTCCCTCTTGCCTAGTGTGGCACCTTGACAATGCTAGGATCTTGCTCATTTGTTTCCCATGAGGATTGGCTTGTGTCTCTTTATGTTTCCCTTTTTGTCCTATAGAGTGATTGTTGGATTAATGTTCTCCCTTTAAGATCTTGTTTCTTTCCTCATTTGCTCATCTTGCATTTGACTTTAATTCTAGTGGGATCCACTTCTTAACATTTGGATATTACATTGAGAATTTGACAATGCAATTGAGCTTGAGAGTCTTATAGTGAGACCATGGGACTTGATGACATGTACATGCTCTTGTCATTCTTTATGTATGTAGTTGATGCTTAGTGGACTGAATTGAAATTACTTAGTTGATGCTTAGTGGACTGAATTGAAATTACTTTTTGGCTGACGCCTATCTTTGTCACAATGTTGTCATTGATGTATACATCTTGGTTGGTTATATACTAAGGTTTTGTTACATTGGTCAGTCCGTGTTGTGCCTCTAGTTGGTCTCTTCTATTACTCATGAGATCCACTCTATGTATGATGGCTATGCCTATGGGATGTATCTCAGTCCAACACATTAATTCTTTGATAGTTCTCTATGACAGTCGCATATTCACTCACTACTAGTTAGAGCTATTCCTTGGTAGTCGCAATTTGTCTTATATCAATGATTGTCCATCTTTAGCATTGATTTCTTACTGTTATACTTCATTTTTAGCATGTTGTTATTATAGTTTACTACATTGTTTATGTGAGTAGTCACCTTCATTTGATTGTTCTTTATATTGAGTTTGTGGAGAGTCCATTACTTGTGTAATGTCCCCATTACTTATTTTATTTTAATAAACAGTGTGTGTATACATTCCAAAGAAAATTGATTTACGTTGCACATTTTTAAAAACTAGCTCTAATTATGAAGAAAATTGTTATTATTAATGAGGTATTATATGCCAATTCATGGAAGAAAGACTTAGAAAACCCTCCCAAGACTAGCTGATTAAAACTATGTTTGTAGTATAGAACAACAAAAAGAACTAGCCTAGTGGATAGTCACTTGATAGTTAAGTGCACTTGGGTGACGACACTGCTTCTCACGCGCAGCCAATGACGCCAACAAAGCCTTCATAGTCCATTGCCAAGTATGCCAAGGCCAAGATACCGAGGTCTATGCCTTGGTCATATGCCTTGGAGAGTGACGCCCACCCAACGATGTGACACATAGTGCATCCTCGCCCCTATATTCGTCAAATTTTATCTTCGCGCTACAAAAATGGAACCCCTTCCTAACGTCATCAATGACGTTATCAAAAATGCTAAAAGAAAGAATTCTCTCTTTGTCGTCAATGATGTCATCAAAAAATGCTAAAAAGCAAGTGTCCTTCCTCCCAGTTACTATATAAACAGGGATAGAGTGTCACGTCTAACACACACGAACACACACGGACAAACAACAACGACACGTGCAGAAGTCTCTCTGCTGTTGATGCTACGAAGCTCTGCTGTAATCAGCCTCTCTCTCTCTCTCTTTACATACCTGCACGGAAGCGCTGCCTAAATCCATCAAGCTTCTTCCATGGCTCCCGGGATATGTCGAGATGCTGAGCGAGGTCACCAATGCGAGGAAGTAGTCATTGCTGAGGCACAAGCAGAAGTTAACCCTGAATCCATTCAACTCGAAGGACCGATTACTCCACAACTAGCCAAAGTTATGGCTATAAATCATAATCATGATAGATGGACAAACAAAGATAATCAAGTTAGTACATAAGAAAAGGATCACGATTAGTTAGAACAAACTTAAACTTGTAAAAGCATGTTAGTATTATCAAATGATTTTTAGGAAGGAACACAAAAATTGATGAAGGGGATAGATTCTATGTATCGCATCCATTGACAACTGTATTAAAAATGTTTTATGGTTATGATTGCTTTTGGATTTTGAATGATGATTTATGGCTCTTATGATTCCGAGCTTGCACAGTTGGACGAGTTGTGGATTGTGGTGGTTTGGGACATTGGGATCCCCAACCCAATGCTCCCTAAACACTCTGCAGAGTGTGAAAAACTCACCTAGGGTGGGTGTCTTATGTTCCCAAGGGAGTAGGTGTTTTTGGAAAAACTCACCTTTGGGTGGGGATCCTATGCTCCTGAGGAAGATAGGTGTTTTTGATATTTAATCACTCGAGCATCTAAGAGGGCAAAGGGCTAAGTGATAAGTGCCCCTATTATGTAGGATGGCTCCGGAGGCTCAAGGAAGCTTAGAGTGGCTCTGAGCCAGTAAATTCTCTATTGACCACAGATGGAGTGCGATCACATACAGCCCAATCTCGAGGGATTGGAAGGTCCTAGGCTGGACAGTGTCTTTCTGCGAAAAGACGGGTTTGAACCACTCTGCGGAGTGATGGTGAAATAAAGTATCTGATTTTTAAATTATTTGTTATGTGCTAAAGATTGAGTTTAACAAACCCAGTTTAACAGAGTAATAAAAGGAAGTTGATTTTATATGTTCAAAGAGTGTGGTAGTATGCTTTGCTAATTAGAAAACTAAGCAAACCCCATCAAGGAAAGTGGGAGGCTTCAATCCTGATGATTGGATGCCTATGACTAGAGGGTGAACCTGATAAGTCGGTAACTTTCCAACACTATATAGAGATGATTAAATCATGACCCTCCCAATACCGATAGGATTAGTTACTAGGTTTAACATCATTTTAGGGGACCGGAGCTGAGATTTTACCTTATGGGTAGGGGGATCGAAATTACACTCTTTCCCGTCTCTCACTCTCTTTGAACCAAGTGCGGTATTAACCTCACTCTTGCCTTTGATTGATTATGAAGTGGTCTTTCTTAGGTGGGCGTTAGATTGTTGTTAGGGGTGACTTGTCCATGCTTCCCCTGTGAAGTAGAGCTGAGATTCCCATGTTCAACTAAGTCCAAGGTTTCCCATGGAGAGACTAGATGGTGATGTGCATGGATATGAATTTCAGTCAACTACTAAGAGGACTCCTCCGGGTCTGTTGGAGGAGGCACCTCACAACTTGGTCAATATCCCTTGTTTTTAACCTAATTTAGCAATGGTTTTACGGCTATTTTCAGTAATTACCTTCATTATGACTAGTGGCTTGAGTGATAATGCTATCTTTAATATTGACAAGTTGGATGGGACCAACTACAGCTATTGGAAGGCCCAAATCTAGCAAGTTTTAATGTAGAAAATGTAGGTTAGGCCTTTGAAACATAAGGTTGTCAAGCCCAAATTTATTGATGTAGAGGATTGGGCTGAATTAGATGGCCTATATAAGTCCACCATCATATTATCCCTCTCCAAGCAACTCTTCTATAATGTTGTCTTTGATGGGAAGTCCACATGGAAATTATGGAAAAAGATTCACAATGTCTATGACAAGTAGAGCTCCACTTCTCTGATGAATTGACTGAAGTAACTCATGGACCTTTGCATAAAGGAGAGCACTTCTATGTTAACTCACTCAAATGAGTTTCATTCCATTATCAGTCATTTGTCTTCACACATGATTGAATTCAAGGGCTCTCTTCTTCCTTTGTTCCTCTTAGTTACACTGCCTAAATCATGGGATACCTTTCGTACTACTATGTGTGCCGACATACCTACTGATGGGTGCACTCTTGACTGAAGAGGTTAACAAAAAGAATGCCAATGCTTCCCACACCTCGAGACAATAATGGTAGGGGCGATAATGACCACGTGGGAGAGACTCTCAATAATCTCACTCAGTTACATAGACAATCTCGTAGTAAGTCCTATGAGTGCAAGTCCTCATTGACTTGTCATTACTATGGGAAAGCAGAGCATATTTGGCCAAAGTGCCATAAGATGTGCGAGAACAAGCACAAAGAAAAGGACAAGGGTAAAGCATAGGACAAAAATGATGATCGCAATATTATCCCTAGTAAGTCCAATGTTAAGATTGAAGAGATTAATGTTGTGCAGACTGATTCTGATGATAATTTCATACTTGCAACTTCTTCTCTCGATACTTCACAACTAACTGATGCTTTGTCAAGGTATTCTTAGTGTAGATTGATAGATTCAAGGGCCTCTTTTCACATGACCCCTTATAAAGACTAGTTTCACTTGTATCAAAGTATGAATGGATATGTGTGCTTGGGTAATGACCTAGCATTGGAGATAGTTGGTATTGATGATGTCCAACTGCAATTTGGTTCAAGTTGTATGTTTACTCTTCATGATATATGTCATGTATCAACTCTCATGAAGAGCCTTATCTATGTTGGTACTTTGGCTAATGTAGTTTATGTCATTTCTTTTGGTGATTCCTCATGGAAGATTACTTGTGGGAATCTTGTCATTGCACGTGATGCTAAGTTCTATACTCTCTAATCCTTGCTTGTATTTGGGTCCTCAGTTGACCATATTTTGACAGTGAATGCAACTCCACACACATATCTCTTTGGCATCATTGCATTGGGTACATATCCTTGAAAGGAATGAAAATACTTACCCGTTTGCAATACCTTCCACCCCTTGACTATAAGTGCTTTGAGCCTTGTGATCATTGTTTATATAGTAGACAGACATGTAATATACATAAAAAAGTTTGGTATAACATACATGCATGAGCCATTGGCTCTTGTTCATTCACATGTATGTGTTCCCATGCACTACAAATCATTAGGTGCACAAAGCACTGCGTTAGTTTCATTGATGACTATATGCATAAGGTATCAACATATCCTACTAAGCAAAAATCAAAAGTCTTTGCCACATTTCAGTTTTTCCTTGCTTTGGTATAGAACCAATCTAGGTATAGACTGAAATGCCTAAGTTCAAATAATGGAGATGAGTATATCTCTAAAGTCTTTGAACATTTTTGTAATGAGAGGGGTATTAAGAATTAGTTGAGTACTCCATACACCCCACCCCAGAATGGTATGGCTGAGCGCATGAATAGGACAATTCAAGAGCAAGTTCATATTATGCTTAGCTAGGTAGGCTTACCACAACATTTTTGGACTGAGATAGTTACTACTCTTGCCTTACACTTGAATCGGTCCCTATTTATTGCTATTGACTATCAAGTTATACAGGAAGTATGTTCTAAAAAACCTTCCTCATATGCTCATTTGCGTATCTTTTCTTGTGAGGCTTTCTACCATGTACCCAAGGACAAGCGCAATAACTTGGATCGTAAGTCTAGGAAATGCATCTTTCTTGGTTATGGGGATGCAGATGAGATGGGCTATCACTGATGGGATCCGTAGGCTGCTCGAAAGGTTATTCGCACAACCATGATGTTACTTTCAATAAGGAGAAAATGCATAAGCAGCATGAGCATGTCATTGAGATACACGGGGTGATATTTTAGGAGGAACTTCCTATTACTATGTAGCCATCTAAATAGCTTGATCCTCCCCAAGATATACATGCCCCATAGCAAACAGTCTATTGGAGATAAACACTACCCTGTGCAGTTTAAGCAAATATGGATTATGTTATGGTGACAAATGCTGATGAGCCTCTTACTTTTATGATGAGGCATACATAGAGGTAATAGTCATACTTGGGAGAGGGCCGTGTAATCAAAGTACGACTCACTGCAAAAAAATTATACATGGAATTTGGTTCCTTTGCCTAGTGGCAAGCATGCTTTGCCATGCAAGTGGATGTACAAGTTAAAAAGCACCCTTGGACATCCCAAGCTCAAAACAGGGCTAGATTGGTTGCTAAGGGCTTCAAGTATGAACATGGTGTGGACTTTGATGAAGTCTTTTCTCATGTTGTAAAGATAACTACCCCATGCTTGGTGGGAGCCCAAAGAGGAACACCAAGGAAAAGGGGATTTTACTGCAAGAAAATCTATCTTGTAACATCAACAAGCTTTTATTTCATTCTTTTGATGACCAAAACAAAGAAAATAGCAAATCTTCACGCAGCATCATAGTAGATATCTCCCACGGATTTGATAGAGTCAACCATAATCTTCAACATCTTCATAGAATCCATCAATAGAACAAGGAACATAAAATAATACACCATTTTTGAATGGAAATCAATCACATAGATTTCATCTTCAATGTCTTCATAGTTTTCTCTCTCAATCTCTCATAGAAAGATGTATTATTTTGATAGAATTGACTATCTCTGGCTCTCTCTCTCAATAGTACATCATCTCCTCACTACAATACTTAATAATGACTCTCAATAATCCTTCTTAGGTTGTGGATGCACCTCCCAAGAGGTATGTCAGATGCGAAGAGGCACCAGAGCCACTACAATGTCTCTTCATAGCTCACTATTGTCACTGTCTCTCCAGTCTTGCCTTTAGTCTTTAACAACTGCTTCTTCCATTTGTTTTAGCTCTTTTGAACTTAGATTCATCCTTCCCAAAAGTTAAAAAAAATTCCATCCACCATTACCATCAATAGTTGAAAAGAGAGCTCTCGAACAAATTATTCAACCAGCACGAACTCATCACATACAAATTAATACAACACACACACAAACACAACCATCTGAATGGTACCTCTAAAAAATGTCTCATTAAGAAGCATAGAAGATACATCCAAGGGTATCAATGAAGATGATCTCTCTTGAAGGCTTGATGATTACGAAAGTGATCTAGGGATAAAGTCTCATCTACAAAGGATTTTGGAGGATTCTGAAAGAATTGAAGGCAACACATCCATTCTAGCAAAACAAGGTATTTGCTAGGTAGACAAAGGGCATGAAAATATAGGACATCCAACTGTTGGGAATCAATGTTCACATTGACATTCATACAAAGATTTGGAATGGCCTTTTGATCGTTATGGGAATACTTATGCATATATACTAAGTACCAAGCAAAATGTGCTGTCAATCTCACTAAAGGATCTAGAGATTGTGAATATTGTTGAGAAAAATGGAGGTAATTTTGGTATGCTTGACTAGAAGTTGTCAAGTCCCCTAGAATTAAGGGCCAATTAATCTGTGGTCCCGTGAGAGAATCAGTTGAGCTCCATCCTCTTCTTCTTGAAATCTGTTGATCAAATCCTTCGTACCCACTAACCAACTCAGGGGGTTGAGAAATAGAAGTGGTAGGAGATGGAAGAGGAATAAGTAAAAGAGGATGAAGAGATGGGTAGGCAAAATCATAAAATGAGAAATAAGCTAAAGAAGGAGTGGCTGAAAATTTAAGCGGATCAGTTAGAAAAGATGTCAATTGTAAGCAGGAAAAGTAGAAGGTATATGGATAGATGGAGAAGGACATGGCGGAGAAGGGGAAAAGACTCGATCTTCAATGAAAGAACAATAGGTAAAGATTGGAATTTGAGGAAAACCCTGAGGTTGGAAAAGGAGAGGTAAGATAGCTGCTGAGTTGGATTGATAAAGGGAAATAAGCATCATAGCGATGGGCCATTTGTTGATAGTACAATAAGCTAGGAACAGAGGGACCTAAAATAGATCGTCGATGGTAGGCATCAAAGAAGCAAGAATCAAATGGATGGTTCTTGGAAAGATAAGCTAGGAGATCCACCCTCAGTTGGTTAGTGCTGTGCACATAAGTAGAAGCTGTATTCTGGCATTGGTTCAGGACTACAGAATCAATCATTGAATGCCATGAAGTGTCAGGGCAAGTAGCCACTTTAGAAGAATAGCACTAGAACATGGCATCTATCCTCAACTCCAAATGATTGACATATAAGGCAGCTTGTAAGACCACATCCCCCACATACCAAGCCAGATCTACAACATCTAAAATTAATAGATCACTTCGTAGATACATATAAGACAACAACATGGTATCTGTTGTTACGGAATCTTCAAAGACTATACAGACAACTTCTGTCAGCAAATCAGAAGACCAAGCCCCACTCCAACCATCCTCTGGAAGAGGGAGATCCATCATTGAGAGCTTAATATAGAAGGCCAACTTCTACAACTGATAGTGGACAAAAAAAGAATCGTCGAGAGGAACATACTCCTGAAAGTGCTCAAATGTAGACCATAATAAATCCATCCTAGACTGCAATATTTCCACTTTATCTTGAAACAACGGACATAATGTGGCATGTCCCTGGAGAACTGCCAAGTCCTGTTGAGATATAGAAGGAATTATAGGAACACTAGGGCTTGGAGGAATGGACCGTGACTGCGCCAGTTGGTCCTGCTTAATCTGGGAAGCTTGGGATTCCAATGTATTATGAGCAGTCTGCAAAGCTGAGAGTTTCGTATCTAAAAGAGTCTTAAACTCTTGAGATTCGTTAGACATTTTCACTTTCTCTTCCGAAACTCTAGTTACCTCTGACTGAGCCTTTGCCAAAGAATATATTTCTTCTCTTTGGGTCTCAATCATTTGTGTCTGCTGCTCCATCTGCTTAAATAGATCAGCAAGAGTGTCTTTAGCAGAGGCTAACTCTATGGTTGCATTATGCATTTGGTCTTTGGATTGCATCAATTCTTCATAGAAAGAAGCATATAACACAAGCTATCACTGAGAGTTCAATAGAACTCTGGATGTCATTACAAAGGAAAGGAATGGCATCCTCTGACACTAAACTATTCAGCGAAGGAACTGATATTTCTAAAGAACCCTCTCAATGTGCCCTGAATAAGTTGTTGCATGTGAGGTAGGTAGGGAGGTCACTTCTAGAGGTAGCAGGAATTGTTACTAAAGGAATGACTGGGGGAATTTTCTCTGCCACACGCTTCAAGCGCTTCCGCTGAATGACCAATGGAGGAGGAAAATCAAGATCCTCTATGTCAATGGGTTCTGAATCCTCTGAAGGTGGAGGGGGAGGGACTTGATCAGATGGAGGAGGAGGAAACACACCCTTCTTAAGGCCGGAATATGTCAAGAAAGCATATAAATATGAACCATAAGTTACATTGGTAACATTCCCTCTTGTCACTTTAACAAAATGTTGGTCCATCTTCGTAAGAAGGTAAATACTCCAGTCAATGGCAACCCCTTTTAACACCATCCTGGAAGCTGTGAAGAGCTCCTTGGACAAATAGTGGGATGCTGTCTTGGTAGGCATAAACCTGACTTGGAGAAATTGACAGACTAGCTTCTAGAGAGGATCAATGATCATTGAGAAAGACACTCCTGAAGTGTTAATCACCTTCTTGACATCAAGGACCTCTTTGGTCTGCTTCTGTAACAGCTTGAGAATCTTTTCATTTGAGAATAACTGTCTGGTTGTAACAAAGGGTTCTCCTTTGTAGGGAAGAGACAAAGCCTGCCTTAACCCTCTAGGTGTCAAAACCATGGAAGTACCACAAACCAAGCTCGATTTCTTACTGTATGACGTAAGAAACTCATCACATAGGGTTGGATCGTTTGGAATCAAAGTGAGTGAAGCAACCACAAAAGTTGTAAGGCTAGCTTTCGCGATAGGCTCAAAATTCAGTAGGAAAGAATAATCCCTACTGATCAGTGGGACATACTGAATAGGAGGAGGAGCTTGAGGCACCATTCAGATGGAATATACACACACCATAAACACAAACAATCACAAAGAATGCTTGCAAAATAACAAAATAGCTATAAAAAAGAAATCGATCAAAATAAGCACATATAGATGTAACTAACCAATTGACCACCCCAAACAACCTACATCTTAGAAAAAATTCGGCATGACCCCTACACATATGCGACCGAAAGCTTCATGCTTTGCAACAAGCAGGCACCCAAGACCCCGTATCAGGCAAAAAAGAAAAGTACAGACCGCACCCGTAATCGTATCACACAATCAAACCATAATACCTCAAAAACCTAATCAGGACATAACCAGAACTTTGATAAACAATATCAGCTTAAAGGACTATACGTATCCATCCCACGAGGCGTATTTATTAAAAAGGGAAAAAAGTGCAGTGAGGGGAATGATTTTAGTGAAGGGTTCATTTTAATAAATTATTAACAATGGTTGAGATTTTGGTGGTTCATTTTTAAACTGTTAGTTACAATTTATTAATGTGAAATGGTGCTTTTAACAAAACCCGGACTGCGATCCCCAGACTCAGGTCTCTAAATGCATATTCATTGATTGAAAATTTAATGTGTCTGAAGCGCTTTTCTTTTTCAACGTGTGCATTTTTGTGATGGCTGGTCCGTTTTTATTTAAAATTAAAGTGCTTCTGAAGCGCACGTAGTGCGTGCAAAGTGAACGGTGGGTTGATTTTAAGCTATTAGAAAAATGTGTGTTTGGCGCGAGCGCGTATGGAAAAGTGGGTGAATAAAATTCATTTTAACAATTAACTGTGGTTAAAGGATGAGAAAAATAAATAAAGCACGAAAAATAGATACCTAGTAGGGGTGTGTATGCAAGAGATTGAGGGCGCAGTGAGTAGTCCCAAATGCAAGGAATCCAATAAAAAAATCAAAAACCACTAACTAAAAAAATAAAACACCTTCGTATTTGAAAAAAAACAAAAATAAAATAAATATCAAGGCAATGTTAGTGGGATCACATTTGGTTTAGGCAATGTTCATTAGTATTTGGGTGAGATTGTTATTAGTATTATTTTTTAATTGTAATTTAGGTGTGTTTGTATTTTGTATTTTGTGTTTTTTTGGTATATTTTTTAATTTTAAAATGTTTGATTTATTAGAGTATCAATCAAACCTAATTGGAAATGAAACTATCAAGCTAGGTGTCTATTTCAAGCCATAAAGACTTTTCTTCAATTTGCACACTAGGTGCTCCCTCCCAGGTTCTGTAAAGCCCTTAGGCTGCTCCATATAAATCTCATCATACAAGTCCCCATGTAAGAAAGCCATCTTGACATCCATCTGGTATAAATCCAAGTCAAGCTGAGCAACCAAAGCAAAGACTAAGCGCATGGTGGTCATCTTAACCATAGGAGAAAAGACCTCATCAAAGTTCACACCATGCTCCTGCTTAAAACCCTTTGCTAACAATCTAGCCTTATATGCTGGCTTGGGGTGTCTAGGGGTACTTTTCAGCTTGTACACCCACTTGCATGGCAAAGCCTTCTTGCCTTGAGATAAGGAAACCAAATCCCAAGTCTCATTCTTATACAAGGAGTCCATCTCAAACTGCATAGTCATTTCCCAGGAGTGACTGTCATCCCTGCGCATAGCCTCATCATAAATGAAAGGATCTCCTGCATCTGTAACCAAGACATAATGCATCGAGGGCTGAAATCTATCAGGTGGATGTCTGTCTCTACCAGACTATCCCACAGCAAGCTCTGCTACCTGCCCAGCTGCCTGTCCAGCACCCTGACCATGAGCATCTGCTGCAGCTGTAAGCTGTCCAACTGGCTGGGCAAGAGCTCTCGGCTCCTTCTGAAATATGACCCTACAGATCTCAACAACTCTCTCAAGTTGGCTATGCATCTTGTCTTCATGGAAGACTACATCATGACTACGGATGACTTTCCGCACCTGTGGATCCCAGAGACGGTAACCCATCTCACCTGCATCCCCATAACCAAGGAAAATGCATTTGACACTCTTAGGATCCAATTTACTTCTCTTGTCCCACATGGAAAAATGCCTCACATCCAAAGATATGGAGATGCACATAAGAGGGAGGTTTTCTAGTCCATACCTCCTCTGCAACCTGGAAATCCAAACCACTAGAAGGTGATCTGTTTATGATATGCATAGCTGTACTAACTGCCTCAGCCCAAAAGCTCTGTGGTAGGCCTGCATGGCTAAGCATACTGCGTACATGCTCCTGGATGGTTCTATTCATCCGCTTAGCCAAACCATTCTAGGGGGGTGTAGGGGGCGGTCAACCGACACTTAATATCCCTCTCATCACATAACTGCTCAAAAGCACGTGAGACATACTCACCCCCATTATCTATCCTTAGACATTTTAGCCTATACCCAGACTAGTTCTCAACCAATGCAAGCCATCTCTGAAACACAGCCAAGACATCGGATTTCAGCTTAATGGGATAAGCCCAAACTTTTCATGAAAAATCATCTATGAAAGTAACAAAATACTTTACACCACCCATAGACTGACAAGGCATGGGCCCACAGACATCCGAATGTACCAATGCCAAGGGCTCACTCATGCATGGCCTACCAGACTTCTTATGCGTAGACCTAGTCTGCCTGCCATAAAGACAATGCTCACATGAATCAAAACATGCATAATCAAGGGGCAGTAAGTACTACAAACCAGAAAGCTTTTCATTCCCTTCAAAGACATATGGCCCAAACAGGCATGCCAAAGAGATACATGTGGGATAAAATCCACAAACAAAACATGATCAAGGGAAGAAGCAGATACAATCAAGGGATAGAGGCTGCCAGCCTTGGCACCTCTCGCAATCACAAGTATGCCACGAGTGATCTTCCGTGCAGAGTCTCCAAAAGATACATGATAGCCTGCGTCATCAAGCTATCTAGCTGATATGAGACTGTGTGTCAAAGCAGGTACATGACTTACATCCTACATAACAAAATTGCTGCCAGAAGGAAACTGCAGCCTAACATCACCAATGCCCACAATATCAAGAGAGTTGTCATCACCCAAGCGCACAAAACCCGAAACAGTACGGTATGAATGAGACCACTCTCGGCAAGGTCTCACATGAAAGGGCGCATGTGAGTCCAAGAGCCAACGCTGTGCATACATAGAGTGTATCTCTATCATCTGCAAAGTACTAGAAGAAGCTGCAAGGATATAATCATCATCAACATCCTCAGGCTGTATAACATTGATCTCTTCAATTTTAACACTGGACTTTGCAAGCACTATGCTGCGATCAAAAGACTTATCCTGCACTTTGTCTTTCCCCTTATCTTTGTGCCTTTCATTGTGCAGTTCATGGCATTGTGGCCTAATATGGCCCTTTTTCCCACAATGGTGACAAGTAACATCTGCATTCCTACACGGGATTTGCTACGTGACTTCCCACGAGACTTGGACCGAGAAATCTAAGAATCCCGTCCACGGCCACTGCCACTGCTATGCTTTCCATATCCATCATTCCTGCCTCTAACTGTCATAGCATGCGACACACGAGAAGCATCCAAATTCTTACGGTTAACCTCTTCCTGCGCAGAAGAGCACTCTCAACATTAGATAATTTCAAGGTAGCAGTAGAGGCACATAATGCAGTGTGGAAGACATCCCATGACTCATTAAGAGTACCAAGCAAGAAAAGAGGAGTGACATCATCTGTAAAATTCTTGAGTATAGCATGGAACTGGCTCAAGCGAGCAGACATAGTCACATTCTCCTTCATGCGCAGATCCATAAGCTACTTCAGCCAATACATCTGACTCGTTGGACTTTTCTTGTCATAGAGATTCTTGATTTTATCCCACAACTGCCATGCACTCTGTTCTTCCTCAAATACATTGTAATGAACCTATTCTGTGAGAGATAATACAATAGTAGACTTGCATAACTCATCAAGCTCAAACAATTTCTCATCTGTGCCATAGTTACAAGTGGCTATCTGCTCATCCTCAATGGTTTGATATGCGATTTCTGCACCAATACCTGCCAAATCTGGCTCTTTTAATAAGAGTAATTCGTACCATCAAGCTTAGTGATATTGAAAATAGCATGATCAGTGGACGAACTCACCATAATGCAGACTGGAAGACTGCAGACAGTTCAAAATTGCTTGCTGTTTACTGCAGAAAATGACCAAAAAATCATCCAAATCGAGAGAAAATGGCGAGAAAAGTGTAATCAAAGCCACTACCCACCAAGTACTAGTGAAAGTGCATCATTTCAAAATATTTCAGCATGAAAATCCATGTCAGTCCAGAGTTATATGCTTGCTGTAATAAATGACAGCAGGGTACTGTGAGAGTCAATTGCTAACCAAATCACTGCACCAAGTCAATAAATGATACTTTCTCTCGGGGTTTCCTAATCCTTGAGCTCTCCACTTGCCATTGAGGCCTGGAGTTGTTGCTTGTATCTAGCCAATCCCCGAATTGGCTTGATGGAAGTAGTAGTTATCAGACGGATCTCAAGGCATCTTAGTTTTAGTCCTAAGTAAACCCTTGTATATCTAATAAGCCTTGCAACAAGCAAACTCTCCCCCTTAAGGAGTTCTCCCATTTCAATCAAAAGTTAAGGCAAACAATCTACTCGGGTTGAGAGGTATCTGTGAGGGGCTAACAGAACGAGACCACCTCATGAGGAAGGTCATAAGGGATATTAGAAGCACGAAGAGAAAGACAATGCGATGCCCAAAATGGGAAGGGTAGGTTGATTGTGATTATCAAGATCCCCAGGGAGGGAAGTACTTCTTCAGACGATAGCCATTGATCAGGAAAGGATCATCAAAGGCATCAATGGTCTGCACCTGAATAGAGCCATTAGGATTGACAGCAAGTACCTTGTATAGACCCATCCATCGTTGTTGAAGCTTGCCAGGAAACTTGCCAAATCTCGAATCATAGGCTAGGATAAGATCACCTTCTTTGAACTCCTTGTGCTTGATGAAACTATCATGATAGGCCTTGCGTCGCACTTGAGTGGTTTCCATATAGTGTAGGGCCATTTGCCGTATCTCATCCAAGCATTCCAAGTGCAGGAGGCGGCGTTGCAGTGACTCATCATCTCCCAAGTGTTCTTTAATTGTCACTCGCAAAGAGGGCAATTCTAGTTCAACAAGGAAGACGGCTTCTGTACCATACACTAGCTGGAAAGGGGTTTGTCCTATAGCTACCTTATGGGAGGTTCTATATGCCCAGAGGGCCTCTATAAGTCGATCGTCCCAGTCACGATGATGTGCGGCAATTGTTCTTGTCAGGATCGAGCAAAGGATGCGATTGGTGACTTCAACTTGGCCATTGGCTCTGGGGTAATAAGGAGTGGACTTACGATGGCGGATCTTATACAGCTCTGTCAGTTCCTTCATGATTTTGTTAAGGAAATGAGTACCTCTGTCACTTACTAGCTCGAGGGGACTGCCAAAACGGGTGATAATATTCTCGTACATGAATAGGGCTATGCTGTTACCATCATCCCACTTCAAAGCTTTAGCTTCACACCACTTTGTGACATAATCCGTACATACTAAGATGTATTTGTTCTGCTTCCGTCTCGTGGGTGGATCAATGGGACCCACAAAATCAATCCCCCACTTCTTAAATGGCTTTAGAGGAAGAATGGGTTGTAGTGGCATGGCACTTGTTTTGGTGGGTTTCCCCATTCGCTGACAAGCATCACATCTCTTACCATAGTCATGTGTATCCTTGTGGAGGGTTGGCCACCAGTATCTTGCTAACAGAGCCCTCCTGGCTATCGCTTCTCCTACGAAGTGTCCACCACATGGTTCGTCATGGCATGCTTTCAATAAGATGCCGATTTCATCCCCTACAACACATCTTCGCAGCACTTCATCTTTGCCTCTCTTGTACAGTGCATCCGCCTAGCAAGACATAGGGGGCTGATTCTAACAAAAGCTTCTTCTTCTCACGGCTTGAGATGCCAAGAGGATAGTGTTGAGTTACCAGGAGGTTGGCTATGTCTGCATACCAAGGAGTAATTGTTTCAACTAGAAACAAGGAAGCATCAGGAAGGTCTGGATCATCATGTTCCTCTTCTGCAGTTTGAAGGATCCATGATAGATGATTGGCTAGGATATGGAAAGGTCTGGATCATCATGTTCCTCTTCTATAGTTTGAGGGATCCGTGATAGATGATCGGCTAGGATATGGGAATGGCCAGGCTTAGTGACCACTTCAAAATCAAACTCCTGGAATAGGAGCAACCGTCTCATCAGTCATCCTTTAACATCTGCTTTGTTTATCAGGAAGGACACGGCTTCATGATCCATGTAGAACTTGAAATGTTGACAATAGATAGTGTCGAAACTTCTCTAGTGCAAACACCATTGCCAAACACTCAAGCTCTGTCTGTATAGTTATGTTCCCTATCACTGACCTTCCAGCTTGCATAATATATTGGTTGATCTAATTTAGAGGGTCCCTTTTGACATAGGACAGCACCTAGCCCTTCAACTGATGCATCTATGTGCACATGGAACTCCTTCGTCCAGTCAAGAGGCTGCAAGATAGGTGCTTGGATAAGGAACTGTTTTAGGATATTAAAGGCTCCTTTGCAGTCATCAATCCAAAGGAAATCCGCATCTTTCCTTAGGAGCGTGTGCAGAGGGTCGGCCTTGGTTGCAAAATGTGCAATAAATCTTTTGTAGTAGCCCACATGGCCAAGAAATCCTCTCAATTGCTTGAGGTTTGTTGATGCTATTAAGGCGGCAATCTTCTCAATCTTTGCCGGGTCTATTGCAATCCCTTGTACAGAGACAATATGGCCCAGAAGAACACTTGATGAGATGTCAAAGACACATTTGTCGGGGTTGAGAGAAATCCCATACTCTTGGCATCTGTCAAAACATTGCTCTAGGTGTCCCCAGTGCTTACGGATTAAACTATAGACACAAAATTCATCAAGATACACCTCAATGAAATCATAAAAATGATTTTGGAAAGCAGCCATCATTACTCATTGGAAGGTGGCAGGAGCATTAAGAGCCCAAATGGCATCACTCTATAGGCATAGGTCCCCCATTCTGTGGTGAAGGTTGTTTTGGTCCTCTTCTGCGATTTGGACTTGGTTATATCCACTGAATCCATCCAAGAGGGAATACAGCTCATGAGCTGACACTGTATCCAATAGTTGGTCTATAAAAGGGATAGGGAAATGATCCTTCTTCGTCTTCGAATTGAGATTTCGGAAGTCCACACATATTCATTCCCGTTCTTCTTGGGTACTACCACAATGGGCGAAACCCATTCATTGTTATCACGGGATAAATGAACTCGACTTCAAGAAGTTTCAATAATTCAGCCTTCACAAGAGCAGAATAATTAGGATTCATACGCCTTTGTCTTTTCCTTACAGATTTGGCATCGGGCTGTAGGTCAATGTGATGTTGGCATACTGTGGGATCAATCCCCTTTAGGTCTTTATATGACCAAGCAAACACGTCTAAGTTCTCCTTTAGTAAGTCTCGCATGACCACTAGTTCTTCTTTGGAAGGATTCAGACCCACTTTTAGGTGACATTTAGTACCGTCAGTATCCAAGAACATAACTTGCCTTTCACCTTCCACTTCGCGGATAAATGTCCCACGGATTGCTTCTGGATAGAGGTCTGACTCTTTCATGTTGGGGGTAAAGGCGCCTCTGCCTAGCCGCCCGTGTATTACTACACTGACAGTCACCGCCACTGCACACTGCAAGTGGCGGATGCCCGTCACCGTCACTTTCTTCTTTATTCTTTTAGTGATAGTTTGAATAAAGGAAGGCCCGGTCACACATTGTGACTGTTGGAGTTCCCATTTCTTGTCTCTCTCTTTCTTGCTCTTGCTCTCCCGCCATAGCTCTCGAGTCCAAGCTTCAGTCCTTCTCTCCCTTTCAACTGGTATCAGAGCTCGGCTTCCCGACTCTTGAGCTTGGTTCGTGGCATTCTCAGCTTCCCATCGACTGCCCACTCGCATTGGGTCTCCTTCCCGGCAACCATAGCTCATTCTCTTGAGCTCCCGTCACTCCCCGGCTTCCCGAACTTCTTCCCGGCCTATTGAGGCACCATCAGGGCATAGATATTGATGTATTGATTCATTATTTTAGAGTTTTACTTCAGTTCTCAGGTCTCATAGGCTGTAAACAAGTTGTGGCCAGCCATAGCTCACACATCTTGGAGCTTCCTTCACTTGGATCTTGCTTCCAGCCTATCAAGGCTTGCTGAGGCTTGGTGTAGGACTTCTTTGGCCCTCATTTGTGCCCCCTTTGGACCCCATTGTTGATGCGTGGGACAATAGACCCCCCCAGCCAGCTCACGTTTTTTTTGCGCCCGTTTCAAAATCTGGCCCAAAAATCACTCTTTTTGTCATATCTCGGGCATTCGGAACCCGATTCAGGCAAGGTAAGAGCCTAAGTTGGGATTTTGGCACGCTCAGGACATGATGGTGATGTCAGATTTTCCAAATTCCGATGAAGAATCTTTTGCAACAGATTTCAGGTCTGAGACATCATGTATTTGTATGCCTATGCTTGTTTGGGCATGACTACATAATCGATTTGATGCCTATTACATCCCGATTGATTGGGGGATTGAAGCTACATGTAATGCTATGATTTTGGCCTGATTTTGGGGCTGGAAATACATAGTTTATAACAGTAAATGCATGCTAAATACTCTTGGGCTGAAGCTATCTTTCATGCTTTGACATATGCCTATTGGTTCCGAATGTATGTCTTGGGTTATGCTATGATGTATTGATCATCGAGGGACGACTTTAAGCTTGTCATTGAATCTGGATGCTTTTGGAAGCTTGAGCTTAAGTCAGCCTGCACTTATTGACATTGGTATATGCTTTGACAGTGATGCTTCTTGGGTTTATGCATACCCGTTGCCTACGGCTTGATGCTCATGTCACGGTTGATTACCCTATGCATACGTTGAGCTTGAGTGCTCATTGAAGCTCCACCTTGGATGCATTTTGGATTATCTGGAGTAGTCTTGGATGTTACTTGGCTTGTCAGAGTTTGGATTGGGATGTACTTGATGTCTTACATGCTTATGGATGCTACATACGGATGCTCTACCGCCTACATGTTCGGGATGTACTATTGATGTATTGTCTTGGACTTATGCCATTGGCATTGTGTCTTGCCTTGGCTTGAGCTCTTGAGCTCGTACATATGGCTTTTGTGCTAGTGGGAGCATTCTTGAATGCTTATCAAACATTGAGCAGGTGGTGCTTTTATGCATTGAGCCGTTACATGCCATTGAGCAGTTATAGACACTTGAGACTTTGGGACTTCTTACCTTTTGGGATGATACATCATATGTCTTGGTTCATTATATGCTTATGAGCTAAGTCTCAGTTTTGGATCCGTATCTTTGTGAGCTAACATCTACTTGTGTCAAGTTTTGGTAGTGGCAGGAACACTTTGCCCCGTTGACTGGGGGGTGTGCCTACTCACTGGCAGATGTTTGTATGACATACTTGGGTGTTGGATTCATGCTTATTGACCATCATATGCTTATCCTATGCCCGCATGATGCCCGCTTTGGTCTTGGCAGTATCTGATTGCCTTGGGATCCGATTTTGGCATTGTTAGCTCTCTTTTACTGAAATCTGAAATTTATTACAGCAAGCATATATGTATGGACTGACATGGATTTTTCATGCTGAAACACTCTAGAATGATGTACTTTCACTAGCACTTGGTGCGCAGCAGCTTTGGTTCCACTTTCTTTGCCATTTTTCCTCGATTTTGGTGATTTTTTGGTCATTTTCTACAGTAAACAGCAAGCAGTTTTGAACTGTCTACAGTCTTCCAGCCTACATTATGGCGAGTTCGTCCACTGATCATGCTATTTTCAACATCACTAAGCTTGATGGTACGAATTGCTCTTATTGGAAGAGCCAGATTTGGCAGGTGTTGGTGCAAAAATTGCAGATCAAACCTTTGAGGTTAAGCGGGCATCCGCCTGCAACTATGCCAGATGAGGAATGGCTTGAGCTTGATGAGTTATGCAAGTCCACCATTGTATTGTCTCTCACAGAACAGGTTCACTACAATGTATTTGAGGAAGAACAGGGTGCATGGCAGTTGTGGGAAAAGATAAAAAATCTCTATGACAAGAAAAGTCCAGCGAGTCAGATGTATTGGCTGAAGCAGTTATGGATCTGCACATGAAGGAGAATGTGACTATGTCTGCTCACTTGAGCCAGTTTCATGCTATACTCAAGAACTTGACTTCACAGGATATCACTTTTGCAGAGGATGTCACTCCTCTTTTCTTGCTTGGCACTCTTAATGAGTCATGGGATGTATTCTGCACTGCATTATGTGCCTCTACTACTACCTTAAAATTATCTGATGTTGAGAGTGCTCTTCTGCAGGAAGAGGTTAACCGTAAGAATTTGGATGCCTCTCATGTGTCTCATGCTATGACAATTAGAGGCAGGAATGATGGATATGGAAAGCATGGTAGTGGTAGTGGCCGTGGACGGGATTCTCAGAAATCTCAGTCCAAGTCTCGTGGGAAGTTACGTAGCAAATCCCGTGGCAGAAATGCAGATATTATTTATCACCATTGTGGGAAAAAGGGCCATATTAGGCCACAATGCCATGAATTGCGCAATGAAAGGTGCAAAGATAAGGGGAAAGACAAAGTCCAGGATAAGTCTTCTGATCGCAGCATAGTGCCTGCAAAGTCCAGTGTTAAAATTGAAGAGATCAATGTTATGCAGCCTGAGAATGTTGGTGATGATGATTATATCCTAGCAGCCTCTTCTAGTGCTTCGCAGATGATAGAGATACACTCTATGTGTGCACAGTGTTGGCTCTTGGACTCCGGTGCATCCTTTCATGTGACACCTTGCCGAGAGTGGTTTCATTCATACCATACTGTTTCAGGTTCTGTGCGCTTGGGTGATGACAACTCTCTTGATATTGTGGGCATTGGTGATGTTAGGCTACAGTTTCCTTCTGGCAGTAATTTTGTTATGCAGGATGTACGTGATGTACCTACTTTGACACGCAGTCTCATGTCAGCTAGACAGCTTGATGATGCACATTATCATGTATCTTTTGGAGACTTTGCATGGAAGATCACTCGTGGCAGACTTGTGATTGCGAGAGGTGCCAAGGCTGGCAATCTCTACCCCTTGATTGTATCAGCTTCTTCCCTTGATCATGTTTTGTTTGTGGGTTCTATCCCACATGTATCTCTTTGGCATGCCCGTTTCGGCCATATGTCTTTGAAGGGAATGAAAATGCTTTCTGGTTTGCAGTACTTACCGCCCCTTGATTATGCATGTTTTGATTCATGTGAGCATTGTCTTTATGGCAAGCATACTAGGTCTACGCATAAGAAGTTTGGTAGGCCACGCATGAGTGAGCCCTTGGCATTGGTACATTTGGATGTATGTGGGCCCATGCCGTGCAAAGTATTTTGTTACGTTCATAGATGATTTTTCACGAAAAGTTTGGGCTTATCCCATTAAGCTGAAATCCAATGTCTTGGTTGTGTTTCAGAGATGGCTTGCATTGGTTGAGAACCAGTCTGGGTATAGGCTAAAATGCCTAAGGACAGATAATGGGGGTGAGTATGTCTCATGTGCTTTTGATCAGTTATGTGATGAGAGGGGTATTAAGTGTCAGTTGACCACCCCCTACACCCCCCCAGAATGGTTTGGCTGAGCGGATGAATAGAACCATCCAGGAGCATGTACGTAGTATGCTTAGCCATGCAGCCCTATCATAGAGCTTTTGGGCTGAGGCAGTTAGTATAACTGTGCATGTCATAAATAGATCACCTTCTAGTGGTTTGGACTTCCAGGTTGCAAAGGAGGTATGGACTTGAAAACCTCACTCTTATGCGCATCTCCGTGTCTTTGGATGTGAGGCATTTTGCCATGTATCCAGGGACAAGAGAAGTAAGTTGGATCCTAAGAGTGTCAAATGCATTTTCCTTGGTTATGGGGATGCAGCCGAGATGGGTTACCATCTCTGGGATCCGCAGGTGCGGAAAGTCATCCACAGTCATGATGTAGTCTTCCATGAAGACAAGATGCATCGGCAGCCTGAGAGAGTTGTTGAGATCCACAGGGTCATATTTCAGGAGGAGCCGAGAACTCTCGCACAGTCAGTTGGATAGCCTACAGCTGTAGCAGATGCTCATGGTTAGGGTGTTGGATAGGCAGCTGGGCAGGCAACAGAGCCTGCCGTGAGACGGTCTACTAGAGACAGACGTCCACTAGATAGATTTCAGCCATCGATGCATTATGTCTTGGTTACAGATGCAGGAGATCCTTTCACTTATGATGAGGCTATGCGCAGGGGTGACAGTCACTCCTGGGAGAGGGCTATGCAGTCTGAGATAGACTCCTTGCATAAGAATGACACTTGGGATTTGGTTTCCTTGCCTATGGGCAAGAAGGCTTTGCCATGCAAGTGGGTGTACAAGCTAAAAAGTACCCTTGGACACCCCAAGCCGGCATACAAGGCTAGATTGGTAGCAAAGGGTTTTAAGCAGGAGCATGGTGTGGACTTTGATGAGGTCTTTTCTCCTGTGGTTAAGATGACCACCCTGCGCCTAGTCTTGGCTTTGGTTGCTCAGCTTGACTTGGATTTATACCAGATGGATGTCAAGACAGCTTTCTTACATGGGGACTTGCATGATGAGATGTATATGGAGCAGCCGAAGGGCTTTGCAGAACCTGGCAGGGAGCACTTAGTGTGCAAATTGAAGAAAAGTCTTTATGGCTTGAAACAGGCACCTAGGGAGTGGTATCATAAGTTTGATGCCTTTATGTAGTCACAGGGCTACAGCCAGAGTGCTATGGATCTGTATCTTTACACGAAGAAAGCCCGTGATGGTTCTTTATTGATTTTGGTACTCTATGTGGATGATATGTTGATAGGAGGGAAAGCTCATGATGAGCTAGGTGCTCTTAAGGCTCAGCTCAAGAGGAGCTTTGAGATGAAAGATCTGGGACAGGCCGCTCACATACTTGGTATGCGCATTACACACGATAGGCGTCAGGCTATCCATTTCCTTCTTATGTGAAGGTATCATAGGTTGTTTGTCCGCAGATAGAAGAGCAGAACACTAAGATGGCTAAGATTCCCTATGCATCTGCAGTGGACAGTCTTATGTATACCATGATAGCGCACTCGTCCAGATCTTGCCTTTGCAGTTGGTGTTGTGGCATGCTATATGGCTACACCTGGCAAGAAGCATTGGGATGCCGTGAAGGGTATCATGAGGTACCTGAAGGGCACTGCAGATATGTTCATATGCTATGGCAGCCAGGATACAGGAGTCGTGGGGTACACTGACTCTAATTATGCAGGACATGCAGATAGTAGGAAGTCCACTTTCGGTTATGTATTCACATATGCTGGAGGTACTGTTTCTTGGATGTCCAGGGTGCAGAAATGCACAGCCCTTTCTACTACAGAGGCCGAGTATGTTGCAGCCACTGAGGCTTGCAAGGAGGCCATTTGGTTGGGTCGTTTAGTTGCTGACCTTGGTATTGATGCTATCCCTATACTGCATTCGGATTCTATGAGTGCTATTCAGTTAGCCAAGAATCCGGTCTTCCATGCGAAGACGAAACACATTGAGGTGAGGTATCACTTCATACGTGGGATCGTTGAGGACAAGTCTGTTGATCTTGTCAAGATCTCGACTGACTAGAATTCTACAGATCTGCTCACGAAAAGCCTCTCTACAGAGCGCATTGCCTTTTTCAAGAGGTTGATGGGCATGGGATGAGATGACGTCTTTCCTCATCCTATTGTACATGTGTACATGTTGTACTGTCTTTTTTCTTTTTCTTTTCACTCCTCACTGGGGCAGATTCACCTTTAAGTGGGAGGCTGTTGGGGGTAAAGGCGCCTCTGCTTAGCCGTCCGTATATTACTACACTGACAGTCACCGCCACTGCACACTACAGGTGGTGGGTGCCCGTCACCGTCACTTTATTCTTTATTCTTTTAGTGACAGTTTGAATAAAGGAAGGCCCGGTCACACCATTTCTTGTGTCTCTCTTTCTTGCTCTTGCTCTCCCGCCATAGCTCTCGAGTCCAAGCTTCGGTCATTCTCTCCCTTTCATTTCAAGGGAGTAGTATCATCATCTGATGTTCCACTAGAACCAGTGTTCTCTTTTTGAACAGATGACTCATTTGTCTATTGAGATTGCTGGAAGGATATCAGAGATTTGTTTGCTTCTCTGTGAGTGGTGATTTCTTTTGGACTTAGGGATTCATCTTCAAAGGATGTGTCCAAGAATGTCACATAGCATGGATCTTCTAGAAGCCGAGGCTTTGATAGCTTTGGCTTCTGTTGGCAGGGGGCATCATCATCATCTTTTCTCTAGGGACTGAACGATTAGGGCGATAGGAGCCACTGGTGAACTTAATTTTTATGCTTTTAATCCATTGCTTATGCAGATTCTGCATACTTTGTGATCCATTGGTCAACCCAAATGGAACCATGGTCATTCTATCCAACACCTTGAGATCTTCGGCCTTTGAGGTCTCCGTAGGGACATCGACAAGATCATCCACTATTAGAGGATCTTCTTCAACTACACTTTCATAATCTGCTTCATTTTCTTCCTCATCAATTTCATCCTCTTCCTCTGGAGGCTCTATCTCTGCTTCTGTAGACGCTCTGTAGGAGAAGAACAGTTCTTCTGCCTTTGTGTTTGCTTCTGCTTCTACCTCTGGCTCTGTCTCTATTACTGTCTCTGCGACTGCCATGTAACAAGGAGAACAGTACATCCATGCTTCTATTTCACTATCAGAGGTGATTTCAGAAGTCAATTCTAGTTGAGGTAGGAGGTATTCTCCCATGGACAAGGACTTTGCTTCCCTTGGTAGTTGGCTTACAATACCCACTATTAGGAACTGTGCCTCTGTTTTCTTGATATGTTTACCAACCTCTTTGTCTCCTGATGTACCATCTGTTACCTCATTGGAGAAGTCTGTTATTATGACTTTGATAGATGTGGATCCATTGCCTTTTTGCTATCCATACAATTTCAACACCACTTTGTTGGGTCCTCTGCCTAGAGTTAAGGTTCCTTTGAACCAGTCCCGTCCTAGCTTTCGCTTCAAAAAGCCAAGGTCTTCCCAACAACAGAGGGTATGAGGTCCCATAAGAATTTGGTTTAACCACGAGATAGGTCAGCCAGTAATCTTTTCCTGCAAGGATTGTTTTTACGTATGGGAGGATGCCCAACTGTTTAATTCTGCTTTGGTCTGCCAATCTGATAAGCCACTGTGTAGGTTGAATTCCTTGCAATCCTAAGTCCTTCATTGTCACATCCGTCATTATGTTTACCGATGAACCTCCATCAATCAATGCATCTGAGATAAAGCATCCTTCAATCCATACACTAATCTTTGGGGTTCCAGGATCTAGGAAGGCGTTAGCCACATCTACTTTCTTTGCAGCTTCTGCGGCTCTGTTGGACTTTATTGTTGTTGGGGGAGCAATCCTTAGTCCACGTATTCTTGTCAAGATGCTTTTGAATTTCTTTCGGCAGCTGGGAGACAACATCAAAAACTTTCGGAATGTTAAGTTAGGCTTAAAAGTGTCTAGGTCTTTTACCAAGTCATAATCTTTGATAGGATCCATAGGCTTCTCCAGCCTGCTGGGGAATGTGGGCTACACCCATTTTCATCTTTCCTTTTTCTTCTAGCAATGACAGCATTGGCACTTCCTCTTTTTTTGGAGGTGCTTCTATATCATCTATCTCCTGGACCTCTGGTTGTGTTTCTGGGACTATCTCTGTGACTCTCTGTGGCATTGCAGTGCTCTGTACTGCACTATTCTGTCCTATACTACTCTATCCCTCTGTTGGTAGGTTGAACTTCACAGTCTTAGCAAGAGAATTATTTTTGTTCTAAACAACTGGTTCCTTCTTGTTGGGGAGTGTGATAGCAGCAACTTCCAAATCTACCAAATTAGAGGTAGGCTCTTGTACCTTCTGTTGGCTATCAGTGCCATTGGCCTTTACAGGGGCTGGACTTGGGCAGTCCTTTGCAGTGTGGCCTTCTCCTTTGCATCGGCTCCATAAGGGCTTGTAATCCATAGATTGTCTAGGGTTTGGACAATTCGGAGAGATATGACCCTTTGTCAAGATTGTGGGAGAGAAGGAAGGAGTCTCACTTGTAGCTTTCTTGCTTGCACAATGGGGGAATACACACAGAGGTGGAGGCTGAAAACAGTTTTCCACTTCTTAGTTGTGTAAGCCAAAAGAACTCACGTACATAGAAATAGAAGAACCCTATATATGGGTCTCAAACCAAACTCAACTAACTAAGGTGGCATACTAACTGAGCCAGGAACTAGAGTAGATAAGGATAGCTGTCATCTAGCTATTATTCATAGGCGGTGTATCAATCGCATCTGCAACTGACAAGTCGGTGACATAAATACACAACGGTCACCCTGGCATATCACGAGTGGAGCTCGATATCTCAACACCCTTTTCTCCACAGCTATAACATTCCACCTCTAATCTCTGACCACCGCCAAACTGTCGTCCTCAATAACTTTGAGAGGGGAAACCTCCTTGGACCAAAATTAGGACCAAATTCCCTAGGCTTTGGTCCAATATCATGTGTTGTCATTTTGGATTCTAGCAAGTTAAAATCTTGCATTTTCATCCTTCTATCTTCATTCGCGCATCTCTTTCAGAGAGAAAATATCCTTTGTATGGTTCTTCCTCAAACAGTAGGAATAGAAGGCTCCAAGAATGGTTGGTTTTCGAGTACATTCAGTGGCTAAATGTCTCACTTGATGACACTTTCCACACCATGTATTAAAGCACATCACATCTCTCCCAGCTCCCGTAGGGGTGGATATATTGACAGTATTCACCTTCAATGTCTGTAGCTACTCTCTAATCACATCCATAAGCTCTTTCTTGATACTTGCAATTGAGTTGGATAAGTAGTCCTTCAGATTTTCACCTCCTGAAGTGCCTGTAGTAGGGTTTTGGTAAGCTTCTGTAATTACTGCATACACTGGTTGGATTGATCCAGAGGGTCCTCTATTCTAGTTCTGATTCAGAACTCCTATTGACACTTGGGGTTGTTGATTCCAGTTGTTAGGGTTCCACTGTTGTTGAGTCACCATTGGAAGAACTGTTTGAGGCCACTGTTGTTGTGATTGAACCATCATTTGAGGCACTGTCGTCTATGGTGACCATAGTGGATTATGTGCATTATACTGTGGCACTGTTTGCATCTGGGGATAAGGGTAGGAAACTGTCCCTCGGCTTGTATTTGGTGGGTATACCATTCCTGGCATGGGAGGAGGTAAGACTCCTCTTCCTGGAGTCATTGACAACCTTGCTTCAACTTTGTCATACAATCTTGCGCCTTCCACTGCAGCTTGCAGATTGACTGGTCTTCTCAATTCCACAAACTTGCGCTCTAAGGAACACTCCTTTCTGGATATCTTCGTCCAAATGATGGTTAGTCCATCTCTTCAGGATGGATTCTATTCATGAGACATAAGCTTCTACTCTTTCTCTAGAGAATTGACTTGGGTTCATGAACTCCTCTTGCATCTCCTCTTCAAAACCTTCACGCTTGAATTTAGTGAGGAAGGCCAACTTCAGGTCATCCCAAGTGCCAAAGGTTCCCGTTGCTTGTCTCTCATACCACTGAAATGCCGCGCCCTTGAAAGTGGTGGCGAATATTGCTAACCAATGCTCAGGGTGGTGCACAGATCGGATGTTGTATGCGTGCGTAGTGAGCGTTGGAAGGCCCCCAAGAATAAAAAAACTCTACTTTTGCACAAAAAACAAGAGAGAAGACTTGCACGACATGAAGCAAAAGACCAATTGGGTACAATCTCTCCCCATGCCTTGTGTGAGCGCTCCACAAAGCATGTATTTGATATATTATTCATCTCCAAGCTCAAAAAAATAACCCAATTTACAATTAGCACGCTTTAGCTTTTGTGTTTGCTTTTGTCCCACTAAAGAATTAAAGCTATTGGGCATCCAAAGAGTCGGGTGGTGCCTAAATACAATGTCCAATAATAAATATTTAAATCATGTGTCCATGCGCATACAAAATAATAAATAAATATCAGGCACTTCAATAAATAAGAGCCTCAAAATAAATATTGGCACCATGCCTAAACCCGATTTTGGGGTTTAAACGGGTTAAGAGTTCATTCTTCTTCTCATTTTCACATCTTGATTTCTTTGCTTCCTCCATTTTCACATCCCCAACCTCTGTCTCTTCTCCTCTTTCCCTCCTTGAGCTTGCATGGCACAGACCAAGCAAGCATGTTGCCGTTTTGGCCCTAGGAAGACATCACACCAAGGCTCGCTACCTGGAGTACAAGGTGGAGCCTCCTCTAGTGCAGCAATAGGTGCTCCCTATAGAGCACAAGGACCACCACAGAAGAAGAGGAAATGGAAACGAGACACTGTCACCCTTTGAGAGATAAGGACAATCCAATGTGGATACGAGCTTTTCATCCCAAAAATTTCTTTTCATAAAGTTGTTCGAGAAGTCATGCAAGACTTGGAGCTGAAAGGGATGGGAAGATTTTGGGCACGAGTGTGTGATGACCCACCAGCAGGAAAGTGGACTGCTTTAGCCATGGAGGCCCTACAAACTGCTGTAGAGGGGTTTCTCATCGACTTGTTCGATGATACACAACTTGCATCCATCCATGCAAAGCGTGTCACAATCACAAATAAAGACATGAACTTTATCATTTGGCTTTGACACAGCAAGGGGACCCCGCCATAGTTTACTAGATTAATGATGCAAGGTTTGTAATGAGTGTTACAGCGCCATAACATCTTGGAAGCCCAAAAAATTTTGTATACTCTGCCACATTGAAATATTTATTTATATATACATAATATCTCATGCGATGTGTATTGAATTCAAAAAGTTGTTTTGTTTTGTTTCTTGAAACGCATGACTCTTAATTTTTGTTTAACGTACGAACACATCAAAAGTAGTAATGCGTATGGATACAAGTTATGTTATTACTTATGCACAATCGCAAGTACAGTATTACGCATTGAATTATGTTAATATATACGGATGCATCATTCACGTACCACACATTATCGTCACACTTACACAATCGCAAGTGCAGTGCTACGAGTTGAATTATGTTGACGTATGCGAATGCATCATTCACGTACCACACATTATCGTCACACTTATACAAACCACATATTTATTTAATAAATATTTATTTGTAGGGACAAAGTAAAGTATCTTATATTCATCAAGAAAAATACATGTGATGGTTATTAGTGATGGTAGATACAAAAAGCCGATAGCCAACAAGAACTCTCAATTGTGCTTTTTCATCGGTAGAGAGGAGGGGCCAGCTTTCCATGAAAATATAAGTTCCTTCTTTGCTTCAAAAATGATGTGCTCCCCCTTCAGCTCTTTCTCCAAGAGAAGTGGATCTGACACTAGCGAGGTCGCCTAATGTCGCAAGCACACACATTGCTCCACCCTGCATTTTGTCAAACAAGTAAAGAATCTTTGACTGCTTGATTAGCAACACCTTCTCCAAGCTAGGTGTCACAGGTATCGCTCGAAAAGATCCAAACTTGGTCAAAGCTCAAATTTTTATGATTATTTCTTGCCCTCCTGGTGAGCACTTCTTATGGAAAACCACCAAATCTGTAACAAGGTTACCAATATACTCCTTAAGAGCTGAATCTTTGTGTCGATCCCCATGTCAAGCTCCTCCTTGCCTTGATGCAAACTCATCTATATAGAGTATGTCCTGAATGACAAAGTCAAATCAAACAATATATTTAGAGACTAACCTAGAGTTATCAAAAAGTGATGAAACTTGATGGTAGGGTGTGTCGGGTCCCCCGAAGTCCAACGGTGAAATCTTGGCAAAAAATAATGCCTGCAACTGCCCTGTCCGAAGTCTGGCATCTGGGGCCACTTTCTAGCCACCGGTGAAATCTTGGCCAAAAATGATGCCTGCAGCTGCCCTGGCCAGAAAGTGGCCCTAGACGCGAGACTTTGGACAGGGCAGTTGCATGCATCATTTTTTGCCAAGATTTCACCGGTGGACTTTGGGAGACCCAACGCACCCTATCATCAAGTTTCATTACATAAAAATATATGGTAGTTAGAAATCTCATCTTCTCTAGATCATCTTGTATCTTCATTTCCTTGTGTGTCAAGGAGGCACCTCTTTGGGCAGAGGGATCTACAAACTCCTCTGTGTCAGGGAGGCACCTCTTTGGGCAGAGGGAACTACAAAATCCTTGGTGGAAAGCTCGGGCCTTGGCCTGAACAAATCATGCTGTAGTGCTTCAAATTCAGCATCGAGCACAAGGTAATCTTCTTCAACCAAGGTAATATGCTCCTGTGCTGCTATGATCGCAATCACAATATCTAAACTTGTGCCATTATATCTTCCAATCTCTGCCATTGTTGGATGCGCATCCATGTAATTATAATCGATCAAGTCTTCCATTGAATCCCTGACTAGGATAGAAAACAACTCTTCTTCCTTCATTTCCAAGTATTCCAGTACATCTGATAGAAGTAAGTATTGTACACCATCTACTTCAATGGGTGTCAAGGAGGCAAGGTTGGGTTTGTCGACTTGTGGCTATTCTAAAGAAGATGGCACCATGAGAGCCAACCCTTGCTCTGTCACCACTCGATGTTCCTCTTCAACATTTATGAGCTCTTCAACCGGTTCTTTTCCCGTGTATGTGATAGAAACAACCTGTGGAGTTGTATCTTCATCGCTCTCCTCCTCTAGGGGTGTATCCAATGCAAGGAGGTAAATTGCCAATGCGCAATCACACTCCACGAGATCCAAAGGTGATGTACCTGGTGCACTTCCCATGGAAACAGTGCATACTCTATGTGAAGGATCCATATGGGCCAACTACCTATTCACCACTTTTTGGTGATTCTTTCCTGCCTGAAATACCATGAGCTATTCCAGAGGCACCCAAGTCATGTCGGATCCCTCGATGGAGTATGTGCATGTAGCAATGGTGCTTACAAAGTCTTCCAAAACCTGAAGAGGGGGATCTAGTGATGAGAGCATGCTTTCAAGGTTGAAGTTCTTAGAGAAAACCTGGAATATCTTGTCACCCTGCTTGGCAAAGATAGTCTCGTGGATCCACTCATCAAAGTGTGCACGAGCATCCATCGTAGCAGGTAGGAGGGATGTGGTGGATATAAAGAGATGAAGAGAGAAAGTGTGAAATGAAACAATGAAACAAGAATTAAACTAGTTCTACCTTCAAAACCTTAAGTTTTAAACCATTAAGAGTTGTTCGCATACGATATTTAGTTATGGCTTTACTTACATCTTTGTAAAGTTTACATGCATATGTAAATGTATTGATGTGGAAAGTGTACAATAAGTGTATGATTTTGCATGAATACCATAACTTTTAAATATTGCAAGTTTGTAAGCGACAATATTCTACTGGCCAAAAAAATCCAAAAATTTACAAGTGTTGGATATTACAACTTGTGGTGTTGGGATTTTTAGGGAGACTCTACAATTTCTAAAATATGTGGAGCCACACACTTTCTGCAAGTAACAGTATCCTCAACTCGACTTCGAATTTTCCTACCATCTAGTTTAAAATAGAAGCTTTTGATGTATTTTTTATGACGTACGTGCTTTTTGGTACGTCTCAAACCCTTATATTCCTTGAACATGTGTGCAAAAATTGCAATCGGTATGAACCAGCTTAGATGTACATTCTTTGAGCCGGTGCTTGGCTTCATAGAATTTAATATGTCTGCTGAAATTTTTGTGCTTACACATGTGCAAAATGTCGCTACTACACAATGGCAATTCTATGCTATTGAGATTTGATATGTGCATAGACTCAAGGGTTCCATATTCTCGACTCCCCTTGGGTAATATGTACTTGGAATCATAGAAAAAAACAAGGTCCTCTACGAGTTGCTTAGTTGTACACCCCTCAAAGAGCAATCTACCAATTTCGAGGTGGTAACACTTAAATTAACCAGTGAAACTCTCAACATTTTGCCACTCATAGCAATCCGAAGGGTATACTTCTGTAAATACAAGACAAGTTGTTACATAGGTATCATGAAATTTCTCATTCTCAATGAGTTGCAAATACTTACTATTTGCAATGTTTCGTTGAAAGGGCACAGTGGACGCAATATGTATTTGTTTTTGCATGAATACATGTTGTACAAACGCCTCTGTTACAAGGTGAGAATCAACATTCCTTTTTCTGAGAGCTAAAATTTTACCCTTCTAGTGCTTTGATACATTTGCAATTGCAGATGCTTTCACCCTGAAATCTCCCTTCATACTTGGATGCATATGTATCCAAGACGAGCAATGATACGTATCAGTGATCCAATTCCCTTCTTCATCATTTCTGTTACATACTTCTATCGAGAGAATGCTTGTTCTTCTCTCAGGCATTATAACCTATGTATTAGATGTAAAGAAGTATGTATTAACCCCTAAATAATAAGCATTTTAAGTTTGTCCAGTAATCACCAATATGCCATACAAATCAACATGGCATTAAGAGATGTTTACACTTTTGTAAACAGACATAAACATCGATATCGAAATGCATGTGGATATATACATCAACACAAAGCATAGATTTAATTTCAAGACATCACTTTAATCATACCATTTACATGAAATATAATGAAAAGAATAGCACAAGAATACTCAGAGAATTTCACCAAAGTAAATTTTATTATAATGAAGAGGAGTCTGATTTGACTCAATACATTGTATGAAATGTGGGTATTATAGAGTAGTTGTTACAAGGATAGCAGCCACATGGCATGCAAAACTTAATAGGCCAATTGGATTAACACCTGAGATATTCTAAGACTCAACACATTGTGTGTTATATAGATGATATAATACAAGAGTTTCATGGATCATTGCCCATTGGCATGGAGATCCAAATGGACACATAGGACCAATAAAGCAGAGGATTTTTAAACCATCGACTTCCAACATATCCAAATCATCCAACACAAAGGAATCACTTACCACATCAAAATAGTTGATGGAGAATTATATGCTTCACCTAAACCTTGTACAATACCTGCATGTACAAAAAAACACATGCATTAATCCCTTTTAACAAAAATACTTGTATGAATCCCTTTTAGCAAAAAATATCTAGATAACTGCATGAATAGAAGCAATACAAAACAGGGCCAATTTACCTATAAGCTGATTTGCTAAAGATAAGATTGAATCATTGCTAATCAAAACCCATTGCAAATGATGGACATAAGAAAAAATCAATCCCATCAAATGTAAAAGTCACTAATTAAATGAATAAATTTTAGCACCACAAAATATGGTAGATTTACCTGTAAATTGAGCTACAAAATCTTTGCTCTACCTTGTGTTAAGTGCTGCAACAACAATTGATTCTTAAGTTAGAACTAGCATCAAACCCGATTGTAAAGATAGTAGAAAAGGAATAATGCAGAGAGGAAGAAAGAGAGAGTTTGTGTGAGTACGTGGGAGAGAGAAAGAAATGAGCACCTATCCAATCTTGCCCAAATTGATATCTGCAAAAGACAATTTTGCAAGAGTTAGTATTTACATGAAGGTATACTGAAAAAACAGTAGAAAAGAGGAAACATAGACAGAGAAAGACAGAGGGAGAGAGAGATAAGCACGTATGCAATGTCACCCAAAATGATCTCTGCAACAAAACGACAACAAGGGTTAGAACTAACATTGTGTTGTATTGAAAAGATATCAACAAAAAAAAAAACCAAACAGAGAGAGAGATTAACACCTTTGCCGCTTGCTCCAAATAAACTTTGCAAGAAAACAACAATTAGAACCAACATCAAATTCTATTGAAAACACAACATAAAAGAGAAACAACATATAGAGAGAGGGCAGAAAGAAAGGAGAGAGAGATGAGCACCTTTGTCTCCTACCCTAAAAAACCTGTGAAATAAAACAATAACAACAGTAAGAAACGACATCAAACTCTATTGAAAAAATAGCAAACAATAGAAAATGCAAAGAGAGATGGACACCTGTGTTTTGCCCAAAATCTGGAGCTGCGTGGAGAAGAAAGTGTAGAGGTAAGGAGAATGCTCAAAACCCTATTTACTCTCAATAGGAAGCTTCAATGGAGACGAAAATTCACGAGTATAGAGAAGAGAGGGAAAGTGGTCTGTTACTCAACTTTTGGGTCAAACTGATTTCGTGAGAAGGAAAAAAATCGAAATTGAAAATTCTCCAAAAAAATGGGGGAAATACGAGGCGAGAGAAACTCAAATTTTGTGTACTATTCATTCTCCCTTTTTTTAATCCCCCACTACCCCCTTTTTTAATAGAAAACCCAAGATTTGGAGACCAAAAGGCCCACATCTTAAACTATATTATTTTTAAGGGCCCATTTGTGAGTTCATTTTTTTCCTAATGGGAGGGTTTTCATAGACAGGATGTACAAGTAATTGGCCTCTAAAAGGTCATAACAAACTGATATGAAAAGTGTTGTGGATTTTCTAGTATTGTGGTAATTCTAGTTTAAATGCATTGTCATTGATTTTGTGAATGATCTTGAAAGGTCCATAAAATCTAGGAGCTAACTTTACAACAGGGTGTTTGTCAACACTTTGTAATCTTCGCTTTTCAATACGTAACCAAACATAATCATCAACTTTGAAACTCATAGCTTTTCTTTTCTTGTTGGCTTGTTTTGTGTATGATTGCTGGGCTTTGGCAATTATATGTTTAACTTCATCAAAAATGGTAGCATGCATGTTAGCAATATCATCAACAGCTTGAACTTTGTTTGACAATGATGTACCAGGTGTAGGCAATCTATATCCATAAATAATTTCAAATGGTGTTTTCTGTGGAGCTGTATGTGGTGTGTTCTTGTATGCAAACTGAAGTAAATGTAAATGTGTATCCCATGTTTGTGGTTTTGAAATTGTGTATGCACGCAAAAGATCTAAAATGGTAATGTTAGCAGCTTCTGTTTGCCCATTTGTTTCAGGATGAAATGCAAATGAAAAATCAATCTTTGTTCCTAAATTAGCAAACAAAGTAATCCAAAAATTATTGCGGAATCTAGAATCACGGTCAGAAATAATAACTTTTGGCAAGCCATGATTAGTAAAAAAAAATTTCAAGAACAATTGAGCAGCTTGAGATGTAGTTAACATTTTCTTGCATGGAATGAAATATGCTTGTTTGCTAAACCTATCGATAATAGTCCAAATCATGTCATGGTTAGCTTTAGTGTTAGGCAAACCAGTGATAAAATCCATTGAGATCTGTTCCCATGGTTGTTCTGGAATTGGTAAAGGCATTAATAAACCAAATTGTTTACCATGGTGTCGTTTAACTCTTTGGCAAATTAAGCATTCAGATACAAAGTTGGATACATCAGATTCCATGTGTGGCCATTAAAAATCTTCAATCAATGTACGCAAAGTAGAAATAATTCCTCTATGGCCTTGGTATGGCAGACAATGAATTTTATGCAAGACAAATGATCGAAATGGAACAGTTACACATAAATTTTTTCGTAAAACATAAATCCATCAGTGTAAAACAATGAATCAATTGGAATCTAATTATTTGCAACTAATTTATTCCAATCGGTTTGAAAACTAGGGTCTCGGTCATAGGTATCTTTCATAGGAAAAAGAGAGTCAAAAGATATCACAGAGATATTATGGATAGTCGGTCTTCGACTTAAAGCATTGGCAACAACATTCTCTTTTTTGGGTTGATATTGTATAAGTGGATGAAAACTTTGAATAAAAGCAGCCCATTTAATGTGTCGGTCAGATATTTGTGGTTGACTAAGGAGATGTTTAATGCTTTGTTGGTTAGTTTTAATCATGAATTCAGATCCCATTAAATAGTATTTCCATTGACGTAAAGCTTGTACTACAGCTAGCAATTCCTTATCATAAGTAGAATACTTAAGTTCAGAGGGTTTAAGTTTGCAGCTAGAGTAGGCTATGGGATGAGAATCTTGCATAAGGACTGCTCCTATTCCAGATCCACTAGCATTAGTGTGACTACTAGGAAAAATGGTCTATTGCAATACAGGAGCATGAGTTAAAGCATGTTTCAGTAAATCAAAGGACTTTTGTTGATTGTTGGACCAATGATACACAATGCCTTTCTTTAATAGTTTTGTCAAAGGTAATGCAAGCAATGAAAAATTTCTCACAAATTTTCTGTAAAAGCTAGCAAGATCTAAGAAAGAACGTAATTCGTGCACATTTTTAGGTATGGGCCAATTCAAAATTGCTTCTATCTTTTTAGGGTCAACTCTAATACCTTCATATGAAACAATATGTCCTAAGTATTCAATTTGTGTTTGAAAAAATTCACTCTTTTCCGGATTAGTATATAATTGATTCTCTTTCAATAATTTGAAAACCAAAGATAAATGTTCATAATGCTCGTTCTCATTCTTACTGAAAACCAATATGTCATCAAAGAAGACAAGGACACAATGCTGATGCTTCAAAAATATGTGATTCATCATACGACTGAATGTGGCAGGTGCATTAGTTAAACCAAAAGGCATAACAAGGAATTCATAGTGTCCAAATTGTGTTCTAAATGCAGTTTTGAATATATCAGATGTGTCCAATCTTACTTGATGGTATCCAGATTTAAGATCTATCTTGCTAAATATTGCAGATCCTTGTAGCTTGTCCATAAGATCATCTACCCTAGGAATTGGATATCTATTCTTAACAGTGATCTTATTTAGGGCACAATAATCAATGCACATGCGATAGGTATTATTTTTCTTCTTCACTAATAAGACATGTGCACCAAATGGAGAACTACTAGGTCTAATGAGTCCTCGGGTTAACAATTCTTTAACTTGGGCTTGAATTTCTTTGTGCTCAATTTGGTTATATCTATATGGTGCTTTACATGGTGGTTGTGATCCAGGAATTAGGTCTATTTTGTATAGGTGGTAAGCTAGGTGGTAAGTCAGCAGCAAAACAATCTTGAAATTTTGAAAGAAATTGTGTGTGCTTAGGATGCATCTGATTTTCTTTAGCTTCAATTTCATTCACCCATATTAAATAAGATTTGCTACCTTTTCTTAATGCACCTTTAGCCTGTGTATGACTAAGCAATGGAAATTTATTGAAAGTGCACATACCATGTAATGTGATTTGTTTCCCATTAGAATGAATCTTCATTGAATGCGTGGAATAATCTATATCGGGATTGTACTGATAACACCAAGGCATTCCTAAGATAATGTCACTAGATTGCAAAGGCACAACTAAGAAATTTCTTTGTTCAACATAATCACCAATTTTAATTTCTAAGTCATGCACTTCTTGTGTTCCATTGTATCTAGTGCCTAAGAATGCAGCCTTGATGCGATAATGAGTAGAAACAGTATGTAAATTCAATTCTTTGACCAATTTTGTAGAAATAAAATCGTGTGTGCTCCCATCATCATGTAAAACAATCTTTTCTCTACCATGCACAAGACATTTCATCGTTAATAAAGAATGGGGATTTGGCATACCTGGTAAAGTATCTGAAGTAGTATCGATATCGTCATCGTCTTCAGTAAAATTCGACATTTTTTCATATTCTTCATCTTCTGTCGCTCCTAAATAATTGATGTGTACAATTGGCTTTTTTGATTGACAATTCACCGTTAGATATCCAGGTTGATGACATTTGTAACAGACTATGGGTTTGGCTTTAGATACATTATTGGTAATAGCGGGAAGTTTAGGAATGTTGGAATTTGACCGGAGAGATGGCTTAGGATTTGGATTTGTGTTTGATGGTAAAGCAGGTGGTATTGTCCAAGATTTACGAAATGAAGATGGAAGGAAATTGTTTTGATTGAATCTTCAAAAATTTGAATTGAATAGTTTTGAACCAAAGTTACCATTATTTTGAAATTGTTGTGGTCGCTTCTCTCGTCCTCGAATTTTGTCTTTAGTGTCATGGGCCAAGGAAATTTCATCTTCGAGAGTCGTTGGCTTGAACATGTTGACCTCCACATAAAAATGTCCAAGTAAGCCAGACATAAATTTGTGTTTATGGGTTGCTTCAGGTACATCTTCCAGCATTCGAAGTTGCAATAAAGCATTCCAAAAATGCTCGGTATATTATGAAATAGGCTTATCATCCCTATGTTGCAGAAGATCCCATTGTTTGATTGCTTTTTCCTGGAATTGGGATGGAAGGAAATTCTGCAAAAATTTATTTTGGAAAGTCTCCCAAGTAGTAGGACAATCAATGCTCTTGCAGACAACAGTCCACCATAGGGATGCTCTATCCACTGGATGATTAGTGACACACTTAATTTTGTATTTCTCAGCATACTGTTCTTCATGGAAACAATCATCAAATTGACTGATAAAAGCATGTACAGTCTTTCCATCGCATGACCCATTGAAAGCACAAAATTTAAAATTTATTTTACTTATCTTTGTTTCTTTCCGATTAGATTGCACTTCAAGTGTTGCATCGATCATACATCGGTCCATCTTGGTCGGCAGTAGATCGTTGCAAATTGGCCAATTGAGCTTGCAAAGTTTGACGTGCTCTTCGTTCCTCTTGAAGCTACATCATAATCAAATCCAGTTTTTGCTCCATCGTTGGTTCGGGTAGGTCACCTTCAGCCAAAATCTTCCATGGTTTGATCGGACATCCTACAAAATTCCAAAAGACCTCACACACTCGAAATCTTGTTAGCGGGATGAGCGTAGCTCAAAGTCGGGTTTACAAGGCTTATTTCTCTCTCTTTTTTTAAATGGCTTTTTGTAGCATTTCTTCTTTTGCGGATGCAAAATTTGATATTACTATCGTCTTCCAAGAGGATATTAGTGTATGCAGACTGCATGTTGCAAACTGTTTGCTGGAATTTGACTCTATCAGCCCACAGGTGCGAACAGGGCCTTTGATGGAAGTAAAAAACGCGTCCAGAACTAACTATATACGAACAGTCGCTATGGGAGAGGTTGAACCTTGAGATTTTGACCTTTGTGACTTAGTAAACTTGGAGCTTAGTAAGCTTAAAGCCTTAAGATTTAGACTAGTCATTTTTTTGAAATTAGGATGTCGATATGTTCTGAACGACGTCGACACCCTTCAATGCATCCTGCCGCCACGGTTCATGAGATTATGGAGAGGTAAGCTTTTTCTTTATAAAGCTTTTCTTAAGCTTATATACTAAAATTAATGATAATGTCTTATCTGCTTCTCTGAGTATGAAATGACTTGCAAAGGAGCTTGGGAAGTGGTCCTCCACCGTCTAGAAGTGGTCCTTTGCGATCTGACAGTACAGCAGGGGGTTCTTCACTGCCAGGAACACGCTAGTATTGAAGGATTGCCACGAGATTGACTATAGAGCTCGATCATTCCAGGAGCTCCGCCTTTGCGCGAGATGGTAAGCGATTGGAAGCTCTCGATCTCAACTTCGCTCTGATGCACAGATCGGATGCTGTATGCGCGCGTAGTGAGTGCCGGAAGGTCCCCAAGAGAAAAAAAACTCTACTTTTGCACAAAAAACAAGAGAGAAGACTTGCACGACATGAAGCAAAAGACCAATTGGGTACAATCTCCCCCCATGCCTTGTGTGAGCGCTCCACAAAGCATGCATTTGATATATTATTCATCTCCAAGCTCAAAAAAATAGCCCAATTTACAATTAGCACGATTTAGCTTTTGTGTTTGCTTTTGTTCCACTAAAGAATTAAAGCTATTGGGCGTCCAAAGAGTTGGTCGGTGCCCAAATACAATATCCAATAACAAATATTTAAATCGTATGCCCATGCACATACAAAATAATAAATAAATACCAGGCGCTTCAATAAATTAGTGCGTCAAAATAAATATCGGTGCCACGCCTAAGATGCATACCCATCAAAAATGATAGTTTCTTCTAAATAGCTTGAAAACACGCTATCGCCCAGTGCTTCCCAACGCCACCGCTGCCTGCTCTACACATCAACTAAAACATTCACAATTGTTAGAAAATAATAAAATTAAATCGACAAAAGTGAATACCTAGCAGTCTTCAGCTACAAAATAAATAAATTGGTTAGAACTCAATCCTAACCTTAATTTATTACGATTGCACACTCTAAACTCATAAACGTCTATTAATTTAAATATGTATTTTGCGGAATCACCTGCTATGGAATTACCCACTTGCACATTAAACTAACAAGACGCCCGAAAAGGACAGGCATCCCCATCGACTTTTCGCACAAGGAATCCACCTTGTATAGGAGCCCGGCAATAAATATAATTTTACTGAATCCACCGCAAAACCTCAGAAATCCACCGTGGAGCCCGGCAATAAATATAATTTTACTGAATCCACCGCAAAACCTCACGAAATCCACCGTGGAATATGCCTCTTGGCATCACAGGGGTTCTGGCATTGTTAGCCACACATGCTACCATAAACTCTGCTACATGAAGATCAGGGTCTTCATTGTACTCTCCCTTAAAAATTGGCAATGGGACTACATTTGCTAGCCTGTCATCGATATTTCCAGGACGAATCTGACTTGGAAGGGGACCTTGAGTCACCATGGGGACTTCTGTAAAGAGTGCTTTTATTTAGGGCGTCAAAGGAAGCTTCTGCTCTGGCGAGCTCATTCTCAGCTTTGATTTTTGCCTTTTCTCTTCTCACGTACCTTTGGACTCGTTCTAATGCTTGCCTCTTGATTGCGTCATTCATCAGGGGCTTGGCTCCAACCAGTTGTTCAATACTCAACAGAATAGAATTAGAGAGGGGCTTCAGTCTCTGGGGGATTCTCTGGCCACCATCCCTACTAATTCCTTCTTTTCAATATCTCTGAATTTGGCTTTCAAACCACTACAGAGGGGGAGATATTCCATTCTGAAAGTATCAAAACTCATTCTTCTTAGGATCGTTGTTGTGCTATCATTATAATAATGCCAGCTTCTGAGGGTTTCAACAGTGTATGTTGTGAAAAACACTCTGTCTACTGACTTTCAGTGGGTTGCTAATTGGAAAAACAGAAGATTTGTCAGTGCACCAAGCATCCCACGTATCTTGCTGTTGAGCATCCACGAACAAAATCCAATTCTTTTCCTTCTTGTTTTCGTGAATCTCCACATACCACAACTCCTGAAGCTTCTTCACGATCTCCCACTTGATGATGTTTGGAAACTCCTCAATGAATGCTAAATCTTCCATGGATAGTTATTCTCTCTGCTTTTGCTCTTCAGTTTGTTCCCAAACAATTTGCCACCAAGATGCACGTCTCTTTTGCCTCAATAGGAAGAGGAAATAGTCCACCACATAGAGCTTGCATCATGATGGTAATATGTTTCCACCATTGTGGGATGAACTTTTTATGGAAAGTGGCTTTGGAAATAATAATCTCCAAATCTTCAATGGAAGAAGGAACTTTGCAAACATCCATTGAATTCTCCTCTTCTTGGCAATGCCACTTCCTTCTTTTTCAGCCTCTTCTTATGCTTGTTGATGGTAAGTTTCCCCAGCTGCGCACCAAAAACATGGAGCCCTAAGAGGAACACCAAGGAAAAGGGGATTCTACTGCAAGAAAATCTATCTTGTAACATCAAAAAGCTTTTATTTCATTCTTTTGATGACCAAAACAAAGAAAACAGTAAATCTTCACACAAAATCATAGTAGATATCTCCCACAGATTTGATAGAATCAACCATAATCTTCAATATCTTCATAGAATCCATCAATAGAACAAGGAACATAAAATAATACACCATTTTTGAATGGAAATCAATCACATAGTATTCATCTTTAATGTCTTCATATTTTTCTCTCTCAATCTCTCATAGAAATATGTATTGTTTTGATAGAATTGACTATCTCTGGCTCTCTCTCTCTCTCTCTCTCTCTCTCTCTCTCAATATTACATCATCTCCTCACTACAATACTCAATAATGACTCTCAATAATCCTTCTTAGGTCGTGGATGCACCTCCCAAGAGGTATGTCAGATGCGAAGAGGCACTAGAGTCACTACAGTGTCTCTTCATAGCTCACTACTATCACTGTCTCTCCAGTCTTCTCTTCAGTCTTCAGCAAACTGCTTCTTCCATTTGTTTTAGCTCTTTTGAACTTAGATTCATCCTTTCCAAAAGTTAAAAAACTTTTTCAAAGTCACACATACATTCTACATAACACTTACAGAAGATCTACAGAACAGAAACAGAGCAGAGACAGAGGCTCTACAGAAGGTTTACAGAGGGTTACAAAAGGTCGTCAGAGAACATCAAATCCTCATAACTCATACTAAAACTATTCCAAACTATCAAAAACTATTCAATAAGCTTTCAAAAGATTTCAACCTTCATCAATCATCAATCCATGCTTCATACAGAAGAAAATCAGGACAAAACAAAGGCTAAACAAAAGTTATCACAACCAATTAGAACCTCAACAGAACCTATCAGAACTTCACAAAGCCTCATATTTCTACTAAGAATCATCATGAGCTTCCAAAACATAATCAATATCATCCAAGAAACTCTCAAACACTTCCATTAACAACCATACATCACTCTAAATCCATCAAAAATCAATAATTCAAACCTTAAAGATAACAAAAATCAGTCAAAAATTCAGTCTTTTTCCACTCTCAACATTGATATTGGCTTTGGTTGCTGAGCTTGACTTGGATCTTTATCAGATTGATATCAAGACAGCTTTTCTTCATGGGGACTTACATGATGAGATTTACATGGAGCAGCCTAAGGGATTTGCAGACCCTAGCAGGGAACACCTAGTATATAGATTGTAAAATAGTCTTAATAGCCTTAAGCAAGCACCTAGGGAATGATATCACATGTTTGATGCCTTTATGCATTCACAGGGATATTCTTGCAATGATGTAGATCTATGTTTATATACAAAGAAGATTCATGATAGCAACCTTATGGTTTTGATCCTCTATATGGATGATATGTTGATTGCTGGGAGTGCTCATGATAAGTTGGAAGCCTTGAAAGGTTAGCTAAAGAAGAGCTTTGAGATAGAGGACATGGGATAGGCCTCACATATTCTTGGGATGTGCATTATGCATGATCAATCTAAGGGGCTCCTCTACTTCTCATAGAAGGAGTACATCCAAAAGATCCTTGAGTGATTTCATCTATAGGATGTTAAGCCTATTGGCTATCCTTTACCTTCTTACATGAAGGTTCATCAGGCCGATTGATTGTAGCCTGATGACCAAAAGGCCGAGATTACCAAGATCCCTTATGCATCTGCATGTGGGAAGCTTGATATATGCCATGATAGCCACTCATCCTAACATAGCATTTGAAATGGGAGTTGTAGCACGCTATATAGCTACACCTGGAAGATGGCATTGGAATGTCATCAAGGGTATTATGAGGTACCTAAAGGGCACAAAAACTATGTACATATGTTATGGTGGCCATGATACATGAGCCGTGGGATGCATTAACTCTGATTATGCAAGACATGCAGACAATAATAAGTCCACCTCTGGCTATATCTTCATCTTTGCTAGACGTGTTGTTTCATGGATGTCCAGGGTGCAAAAATACATAGCCCTATTTACTACAGAGGTAGAGTATGTTGCAGCCACTAGGGCTTGCAAGGAGGCTCTCTAGTAAGGCGATTTGGTGGCAGACCTTGGCATTACTATTGTGGTCTCTACACTGCATTTAGATTTTATGAGTGCTATTTAATTAGCCAAGAATTTCGTCTTCCATGTGAAGACGAAGCACATTGAGATGTGTTACCACTTTATTCAAGAGGTCATTGAGGACAAGTCCACTGAGCTTGACCAAAGTCCTGCAAATCTGCTCATTAAAAGTCTCTCAACAAAGTGCTTTGCCTTCCTTAGAAAGTTGATGGGTGTTGGATGAGATGATATCTTTTCTCATCCTATTGTACTTATGTACCTTTATATATTGTCACTTTTTTATTATTTTCTCCTCACTAAGGGCACATTTGCTTTTATGTGGGATATCATTGGGGTAAAGGAAATTGTGACTAGTCACCTATGTATTAGTTACACTGACAATATTGTGACGTACCGACTGCTAAATATAGTCACTAACATTTGGTGGTTGTCTAGGGTCTTTCCTAGCTCCTGTCGTCCACACTCCACTGGAATGTTTAGATTTTGATCAGTCTAGGCCACCTCACAGGGAAACGTCATGCCTCATCCCACAAAGATCGACCTGAGTGTTTCATAATAGTCTCCTATCTTTAGCTAGCTCACGTTCAGAGGTGTCCTTCGAGAGGCTTCTCATCCGAATAGAGAGGGGTCATTACCCTTGGTTCATGGAGTGCAACATTTTTTTCTTGTAACGAGTTCAGGTTCTTGGAACCCTAAAGCGTTCTGGCACAGCCGCTGCACCTTTCCCCTAAGATAATGATCAGACTGGGTTCTAAGATTCTGACCCTAAGGTAAGTCATCGTGTCGAATCTTATCCTATTTTTCTCTTTCAGGGAAGCACCTGACACATCCGGTCCACCTAGCCATCGAACGCCTTTTGTCGGGAAAGGTCGCTCGCCCGCTTCCCATTAAACGATGTTTTCTTTAGTTATCTACACAGAGCATACTACCATGCTATTGAACACATAAAAATAGCTTCATTAATTATCCTTTTAGCACAAGGTTTGTTTCACGTCTCTGTTAATTCACGACACGAAAAAAGTATAACCAGTCCTTCAAAACATTGGATAAAAGTATATTTATATATTTTCAATTCCACCCTCAAAACTAGAGGTGCGTGTGCTCTCAAAACCCAAAGATGCATTTTTAGCTTGCGTTTCCAAGCTCTAATGCAAAACCGCATTGATAATAGTACAAATTTCTACTTCCTCATGATTATGAGTCGCCATAAGAGGGAACCTTCCATACTGGACTGTCCGTTCTAAACATTGGTCAGACACTCTAGGTAGACCAAAATATATCCAACTCATTCAAGCTTCAACAATTGACCCCAGGGGAAAGTCAACCACTAAAATTGCCCTTAATTTGGGCAAGAATATTCCCTTGCACTAGTGAAGAAATCACAATCACATCTAGGTTTCAAAAATCATCAACCATCCAATCCTTTGCAGTCAATATTTCTTAAGCAATTAATGCTACTAAAAATAGTGATTTATAAAGCCGTTTATAACTTTATCGAAAAGATTTTTTAATGACTTTGATTTTGATAGCCAATAATTTCTAAGGATTTTCCATTCCCTGCTTCTTTCTTTTTATGGCTATTGAATTTTGTACGGGAAGACTTTGCTTGATTTGTTTTGTCAATTTCCTAATTTTTTAAAATTATGGCAACCAATGCTTTTATTTTTTCGATTACCTTCTTTTCCTATGTCATTTTTTTCTAAATTTACTAAATCAACCATTTCCTATACTTCCGTATTTATCTATTTTGTCACCCAAGAGTTAGAAAATCCATTTCTAAGTAATAATCTATATTTCGTATGTCATCTAAGATAGTTTATGATTACGAAAGTCTTTCCATGACCAAATGGATAGACACTACTCTTATTTAAAGGAGTCTTCACTTCTATTAACAATTATCATTATTATAAAAATAAGTCCTATATGTTTAAACATTCATAGAAACCCTTAATTTCTAGTCAAGAGAATAACTAAATTTCAATGATGCATCTAAATAATTATTACTATAAGTATACTTAACTCTTAGAGATAGACTTAACTAATTTATCCTTAGTTAATATTTAATATTTTTAAGGATTCCACTAATGTCATTATTATACGTGTGATACTAAAATTTATGGTTAGCTCAATCATGAAAATAATTTTAATATTCTATACATATTTTTTAAATACTAATTCTAATATTCTAATAATGTTAGTTTTTTTATAGATTGCTTGGGTAAGCCTTAAACTAGATATGATGCTAACAAGATTTTTGACTTAACATTTTATGTAAAATTTTCTAGAGCATAACAGTTAGCATAACATTCTAATTTAGAAAATTTTCAAGCATACTTGTTTATTCTTTAGTATAACATTCTATGTTAGGATTTTTCTAGAGCATAACAATCATTCTTTTTTAATTTAAAAAATCAACTTTATTATCCCATATATATATACAACTAATGTTTTAATTATTTCCAATGACTAGAACCTAATCTAACTTAAACTATAATTATCACTAATTCTTTCTTTCTAAAAAATAATTATCATTTGATAAAGAAAAAGATCGCCAAAATGCTAACATTAAAAATAAATTTTGATTATTAACTTATGAGCTTTTCTACTTTAAAGTAATAATCTAATTTATGTTTTCTAGAATAAAATAACTTTTATTATTTTTCTAAAATAAAATAGCATTTTCTTAATTTATTTTAGAACCTAGTTTTGGCTAGGATTATTTGTAACCTTCGGCCCCGCATTAAGTGACGGCGTTGGCGACATAGTTACATTTGGGGGTGATGCTACACCTCGTCTTCTTGACATCATGATGAAAATATTTTTGGATTTTTAAATAAATAAGAAAATTAAGATAAGATTTTGGTAGCGTAAGGGTGTCATTGTCGTCGCTTCTTTGATCGCCCTTCTTCACAGCATAGTCTGTTTAGCTCCACACTTATGCATCACAATGGAGGGGAGGGGTCTTATTTATAAGGGGGGGGGGGGGGGGGGGGGGATATTGTCTGCATAAGCAGCATCTAAGATATCACATGGTGGCACCATGAAAATGATGGGTGATGGATTGATTAACTGGGTGGTAGCTTGTAAAAAAATTCTAAATTCTTTTTAACATGGAAATACCATGTGTAAGATATTTCTAGTGAGGTAGCACTTTGAGATTTTTTAGAAAAATCTCGTTTATTTACTTTAAGAGAAAATTAGAAAGAGGGTATGAGGTGTCCTGATGAGCTTGGAAGTTGCTAAAAATATCCCAATAAATTTTTTTAATGAAAATTGGAAAAATTGAAGAAGGAGTACTGATGTGACAACTTAGGAATTTACAATCAATAAAAAAGAATCTCGTTTTTGAATTTTTCATAAAAATTTAGGATATAAGAAATGAGGTGTCTTGTGGAGGTTAAAAAGTACTAGGATTTTACTTTAAAAAAATTATATGATAGTTAGAAAAATAGGGGAATGAGTACTTATGTGGCAAGAGATGGGAGGAAAAGCACACATTCTTTCTAATCATTGCTTATCTCTGTCTCAATATGTGTCATTCTCTTGTAAAGTCCTACGTACAACTAAACTCTTTCTCTCTTTTAGTTAACTACTCTTTGGCTTTTAGTTAGAATAAGACTAACTGGATGATTTTTCTTTTTTTCCCATTTTTCCTTTTCATGCATGCATAATTTCTTACGTGTTTTGTCAATAATTAAGGTGGAGTTTTCATTATAAGTAATAATGCACATACACTATTGAAAATAATTAGCCCGTGTTTGGAAAAACTATTCTTTTTGCACATGTTTGCATGCTTTTAAGTAAATGCACAACCGTGCATCAAGAGTGAGTTCACAAGAGTAAATTATAACTTTATTTATGAAATGTGCATGCACGTGTATACATGTGCATATATGCCTAAGGAGGAGTTCACATGGATAACTTATTCCCACCAATTCAGTACTTTTAAGGCTTAAGTCCTTTGGCTAGTGGGAGATTCTTTAATTTTTTTGTGTGTATATTTTTTGTTGTCAAGGCAATTTGTTACATCCTCTTCCCCTTAGAGAAATTGAGATGTCCTCATCTCGAGAGAAACTCTGGGTGGTCTCTCCAGAGAATGGACTCCTTGATCCAGGTGGCATCTTCTTCAGGGAAGTCCTTCCATTGTACAAGGTACTCGCAAAGAGTATGATTTCTGAGAGGCTTCTCTCTAACCTCTAGAATTCTCTCACCCTGTACTTCTAAGATTCCTTGAGTTGGCATTACAATCTATCCATCATCATAGACATGATCAAGACTTGGGACATACTATTTTAGAATATTTACATGGAAAACATTATGAACTTTGAGATGAGGGGAAAGTTCTAATTTGTAGGCATCCCTACCAAGGCATTTGATAATTTTGTAGGGGCCGCAATATTTAGGCCTTAGCTTCTTGAATTTTCTAAGAGATAGAGAACTTTTCTTAGGTCGAACCCTTAAGAAGACCATCTCACCCTCCTTGAATGTGCGAGAAGTTCTCTTGGTGTCTGCATAAGCCTTTTGCCTATCTTGAGTAGCCTTAATGTCTTGACATATCACTTTGGCCTGCTCTTCCATTTCTTCTAGCATTTTCCTAGATGCTTCAACCCTTAAGGTCGGATTTGAAAAATTTAGAGGAGACAAGCACTCTTGCTCATATAATGCCTGAAAGGGAGTCATACCAATGCTTTGTTGGTACGAGGCATTATAGGAAAATTCCACTCAGGAAAGATATTGGATCCACTTCTTAGGCTCTCTGCTACAGTAAGCCCTTAAAATGTCCTCCAGCACTTGATTGACCCGTTCAGTTAGACAAGTCTAGAATTTGGACATGAACAGTGAGTCTCTATCACTGACTATCCTCTTTGGCAGCCCGTGCAGTTGGAAGATCTCCTTAACAAACAACCTAGCAATGTCAGATACTTTGAAGGTAGTCTTTATTGGGATGATATGGGCAACCTTTGTTAGCAAGTACAAAACAAACTACTAGGATAGAGTCATAACCTCCCTGCACTATAGGAAGGCCAACCACAAAGTCCTTACTGATACATTCCCATTTCATTTGTGGAATGTCAAGTGGATGTAACTCTCCAAGAAGTTTGAGCTTTTCTGCCTTGATTCATTGGCAACTCAAGCATTGAGTCACATACCTCAAAATATCAGCTTTCATTCCTGGCCAGTGATAGCTTTTCCTAACAGCCTTGACAGTCTTAGCATAGCCAAGGTATCTAGCTACACGGCTATCATGGGCCTCCCAGAGAATCTTCTTTTTGAGGTCCCAATTGTTAGGCACATATAGCCTATGCTAATAGTACAACAACTCTCCTTCAAGGTGATAATGTTTGTATCTGAGCTCTAATTTTGAGCCATCACCTCCCGCTTTGATGGTCTCTTTTAACTCCAGATAATCTGTGTCATTGGGAATCTTTGCAGCCACTACTTCCAAGATGGGATTGCTTGGCATGGAAATTAAGCTACCGAGAAATCCTTTGTTGCTAGGATATTCTAAGAATAAAGTGTTGAGGAATGATTTCTTACTCAAGGCATATTTTAAGATGAGTATTTGAGTAATCACAGTTGTGCAGCAAAAGCGTGATGGGCCCTAACCCACAAGCTATAAGCCCCAATTGCATTTGTCTTCCCCAATTTCTCTCGAGATGAGGACATCTCGATTCCTCTAAGGGGGAGAGGATGTAATGTCTCGCTCTCATACCGCCCTCACACATTTCAAGGAAACACGCCTTGACATTGGCATTCACCTCCGAGGATCTGATTTAGTGGTATTAGTCAAAATTAGTAGGTGTGTTAGTAGGGTGAGTTAGAAGGAGTTAATTGATTAAGTAAGAATAGTAAGTTAGTAAGGGTTAATTAAAAATGATAGCAATATAGTATATGTTATTATATAAGTTAGTAAGGGTTAACATTAGTGATATACTATATGGTATATAGTATATATATTATATATCATATATAAGGCTTACCTATGACAAGTGAACCCGCCATCTCCCGCCGCCACCATATCTAAAGTGCCGCCTTCCTCCACGTGAGCCGTTGCTTCCTCCACATCGACGTCCACATCATTATCATCACCGTCATCGTCAATATCATCCTCACCCTCGTCATTATCTCAATGTGGCCACCATGCAAAAGGGCATGACTGCAGGCCTGTATGCCTGTGCCACACGTCAAGAGCATGGGGAGAGGAACCCCCCCAACTATATAATACTCCCCCCTCCCCCCCATTGCGGTAGCAATTCCCCCCTCCATCGCCTGTGCAAGCCACCCCCCTCTCGCTCACTGGAGACAACCGTTAACACCCGGGTCCTCCTACGAACATAAAAGCCCCCCTATAGACGTGGAAGCCCTCCCCTTCCACCCTGACCGGGCATGGAGAGAGAGGAGAAGAAGAAGGAGAAGAGGGAGGGAAGAAAGAGAAGAGGGAGGGAAGAGAGAGAAGGAGAAAAGAAGAAGGAGAAGAGGGAAGAGAGAGAAGAGGAAGGAGAGAGAGACGAGAGAGAAGAGGAAGAAGGGAGAGAGGGAAGAGAAGAAGAAGAGATAGAGGAGAGGAGAAGAAAAAAAGGAGAAGAGAGAGGGAGAATAAGATGAGATAGAGGAGAAGAGAAAGAATGAGAAGAGGAAAGAGAGAGAAGAGGAAGGAGAGAGAGAAGAGAGAGAAGAGGAAGAAGGGAGAGAGGGAAGAGAAGAAGAAGAGATAGAGGAGAGGAGAAGAAAAAAAGGAGAAGAGAGAGGGAGAAGAAGATGAGATAGAGGAGAAGAGAAGAAGAGAAGGAGAGAGAGAAGAGGGAGAAGATGGAGGAAGAGGGAGAGGAGAAGAAGAAGAGGAAGGGAGAAAAAGAAGAGAGAGAAGTAGTGGAAGAGGAAGGAGAAGAAGAGGTAGCAAGAGGAGAAGAATAGAAGGAGAGAGAGAGAGAGAGTAGGAGAACAAGAGAAAAGAAGAAGAACAGAGAAAAAAATAGTGGAAAAGAAGGGGAAGAGAGAGGGAGAGGGAAAGAAGGAGAGGGAGTGGGAGTTGGTGGGCAGCTACAAGGAACCACACCCAGACCACCCTCTCAACGAAGGGCCCACCCAGCGGTCTTGCCCAACCAAACCGGTCAACCCGAAACCCATCAAGGTCCGGACTGCGCAATCTCTGCGAGGCGAATGGCTCCCAAGAGGAAAGTCGTGGGAAGCGTAGGTGCCCAAGCCACCGGTAATGCTGGAGGGCCAAGCGGGGCAGCCAACGCAACACACACGAATCAAGCCCAGGTTTACACACATGAAATGATAGGTTTTCTTCAATATCTCACATAAAATAATAAGCTTCCACCCAATCTAGTACATGAGCAGTTATCTAGGATTTATGGTTCGCGCCCGTGATTACAATAAACACATGAAATTATAGCTCCCGTTCGTAGCATGCAAATGCACAAATGCATGGAAATTTAGGCTTTCATGTACTTAAGCCACACAAATACTTGCATATTAAGATTAAAAAAGTCATCGACTAAATGTGAAGGGAGTTAAGGATCGTAGATTGTGTCAGTTTATTCAACGACCCTTGTGCACGGAAGATGAGTTTGATGGCAAAATTCTACATAGCATCGCACTAAGAGAGGATGGAAAGAATGTATGACAAGTCTTGCAATATGTTTAATGTGTTTTAAGATTACCAAGTATGTTAAAAGACGTGCAAGAAATCGAGGATTCACAACTTGGAACCCTAGGATAAAACCCAAGGGGAAGAGAGATTCAAAAGAAGTTGAGTGATTAAACACACGTGCTTGTGAGTTGTTTTTAAGGATCTTGTCTTAGATTATTGGAAGTGGATATCCTCCGGGTTTAAGCTAGGCTAGTAAGCTGACTCTAAATGGAATGTTGATCAAGGCTTATGCTTGGTTGTTTTGAAAAGGATATTTCTAAGTGAATTGACCGGTTGCCTTGGTAAGAGGAGATCCTACTAAGGACAACAAAGTGATTGCTTGATGTAGAAAATGATATTTTCTTGATTGGAAATGAAAGGAATGTTTTTCCTAGAAATTGTTACTATGTTGGTTGCTTCAGCTGTGGTTGATTTCCTAAAGGAATAATTAAGGAAGGATGGCGCTAGCTACCCCCGCGAACCGCCAAACCCTAACCAATGGGGTTGTGAATCCACGTCGAGAATGTGGACCGACCCACCGCGAGAGGTCTCTCCGTGGAAATCACTTGGCGTAGGAGGACGCTTGGGTGCCAGTGGGGGCTCTGGCCATAAATCTCAATGCCTCCGGGCCCTACACAAGTATTCTACGTGACTCAGGATGGGATCTCGACGCCTTGATACTAGTTACAAGGCGGAATCTTGGAAGGATAAACCTTCGGGTTTTATTACCGAAAGACGGAAGGATTTTTATGTGGAGGCAGAAAGGAGCACTTTATCCTCCAGTATGGGCAGGAGACATACATTAATCCAAAGAGAAGTTAAGGAAGTGTTTGATCTTGTTTTAACCTGTCTTCGTGTCTGTGGCCTAAATTACATAAAGGAACCTGTGACTAATGGGTTAATAAAGGAAGCTGCTTTTATGTATCAAGTATAATGTGGTAGGTAATTAGATAACTAAAACAACCCTCGAGGGAAGTGAGGTGGATGCGACCAATGGGTCTATCCTACGGAAGGGTGGTCTCGGTTAGCCGAGAGCTTTCCTCAAAGAAGATGTTAACGGGGAATGTTCAGCCTATGACTTTAGACAATGTTGACTAGGAACCTGGACTTCAGGTCGATCCTAGTGGGAACGGCCAGATAAGTTCCGTTTGCAGGGCAGACTCGAGAGACCCTAGTTGACAAACCCTGTGTAATTCCTTGGGAGTGCCAGGCGGCGTCCTCTAGATTGATCTCTCGATGGGCTGCTAAGACGTGTCCCGCAATTTGAGGGGTGGGCACATTACATTTTCAATCTTTGTTATAGCATCTATTCTAGCTTATAATGGCTCTAGTTTCCATGCAAATCCTATATAAAGATGAAAAAGCTTTTTAATTATCCTACAAAATGCATGAAGTGTACAGATATGGGCATTCACTAAAGGAATATATAAGATTGGCTTAAATTATGGATCCTTGTTGTGCCTAGGGGGAGCTCTATTCCAATTGCTTGAGTTCAACTCTTTGGCTGGGGAGATCTAGAGTTGGCTCCCTTTGCTACATTGTACATACATGAGAGCGGAGTTTTGAGCCCGGGATGTGCCTAAAATTTGCCAAAAAATCTGAAATTTAGGGAAAAAACATTTAACTTCGAAGGCGGCGGCTGCAGCTAGGACGATTTTAAGCACCAAGTGAAAGATGACTTTTAAAAGGCACCCGAGTGACACTTGTGGATTTTTGATAATTTTTTCGACTGCAGTGCGGGATGCCAGGAGTTGCTAGTAAGTGCGGGATGTCAAGCTAGACGCCCAAGATTTTTCAGAGCTCGAATCGGATGCAGGACGGAGAAATGGCCACAAAATTGGCAAGATATGAAAAGGTAGACCAAAGTTTGGCCAAAAGGGGTGGTGCCTTTTGGAGCCTTGGACCCCCCCCCCCCAAAAAAAAAAAATTATGATCAAGATGAAGGAAAAACGTGGGATGTAGGCGTGGAGATATGGCGACAGGCAGCGCCAAAAAATGCGCTTGATGATCATGGAGATGGAGTATGCAGGCTGTGAAGAACCTATGATCATGGAGATGGAGTATGCGCTTGATGATCATGGAGATGGAGTATGCAGGCTGTGAAGAACCTATGCAATGGATGATACCCCTGATCTTCTCTCCCTTTGCTGGTCTTATCGTCGTCCTTCGCTCATGGAATGATGGACTGAATGAAGAGAACCAGATCTAGTCTCTCTCTCTCCTCCCTCTCTCTCCTCTAAAGGGTTGTTCCTGCGTGTAAGAGGAAATGAAGAGAATGGTGAAGGAAAGATTGTTCGGTTGGGACCGGATTGCTTCCGGGTTGATGTAGACATGAAGATTGTTGATTGTGAAGATGCTGAACATTGAACGTGGGCTGACCCATAGTCCTGCAGCAAAACCAAAATCCTGAAACACGAAACCTAAGCGGTAATTCAATTTTTATAAAGAAAAATGAGTTTTTATGATATTTGATTGATGAAACATTGTTCCCATAGGTCAATATTCATAATGATGTTGTTTTGTATGAGTTTCAATAGTTTATAATTTGAAAATCAGAAAATCATAAGTGATATGGCTGCAATTAATGTTATAAAACCCGAAAAACACGCATTTAAGGGGTAAAAATGGGGTTTTTGCAAAATAAATGGGAAACATGAGACATAACGCCTACAAAACCTAAAATTTTGCTGTCAAGGAACCTAAGGGCCACAGCCCACAATCAATCTTAATTTTTAGCCATTTTTTCATTGAAGAAAATAGAGGAAAAATACCAAAAAATGGTGAAAATGGATTTTAAATGGGAGAAAATTAGGAAACAGTAAAAGGAAAATTTCAAAGAATTACATGTGTGTTTATGCAGCGTATAATGAAGATAAAGCACGAGGTTGGCCTCGGTTTACCCTTGTTTCTATGTTTTCGTTCATGTTTATCGCTTTCTTTGTAAGGAAACACACATAAAACGACCATTTCACCTATTAACGAATGCAAAACATTAAACGGCAGGGTGAGAGGGGAGGTTGAGCGTCAAAATATAAACTAAAATCTAGTTTATGTGTTGCATCATGCCTATAGAATGTTGTTTTAAAATAAAGGGAAAGGCAGCATGAGCGTAAGGCTCGGTGTCTTTTCTCTTTGCAGCACATAAACGCTAGTATGGAAATCATGAAAAGAATGGTTTCGCACGATGCACAATGCTGATTTTCTTCTGTTTATGCACAAAACCGTTCTCGTTATGCACTATGCATAGTTCATGGTATCAACGGAAAAGCTCCTGGACTGCATAGCACTTGTTTTCTTAGGAATTTGAACGATTGAGAGCATAAGGTTATCCCTTGCCATAGGATAGAGGGTCGGTTTCCTAAGGGACTGTTAAGTAAGGGCACATGGTATCTCCTGGAAATACGAGAAATATAAAAGAGTGGAGTGTGTTCGTTTGTTTTATATATTGAGCAGTGCATCAAGGGGCTAATCCCTGCGATGTAGGAGAGCTACAGTGGGGCCGCGGTGTTTCTACCGAGAGGTTGCCTCCATGTATGTGATTATCATGATATTTATTGCCAGTGTGTATGGGTTCTCCCTCTGAGGAGTACTTTATAGGAAGGGAAACATTGGATTACAAAAGTACAAAAACTATAAATGCATAGATTAGGCTTTAGGACAGTTTGTCCTTTAGCAGCAGATAGACACTCCTAGTCCGCGAGGCTATGAGGGTGTGTTTGTCTGTTATGAGTATGAGGTCCGGCTAGTGCCATAGCCAGTGCTGGCCCATTTTAGGTCCCATCAGTGGTGCGTTTTGCCTAGGTCCCATCAGTGGTGCGTCTGCCGGGAGCTACCAACAAGTGGTGGTTCCCGAATCTAGGGTTTTTAGGGACCAAAAAGTTAGTTTATGTCCTCTGACAAGGACCGTCAAGCCGAAATACAAAAAGAAAAATGTGCTGAGAGGGCTAGATGGCTGTTAGAGATCATAAGTTGCTATTCTCCTCAAAGGAGTAGCCCAATACGCATAAGTGTTGAGATGACAAGCTCAACACATGCGATCATTGATGATGGACCGCCTGATTAGATGGGTCCACACGTCTACACTTAGCAAGTCGGTATTCATTATGACTCTCACATGGCCACTGACTCATTACTTATTACATTCAGGTTGTTACACCTATTTACAGCTGGCATAGTTATAACGCCAGTCGACTAGTGTAGTCAGTTATGCATTGTTTGATTTAGTAGGCCACTTTCCTTTATGTTGTATCTTATCTATACTTTGTGTGCATTGTAAAGTGTGTGAAAGAAGAAGAAGAAATCAGCAAGAAAACGTTTTGGCCTCCATCTCTCTTCTTGTCTCTTGAGTGAGCTTCTCCTTGTGCATTCTGAGTGTGTTCGGCGCAACATCTTGAGCAAGTCCCCCCACCACGCGATTCTTGACATGGTATTAGAGTCGCACCACTGAGAGAGGCTGAATTTGAAGGCTGAAGCAAAGGAGAAGAAGCAAGGTTTCAGCAAGCAAGCCACGGGTAAGAAGCTCTCCCATCCTTCCACTCTTCCTCTTGGATAGTGCCTGCGGAGGCACCGGAAGCAGGGTTGAGCAAAAATCTCAGATTGCAGTGAGATTTGGTGTGCGCGAAGAGCGCTGTGTATTCTGCAGATAAGCACTTCGATTGTATTGACTGAAAGTGGGTGCGCAGGTTACAAATGTCAGATCTGTAAGTTCAAAGGTATTTACCAGCAAGTTAATACAAGGTTTATCTGCAAACAGGTTGCAGATTGCATGTATTATTGAGCAGACAGTGAAAAAGGCTGTCTGGTGTATTGCTGTGCACTACAGGTCGAGGGTTACAGAAAATTTGCTTGCTGTTGATATTAATTTTGTGATAATGAGAGAGAACAGTGGAAGCCCCATCATTGAGAAGCTCGACAAGAACAACTACCCTTCATGGAAGTTCCGTGTCACGAACTTCCTTATTGGAAAAGGCCTCTACGAGTTTGTTTCAGGTGGAGAAAAGGAGCCGAAGGTGGGTGATCCTCCAACTGTAGAAGAGACAAAGGCACGAAGGAATGGAATGCAAAAGATAAAAAGGTCATGTATTGGCTGTCTACAGTAATTGACAATAATATGCTAGGACATATTAGAAATGCAGAGAATTCATATGCAGCTTGGACCATACTTGAAAGTATGTTTTCTGTAAATACAAATGCACGAAAGATTCAACTCAAGCAAGAGTTGAATACATTGAAGAAAGGGAAGATGTCTATCAATGAGTATGCATTGAAGGTAAGGAGCATTGCAGATGCCTTGGCAGCGATTGATGCAATGCCTGATGATGATGATTTGGTGTCGTCTACCTTGGGTGGACTTAACAATGAAAAGGCTTGGAAGTCTTTTGTAACTTCCATATATGTCAGAAATCCATTTCCAGATTTCGATGAGTTGGTCTCCCTTATGATCACTAAAGAGATCAACATGCAGAGTGAGACATCTGAAAGAAGTGGTGAACAGGTCCAGGCTTTCTACTCCAGTTTAGGAAGGGGACGTGGTAGGTTCTCCTCAAGAGATCGTGGTATAGGATGTGGTAGTGACAACCATCAAAACAGATTGAACCAGCAATTTGGCGATATGCAGGTTTCAGGAGGTCGTGGTAACTTTAGAGGCAGGGGGAGCTTTAGAGGAAGAGGTGGATGGCAGAACAGAGGTTCTAACAACTCCGGTATTGTGTGTCACCATTGTGGCAAAACAGGTCATATTGCAGCCCAATGTTATGCTAAGAAAGATGATATCCGCAGTGGTAAGTTGCAGCAAGGAAACTATGCATCATCTTCACAACAGAATGAAGACAAAAATGAACGTCTGTTTGTTATGCAGGATATGATGAATACTGTTACAGGAAAGGGAACACATGATGATGTTTAGTATGTTGATTCAGGTGCATCCAATTATATGACCAGCCATGCAGAATGGTTTGGAGAGATGCAGAATTTGCAAAATGCAGGTTATGTGCAGACGGGTGATGATTCGTGCCACCCAATTTCACACATTGGAAAAGTTTCCTTGTCCTTGCATGATGGTAAGACAAAGAGTCTTTCAGATGTATTACATGTGCCATCTATTACAAAGAACTTGGTGTCAGTGGGTCAAATGGTAGAGCAAGGGCTGCAGGTGAGATTTAATGCAAAGGGATGCTTTGTAGAAGACTTCAATGACAAGTGCAGGTTAGTTGCAAAGGGAAGTAGAGTTGGACGTATGTTTACTCTGGATGTTGGAATTCCTACTATGAATGCTGCTATGTATGCTAAAGGAAAAGGTGTTGTTGCAGATATTGAAATTTGGCACAAACGCATAGGACATGCAAATATACAAAGGCTGAAATTAATGCAGTCCAAAGGGTTGGTTATAGGTTTGCCTACATTTAGAGTTGCAAAATTTCATAAGGTATGCGAAGCATATCAGTTTGGTAAGCAGGCAAGATAACCCTTTTCACATGACAGAGATGTAAGCAGAAATATCCTTGATGTTGTGTATACAAACATTTGGGGGCCTACACAAAATGTATCTCTTGGAGGAAGTTCATACTTTGTCACATTCATTGATGATTGTTCTAGAAAGCTGTGGTATATTTTATGAAGGAAAAGAGTGAAGCGTTTGAGCACTTTAGAACTTTCAAGGCTGCAGTTGAAAGAGAAACAGGCTTGAAAGTAAAGTGCTTGAGGTCAGATGGAGGGGGAGAGTACCTCTCGAATGAGTTCAGTGATTTTCTGAGGTCTCATGGGATAAAGAGACAGTTCACATGCAGATATACCCCACAGCAAAATGGGATTGCAAAAAGGAAAAACAGGCATATTGCAAAAGTTGCATGTGCCTTGATTGGCTGAAAAGAATATGCCTAAGCATTTTTTTTCTGAGGCTGTTCATACTGCTGTTTATATTATGAACAAAACCCCCACAGCTGCAGTTCATGGTATGACCCCCGAAGAATGTTTTACAGGTAAGAAGCCTGATGTCTCACACTTGAAAGTGTTTGGCTGCATTGCGTATGTTCATGTGCCAGATGAGTTGCGGAAGAAACTGGATCCAAAGGCTGAAAAGTGTGTCTTTATTGGATACTCTTTAGAGCAGAAAGGGTATCGCTGTTACAACCCTGTCACATGTAAGTTCAGAGTGAGCAGGGATGTCATCTTTGATGAAATGAGCAGTTGGTATGCATCTAGTGGTGATGCATTGGATGATGATGATGATCATGACACTCATGTGCAGGCTGAAAAGCAAGAATCACGAACTCTTAGTGGACCAGAGACATCATCTGGTAGTCCTTGGTCTGGGAGACTAAGGAGTAGCTCTACATCTTCAGGTACATCTAGTAGCACTACAGGTAAAGACAAAGGAAAGAATAAAGTATCAGATGGCATTGATGCAGTTCTTGATGGAGACTCCAGTGGCTCAGAGAGCTTGGATGATGAGCTTGGCATTCCTTCAATGAGGACTCCAGGTGTACAGAGAGCACATGTTAATGCAAAGACTCCATTGAGTGATCCAATGGTACGCAGGTCTAGCAGGGTGAGATACCATGTTAAAAGATTTGGTTTTGAAGGTTATGCAGCTCACCATTATGATTATATGGTGAAACTAGTTGAGGATGTTGAGTCTACATGTTTTGAGGAGGCTGTTAGTCATGCTCATTGGGATGCAGCAATGGATGAGGAGATGGCTGTATTAGAGGCCAATAAGACTTGGGATCTAGTATCATTGCCGAAGGGAAAGAAAGCTATTGGATGTAAGTGGGTTTATAAGATTAAGCACAATGCAGATGGTTCTATTAGCATGTACAAAGCTAGGCTGGTTGCAAAAGGCTATGCCCAGACATATGGCATAGATTATGATGAAACCTTCAGTCCAATTGCTAGGATGGCAACTGTCAGATGTGTGATTGCTTTGGTAGCAGCCAAAGGTTGGAGGTTGCAACAAATGGATGTGAAGAATGCCTTCTTGCATGGTGATTTGCAGAAAGAAGTGTATATGGATCAGCCAGCAGGTTATGAAGATTTAGAGCATCCCACGTATGTGTGCAGGTTGAAGAAGGCACTCTATGGGCTTAAGCAAGCACCTAGAGCGTGGTCTTACAATATCAGAGAGTATCTTGTCAATATTGGCTTTTATGTTTCTGATGCTGATCACTCACTTTATGTGAGAAAGGGAGATGCAGGTTTGGTCATCATAGTCATCTATGTGGATGACTTGATTATTACAGGTGATAGTGATAGTGGGATTGATGAAGTCAAGGACTTTTTGAAGAAGAAGTTTGAGATGAAGGATTTAGGTGAGCTAAGGTACTTCCTTGGCATTGAAATGATCAGATGTGATGATGATATATGGCTGTCCCAAAGACAGTATGGCTTGGATATGTTGTCCAAGTATGGTATGACAGCATGCAAACCACTTTCAGTCCCGTTGGAGCAGAATGTAAAGTTGAGTGCTGATGTTGGGGATGAGATAGAAGACCCTACTATGTTCAGGAGGATAGTGGAGAGTTTGATCTACATGACCATTACAAGGCCAGACTTGAGCTACGATGTTGGTCTTGTGAGTCAGTTTATGCAAGTACCTAGAAAGCCACATTTGGATGCAGTCAGACGCATATTGAGATATGTGAAGTCCACATTACATTATGGAATTTTCTATGAGGCAGGTACAAATGTACAGGTGTTTGGATACACAGATGCAGATTGGGCTGGTAGTATGTCTGATAGAAGATCTACCAGCGGATACATGTTCTCTCTTGGTAGTGCAGCAGTTGCTTGGAGCAGCAAAAAGCAATCTACAATTGCTTTGTCGAGTACAGAGGCTGAGTATAGAGGTGTTGTTGTTGCAGCATGTGAGGTAGTATGGCTGCAAAAGTTATTGGCTGATTTAGATGTGGAGGTGGAAGGTATAGTTGTCATTTATTGTGACAACATGAGCAGTATACAGTTGGCTAGGAACCCTGTGTTCCATGCGAGGACAAAACATATTGAGGTACACTACCACTTTGTGAGAGAGAAGGTACTAGCAAGTGAGATTGACTTGGTGTATGTCAGCACACAGGATCAGATAGTTGACATTTTCACGAAGGCATTGGGTACAGAGAAGCTTCAAAAGTTTCGAAGCTTACTTGGAGTTGCAGAGATGCAGTTGAGCTTGAGGGAGAGTGTTGAGATGACAAGCTCAACACATGCGATCATTGATGATGGACCGCCTGGTTAGATAGGTCCACACATCTACACTTAGCAAATCGGTGGTCATTATGACTCTCACATGGCCACTGACTCATTACTTATTATATTCAGGTTGTTACACCTATTTACAGCTGGCATAGTTATAGCGCCAGTCGACTAGTGTAGTCGGTTATGCATTGTTTGACTTAGTAGGCCACTTTCCTTTATGTTGTATCTTATCTATACTTTGTGTACATTGTAAAGTGTGTGAAAGAAAAAGAAGAAATCAGCAAGAAAACGTTTTGGCCTCCATCTCTCTTCTTGTCTCTTGAGTGAGCTTCTCCTTGTGCATTCTGTGTGTGTTCGACGCAGCATCTTGAGCAAGTCCCCCTACCACGTGATTCTTGACAATAAGAAGCAATGATCTTAGTAACCCAACTACTGCACATAGTCCTTTAGGTGCAGGAGGAAGCGTAAGTTCTTCCTCTCTTCCACCAAGTCAACCCACTTCAAGTGGGGGTGTGATTCCATCAGTTCAAACTCCTAGTGTCAAATCCGATTGTCGTCATGGCACAACCCATTGCAATTCCTGCAGGGACACCAAATTTTCCAGCTTTAGGAGTTCCTTTGCCCATTTTCAATGGGTTAGCTGAAGAAGATGCGGAGTTTCACATTTGTGAATTCCAAAGATTGATGTTTAATTACCGCATCCAAGATGAGGGACATCTTATGATGTTCTTTAACATGACATTAAAAGAAAGGGCTGCAGTATGGTATCATAGCATAGAGACTGGAACCATAACCACAATTGACCAATTTTATGCAGCTTTCTAAGGAGAATATGCCCCTGAAAGAGGTGGCCAATACTGGTTGTGTGTTTTGAATGTAAGGCACCAAGACCCGTATGAGAATGTGAAAGCCTATGCCAAGAAGCTTAAGGAAGTGTTTCGTAAGTTACAAACTTACATTCCTATTCCGTCGGCTGCTCAATTGCAATACTTCTTGCATGGATTGGATTTCAATATTCAGGTACAATTGAGCAGTGTGGCTTTAGTTGATATAGACACCGCCATCATGCAGGCCGAAGGAGTAGAAGCATGATTACAAACGGCCTACTCCTCTCGAATAAATCTTAATACGGGTTTAGTACCTGGAGGAAATCTACCATTGACAAATGGAAGTCAAGGGATGCCTATGACTAATCCTAATGTGGGAGAGGAAGCATGGTTCAAAATGTACCTTTGCTGCGGGCTCCTCCAAGTGTGACTATGCCTATGGCTAGTCAGTTGGTTCCACCAAATGTTGGAGGCCAAGTTTCGAACCCTAATGTTGTTCCTGTGAGTCAACAACCAATGGCCAATCAAATTGTTAGGCCAATGGAATGACGTGTAGACGATCAAGGCTATGAGTCGAGTGCATCTAATGTCCTTGGCAAAGTTAAGGATATGATGAAGCACTATACTGACATGATTTCTGAACAATATCGGCAAATAGTTGTTGACGTCAATTTCTTAAAGAAACAGCAGAATCTGATAGGGAGTCGACGCCCTGAAGAGGATGGTCCCTCAAGATTCAATTGTAAGTGGTGTGACAGACAACATTTCCCTAGAAACTGTCCAAATGTTAAATGTGATATTTGTGGAAAGTCGATCCATTTAGCCGCTACCTGTTGGAGTAAGATTAGTTCCCTCCAACAAGGGAGTAAACAGCCAGGTCCAGTTAATCATAGAGCGCAAGGTAATAACCTCCAGCAAAACGATGGACCAAGACAAATACTACAAAGGGGAAAGACCACTATAGAGGAGTTGCCACAAGGCAATGGAGTTAGCCTTATCGAGGCTTTACGCGTCAATGTTGCTGAAACTCCTAATCTACGAGCCATGACAAGAGGCCAAAAGGCAAAAGAGGGTGATAAAGATAATGCAAAATCGGTCGAGGGAAACCCTAAGCAAGGGGATAAGGGGACGCAAGTCCTGAATCTTGGCATGGAAGGTGGACCTCTAAGGCCTATTGACAAGAAAGTCGATCCTAAGAAGGATGAGGAAGTGCCAAGAAAGAAGGCAAGAGCTAAGAAAGAAGCACCAAAACCGGTCTCGAGACCAAAAGAAACGATTTTGATTTGGCAAGTTCTCTTTGCCAAGTCAAACCAGATGTAAACCTCTTACAGTTGATTAAATTATCTCCAGGAGTATGCAATGAATTCAAAAAGATCCTGTGTATTGAGTATATTGTAGAACCTTTGGGCATAGCATGAGTAGGGGAAGATTAGTTTGATCATGCTGAAAAGAATTGCCCTAGGGTTCTAGCATATGTGGATGGAATATTAGTAGAGCATGCCATCGTAGACACTAGGTCCTCCGTCAATATCATGAGTTCAGAGTTGATGGAGAGGTTGGGTCTAGGCATCCAAAAGGATAGCTCGACCCTTCTTAGAATGGCTGATGATAGTCTAAGGCAACCAAAAGGTTGCGTTACCAAAGTCCATGTTACAGTCGCTAATGTAGAATGCTTCTTGGACTTCAGGGTGATAAGATTTGCAGGGCGTCCTAGCTATCGAGTCTTGCTAGGTAGGCCTTGGATCTTACGAACAGACTCTCAAGTCGATATACCCACCGGTCGAGTGGTTCTAGGTAGAGGTGCTAATCGAGTAATAGTCGATGTTGACCCTGAGTCTCCGCAGAGTGAGAGAGCTCTTTTATCCTCTACTGAATTAGTGACAGCATATGATCCATCTGGTAGTGAGACATCATCCAATGACGAATCTAAAGAGGGGTCCACTACAGAGGATATTTATCAGATAACTATAAATGAGCCGATAGAGCCGCAAGATAGGATAAGAGACGCGGATGTGATTGAGTTGGACCTTGGCACGCCAAATGATTCGCAGCCAATTAAATTAGGTTCCATGCTCAGTTCAACAGAAAGGGAGGACTATGTGTCCTTGATTCAAGAATTCCGTGATATCTTTGCTTAGAGTTATGATGAGCTGAGAGGCATTCCTCCCAACCTGGGTGTTCATACTATTCCTGTAAAAGAAGGCAGTCGTTCCTGTGCATCAGAAAGTAAGGCATATGCCTTTTGAATTGAGGGACGGGCTGTTTGAGGAGCTACAGAAGTTAAGAAAAGCTGGTTTAATCTTCCCTGTAGAGCACACAGAATGGTGTTCACCAGTTATTATCAGGAAGAAGAAAAATAACCAGATCTGACTATGTGTAGATCTTAGGGAGCTGAATAAGCAGACGGTTAAGGATTACTATCCATTGCCATTTATTGACCAGATTTTGGATCAATTAGCAGGTAGGAAAATATATTCGTTTATGGATTGCTTTGCAGCGGTGGCAATTGCAGAAGAGGACAAGTTGAAAACAACTTTCATTACTGTCTTTGGTACTTTTGCATACCATGTTATGGCCTTTGGTTTGTGCAATGCACCTGGATCATGGCAACGAATAGCGGACAAGACCTTTGGTGACATTTTCCCAGATGAGTTGAAAGTATTTATTGATGACTTGGGGGCAGCCACTGTAAGGGAAAGGATGTTGATTATCTTAAGAAAATTCTTTGAGCACTGCAGACAATTCTGTATCGCTCTTAACCCATGGAAGTGTGTCTTTGGAGTGCCTTATGGGCTATTGCTAGGCCATGTGGTCAGTTCAGTAGGGATAGCAACTGACCCTAAAAATATTAAGGTTATAGTCACTATGAGTCCACCACGCACTCCGAAAGAGGTACATAGCTTTTTATCATCGATAGGGTACTATTGGAGGTTTATAAATGCCTTGGTGGAAAGGACGTTGCCATTAACAAATTTATTATCCTTTAGCCATCTATTTGAATGGAGCGACCCTTGTAAGGTAGCTTTCGAGGATGTGAAACAGGAGCCAGTAAAAGCACCAGTTTTAAAAGCACCCAAAAGAGGCGAGGTATTTTACATATTTTCAGCAGCCCAGCCACCATGCATAGTATCAGCTTCTGTTTAGCCCAAATCTGGGAGGAAAAGTGGTATCATCCGATAGCTTTTGCTAGTCGAAAATTGGGCATTTTAGAGATCAACTATACCTACATGGAGAAGTTGTGCCTTGCGATGGTCTTTGTGACTAAAAAATTCAGGCATTACATCCTCTATGAGAAGGTAGTTTTCTATACGAAGGCGGAAGGGCTTAGATTGCTTATGAACAAGCTGCAACCGCCTAATTGTCTGGCAAAGTGGTTAATCACTTTGTAGGAGTTCGATTATGAGATTAAGAGTAAGCCACCGAGGTTGCAGGGTATTGTGGAATGCCTTGTGGATTTCGGGGAGCCGAAAGAGACTTTGGCTAAAGGAAGTGATATTGAAGAAATGTTTAAAATTGATACAGCTTCTATCCCATCTTGGTATGCTGCTATCACGCATTATCTATCAATAGGAGAGGCTGGAGCCGGTTTGTCAAAAATAGAAAAGAGAAAAATCAGACAATAGGCTTTGAAGTTTTCCTTGATCGTAGGAACAGTATATCAACAGGGTGTTGATGATATCTACTGCTGATGTGTGATGCCTGACGAGGTTCCTTTCATCTTGGAAGAGTGTCATGATTGTGCATGTGGAGGGCACTTCACTGGATGGTTGACGGCACAGAAAGCTTTAAGAGCCGGATATTGGTGGCCGTCCATCTTCCAAGATTCCTTTGAGTATGTTAAGAGATGTGATACCTGTCAAAGACATGATAGCAGAGAGAATAGGAAACGCCCACTTACGCCTATCATGTCTATCCTTCTATTTGAGAAGTGGGGCATTGACTTTGTGGGTCCTATCACCCCGTCGTCTACTACTCACAAGAGGTACATTATAGTAGCAACTAATTATTTTACAAAATGGTCAAAAGCGTGGGCGACAAGGCAAGACAATGCAAAAGAGACTGCAAGTTTTCTTTTAGAGCAGATTATCTGCCGTTTCGATCCACCGAAGGAACTAGCGTCGGATCGTGAAATCTACTTTTTGAATAAAGTGATCAAAAGCTTGACTGAAGCTTGGCAAATCAAGCATAATAAAACGACCCCCTATAATCCGCAAGCAAATAGGCAAGTCGAAAGTACTAATAAGCAGCTTGTGTGAATCTTGTCTAAAATAGTCTCTGAGAAGAAACGAGACTGGGACATGAAGTTGTATGTGGCAGTATGGGCGTACAATACAACATTCAAGCAAGCTACTGGCCATACTCCATTTAAGTTAGTTTATAGGGAAGAGTGTGTGTTACCCCTCGAAATCGAGTTGCCAACCATACAGTTTGCAATTAACCACTCTTTGGGAGATGAGGATGCACTCTTTGAACGTTTCATGACCATAGCCCACCTGGATGAACTGAAATTGCAGAGCTTATTACATCAGGAGGTAGCTAAACATCGGATGAAGCAGTTGCATGACCTTAAAGCAAAGAAGTATACCTTTAAAAAAGGGCAATTAGTTGCGCATAGGGAGTTGTTTCCAGGGAAGCTGGAACCTAGATGGGATGGCCCCTACAAGATTGTCAGGATAGGGAAAAATAGGTCTACGGCTCTATTAGCTGATCTATAGGGAGTAGAGTTTAAAAATAAGGTTAATCTTAATAAGATTAAACCTTATTATTTTTGAGTATGCTAATATAGAAAAATGCATTGCAGGTCCATGCTGGGGTTGATTTGAGACATGCAAAGGAGCTTAAAGCTGGTTGATGGGGCAGTTAATTCCTTATTTGGAGCACCCATATCTGGAGCAGAGATACCATTAGGGGAAACTTATCTAGTGGAGCAAAGGATACAAAGTGATTGAGCAAGAAGACGGAACCTTTGTGTGGGCGATCAAAGTCTTCTGCCATCACTGCTTACGAATGTTGACAAGTATCCCTGTTGAGTTCAATGAAGAAGGTGGGATGGAGCCGTCAGTTCATCCTCTCAACATGCTAAATTTTGACTATCATAATTACGAATAGAGTAGTTCGTGATGGCAGGCTGTGTAAACCCATTGTGGACGTACACATTATATTTTGACGGAGCATCCAGGGGCCCTAATAGAAAAGGGAGTGTTGGAGTAGTAATCTGAGATCCCCAATGTAGAGTTACGATGAAGTTAGCTGCTTATCTCGGGTAGGATTCACTAACAATATGGCGGAGTATAAAGCCTTGATTATGGGACTGCATATTGCCAAGCAAGGTGGTATTCGGCGGTTGTTAGTAAAAGGGGATTCCCAGTTGATTTTGAATAAGCTAGATAGGACATACACAGTGCGGAATCCCATTCTTTGTATGTATCATTGAACTGCGATGACCCTACTTGAGGAGTTTGAGAGAGTGTCTTTTCAGCTGATTCCACGTTACTGGAATCAGTTTGTGGATTCATTGGCAAATCTTGCTTATGAAGAAGACCTTTTCTTCAACTGTGGTCCTAGTTTGGATATTGCTATCAATAATGAGACAGGACCCGGTCGCTTGTGGGGAATGTTATCAGAGCATGCAATATATGGCAGGCGATGGTTAATATGGGTGATGCAAAGAGTAGCCGAGACTAATCTATCTTTTTTATCCTGGACCCATAGGTTAATTAGACAACATGTTATGCGTACACCTCTTGCTATATACGTAGGAGGGATGGGTCATAACCTTATGCATTTAGTTTAGGGCTGTAAGCCCTATTTTTCCTCCTTGGAAAGGAGCATATTATTGTATATCTGTACTATTTCGGGGAGGGATGTGTAGGTGCTATTCTGTTCTATTTCGTTAGGCCAAGAGGGCCGATCAGTTTTTTGTAGTAAAGTGTTTTATTTCATTAGGCCAAGAGGGCCAGTTGTCTGTTTAGTACAGGTGCAGTTAATGGTTTCTTGTTTTAGTTATGTGCTAGACAGGTTCAAAGAAGAGCTTGGAAGGAGCCTATGTCGCATGGAAGCTTCTCGTGGCCCTATCCAGGTGATATCTCTCCTTTATAAGTACTGTGTTTTTATGCTATATGTGTCTGTGTACTTGTAGGGGATTTTCTTTTCTTGTGGGGAACCGGCGTCCAAGGCATGAAGTCCCACGTTTAGGTTAGGTATGTCTGAGAGAGGTCTGAGTAGTCGTTGCCTCCTGTAAAGACATTGCCAAGCCTTAAAAGACCTATTTTAGAAGGTAGTCCTAGTGACCCTGTTATGCTAGCCTGCTAGGCAGCCATTCTAGGAGTTCTTGTTAGTTGTGAGGTAGTTAAAGAAGCTTGCCAAAGGAAAAATAATGATGATAGAGAGAAAGTAAAAACCCTGAATATCTCAAAGAAAATAAATATATACAGAGGTGTGTAAAAAGGGGTTCTAACCCCCTATAAAAATAGAAAAGAAAATAAAGGAAAATTTATAAGCCGTTGATCATCGCCTTGCGGAGGCCTGGTAGGTTCTTGGGGACGAGTCCGACCCGGGGCCGATACCTTGTCTTCCTAGGAGTGGCGTCTTGCTGGAAAAGAAGAAAGTAAGGAAGGTTGGAGTGAAAATAAAAGTGAGCATCAGAAAAGGATTAAGTGTCGCCTTGCAAGGGCTTGGTAGGTTCTTGGGTACCGAGACAGTACTTGAGGCCGATGCCTTATTCTCCTTGGGTCACTACGCTCAGCTCCCTCCTTTTTACATGCCCGAGTATGGAAAAATAAAGAACCTAAAAGAAGAAATGTGCTAAAAGAAAATACTTCTTGATCAGGCTATAGGAGTCCTCGCCTAGTAGGAGCTCCTGGTTGTGTTGTCCTTAGTACAGTAGGCAGTTCAGACCACCACTTAGGGCGACCTTTTTGATCGTTCTTTTTAGTTTGGTCGTGTTGGAGCAGTCGGTTAGTGACTACCTTCGGACCTTCTATCAGATTATACTAGGCCTACTCCCTGTGGATGTCATGCCTTGGTTCTGTCAGGGGGTAGGGTGAGCATTGTGCTGTGTTTTAAGTATGTATCTATTTTGTATGAGCTTGATGCTTCCTTTGGTTGTTTTGTGCAGATCTGTTATGGGATTCGAGGGGCTGAGTCGCCCTATCCTGTGGTCACCAATGAGAGTGGAATTTTGAGCCCGGGATGTGCCTAAAATTTGCCAAAAAATCCACAATTTAGGGAAAAAATATTTAACATCGAAGATGGCGACTGCAGCTAGGACGATTTTAAGCACCAAGTGAAAGACGACTTTTGAAAGGCACCCGAGAAACACTTGTGGATTTTTGATAATTTTTTTGACTGCAGTGCGGGATGCCAAGAGTTTCTAGTCAGTGCAGGATGTCAAGCCAGACGGCCAGGATTTTTCAAAGCTCGAATCGGATGCAGGACGGAGAAATGGCCACAAAATTGGCAAGATATGAAAAGGTTGGACCAAAGTTTGGCAAAAAGGGATGGTGCCTTTTGGAGCCTTGGACCCCCCCAAAAAATTTTATGATCAAGATGAAGGAAAAACGTGGGATGTAGGCGTGGAGATATGGCGACATGCAGTGCCGAAAAATGTACTTGATGATCATGGAGATGGAGTATGCAGGCTGTGAAGAACCTATGCAATGGATGATACCCCTGATCTTCTCTCCCTTTGCTGGTCTTATCAACGTCCTTCGCTCATGGAATGATGGACTGAATGAAGAGAACTAGATCTAGTATTTCTCTCTCCTCCCTCTCTCTCCTCTAAAGGGTTGTTCCTGCGTGCAAGAGGAAATGAAGAACGGTGAAGGAAAGATTGTCCGGTTGGGACAATCTTTCCTGCATGCAAGAGGAAATGAAGAATGGTGAAGGAAAGATTGTCCGACCGGATTGCTTCTGAGTTGATGAAGACATGAAGACACGCAGTCCCACAGCAAAACCAATATCCCGAAACACGAAACCTAAGCGGTAATTCAATTTTTATGAAGAAAAATGAGTTTTTATGCCATTTGATTGATGAAACATTGTTCCCATGGGCTGAATATTCATAATGATGTTGTTTTCTATGAGTTTCAACCGTTTATAATCTGAAAATCAGAAAATCATAAGTGATATGGCTGCAATTAATGTTATAAAACCCGAAAAACACGCGTTTTAAGGGGTAAAAATGGGGTTTTTGCAAAATAAATGGGAAACATGAGACATAACGCCTACAAAACCTGAAATTTTGCTGTCAAGGAACCTAAGGGCCACAGTCCACAATCAATCTTAATTTTTAGTCATTTTTTATTGAAGAAAATAGAGGAAAAATACCCAAAAATGGTGAAAATGGCTTTTAAATGGGAGAAAATTAGAAAACGATAAAAGGAAAATTCCAAAAAATTACATGTGTGTTTGTGCAGCATATAATGAAGGTAAAGCACGAGGTTGACCTCGGTTTACCCTCGTTTCTATGTTTTCGTTCATGTTTATCGCTTTCTTTGTAAGGAAACACACATAAAACGACCCTTTCACCTATCAGCGAATGCAAAACATTAAACGGCAGGGTGAGAGGGGAGGTTGAACGTCAAAACATAAACTAAAATTTGGTTTATGTGTTGCATCATGCCTATAGGACGTTGTTTTAAAATAAAGGGAAAAGCAGCATGAGCGTAAGGCTCGATGTCTTTTCTCTTTGCAGCACATAAACGCTAGCATGGAAATCATGAAAAGAATGGTTTCACATAATGCACAATGCTGATTTTCTTCTGTTTGTGCACTAAAGCGTTCACATTATGCACTATGCATAGTTCATGGTATCAACAAAAAAGCTCCTGGACTGCATAGCACTTGTTTTCTTAGGAATTTGACCCACGATTGAGAGCGTAAGGTTATCCCTTGCCATAGGATAGAGGGTCGGTTTCCTAAGGGACTGTGAATAAGTAAGGGCACATGGTATCTCCTGGAAATACAAGAAATATAAAAGAGTGGAGTGTGTTCGTTTGTTTTATATGTTGAGCAACGCATCAAGGGGCTAATCCCTGTGATGTAGGAGAGCTGCAGTGGGGCCACGGTGTTTCTACCGAGAGGTTGCCTCCATGTATGTGATTATCGTGGTATTTGTTGCCAGTGTGTATGGGTTCTTCCTTTGAGGAGCAATTTATAAGAAGGGAAACGTTGGACTACAAAACTACAAAAACTGTAAATGCATAGATTAGGCTTTAGGACAATATGTCCTTTAGTAGTAGATAGACGCTCCTGGTCCGCGAGGTCGTGAGGGTGTGTTTATCTGTTATGAGCATGAGGTCTGACTAGTGCCATAGCCAGTGCTGGCCCATTTTAGGTCCCATCAGTGGTGTGTTTGCCTAGGTCCCATCAATACATTTAAGTGTCTTTAAGTCACCAAGTATGTGCCACTCAATCTTATAGTTCCTAAAACCTTTAACAAATAGCTATTCTCCTACTTGTTGTCTCTTAATAACGTTAATCATTGGTGTTCGATGAAAAACCCAATACAATATATAAAAATCCTCTATATCTACTTCAAATGCTCCTAGCCAGCAGATGTTGTATTCCGATTGAACACTGAATGACAGAGTGATTGTAATGATCTGATGAAAGTGCTCTATTCATCAAGGTAATAGAGAACCTCTCTAGTTTTTTACATTTTAGAATCTCACTTTTATCAAGTTTAACCACAAATCTAGCCACTCCTTTGCCTCTTCTAGTGACAAGTCATAGAATCTAATCATTAAGCATTTTAGGGTGGGCAAGTCAAGGAAAATATTGTTAAATTCATTGAATACAACTTCCTTTTTCTTGCCCTTGAAACTAGCCTTGATATGGAAAGACTCACCCAGAATCTCCATTACCTTGTCATTCACTCTCTGTCTAATAGTTCTAATCATAAATAGCCTTGGAAGTATGCAATTACATACTTGTCCTTGATTCATGTTTGACTATAAAAGCTAGAAAAGTTGTATATAAGCATCTCGACTAATACCAATATTATCTAGTGTCTTCTACACTAACTCAGTATCCAAAGAGATATCCTTTATAAATGATTCTAAGCATTGTTTCTTTGCCTTTTTAAATTTCTTCTTCTCCAAAATATCTTTTGAAACTATTGAAGGAAGAAGATGATAATAAAACTGAGATTCTTTGAAAGAATCTCTTTCACTTGCATTCGGTTGAAGAAGAGACCTAAAGAAAATCAACATCACAAATCAATACAATTAATTATAAACAAATTCATATTTCATATTTTTAAGGTGGAACTAAAATGTACCTTGCTGCTTGGATTCTTTTACTACAACCACCTCCTCCTGGTCTGAGACTCTCAATATTTCTAAGAGCCTTTTGTTGATTTCGAAGTCCTAAAATAGTTTTCTTTCATTGATAAGATTTGATGCGTTTTTCCAACAAATGAATCCTCTGTTGATAGCCTTCTAGCATCTACAGTAACTCATTGTTATGTTTCGGATAAAAGATGGTTCTCTAATTTGAGGACATCATTTTCTGCAACCAAGTTAAGTGTATAGCCTAGAAACCCATTATAACCATCACCAATGAACCTCAACAATGAAGAGCTATTATAGAAAGACGGAGTGCTATTTTTGCTAGGATCTTTGGGATATAGCCTACCATCTAAACAAAGATCAAGATTCTTCTTTCCTTCAAACCTGAGTATATGTTTCATAGACTCTGTAACGGTAATGGGTTTTGTTCTCTTCCTTATTGGTTCATACTCACTATCCAACTTAATATGAAGATGATAGAGAGGCATTTTACTAGAGCTACAGAGATCATTGGATGACTGATCCATAGCTAAGGATGTGATTAGAAGATTGGATTGAAAAAATATGCAAATTAGAAACAAGAAGGAAAACAAAGAAGAAACTAGTAAGAATGGGAAAGAAAGAAGAGAGTGAGAATGGAGGGAAGTAATCAAACATCGAACAAAATTCAAATTGAATATTAGTTTTCTCTTTAATGAGAATAAGTAAGATCTTTATTATGACAATCTTTGTCACCTTTATGGTGGCCTAGATTTCTAGGTTTGATGTGACCACGAGAATATTGCGACAATGATTTATTAATATTTTTTTATATATTTACTCACCAAAATATAAAAGTTTTTAAATATAAAAAAGGATTTTATTTCCTATAATATTTTTTCTCTCTAGGATCGCTTATAGGGCATTTTTGAGACCTCAAAACTCCCCTAATGATTACTAAAGGCAAAAGAAATGGTAGGATGTTTACATTGGATACAAAAATTCTAGCATTGAATGCTGCTATGTACTTACATGACAATGTTGCAATAAGGGACATTGAGATATGGCAGCAGCATAAGCAAGTTGTACTTGGACTCCCTAAATTCAAGCATGTGGAATTGGGACATGTATGTCAATCATGTCAATTTGGGAAGTAATCAAGGCTTCCATTTATGAGACATGTAAGCACTACTACTAGACCATTATAGCTTGTACATTCTAATATATGGGGACCCTCACAGAATGCATCTCTTAGGGAATCATGTTACTATGTGTCATTCATAAATGACTGTAGTAGGTACACATGGTTGTATGTGCTGAAGCATAAGAGTAGTGTCATGGATGCTTTTTAGGACTTCAAGAGACATGTGGAGAAAGAATTAGCTTGCTACATCTCATGCTTCAGATCTGATAGTGGTGGAGAATATGTCTCTAAAGACTTTGATCACTTCTTGGAAGCCCATGGGATAAAGAGACAACTGAGATGCAGGTACACACCACAACAAAATGGTGTGGTAGAAAGGAAAAACAAGGTGATCATGGAATCATCAGCTAGAGCCATGTTGAATGAGAAGAGCCTACCACCGTGGAGGCTGTAATGACTGCTATGTATGTCATGGATCGTACACCAACAATAGGGATACATGAAGTGACTCCTCATGAGAGGCTTTATGGGATAAAGCCTGACATTAGCTATCTTAAGGTCTTTGGATGTTTGGCATATATACATGTTCTAGATGAGACGAGGAAGAAGCTTGATCCAAAGGCAAAAAAGGCCATCTTTATTGGGTATGCACAAGATAGGAAGGCTTACAAATGCTACAATCCTTCTATTCATGAGACATTGGTCTCAAGAGATGTAGTATTTGATGAGCTAAAGTCACGGCATGAGAAGAAGACCATATTGATGAATGATGATGATGTTTGTCAGGAGACTTATGTACATGCATGTACAAATGAGAGTGCAGAAATTTCTAGGCCTTCTAAAGATGCTACTACATCAATTAGCTCTTAGATAGCTAGATTGAGGACTTCCGCATCTTTGTCCACTGGCATGGGTATGTCAGTGAGGGGGACAAATGTGGATAAATGCAAAGGAAAACTTGATGATGTTACAGGGCCACTCACCTGTGGTTATGATTCGCCTAGCACTGACAGCTTAAATAGTGAGTTTGGTATTCCATCAGTTGTGACTCTTGGTGTGAGACATAGATACATACCACCTCATGAGAGAGGAGAGTCTCATACTACACCTTAGTTGAGGAGATTAGAAAGAGTTAGAAAGCTTATGGATAGGCTTACATACAGTGGCTACACATTGAGGCACTATGCATATATGGTAAAAGTCACTAGCTTCAAGAAACCCACAAAGTTTTTTGAAGCTATTTTGGATTATCATTGGTGTAAGGCAATGGATGAGGAATATTCATTATTGGCTGAAAATGACACTTGGGATTTGGTTGATCTACCTAAAGGAGAAATTCCTATTGGTTGCAAATGGGTATACAAGGTGAATTGCAAATCAAATGGCACACTGGAAAGATACAAGGCAAGACTTGTGGCAAAAGGGTATGCACAACAATATGGTCTTGATTATGAGGAGACATTCAACCCCATTGCCAAAATGGAAACTGTGAGAACAATGATTACATTGGCAACATCTAGAGGATGGAGTATGTATCAGATGGATGTGAATAATGCTTGTCTCAATTGTGATTTGGTTGAGGAAGTATACATGGATTAGCTCGAGGGCTATATACATCCAAATTTTCCTACACGTGTATGTAGATTGAAGAAAGCATTGTATGGTTTGAAGCAAGCACCTAGAGCTTGGAATGCTAAGATAAGTGCATGCTTACAAAAACTTGGTTTCACTATGGGCAAGGCTGGTCATAGCCTATTCACAAAGAAGACAAGGTTGGTTATGTGATATTAGTCATCTATGTGGATGACTTGATCATTACATGTGATGATGTCATGGGAATTGGAGAGATCACGAAAATGTTACATGTTGAATTTCAGGTTAGAGATTTGAGTGAACTGAAGTATTTCTTTGGGATATAGGTTGTCTCTACACCTCATGGTACTTGGTTGTTGCAAAAGTAGTATACACAAGACATGTTAACCAAGTATGATCCAAGTATGATGCATTGGATTGCAAGTCTTTGAGCACTCCATTGAAGCAAAATATTAAGATGCTTGCATATGTTGGGCATAAAATTGAGAATGTTACTATGTATAGAAAAATGGTGGGCACCTTGATTTACCTTACCATTACTAGTTCGGACCTTAGCTATTCAGTTGGACTGATTAGCCAATTCATGCAGAAGCCTATGAAGCCTCACTTAGATGCAGTGAGGAGGATCTTGAGATATGTGAAGGCTACATCAGATTATGGTCTATTCTATGAGCATGGTAAGCCTCTGGAGCTTACAAGATATACAGATGATGATTGGGTAGGAAATGCCTATGATAGGAGATCTACTAGTGGGTATGCATTTTCCCTTGGTAGTAGTATGGTCAACTAGAACAGTAAGAAGAAACCTACAATTGCACTCTCTAGTATTGAGGCAGAGTATAGAGGTGTTGCACTAGCTGCATGTGAGGCAGCATGGCTCATGAATCTTCTTGATGATTTGGTCATGAGTAGTGTGCTCCTAGCCAGTAATCATGTCTATCATGCTAGGACTAAGCACATTGAGGTACACTATCACTTTATCAGAGAAAAAGTGATTGTAAGTGACATTGATTTAGTCCATGTGAGGACACAAGACCAAGTTGCAGATATCTTTACCAAGTCATTGGGTAAAGATAAGTTTGAGCATTTTAGAGAGCTGCTTGGAGTGAAGTATCACACTTGAGCTTGAGAGAGAGTGTTGAGAGTCAAGCTCATAAACCTTAGTTCAGTTGTCTACCTTACTTGAATAAGGTTGAGTCATACTGACTCAACCATGGTTACATCTTGGTTACTTGATCTTTGTATGTGTGGTGTGTTGAAAAGAGAATTGACTATGGAAGATAGTGAATGAAAGAGGGAGCATGGCTGCTACCCTTCTGGCCTCTCTCTCTCTTTGATTTTTTACATCTTCAGGGCTAATATTCGTGTCATATCATCGAAAGGTCGGAATGTCGATTTCTTCACGCTACAATGAAGGGCCTCCAAGGCGGTTTGGGAGAGCACCTCATGTTGTATAAGCTCTATCGTACAGATGTCAGAAATGGTGAGTGTGTCGGACATGCGACATGAACAACGGATGGAATCGACAGGAGTGTCACACGTATATGGCAGGGAGAAAGATGAAAAGTGTGAAATGGGCTTCGTGCAAAATTGAAGGCCCTTATATATGCAAGAGAGTTTTTGGACATGTGTTATTTTGCTATTCGTTCTCTAGTTAGGGTTTCCCAATGGTTCGAGACTATTCCACATAGCCTATATAATGAATCAAGGTCTCACTTCGCACTCTTTTTGCGGTTTTCTACCATCGTTCTCTGATCTCCTTGTCCTCATTGCCACATTTTTGCACTCCTCCCTGTGGCCGTGATCTTCACATCAATGTGCCATCCCCATGCCCTATCTCAGTCAACATGTCATCCTTGTGCCCTATCTTCGTCAACATGCCATTGTGTCGATCACTCTCTAACATCGCTCTAACGCTCACCATCTTCTCCCGTCGTCCCCATTCCCATTTTTGCCTCCCATTTATGTCATTGTCTTGTTGTCACCGTCTTCAGCTGTCACCTCTTCTTGTCCACCTAATCTTCTCCATCAACAGTGTTGTCCTATGGCCTACCCATGCTCCTTGTGTTCAACATGTGTGGTAGCTTCTGATACAGTATGATAGTGTGGCACTTTGTCTTTTCACATGCGACGATCACGTCGTGTCGAGGTTTGTCTAATACGGTGCAATAAGAATACATTTTAGGTCCTATCAATCTCCCTTCGCGTTGTATCGGCTTGAAGTAGCAATATATCAGCTTGAGGTAAGGATCGATGTGTATAGTGTTTCTAGGCCTCTTGCAAGAAATTATTTTGCTCCGTATTTATGCTAGTTCAAAATGACAAGTGAAACCCACCCATGTCACCCTCCACATTTGGAAAAGGTAAAAAAAGACTTAAATCCACATTGTCTAGGGAATCAATTGCCTCAAAAGTTTCAGTTGCATCTCATGTGCCAGTTACAAGTGCTAGGACTACAAAGAAGGCTTCAAAAAATGAAAAATCTCCTATGAGGACCCCCTGCCCCAGGTCTCACTGAGATTACAGAGGTCAGAGCCTCAGAAAGACTTCTGGATTTCCTTGTTGAAAACAATATTGACTTATCCTTCTTTGCAAATAGCTAGGGAGATTTTCAATCCAGAGTAGGATCTTGATCAGGTTGTGAACTACTCAAATGACTTTTGCATTGAAGAGTTGGCATATCCTATTGTTTAGTTGGATTCCAAGGATTATGTTCACACTCCTATTGGGAGCTCAGTTAATTTAGAGGTATTCCTTCACCAAGAAATGTGGTTATCATTCTCTTGATAGATTCTATGCATTTGAGTTATGCTGTTTTCACCCAAAAAAATGCAAGCTTATGCTTAAGTCTGTTGCATTTATTGTATTTGCTCTTGTGAAGTACCCCATCAAATCTGATAAAAAGGTTAAGAAAACCCCAAAATTTTCCAATTGTTGTCTTCTTAAAGAGTTAGCAGATGATGTGGATGTTGAGGAGCAAGTAGACCCACAGATGGAAGCATCAATTGCAAAAGACCTAGATGTTGCTCAATTTAAAGTAGAGACAGTAATTGAAGAGAGCAATGCAAAGGTTGATGAAGTATCTAATGCCCCTTCCAACCTCATTCTTCCATCATTGCCAACTTTCCCAATTAAAGACAAAGAGTACATATTATTGCCTGATCTACAAATCCTTTTCAATTTGAGGGGGGATTATTGATTGGCAGTTATTGCAAAGGCATTTGCAGATGCAGAAGGCATAGTGGATGTTGAGAATGAATCCAAGGAGGACTTACTAAAATTAGATACTCAAGTGTTAGATGATAAGTTTATAGATGCATCAGATGCATTTTCCCTATGTTTAAGCAATGTAAGAGATGTTAAGAGAGAGTTACATGTTGTTGACAATGAGTTTGACCAATTTCAAGAGAAGCTTGGAATCTCCAATTTTGGAAGGGAGGAGCCATAATATGTTAAGAAACTCAAGCATATCAGGGAGATATCAATTAGTTTGTGGAATCCAAGTAAACTTAAGAGTGATGAAAATCTAACAGTAATGCTTTCTTCTATTTTTGTGAAACCACATACATATTTTCATTTTTTTCATTCTGACATCTCATTTTATAGTTGGAGATTGTAGAAGAGGATAATTTATTAGGAAGAGGCAAAGGATCAAGAATTGGTGGTAGTTCCCTAAAGGAAGTCGCACTTGGGCATTACATATCAAGGATTGATCCCAATGTTCTATTGGTTTTGCATAGCACTTTCTCTGAGGAGGCCTCATGGTCGATTGTCTATGTTAAAGCACTTACAAGGCTCCTTGGGTACTCAGGTTTATAGTACAATGCACACAAAGTCATGTTCCTAGAAAAGACAGCAGCCATCCAAATATTTGGTTATGGTCCCGGCTTCTCTACCTCTGAGGTTGGATACTTCCTAGCATTCTCATCTTATGCTTTCACAGCAAATAAAACAGATATCAAGTCCACAGATGGATACAAGTGAAGAAAGTTATTATGTTATAGAGGAAAAATGCCTGAGGAGGATGAGGATGTAAAGGCTCTTAAAAGCTAGCCATGTATAAAATATTTTGAAAATAGTACGGGTATTCTAGATTCCATCGCAATTTGTTTTTTTTTCAGTCTTTGAAGTTGTCTTCGAAAAAGCCAATTGAATAACTCCTCAAAGGCATTGGTTTCAATTACTCCTCCTCCACGTCTAGTGCTCCGAAAGAAACACATATGTGCTTGGCAGTGAGATTTCTCCATACCTTGGCTACTGTAAGTTGCTAGGGGCCTTTGCTCTTCCACAAAATGCAATCATCTGACAAAGATACTAGTTTTATTGAATATGCATAGTCAAGATGCAACCTAAGAAACTTATTAATTATTCTAATATCTGCATGCAATGTATAAATATGAACATTCTTTAAAGAGATTGAAAGAAAAGAATTCCATAAGCCATCCACATTTTTGAACTTGCTCAAATCTATGGAGTTCTTAGTCATGACTCTTCTTGCTGGCCACAAAGTACTCCATTCTTTGGATCCCAAACTCTCCATGTAATAAATACAAGCATATTTTGCATTGGCCCCATTACTTACTCCAAGCATACATTTGATAGTTTTCAAGTCCACTCAGATACCACTCAACATTAAAAACTACCAAGACCATCAACTGTTAACATTTTCCCTGCACTTTGAGACTTTATAATATTAAGAATACATATATGAGAGAACAACCATTTTAGGATTTCATGACTTTCATTTGGTACTTGGGCCGCACCAATCCACCAAAGTTTTATCTCGGATTGTATCTTAAATTGTTGTTATTGTCCCCTACCATTACTATAATCCAATGCCCTATTCATGATACAAATGCTGACTTTTTCTATCCCTTGTCCCTTTTGAATTTGTGCTTCATCCAATTTTAGTACAAACTTCAAAATAACATTACATTCTTGAATAGTAAATTTATACATATAGACCATTGCAATTTGGACTCTTTTAAGATCAATCCAAATATTATTAAACATGTTGTATTCAAAGAAAGCCTTTGTTTTATGCTTTTCGTAGGGCATAGATCCTTTTATATAAATATACTCCCCAAAGACATATGGAATCCTATGATTCATAGCTGCCCTAGCAATTGAAATTGCAAAGGCCGAGCAAACCAAATGCACTTATCCTATGACATCTAAGGTTTGTAAACCACAATTTTGAGAGAGCACGATAACCTTTACGCGACTGATACCCATATTGTCACACGTCTCCACTATTTCATTTGGTTTGACTGTTCCTTTTAAATCTTTTACTAACTCTTTCAGAGTTTGTCTTGTCAAGTCTACATTTTTTTAGGTGATTTTAGAATCCTAAAAATGTCCTTCTTTGTCATGGTTTCTTTAATAAGCTCAATTCTCTCATCGTTTTCTCGAATATTAATGCTTCAAATATTAGAAACATATCTCTTCACAAGATTTAGTCTTTTTTTTTTCACCCGACTACACAAGCCCGTTATATTTTTTAGTGGTTTTTTCTCTCTCTAAATCTTATTGCAATTTCCTTCAAGTGTAGTATTTTTTCTTGCAATGACTTATTAGAATCTTCTAAAACATCATTCTTGTTCATTAGCTCAGAAATAATTTTTTGTGCCAATGTTAATAATTCCTTCATTTCATGTATCTATTCTCTAAATACATAAGATGCAAAATATAACCTCATACAATACCCAAGCATCCCATCACAACCATCTCCAATGTACCTTATGAAGTTGTGAATATTGTAAAAAGGAGGATGTTTACCTATAGAAGGGTCTGGTGGATAAATATTTCCATCCACCCATAAGTCTACATGCTTTTTTCCTTGTAATTGTAACATGTTCACTTCGTCCTTGTCCAAAAATGCTCAATGGTGTATACTCCTCCAAGATGAATAAACAGGATCTAGTTGAATAGTAAGTTTATACTTGCATGGTGGGGCTGCACTTGTGTTGCTAGAAGAGGTAGTGGTAAACATTTTGGTGGAGAACACTTAACGGGGCAACAATGTCGCAGAGAAGGAAAAGAATAGAGGTGCAAAAAATCAATGTCAATGAACAAATGAGTGTCTTTTGGTGCGAAAATCCAAAAATACGAAATTTTGCAAGCTCCAAGAGAATAAGACTAAAAAGGTTACCCTTAACGTCCATTAAAGAATGAAGATATTTGATGGCCAACCTCTTCAATGGACCATATATTCTCTCATTAATCACATCCAGGTAGCCAAATTTGGAGAGTTCTTTCTTTCAAAACCTCCTATAATTAGCAAATTAACCATTTTCTTACAAGTGCCTTTTTGAAACGTTTTTGGCCCTAATGCCATAATCCATAAACTTCATGAAGCAACCCATAGACTACTTGAAGATCATCAAAACTTTGAAGAATAAGTGGCTTCAATCCATTTGAATGCTCAAATATAAGAAATTTTAGCTTTATGTGTGAAATCCCCAAAATATTGCTCCATAATGCTTGGTATGCTAAAATCTTCTTTAATGTCTTCAATCTTCATGCCAATGTTGTTGAATTATAATGGTAGTAGGAGAGCCTTAAAGGTTGGGAAGTACCAAAGCCTAAAGAAATTTGAAGTTTCAAGGTTGAAACTATGGTTGGCTAGTTGTATATTAAGGTTTCTTGAAGAGGAGATGAAGATTAGAGGCTTAGAGGAGCCCAATCTTGCTAAGAATGCTTCTGATCAGTTTTCCAATGGCTGTGTGAACTAGAGGCAAGAGATTAATGATTGCCATTTGACTCATGAAGAAGAGTAGAAACCAATGCAAAACATGGTGCAAAATTCTAGCTAAAGACTTATGTGCTTCATGATTGGTGGTTACAATACTCAATAGAAGATGAAGAACCTTTACCCCATGGTCAAAGAATGAGTTATGGATTCAGGAGAGCAAGAATTCAAGATCCATGGTTGTCCACCATGAAAGGCTCAAAAATCTTGAATGGAAGAAGAGAGAGAAAAGTTGTTTGGAGTCCTAGCCCTGACTAACTCCTATTATCCTTTCTTTAATCAAATGACCTCCAAAATGGCTTGTTTCTTGATCAAGACCTACCACTTTGTCTATTGTGCCTCTATCTTTGCCTCCATGTCCTACATTTAGTTTTGACTAGGCTATCCTCCGCACTTGAAAGCTCCTTGGTCTTTGCACCTATCCACTTTAAGAGCTGGACACCCTATCCTTGAGTAACTCAAATGTGATTGATCTAAGATAGAAATATATGATTAGATTGTGACCAAATGGATCAACGGCTAATGCTCTAATACCACTTGTCAAGAAGAGGGTTGAGAGGTGAGAAAAGCCATGGAAATTGTGAACCAGAAGGTGAAATGAAGAGACTATAATTGTATTAATAAAGTGATGAAAAATTACAAGTCTCATCACCTTATATACCTACGCCAATGTGACATAATATTATTAATAAACCATCTAAAAACAATGTCTCTTCTCATCTTCTTATAACAATGAATTCACTATCTAATACTATTAAGTACGATTAACTACATGAGCTATCTAATATTATTGAAATGTTGAATATAAATGGCCTATTAAATATAATTAAGTTCAATTAATAACTGTATTACTTTTTTAATACTATTGAATATGGATTTTATTTTTTCAATATAAAAAACTATTTTATATTTCATTATATGTTATAATAATACTAATTAAAGTAATTAATAAATTATATTCTCTCTCTCTCTCTCTCTCTCTCTCTCTCTCTCTCTCTCTCTCTCTCTCTCTCCAAGTCTAAGGACTCTCAACACAATTTCATTGGTTTTGTCAGCTCTTCATGTCAAATAGAAGCAAGTTTCATTTTGAGTCAAATAGAAGCAAGTTTCATTTTGAGTAGATCTTTTATAATATAGACATGAATTTACCTATAAAATATGTTATTGACACTACAATGCATTGGGCATATAACGAGGTATTTAACAATGTTTTGTAGTCTATAAACCCCCCTCCCCCTTCGTGGACCGGCATCGCTATGATCATTGTTTTTAGTATTTCCATAGAAGCATCATCATGTGCATCACCATTCTATATAGTAATGCAAATAGTGATGCAGATAACAATGCCAATAATGATGGTTACATTAAGATGAGTGATGCAAGTAATGATAGTTGCGATAAAAATAGGGACAGTTGCAACTGGTTCTAGGTACCCTTCTAGCCGCATTTGGTTGAGAACCATATTTAAAAACTATTGTTTGCCCATTGTTATATGATATACGAATCCATTTTGCATGAAAACATATACATAATAACATATTTCTCAACACAACAAAAATTTAAAGAGTAAAAAATAAACTCACGAAACAATTTTATTTTTTGAATTGTAATTGACCAATCTATTTACACATACACACACATAGAGCTCCATTATTAAGGTTTTTTGTGTGTAAAGACTATGTTGTAGTTGTATTTATAACATATGAAGCTATTGTTTCACCATTTTATTATGTGATTGATGTAATTTGAATATACGTGATACCAAGCTTATCTATACAACTCATCAAGGTCAAATGAAACTAGTTGAGGAGTTAATAGCACCCAGTCCTCCCTAGATGCTATGAACCTTGACAATATTCTCCTAGAAATGTTTGTGTTCCATAAAGGAAACATGCATTAGAGTGAATGTAGAGCTTTATGTTAGACTTTATGTCCTCATAGCTTATTGCACTATCATGTCAATACGCAAACAATGTGAAAAAACCTAGAGTGCATCATCATCCGGCTTTCTTATTGATCTAGAGAGTCAATGCCATATTAGTCATTAGTGTTAGTGTCCATAGTATGGATGGTTCAAAAATACGCAATTTTTGGACAAGTTTAGCCTATTTTTGATATTTTGGATATTATTTCTTGTAAATATCCTAAAAAGGTGCAAAAAACTTCTAGAATAGAGTGCCATGCAAAAAGCAAGTGGCTTTTTCAACCAATTTTTGAGATCTCATGCAAAAACAAGGGCTTCTGAAATCGCACGGCACACGACCTCAATTTATAGGCAGCAAACAACACTTCGAAGAATGGGGAGAAAAATGAGAGATCTGGGAGAATTCTATGTAGGCTTCCTAAGGTTTTACCCCCCTTTTGAATCCAAAAAAACCATCAAATTTGCTATCTGAGAAACAGAGAAGAATCTAATGTTTGGTGCACATTTTTAGTCTACCAAGGAGCTCCAAGAGATCTAATGCTTGGAGATTGCTTTCGAGTAGTCCCAGACAACGATTTTGTTTATATTCTCAGATTCTATCAATACATAGTGCTTTGATTCATTGATTTGTCTTTATCTTGTGTACCTCTTGTCTATTCTTCTTCACTTCTATCTCCTATTTTCTACTTCCTTCTCTCTCTAATCCCCGGTGGATACGACCTTTCGACTAAAATCCCTCTAACTTTGGTAAACCCGATACGACAGGTCATTGGAAGGAAAGGTTGGTCAAGATTAGAAAGAAAATAGCAAGTGCAAGAGAGCAAGCACCTGGGATATAAGTTATAGTCTGATATTGAGACAGCTCCGCAAATGTCTTAGAAGATCGTGTACTGGAAGAGTCAACCATTATATCTGTAGATTTTCTTAACACATCTGAAAAGCTTTACAAAGCTCATGTTTTACTTGATGCAAGGACTCAAAGGGAGATCGATGAAGTGTTGGATGCACATGATTTGCATGATACAGTTCTTGGTTCTAAGACAATTCATGAGCTCAAGGATATGTCATCAAAGGATGTTAGATGTGATGCTCCACAAATGGAGAATGTTTTGGATGCTTTGTCAAAGGCCTTGATCGGAAATTCAAAGATGCTTCAAGATATGGACTACTTCACTACTTTTGGTAATGGTTAGCATGTGTTGGATGCAAGTGAGGCTCAATTTATGTTTGATGTGGTACACAATCATCACTATAAGAAAATTTCCATGCATTGGACTTTGAAAGAGCAGGTATGTTAGTATGTATTTGTTGATGGGTGCATTGATAGCCTGTATATGGAGGTTCCACAGCCTCTAGTGTATGATATGCATCCAAGGTCTTATGACCCTAGAGGGGGTACTAGGTGTGGCTCAAGAGTTGTACAAATGTTGAGTATTTCTTATCGATGATTCAAGGGATGTGTTATAAGATCTGAGTTACACGCTCAACTTTCTTATATATTTAAAAGATATATGGTAAATATTATGCTAGCACAAAGAGAGAACATATGAGAGAAAAGAAAAATGTAGAGAGAGAAAGAGAGAGAGATAGAGAGATTCACAACACACGAGGGATTAGAAGATGGGCCAATCCCCTCCCCTTGTAGAGTTATATTATTGACAAGGAGCAAGCTCCTCCATTACACATAAACTAGTTCTTAACTTCTAGATCTTGGGAACAAGATCACGGTTCCTTGCATAGTATATAACTAGCTAACACTTGCACAACTTGGAAGTTGGCACCTTTTGATCCTTCTTGAGTCTCTCCTTCTCTCCTACACAATATGTGTAGGGCTTTCCTCTTGGAGCTTGATTTCGCAGAGCTTCCGCAGCACTTGCACCTTCTCTTCTCCTCTTAGAACTTGATTTTAGTAGCGCTTCTGCAGCACTTGCACCTTCTCTCCTCCTGGAACTTGATTTCAGTCGTGCTTCTGCACCAATTGCACCTTCTCTCCTCCTCTTGGATGCATGCAAACTAATGCTTCCTTCACCTCTCCCACACCCAAGGAGAGTCTCCTCTTTTATAGGCTTTCAAGAGCCTCTCTTCTTGGAGAAAGACTTGAGTTCCAAGATTGGAAAGGTTGATATTCATGCAAGATGTGGTTGTTCTAGGACCTAGCCTATAGCACCAATTTCGAGATATCTCTCTCTGCGTTGTTCGGATGGAAAAACGTCCAATAGAAAAGTTGTAGATCTTGCTATTTTCGTAAACCCACGAATGCCATTCCTAGAGCTCAAATTTCTATTGCAAGATATTTTAAAAATGGATTCACCATGTCTGGAAATCTACTCTTGGAGCTTGATTTCAACAGAGCTTCCGTAGCACTTGCAGTTTCTCTTCTGAACTTGATTTCAGCAGAGCTTTCGCACCACTTGCACCTTCTCTCCTCCTCTTAGAACTTGATTTCAACAGGGCTTCCGCAGCACTTGCGCCTTCTCTTTTCCCCTTGGAAGGAAGCTCTTACAGTAGAGCTTGAGATACAAAAGTACAAAGAGGAAGGAAGGTGCTTTCTTTGTGGTGAGCTAGGGCATATGAAGCCTAATTGTCCTCACAAAAGGAAGGAAGCATGTGTGGTTAAAGATCCTCCTCCGCCATCATCAAATTCTATTCCGGATGTGCAAGCTAACACTCATTCAAATGAGAAGAAAAGACAACTCTTAAAGGGTTGGGGGACACTCAACAATCAACGAGTTTTGTTACTCTTTGATCCAGTGTCCACAAATAATTTTGTGTTAGAAGATACTGTTGAAAAGCTACAAATTCCACCGGATTGATTGAGAATACCAATTGGATCAGGTTAGGCATTTGAAGGACTTACAACCAATTCTACTCCTATCCAAGGGAAGTTGAATCTTAGAATTGGGGATTACTGCGACCAAGAATCTTTTCTACTTACATCCATAGGTAATTGTGATGTTGTCTTAGGCATGCCTTGGCATTACAAGATTAGACCTCTTCCCAATTTTGTTAAGAAGATCCTTGCATTTCAATTCAAGGGTCAGAACATAGTATGCATTGCTGATGCTAGAGATTGGCCTGTGTCGATGGTTAGTCACATTAGCATTTCTAAAGAAATGAAGAAAGCTATTTCTTCGTACATGATTTTTGTGAGAGAGTCAAAAGAAACTAATGATTCAAGGGCACTTGATGCCTCTAATGAACACACAATACCAACCAATGCTTCTAAGTCTCAGACTTTAAATAAACCCCTCTCTTTAATTGATCAAGCAAGACATGATTTTGTTAAACAATATGAAGATTGTTTTAGTGATTCACTCCTAGGAGAGTTTACCTCTTAAGCACCTGAAAGATCACACAATTGATCTGATCCCAGGCAGTTCACCACCTAACCAACCATCTTACCAAGTAAGTGCAAGTCACCACAAGAGGAGATCCTTAAAAAAATAATCAAACAGTTGGAAGAAGGGTTAGTTCAACCTAGCTCTTCTCTATACTACTCTCCAGCCTTACTTGTTCAAAAGAAAGACGATTCTTTCCGTATGTGCATAGACTACAGATCTTTGAACAAGATCACAATCAAGAATCAATTTCCTATCCCAAGGATAGATGATAGCTTGGATAAGTTGCAAGGGGCTAGTATATTTAGTCACATTGATCTCAAGAGCGACTATTGCCAGATACGGATGGCACATGAAGATGTTCATAAGACAGCTTTTTGTACAACATTTGGACTATACGAGTTCTTAGTCATGCCATTGCATTTTTAAAGATTGGCTTTCTATCATGAGATATTTTAAAAATGAATTCACTATATCTGTTTTGAAAAAAACAGTCTTTTAAACTATACTCTCAACTTTTGGTCCATGCAACCACCTTGAGCCCATAGATAAGGACCCTGGATCTGTGGACCCTAGATCAAAAGAGTATCAAAACTCGTTGATTATTGAGTGTCCCCCAACCCTTTAAGACTTGTCTCTTCTTCTCATTTGAATGAGTGTTAGCTTGCACATCCTGAATAGAATTTGAGGATGGCGGAGGAGGATCTTTAACCACATTTGCTTCCTTCCTTTTGTGAGGACAATCAGGCTTCATATGCCCTAACTCACCACAAAAAAACACCTTCCTTCCTCTTTGTACTTTTGTATCTCAAAGGGTGAGAGATACTTGCACTTCTTCTTGTTACCCTCTCGCTTTGAATATTTGTCATGGGTAGAGGTAGGTCTTTTTCGATTAGTCATGTCTCTTGGTTGATCATAGAGCTACTCTTGTCTAGCTCTATAAGAACTCATCTCCAACTTTCGAGATGTTCTAGGTGTATACAAACTTTCAGCTATGATGTGTCAAGATTGTGGGAGAGAAGGAAGGAGTCTCGCTTGAAGCTTTCTTGCTTGCACAATGGGGGAAGACACACAAGGGCGGAGGCTGAAAACAGTTTTCCTCTTCTTAGTTGTGTAAGCCAAAAGAACTCTAGTACAAAGAAATAGAAGAACCCTATATATGGGTCTCAAACCAAACTCAACTAACTAAAGTGGCATACTAACTGAGCCACGAACTAGAGTAGATAAGGATAGCTACCATGTAGCTATTATTCAGGGGCGGTGTACCAACCGCATCTGCAACTAACAAGTCGGTGACATAAATACACAACGGTCACCCTGGCGTATCACGAGTGGAGCTCGATATCTCAACACTCCCCCTCGAGCTCAATCCCAATTCCTGCACACCAAGCAGGTCTCTGAACTTGCGCAGCTTCTCTGCGCCCAATGCCTTCATAAATATGTCAGCTACCTGATCCTCTGTGCTGACATAAACTAGATCAATAAGACCTAGTAAAACCCTCTCCCGCACATAGTGATAATGCACCTCAATGTGCTTTGTTCTAACATGATAGACTGGGTTATTTGCCAAGTGTGTACTACTCATGTTGTCACAATAAATGACAACTGGCCCATCTGTAGGCTGATGCATATCATAAAGTAGCTTATGCAACCAAGCTACCTCACATGCAGCCATTGCTGCACCCCTGTACTCAGCCTCTGTGCTCGAAAAGGCAACTGTAGGCTGTTTCTTGCTGCTCCAAGTGACTACAGCACTCCCAAAAGAGAACACATATCCACTGGTAGATCTTCTATCAGAAATACTACCAGCCCAATCAGCATCAGTGTATCCATGCAGCTGTATCTGAACCCCAGTCTCATAAAATAGTCCATACTGCAATGTGGACTTCACATACCTGAGTATGCATCTAGCCGCATCCAAATGTGGTTTCCTTGGAGCCTGCATAAACCGACTTACCAATCCAACAGCATAACTCAAATCTGGCCTGGTAATAGTCATATAAATCAAACTTCCTACTATGCGTCTGTACATAGTAGGGTCTTCTAGAAGCTCACCTGCATCTGCGCTCAGCTTCACATTCTGCTCCAAAGGAACTGAAATAGGCTTACAGCCTGTCATCCCATATTTGGATAGCATGTCCAATCCATACTGCCTCTGTAAGAGCTGTATCCCACTTGGTGATCTAATCACCTCAATGCCCAAGAAATAACGCAGCTCTCCCAAATCCTTCATCTCAAACTTCTGCTTCAATAGCATTTTCACATGAAGGATATCTTCATCACTGTCACCTGTCATAATCAAATCATCAACATAAATGACAAGTAGCATAATACCTTTCTCTATTTTTCTCACATAAAGTGAGAAATCTGCCTTGGAAATCTGAAAGCCAATAGTGACAAGATACTGTCCTATCTTGTCAGACCATGCTCTAGGTGCTTGCTTCAAGCCATACAAGGCTTTCTTCAACCTGCAAACAAACTCAGGATGAACAGCATGCACATAACCTGGTGGCTGCTCCATATAGACCTCTTCTTGCAAATCACCATGCAAGAAGGCATTCTTTACATCCATCTGATGTAAAGACCATCCCTTTGATGCAGCCATAGCAATGACTGCTCTTACGGTTGCCATCCTTGCAACCAGACTGAATGTTTCTTCATAGTCAATGCCATATGTTTGTGCATACCCCTTGACTACTAATCTTGCCTTATATCTGTTCACAGAACCATTAGCATTGTGCTTCACCTTATAAACCCACTTACAGCCAATTGCATTCTTACCTTTAGGCAAAGGTACCAATTCCCATGTAGCGTTTGCTTCCAAGGCATCCATTTCTTCATCCATGGCTTTCTCCCATTTTTCTTTTCCCATGGCTTGCTCAAAAGAAGTGGATTCTGGTTCCTGTATCACCTTGACCATATATGCATAGTGAATGGCTGTAAATCCATCATATTTCAGCCTATCCACAGGATACCTAACTCTGGTAGACCTGCGCAAAGTGGGTTCACTCCCAGGTGCTCTCAAAACATCCCTGGTCTTCCTTACTCCAGGTGTAACAATAGAAGGAATACCCAACTCATCATCAATGCTCTGTTCTGAGCCACTGGATTCACCATCCACATAAGAGTGACCTGCATTCACATCAAACATGGGCTGATCAACCTTCTCTTTTCCTTTTCGTGATACCTGCATACCACTATCTGTATTACTTTGAGAAGATTCTCCTGATCTCAATCTGCCTGTCCATGGCGAAGAATGTGAACCACTGCTAGAGGACGCTCCAAGTCCACTAATATTTTGTGACTGCTGCTGTGAATTCTGTGCAGCATTACCATTTTGTGCATCTACATCATCAATCACATTTACTGGTTTATACCAGCTACTCATCTCATCAAAAACAACATCTCTGCTCACTGTAAACTTACGAGTAGAAGGGTTATAGCATCTATACCCTTTTTGCTGTAAAGAGTAACCAATAAAGATGCACTTCTCAGCTTTTGGATCCAACTTGGATCTCAGCTCATCTGGCACATGTACATAGGCAATGCAACCAAAAATTTTCAAATGAGAAATATCTGGTTTCCTACCAGTATACCTCTCCTCTGGAGTCATTCCATGTATTGCTGCAGTGGGAGTCATGTTCATTATGTAGACTGATGTAGCAACTGCTTCAGCCCAATAAAAATTTGGCAAGTCTTTTTCATTGAGCATGGCACGAGATACCTCTCCAATATGCCTGTTTTTCCTTTCTGCAATTCCATTTTGTTGTGGGGTATAACTGCATGAATATTGCTGCTTTATGCCATGCTCCTGCAAGAACTTTGCAAACTCATTTGAGAGGTACTCTCCCCCTCCATCTGACCTCAGGTATTTTATTTGCAGACCTGTTTCTTTTTCAGCCATAGCTTTAAGGGTTTTGAAATGCCCAAAAACTTCACTTTTCTTTTTCATAAAATACACCCAAATTTTTCTGCTATAGTCATCAATAAAAGTGACAAAATAATGACAGCCTCCAAGAGATGCAGCTTTAGTAGTCCATACATCAGAGTGGATTAATTCCAATGGCTTCTCACTCTCTTGAACATGTCTAGGAAATGGTTTCCTTGCCTGTTTTCCAAACTGACAGGCTTCACATACCTTATGCATTTCTGCAACCTTGAATTTTGGCAATCCTGCAACAATATTTTGGGCCTTCATTGATTTAAGTCGCTGTACATTAACATGACCAATGCGTTTATGCCAGATATCAATATCTGCAACTACACCGGTCCCATGTGCAAACATTGCTGCACTCAATTCAGACATGTCTGCATCCAACGTAAACATTCTGCCCTTCTTCTTTCCTTTTGCTATCAAGCGACCTTTATTTTTCATATCCTCAACAAAGCATCCATGAGGATTAAATCTGACCTGCAAGCCCTGCTCAACCATTTGACTGACAGAAACCAGATTCTTGGTGATATTCGGGACATGAAATACATCGGACAGGTATTTCTTTTTCCCATCCTGCATAGACAAGGGAATTTTTCCAATCTGCACAATAGGATGTGCAATATCATCACCAGTCTCCACAAATCCTGGTTTTTCCATTTTCCTTGCATCCTCCATCCATTCTGCATGACCTGTCATGTGGTTTGATGCACCTGAGTCAACATACCATACATCATTGCTTTCTTCTGCACTTGTCACAGAATTGTTCATGTGCTGCACCATGAACAAATGCTCATTTCTGTTATCACCCTGTCTGCTAGAAGATGCATAATTCCCTTGTTGCAGTTTTCCATTCATGATGTCATTCTGCTTTTTATAGCAGTCTTTAGCCATATGACCCATTTTACCACAGTAGTAGCATTCAACATTACTGTTTGCATTTTGACCTCTTTGCCATCCACCACGACCTCTTTGGCTCCCCCTGCCTCTAGAGTTACCACGTCCTCCTCCATAGGACTGGTTTTCTTGAGTTTGCTGCATATTCTGATTTCTACCACGGCCTCCAAATCGGCCTCCTCTACCTCTGCCTCTACCTCTTCCAGCATTTGAGTAGAAGACAGCTTCTTTTGAAGTTCCTCCTGAAGAATATGCACCACCATTTCTCTGCTCCTCAAAAATTAGAAGAGCAATCAACTCCTCAAAGTCAGGAAATCTTTCACGAACGGAAATGGATGTTCGAAACTGTGCATAATCCTTTCCTAGACCATTCAAGGTCACGGAAACTAAATCATCATCTTCCACTGGCGACCCAATGGAAGCAAGTGCATCTGCAATCTTCTTCACCTTCATGTGGTAGTCATTGATGCTCATATTTTCTCTTTGCACATTATGCAACTCTTGCTTGAGCTGCATTTTCCTGGCTTGCGTATTTGTGCTATACATTTTTGACAAAGTATCCCATGCCTCCTTTGGCGTACTTGCATCCTGAATATGCACAATCATAGAGTCTGAAATACTGATAGACAGCCAGTACATAACTTTCCTAGCTCTCTCATGCCATGCTTTGAATGCCTGCATCTGCTGTTGATTGGGAACATCAGGAAGAACTGGTTCTTCTTCATTTCCTGCAACAAACTCCCAATATCCTTTTCCCATAAGGAAATTCGTCATTCTAAACTTCCATGCTTGGAAGTTGTTCTTGTCAAGCTTTTCAGTGACAATCTGTGAGAGAGAATCAGACGCCATTACAGAATACTGCAAAAAGTTCTGTCACTGCAAAGAACACAGCTTCAGCCTCACAAGGGCAAATCTGCAAAACTGGCGAAAGTGGTATTTGACCACACAGTCACTTCCTAGTGACGATTTTGCATAAACAGGAACCAAGGATGATTCTGTAACTCCCAATGTCTCTGCACATAAGCATACGATGCAATTTCTACAGTAACTTTTCACCGACCTGTAGAACAGTGGCTGCACAGCATAAAACTGGGCTTTTTTCTGAGTGCGTGCAGAAAACTTCCGCCTCCAAAACAGGCCCCGAAATGGCCTCAAATCAAAAAAAAAGGTCGCCAAGGGCTAAAGCCCTTGTCCCGCAGCATATACTGCCCTTTTGCTTCACCGCGAAGGGCGTCTCAACCTGAGACAATGCACTCCTGCAATTTCCGGTTGTGCTACCTGCAGAGATCTGCTCCCAAAACAGAAAATGAAAGCAACACTGCTCCTCTTACCAGACCACCGCGAGCTTGGCTTGCTTTCTTGAGCTCCTTACCACGAACAAGGCTCTGATACCATGTCAAGATTGTGGGAGAGAAGGAAGGAGTCTCGCTTGAAGCTTTCTTGCTTGCACAATGGGGGAAGACACACAAGGGTGGAGGCTGAAAACAGTTTTCCTCTTCTTAGTTGTGTAAGCCAAAAGAACTCTAGTACAAAGAAATAAAAGAACCCTATATATGGGTCTCAAACCAAACTCAACTAACTAAAGTGGCATACTAACTGAGCCACGAACTAGAGTAGATAAGGATAGCTATCATGTAGCTATTATTCAGGGGCGGTGTACCAACCGCATCTGCAACTGACAAGTCGGTGACATAAATACACAACGGTCACCCTGGCGTATCACGAGTGGAGCTCGATATCTCAACATGATGGCAGACTCCATCATGTGAGATAAGGTTCCATGTGGATACACCTTCATGGTTTTGTGTAAATGAGGGAGTAGGCTAGCTTCAAACTTCCTTTTCTTCTCTTCATCGTTGATCTCCATGAAAGGAGTAACCTTGAGAAGAGTAGACCAAAACTTGTCCACATAACTAGTGACCTTCTCATGCTCTTTTTGGCCTAGCCAATCCCACTCCTTCTTGACATCGTTCTCAAAAATCAGGAGGCAAAAACTAATCATAAAAATTCTTCTTGAACTTTTACCAAGTCGTAGGTTTCCTTCCCTCCAAAATGAGAGTCAACCACCAATTGCTAGTGGTGTCTTTCAAGTGCATGCCTACATGCCTGAGCTTGGACTTTTTTGAGAAATTACCATCAGAAAAAGTAACTTCAAATAGCCTGACAAAGGCTAATGCCTTAGTAGGATCTCCCTTACTAAAGTAAGAGTCAAACTTTATAGAGGAACTTGAGTAATCAGGGGAGTAGCTGGTTGCTGAGGGAGATGACTCTCTCCTTATCTGCCTCACTTGAGGTAAGGTATTTTTACTCTTCTTGACCCAAAAGTCCCTCTTCCTTCTAGGAATCTTCTCATCAGCGATTGGATGCTTTGCACCTTCACCATCAATTGGTGTAATGGTGTTTCCTCGAGCATCACCATCTTTTGGAGGATTTGGTCCTTCATAAGTAGCTTCTTACCTTGCCCTTAAGTTGTCAATCAATTGATGTACTTTGGGAAATTTCAACAAGGTACGATACTCTGTCAATTGAGCCTGTAATTGCTTACTTGTAGGCACTTCATCAATTACCATTGTTACCTTCTTCTTGCAAGGATCACCTTTACTTTGAGAAAAGCAAAGAGGCCTGCTCTGATACCACTATTATAAGCGAGATACATGCTCGACCTTCTTATATACTTAAAAGATATATGGTGAATACTATGCTGGAGAGAGAATAGATGAGAGAATAGAAAGATGTAGAGAGAGAGAGAGAGATTGACAACACACTAGGGACTGGAAGATGGGCCAGTCCACCCCCCCCTTGTGGAGTTATATTATTGACAAGGAGCAAGCTCCTCTATTACACATAAACCAATTCTTATCTTGTAAATCTTGGGAACAAGATCACTGTTCCTTACACAATATACAACCGACTAACACTTGCACAACATGGAAGTTGGCACCTTTTGATCCTTCTTGAGTCTCTCCTTCTCTCTTACACAATATGTGTATGGCTCTCCTATTGGAGCTTGATTTCAACACAGCTTCCGCAACACTTGCAGCTTCTCTTCTCCTCTTGGAACTTGATTTCAACAGAGCTTCTGTAGCACTTGCACCTTTTCTCCTGCACAATATGTGTAGGAATCTCCTCTTGGAGCTTGATTTCAACAGAGCTTCCGCAATAGCACTTGCACCTTCTCTTCTCCTCTTGGAGCTTGATTTCAACACAGCTTCCGCAACACTTGCACCTTCTCTCCTCCTCTTAGAACTTGATTTTAGCAAGGCTTTCGTAGTATTTGCACCTTCTCTCCTCCTCTTGGACCTTGATTTCAGTAGGGCTATCGCACCACTTGCTCCTTCTCTTCTCCTCTTGGATGCATGCAAAGTGATGCTTCCTTCACCTCCCCCACACCCAAGGAGAGTCTCCTCTTTTATAGGATTTCAAGAGCTTCTCTTCTTGGAGAGAGACTTGAGCACCAAGATTGGAAAGATTGATCTTCATGCAAGATGTGGCTATTCTAGGACCTACTCTACGGCACCAATTTCGAGATATCTCTCTGTGTGTTGTTCGGATGTAAAAATGTCCAGCATAAAAGTTGTAGATCTCATTGTTTTTTATAACCCATGAGGGTTATTTTCAGAGATCAACTTTCTATCATGAGATATTTAAAAAATGGATTCACCATTTTTTTAAACTACTTTTTAAACTATACTCTTAACTTGTGGTCCATGCAACCACCTTGAGCCATAGATAAGGAGAGTTCATTGGATTTCCTTGGGCCTCAACCTTAAGATTGACTTCTCACAAAAGATTGTGTCATCTTAGACCTTAGAAAGAGAAAATCACTTCGAGAGGATCACATCTCTTGTCTTTCTTAGTGAGAAAATTACCTCTCTCGTCTTTCTTAATAAAAGAAAAGACCTTAAACCTTTACTTATAAGCGAGAGGATGACCCCAAATGAATGCAATGCTCATTACACACAAGTAAACGTTCCCATGCATCCCCAGATGCTCACATAAATACATATACATAATGCTAATGCACTTCCTCTTCTTAGAACTCAATCCATCTTCATTTATGTGTAACTCCTTGGTTCTTATGTACACTCTTACACTTGGAAGACACTTCTTTCCCCCTTCATAACTTGTACTCATTGTATCAGATATCCCCGTCAGAGTGCTCCGTGTTGAGATATCGAGCTCCACTCATGATATGCCAGGGTGACCGTTGTGCATTTATGTCACTGACTTGTCAGTTGCAGATGCGGTTGGTACACCGCCCATGAATAATAGCTAGATGACAGCTATCCTTATCTACTCTAGTTCGTGGCTCAATTAGTATTCCACCTTAGTTAGTTGAGTTTGGTTTGAGACCCATATATAGGGTTCTTCTATTTCTTTTGTATGGGAGTTCTTTTGGCTTACACAACTAAGAAGCGGAAAACTGTTTTTCAGCCTCCACCCTTGTGTGTATTCCCCCATTGTGCAAGCAAGAAAGCTACAAGTGAGACTCCTTCCTTCTCTCCCACAATCTTGACATGGTATCAGAGCCTTGTTTGTGGTAAGGAGCTCAAGAAAGAAAGCCAAGTTCGCGGTGTTTCGGTAAGAAGACCAGTGTTGCTTTCATTTTTCTAGTTTGGGAGCAAGTCTCTGCAGGTAGCACAGCCGGAAAGTGCAGGAGTGCATTGTCTCAGGTTGAGACGCCCTTCGCGGTGAAGCAAGAGGGCAATATATGCTGCGGGACAAGGGCTTTAGCCCTTGGTGACCCTGTTTTTTTTATTTGAGGCCATTTCGGGGCCTGTTTTGGAGGCGGAAGTTTTTTGCACGCACTCAGGAAAAGGCCATGTTTTATGCTGTGCGACCATTGTTCTACAGGTCGGTGAAAAGTTACCACAGAAATTGCATCATATACTTGTGTCCAGAGACATTGGGAGTTACAGAATCATCCTTGGTTCTTGTTTATGCGAAATCGTCACTAGGAAGTGACTGTGTGGTCAAATACCACTTTCGTCAGTTTTGCAGATTAGCCCTTGTGAGGCTGAAGCTGTGTTCTTTGCAGTGACACAACTTTTTGCAGTGTTCTATAATGGCGTCTGATTCTCTCTCACAGATTGTCACTGAAAAGCTTGACAAGAACAACTTCCAAGCATGGAAGTTTAGAATAACGAATTTCCTTATGGGAAAAGGATATTGGGAATTTGTTGCAGGAAATGAAGAAGAACCAGTTCTTCGTGATGTTTCCAATCAACAGCAAATGTAGGCATTTAAAGCATGGCATAAGAGAGCCAGGAAAGTTATGTACTCGCTGTCTATCAGCATCTCAGACTCTATGATTGTGCATATTCAAGATGCAAGTACACCAAAGGAGACATGGGATACTTTGTCAAAAATGTATAGCACAAATACGCAAGCCAGGAAAATGCAGCTCAAGCAAGAGTTGCATAATGTGCAAAGAGAAAATATGAGCATCAATGACTACCACATGAAGGTGAAGAAGATTGCAGATGCACTTGCTTCCATTGGGTCGCTAGTGGAAGATGATGATTTAGTTTCTGTGACCTTGAATGGTCTAGGAAAGGATTATGCACAATTCCGAACATCCATTTCTGTCCGTGAAAGATTTCCTGATTTTGAGGAGTTGATTGCTCTTCTAATTTCTGAGGAGCAGAGAAATGGTGGTGCATCTTCTTCAGAGGAACTTCAAAAGAAGCTGTCTTCTACTCAAATGCTGGAAGAGGTAAAGACAGAGGTAGAGGAGGCCAATCTGGAGGCCGTGGTAGAAATCAGAATATGCAGCAAACTCAAGAAAACCAGTCCTATGGAGGAGGACATGGTAACTCTAGAGGCAGGGGGAGCCAAAGAGGTCGTGGTGGATGGCAAAGAGGCCAAAATGAAAACATCAATGTTGAATGCTACTCCTGTGGTAAAATGGGTCATATGGCTAAAGACTGCTATAAAAAGCAGAATGACATCATGAATGGAAAATTGCAACAAGGGAATTATGCATCTTCTAGTAGACAGGGTGATGACAGAAATGAGTATTTGTTTATGGTGCAACACATGAACAATTCTGTGACAAGTGCAGAAGAAAGCAACGATGTATGGTATGTTGACTCAAGTGCATCAAACCACATGACAGGTCATGCAGAATGGACGGAGGATGCAAGGAAATTGGAAAAACCAGGATTTGTGGAGACTGGTGATGATACTGCACATCCTATTGTGCAGATTGGAAAAATTCCTATGTCTATGCAGGATGGGAAAAAGAAATACATGTCCGATGTATTTCTTGTCCTGAATATCACCAAGAATCTGGTTTCTGTCGGTCAAATGGTTGAGCAGGGCTTGCAGGTCAGATTTAATCCTCATGGATGCTTTGTTGAGGATATGAAAAATAAAGGTCACTTGATAGCAAAAGGAAAGAAGAAGGGCAGAATGTTTATGTTGGATGCAGACATGCCTGAATTGAGTGTAGCAATGTTTGCACATGGGACCGGTGTAGTTGCAGATATTGATATCTGGCATAAACGCATTGGTCATATTAATGTACAGCGACTTAAATCAATGGAGGCCCAAAATATTGTTGTAGGATTGCCTAAATTCAAGGTTGCAGAAATGCATAAGGTATGTGAAGCCTATCAATTTGGAAAACAGGCAAGGAAACCATTTCCTAGACATGTTCAAGAGAGTAAGAAGCCATTGGAATTAATCCACTCTGATGTGTGGACTACTAAAGCTGCATCTCTTGGAGGCTATCATTAATTTGTCACTTTTATTGATGACCTTAGCAGAAAAGTTTGGATGTATTTTATGAAAAAGAAAAGTGAAGTTTTTGGGCATTTCAAAACTCTTAAAGCTATGGTTGAAAAAGAAACAGGCCTGCAAATAAAATGCCTAAGGTCAGATGGAGGGGGAGAGTACCTCTCGAATGAGTTTGCAAGGTTCCTGCAGGAGCATGGCATAAAGCAGCAATATTCATGCAGTCATACCCCACAACAAAATGGAATTGCAAAAAGGAAAAACAGGCATATTGGAGAGGTATCTCGTGCCATGCTCAATGAAAAAGACTTGCCAGATTTTTATTGGGCTGAGGCAGTTGGTACAGTAGTCTACATAATGAACAGGACTCCCACTGCAGTAATACATGGGATGACTCCAGAGGAGAGGTATACTGGTGGGAAACCAGATATTTCTCATTTGAAGATTTTTGGTTGCATTGCCTATGTTCATGTGCCAGATGAGTTGAGATCCAAGTTGGATCCAAAAGCTGAGAAGTGCATCTTTATTGGTTACTCTCTAGCAGAAAGGGTATAGATGCTATAACCCTTCTACTCATAAGTTTACAATGAGCAGAGATGTTGTTTTTGATGAGATGAGTAGCTGGTATAAACCAGTAAATGTGATTGATGATGTAGATGCACAAAATGGTAATGCTGCACAGAATTCACAGCAGCAGTCACAAAATATTAGTGGACCTGGAGCGTCCTCTAGCAGTGGTTCACATTCTTTGCCATGGACAGGCAGATTGAGATCAGGAGAATCTTCTCAAAGCAATGCAGATAGTGGTATGCAGGTATCACGAAAAGGAAAAGAGAAGGTAGATCAGCCCATGTTTGATGTTAATGCAGGTCACTCTTATGTGGATGGTGAATCCAGTGGCTCAAAACATAGCATTGATGATGAGTTGGGTATTCCTTCTATTGTTACACCTGAAGTAAGGAAGACCAGGGATGTTTTGAGAGCACCTGGGAGTGAACCTACTTTGCGCAGGTCTACCAGAGCTAGGTATCCTGTGGATAGGCTGAAATATGATGGATTTACAGCCATTCACTATGCATATATGGTCAAAGTGATACAGGAACCAGAACCCACTTCTTTTTAGCAAGCCATGGGAAAATAAAAATGGGAGAAAGCCATGGATGAAGAAATGGATGCCTTGGAAGCAAATGCTACATGGGAATTAGTACCTTTGCTTAAAGGTAAGAATGCAATTGGCTGTAAGTGGGTTTATAAGGTGAAGCACAATGCAGATGGTTCTGTGAACAGATACAAGGTAAGATTAGTAGACAAGGGGTATGACAAGCATATGGCATTGATTATGAAGAAACATTCAGTCCGGTTGCAAGGATGGAAACCGTAAGAGCAATCATTGCTATGGCTACATCAAAGGGATGGTCTTTACATCAGATGGATGTAAAGAATGCCTTCTTGCATGGTGATTTGCAAGAAGAGGTCTATATGGAGCAGCCACCAGGTTATGTGCATGTTGTTCATCCTGAGTTTGTTTGCAGGTTGAAGAAAGCCTTGTATGGCTTGAAGCAAGCACCTAGAGCATGGTCTGACAAGATAGGACAGTATCTTGTCACTATTGGCTTTCAGATTTCCAAGGCAGATTTCTCACTTTATGTGAGAAAAATAGAGAAAGGTATTATGCTGCTTGTCATTTATGTTGATGATTTGATTATCACAGGTGATAGTGATGAAGATATCCTTAATGTGAAAATGCTATTGAAGCAGAAGTTTGAGATGAAGGATTTGGGAGAGCTGCGTTATTTCTTGGGCATTGAGGTGATTAGGTCACCAAGTGGGATATGGCTCTTGCAGAGGCAGTATGGATTGGACATGCTGTCAAAATATGGGATGACAAGCTGTAAGCCTATTTCAGTTCCTTTGGAGCAGAATGTGAAGCTGAGCGCAGATGCAGGTGAGCTTCTCGAAGACCCTACTATGTACAGACGCATAGTAGGAAGTTTGATTTATATGACTATTACCAGGCCAGATTTGAGCTATGTTGTTGGATTGGTAAGTCAGTTTATGCAGGCTCCAAGGAAACCACATTTGGATGCGGCTAGACGCATACTCAGGTATGTGAAGTCCACATTGCAGTATGGGCTATTTTATGAGACTGGGGTTCAGATACAGTTGCATGGATACACTGATGCTGATTGGGCTGGTAGTATTTCTGATAGACAATCTACCAGTGGATATGTTTTCTCTTTTGGGAGTGCTGCAGTCACTTGGAGCAGCAAGAAACAGCCTACATTTGCCTTGTTGAGCACAGAGGCTGAGTACAGGGGTGCAGCAATGGCTGCATGTGAGGTAGCTTGGTTGCATAAGCTACTTTATGATATGCACCAGCCTACAGATGGGCCAGTTGTCATTTATTGTGACAACATGAGTAGTATACACTTGGCAAATAACCCAGTCTATCATGCTAGAACAAAGCACATTGAGGTACATTATCACTATGTGCGGGAGAGGGTTTTACTAGGTCTTATTGATCTAGTTTATGTCAGCACAGAGGATCAGGTAGCTGACATATTTACGTAGGCATTGGGCGTAGAGAAGCTGCGCAAGTTCAGAGACCTGCTTGGTGTGCAGGAATTGGGATTGAGCTCGAGGGGGAGTGTTGAGATATCGAGCTCCACTCGTGATATGCCAGGGTGACCGTTGTGCATTTATGTCACCGACTTGTCAGTTGCAGATGCGGTTGGTACACCGCCTATGAATAATAGCTAGATGACAGCTATCCTTATCTACTCTAGTTCGTGGCTCAGTTAGAATGCCACCTTAGTTAGTTGAGTTTGGTTTGAGACCCATATATAGGGTTCTTCTATTTCTTTTGTATGGGAGTTCTTTTGGCTTACACAACTAAGAAGAGGAAAACTGTTTTTCAGCCTCCACCCTTGTGTGTATTCCCCCATTGTGCAAGCAAGAAAGCTACAAGTGAGACTCCTTCCTTCTCTCCCACAATCTTGACACTCCGATCATCCCATTAAGTGATGCACTAGGAATATTGGTCTCTAAATGGTCTCATGGCCATGCTATATCATCATCAACCCTTAAAGAAAAGTGAAACATTAATTTATTGATATAAATTTATTAAATAGAGAATGTGTAATAAGCAATCAAAAGAAATATATTTCCAATGCTTGAGTAGTGGGTAGAATACCCCTATGTCTAGCATATGGAGATGCATGTTCTTCATCCATTACCTTGTGTCACAATGGTAATGCTACACAAATTGCTTGATGATGATACAAATAACCATGTCGAATCGAGTAAGGTGTAATCGACTGACTTGAGTTAAGCTGATCCCATATGGTTGAGAAAGGTCGGGATCAATTGCATACATTTTGGGTAAATCCACGAACTCATTATGGTAAACAGTTGTGATTGCATTCACTCGAGATCACCGTGATAGATCATCTGCTACCACATTCTTACTTCCAAATGTGTGAAGGATTTGAAAATGAAACATAGATAAGAAATTTTCCCATCGCATCTATTTCTCCAAGAGCTTCTTCTGAGTGAGGAAGTATCTTCGACTTTGGTGATCTGTTTTAATAACAAAATCTGCACCAAGTTAATAGTGTTTCCATACTTGAAGAGCATGTACCACCACCATAAGCCCTTCCTCATATAATAGAGCATGTAGCTCATTGTCCTTAAGGCGTCGGCTCTCAAATGCTACTGCATGATGCTCTTGGTTAAGCACAGCTCCAATGCAATCCCCAGAAGCATTGCAGTGAACTTCAAAAGGTTTTTGAAGATTCGAAACTACGAGAACTGGTTCTTGAGTCACAAGAAACTTAATTCTTTCAAAGGCTTGTAATTTCGTTGATCCCAACGAAAAGGCCTTCGCTACTTAGTAAGGTCACGTAAAGGAGATGCAACATACACAAAACCTCATATGAACCTCATGTAGTATGAACATAGCCCAAGAATCTTCTAACTTCATGTACAGAAGTAGGTGTAGGCCAATCAACAATGGCTTGAATCTTCTCAGCATCCATTCTCACCAAATTGTGAGAAACAATATGGCCTAAGTAATGAATTTTCAAAAGGGAAAATTCACTCTTCTTAGCATTGACCTATAGTCTATGCTTGCAAAGCTCTTGAAAAACAATAGATAGATGTTTTCTATGCTCCTCTTTAGATCGTGGAAATAGTAGAATGTCATCAAAGAAGACACATGTGAACTTTGAGTGAGGTTTGAAAATTCTCTCCATCATTCGAATGAATGTGGCAGGTGCATTAGTCAAACCAAATGGCATGACTAAGAACTCGTATAGTCCAAACATTGTACGAAAAGCTATCTTATGAACATCTTCGAGTGCTATCTATAACTGGAGATAGCCGCTCTTGAGATCAATGCGACTAAAGATACTAGCCCCTTGCAACTTATCCAAGATATCATCTATCCTTGGGATAGGAAAATGATTCTTGATTGTGATCTTGTTCAAAGATCTGTAGTCTATGCACATACGAAAAGAATTGTTTTTCTTTTGAACAAGTAAGACTGGAGAGCAGTATGGAGAAGAGCTAGGTTGAAGTAACCATTTTTCCAACAGTTCCTTTACTTGTTTTAGGATCTCCTCTTGCTGACTTGCACTTACTCCGTAAGGCGGTTGGTTAGGTGGTGAACTTCTTGAAAAAAGATCAATTGTGTGATCTTCCAAGTGCTTAGGAGGTAACTCTCCTAGGATTGAATCACTAAAACAATCTTCATATTGTTTAACAAAATCATGTCTTGCTTAATCAATTAAAGAGATGGGTTCTTTTAAAGTTTGAGACTTAGAAGCAATAGTTGGTATCGTGTGTTCGTTAGAGGCATTAAGTGCCCTTGAATCATTAGTTTCTTTTGACTCTCTCACAAAAATCATGTACGCAGAAATAGCTTTCTTTATTTCTTTAGAAATGCTAATGTGACTAACCATTGGCACATGCCAATCTCCAGCATCGGCAATGCATACAATGTTTCGACCCTTGAATTGAAATGCAAGGGCCTTCTCAAAAAATCGGGAAGAGGTCTAATCTTGTAATGTCTAAGATAACATCGCAGTTACCTATGGATGCAAGTAGAAAATATTATTAGTCGTGGTAATCCCCAATTATAATATTCAACTTCCCTTGAATAGAAGTAGAATTGGTTGTAAGTCCTTCAAATGCCGAACCTCATCCAATTGGTGTTCCCAATCGATCCGATGGAATTTCTAGCCTTTCAACAGTATCTGCTGACACAAAATTATCTATGGACCAAACCTTGGATCAAAGAGTATCAAAACTCGTTGATTATTGAGTGTCTCCCAACCCTTTAAGACTTGTCTCTTCTTCTCATTTGAATGAGTGTTAGCTTGGACATCCGGAATAGAATTTGAGGATGTTGGAGGAGAACCTTTACTCACATTTTCTTCCTTCCTTTTGTGAGGACAATCAGGCTTCATATGCCCTAACTCACCACAAAGAAATCGCCTTCCTTCCTCTTTGTACTTTTGTATATCAGAGGGTGAGAGATACTTGCACTTCTTCTTGTTACCCTCTGGCTTTGAATATTTGTCATGGGTAAAGGTAGGTCTTCTTTGTCATGTCTCTTGGTTGATCATAGAGATGCTCTTTTCTAGCTCTATAAGAACTCATCTCCAACTTTTGAGAAATACCATGTCTATGCAACTATGATGGCAGACTCCATCATGCGAGATAAGGTTTCATGTGGATACACCTTCATGGTTCTATGTAAATGAGGGAGTAGGCCAGCTTCAAACTTCCTTTTCTTCTCTTTATTGCTGATCTCCATGAAAGGAGTAACCTTAAGAAGAGTAGACCAACACTTGTCCACATAACTAGTGACCTTCTCATGTTCTTTTTGGCCTAGCCAATCCCACTCCTTCTTGACATCGTTCTCAAAATCAGGAGGCAAGAACTGAGCATAAAACTTCTTCTTGAAGTTTTTCCAAGTTGTAGGTTTCCTTCCCTCCAAAATGAGAGTCAACCACCAATTGCTAGTAGTGTCTTTCAAGTGCATGCCTACACGCTTGAGCTTGGACTTTTCTAAGAAATTACAATCAGAAAAAACAACTTCAAATTTCCTAACAAAGGCTAACGCCTTAGTAGGATCTCTCTTACCGATCTCTCTTACCAAAGTAAGAGTCAAACTTTATGTCCTTATCCCCCGGAATTAAAAGTCTTAGTCATCTGAAGCTTGCTTCTCTTGTGGTCCCTCTTTGTTCATTTGTGGATTACACGATACTTAGAACCAAGAGATTAGAAACTAGAAGACAATGAGGAGGAGGAGGATCTTGAGTAATCAGGGGAGTAGCTGGTTGCTGAGGGAGATGACTCCCTCCTTATTCCCTACACTTGAGGTGAGGTCTTTTTACTCTTCTTGACCCGAAAGTCCTTTTTCCTTCTAGGAAGCTTCTCAGCAATTGGATGCTTTGCACCTTCACCATCAATTGGTGCAATGGTGTTTCCTCCAGTATCACCATCTTTTGAAGGATTCGATCATTCATAAGTAGCTTCTTCCCTTGCCCTTAAGTTGTCAATCAATTGACATACTTTAGGAATCTCCAACAAGCTATGATACTCTGTCAATTGAGCTTGTAATTGCTTGCTTGTAGGCACTTCATCGATTGCCATATTTACCTTCTTCTTGCAAGGATCACCTTTACTTTGATAAAAGCAAAGAGACATGCTCTAATACCACTGTTATAAGATCCAAGATACAATCTTGACTTTCTCATATACTTAAAAGATATATGGTAAATATTATGATGGCACAAAGAGAGAACATATGAGAGAAAAGAAAGATATAGAGAGTAAAGTAGAGTAGAGTAGTTTATTATCGTCCACCAAGGGCAAATTATGACCCATAGGATGATAGAGAGATTAACAACACAGTAGGGACTGGAAGATAGGCCAATCCCCCCCCCCCCCCCCCCCCCCCGTTGTGGAGTTATATTATTGACAAGGAGCAAGCTCCTTCGTTCCACATAAATCAGTTCTCACTTGTAGATCTTGGGAACAAGATCACAGTTCCTTGCATGGTATACAACCAGCTAACACTTGCACAACTTGGAAGTTGGCACCTTTTGATCCTTCTTGAGCCTCTCCTTCTCTCCTACAAAATATGTGTAGGGATCTCCTCTTGGAGCTCAATTTCAGCAGGGCTTTCGCAACACTTGCACCTTCTCTCCTACAAAATATGTGTAGGGATCTCCTCTTGGAGCTCGATTTCAGCAGGGCTTCCGCAACACTTGCACCTTCTCTCCTTCTCTTGGAACTTGATTTCAACAGGGCTTCCATAGCACTTGCACCTTCTCTTCTCTTCTTGGATGCATGCAAAGTGATGCTTCCTTCACCTCTCCCACACCCCCAAGGAGAGTCTCCTCTTTTATAGGCTTTCAAGAGCTTCTCTTCTTGGAGAGAGACTTGAGTGCCAAGATTGGAAAGGTTAATCTTCATGCAAGATATGGCTGTTCCAGGACCTACTCTGTAGCACCAATTTCGATATATCTCTCTATGCATTGCTCGGATGAAAAAACGTCTGACACAAAAGTTGTAGATCTTGTTGTTTCTGATAATCCTAGGGGGTCGTTTTTAGATATCATCTTTCTATTGAGAGATATTTTAAAAATGGATTCACCATTTCTATTTTTTTTAAATAACTTTTTAAACTGTACTCTTAAGTTGTGATCCATGCAACCACCTTGAGCCATAGATAAGGAGAGTTCATTAGATAGCCTTGGGTCTCAACCTTAAGATTGAATTCCACACAAAAGCTTGTGTCATCTTAGACCTTAGAAAGAGAAAATCACTTCTCTCCTAACTTCCAAAGGATCAGCCTCTTGTCTTTCTTAGTGAGAGAATTACCTCTCTCGTCTTTCTTAATGAAAGACCTTAAAACCTTGACTTATAAGGGAGAGGATGACTCCAAATGAATGCAATGCTCATTACACACAAGTAAACGTTCCCATGAGTCCCCAAATGCTCACATAAATACATAAACATAATGCTAATGCACTTCCTCTTCTTAGAACTCAATCCATCTTTATTTATGTGTAACTCCTTCGTTCTTGTGTACACTCTTACACTTGGCAGACACTTCTTTCCCCCTTCATAACTTGTACTCATTGTACCAGATATCCCCGTCACAGTGCTCTGATCATCCCATTAAGTGATACACTAGGAATACTGGTCTCTAAATGGTTGTTACCGTGTTTCCCGCAGCACAGAGGAGCGGAAAACGGAAAAAAGGAAATAGCAAAAGAGGCGCAGGATAAAAGCAGAAAAAGGCACCTTGACCGGTAACCAGACCCTGAAAAATTTAAATGATCAGGGCACGACCCTCAGAAAGTCTCAGTGTCGCCCCGAGGCAACCAAAGAGTAAAAGGTGCACCATTAAATATGGAAGCGCTCCCGAATCCTTGTAAAAGAGCGCCAGGCTTGCTCCTGTGCAAATTGTACGCACTAGTTGGGAATAGGATGAAATTAGAGTGGTGGGAAATGGGAAAAAGGGCCTAGGCTACGGCCAGCCATGTAAAAAAGGGAAAAAGGGGTGACCGTCCAAAAGGGATTTAGGGTTTTGTATATAAAGTTGAAAAGTGAATGAGAAGCTCATTCTTTTGGTGTGTGGCAAAAAGAGTTTTCTTCTTTCTCTCTTCTTCTCTCCTTCTTGCTTGTGTGTGCTCTTGAGAGAGGGAGTGTGAGAGTGTGAGGGAGTGAGTGTGTGTGGGAGTGAGGGATCAAGAGGGTGAAGCTCTTCACCATCTCCTCTTCTCTTCTTCTCTTCTCTTCTCTTCTCTTCTCTTCTCTTCTCTTCTCTTCTCTTGTGTGCGCGGCTATGGAGGATGGACCTTGCAGATGGAGGAGGCTTGAGGATGCTTGAGCTAGCATTAAGAATCATGGAGCTACTGGAGTGCAAGAGAGAGGGGGGTATTCAATCAAGCATCAAGGTAAGCTCACTACACTCATAGGATCGACGGCGTGTCGGCTAGGTGAGAGATAGCCATTAGAGCTCGCTTGGAACACTTGAAACAATAAGCGGTCCATGGGTCTTGGCAGTTGAGCGAAAGCTCCCACATTTTGGTTCCGTTGCTGGGACCACGGATTCAAGCTTGAGTACTTGCATGCCCCATATCGAGCATCGAAGTAGGGGATTTATCCCCGAAACGGAGCTTGAGATAGGTAGGAGTTTGGTGTTGAGATTACAAGCTCAACACATGCGGACATTGATGATAGACCGCCTAGTTAGATGGGTCTACACGTCCACACTTAGCACGTCGGTGGTCATTATGACTCACACATGGCCACTGAATCATTACTTATTATATTCAAGTTGTTACACCTATTTACAGTTGGCATAGTTATAGTGCCAGTCGACTAGTGTAGTCAGTTATGCATTGTTTGACTTAGTAGGCCACTTTCCTTTATGTTGTACCTTACCTATACTTTGTGTACATTGTAAAGAGTGTGGAAGAAGAAGAAGAAACCAGCAAGAAAACGTTTTGGCCTTCATCTCTCTTCTTGTCTCTTGAGTGAGCTTCTCCTTGTGCATTCTGTGTGTGTTCGGTGCAGCATCTTGAGCAAGTCCCCCCACCACGCAATTCTTGACATTTGGGTGTTTTCTATCTTCAAAACAAGTAAGTATTTTGGGATATTTTGGTTGTTTGATGATTGGAAAGCATGGAGAATCTATTTCAGTTTTTTGCCTTCGATCTTTATTGCATTTAGCGTAGGTTAGAGTTAGAAAATTGAACCAGAAAAGGGTAGGGTTTACTGTTTCAAAACAGGGCAAAACATGGCAAAAATCGTGCAAAATGGGTAAAATGCTCGCTAGTGATGCCTAAGATCGGCAAGTGAGTGATTGGGGGCATCAACGCCGCATTTGGGAAGGCATATAAGAGCCAGGAGGCCAAGGGAGAGCTCATTTGTGCCATTTTAGTGTGAGAGAGAGAGAAAGAGAGAGATAGAGAGCTCCAGCCCGTGTCGATTCGATCGCATCACCGATGCACTTACCGGCCCGTTCAGGTATACGAATCTCTCCCTCTACTTCCCTAGATAGGATCTGGAAGTGCATGACCATGGCACCGACCTACATTTGGTGAAACGATCGAAATCATGTTCGTGCAGGTTATACGCGCCGCATTCGGCCCGTCTGAGTGGCCTTTTCTGGGCCGAGTCCCAGAATCGGCCCTCAGCCCTTCTCACTCGGCCCACTCGGCCACCTGTCCAAGGCAACTGTCCGAGTCAACCCATTCGGCCGTTTGAATCAAAACTTTTTGCCACGTGGCACATTCGACCTCGGCCCGTCCGAGTGACCCATCCGAATCTCAAATTCGGCCCTTGGCCACATCCCAAATTCGGTCCTCGGCCCATTTGCCGTTCGGCCCGTTTGAACCACCCTATCCGAATTCGCATTCGGCCTATCCGAATCAAAATCGTCCGAGTCAAACCCGAAAATTCGGCCCTCGACCCTGTGCCTCGGCCCGTCCGAGTGACCTACTCGGACCCTGCAATTCGGCCAGTTGGTCTGAGTGCAACTTTTTGTCAAATTTTTCAGAAATTTGACCTAACCCGGCAAATATGCAGCAGCGCAAACTGTCGAAACCCTTCGAGTGCTCAGAACTTTATTCTGGCACACGTGATAAGAGAAATTGTAGTGCGCAACTGCTTAGCGGCTAGAAGTGGATAACTGCAAGACCCAAGGACTTAGACGCGAGCTGCTAAGCCGTAAAACCTGATCGATCGAAAACGAACAAGGCAACATATGAGGAAACCCGAAACCCTGACAAAATGGCCAGGAAATGGACCTACAAGCCTATCAGGCCCGAAACAAGCGAGAGTGTGTAAGACGCTAAGGAATCGCTTGCTGCACTCACATTGAATTTCCGCACTTGAAGTACACTTAAGAAAGCTGAAAGCCTGATTGGGCACAAATGCACGAGAAGTGACACACGCATCAAGTGACCATAAATTGAGGGTTGTATTCAATAACCAAAGGAACCCACTCAGATAAACCACTCAAGAAACCCACCAATAGGAGAGGACCCAAGATATAGATAATCCATCAAAGCGCAGAATAGGACCAAGCAGGGAGCGCCAATGACGAGGATCTGTCAAGTCCATTCAACCTGATCGATAGCGTAGTAGAGCGCGAGAACTCGACCATGACGGAAGAGAGCTCAGACCATCGGTCTAATGAGGAGCTCGATTTGAACGTATTCCCAAATGCTATTCAGCCAGCTGCTGAGCAGTTACGACGCGCACGCCCGGTACGAGCACCGCGGTAGAACAGCAGACGCAATCATTGCAGATCTACAGGAGGAGAGAAGGCTAGCCCACAAGGCATTGCAGGGAATAGCTGAGTACAATAGGGATCAGCAGGCTAGGAGCCAAAGGCAAAGCATGGAGCTGCATGAGGTGCAGTGAGTGCTGAACTTGGCTGGCCGAAACCGAACGGACCATGAGAGAGCACTGGAGGGAGACTTGACGTTGAGCGAGCTTCTCATGAAACGGTTGCTCGATAATATAGCAGTAGAGCAGAGTGCCACCGCACTAGCGACGTCACTACTCGCAGGATTAGGGGCGAACCAAGGCTCAAAGAGCCAGGCCAAAATACCGATTGTTGCTAAGCAACTCGATAAGTACCAACCTCAGGATGACCCATACAGCTTTGTTGAGCAGTTTGAGCAAGTCTGCGAAGCCAACGGCCTCAACGGCCAAACTCAACACTCGCAAGCATTCGGGCTTTGCCGAGGCGACAAGGGTAGGACGTGGTATACGAGCCTAGATGCTGCAAAGCGAGCCAACTTCAATGACCTCAAGGATCTCTTTGTCAAGAGATTCGCCGAGCCCGGATACTCCGATAACTTGCTAGTACGCTTGATGAACGTCAAGCAGAAAGAGAATGAGCACATCCGCGACTACGTGACCCATGTGAGGAGTCTCTTTAAGAGAATCCCTCTAGGCGAGGGACCGACTGCTGACACAGCAATTTCGACTGTATTCATCAGCGGAATTCGAGACGAGGAGTTGTATAAGGCTTTGGCAGGCAATTCAAGCTTGTAGTGGGACGCGGTGGCTAGAGTGTTTGAGGAAGCCATCAGAGTCGATGATCAGCTGAAAGAGCAAAGCTCCAGGAGCTCAAATCTAGATGAGACCAACTTGCGAAGCTCAGAGAGAATGTTAGCCTCTAGTGAGCGGTCAAACCCATCATCCCAAGATAAGGGGAAGGCCACCGAGAGAGACCAAGGTGAGAGCGAAATTTTGGTGCCGAGAAGTGCTTAAAAATAGCTAAAAATTACAAATATCAAGGGAAAAATATTCAACGTCGAAGGCGGTGGCTCGATCTAGGACGATTTTAAGCGTCAAAGTGCCTTAAAGGCGCCTGAGTGACACTTGTTGATTTTTGATAATTTTTCAGTCTATCTTGTGGGTTGACAAGAGTTACCGGCCAATGCGGGATGCCGATCCGGATGCCCAGGATTTTTCAGAGCTCAATTCGGAGTTCGGACGGAAAAATGGCCAAGAAACCGGGCAAGATGCAAAGGGGTGGACAAAAGAGTGGTCAAATGGGCAAGTGACCTTTGGGGAGGCCAAACTTTAAATGTGACATGAAAAAAAATGCATGAGAAGAGCAAATCGTGGAGAGAGGAGGCGCCAGGATGCGCCCGAAAACCTCCTCCTTCATCATGGCATGGAGGTTGTATACAACCTATCAAACAGATCATGGGCCTTGTCTACCTCCTGTATGCTGGTCATATCGCCGCCTCTCGCCTGAGAAATGGCGGTCTCTATGAAGAATTCTGATTTCAGTATTTCTCTCTCCTCCTTCTCTCTCCTCTAAGGGCAGATTCATGTGGTGAAGAAGAAGAAGAAGAATGGATGATGGATGCTTGTCCAATGAAGACCGGATTGCTCCGTGGTGCAAGAGGAAGGAAGATTGCTGATTGTGGACTGTCATGAGCATTAATGGTGGCTGGAAATCAGTCCCGAGATATGGCAAATAAAAACCCGCAAATCGCAAAGAACGGTAATCTCATTTTTACAAAGGAAAATGGTGTTTTTATGCAATTTGCTTCATGAATACTTGTTCCCATGAGATGATTATGCATTATAATGTTGTTTGCAACGTCTTCCAATTGTTTGAAATCAGAAAATCATAAGTGTTGTGGATGAAATTAATAGTGTAAAACCCGTAAAACACGCAAAATATGGGAAAATTGGGTGTTTTTGATATATCAATGGAAAATATAGTAAGACACACCAACTAAATTTGTGTTTTTGCTACAAATGAACCTAAGGGCCACAGCCCACAACTCATTTTGTATTTTTAGTTATTTAATATTGCAAAAAATACAAGAAAAATAGAGAAAATAAAAAAAAATAAGAGAAAAAATAGATTTTGAGTGTCGAAAATTAAGGAAAAATAAGATTCATGTTCGTGTATGTATGGAGGGTCTGAAGTATGAGTTTTAGCCTCAGTTCAGCCCTACCTTTATGTTTTAGTGAGTTTTTAGTGCTTTTCATACCACAAAAACCATGAAAAATGAACCCTAAACCTGTCAATAATGCACAACCTAAACGGGTGAGGGGGTAGAATGTATAAAAGGTGTTTAAATGCTGAATGAAATGATGAAAATCTTGCTGGTTTTTATGCATACCATTTAGGTTGGTCGATAATTAAAAATTAAGAACCTAGTAGCACGAGGGTTTCTCGGTGCTAGGTTCATGCAACGCCGCACACGAGCGATAGTCAAAATCATTGAAAGAAATTTTTTTCGCATGTGCACCAATGTTGATTTTCTTAATTGTTTGAGCACGTGGACATTCACAATTTGCATGAAGCATGAAGTTTAAAAGGTATTAGGAACTTCTGGATGCATGGCAATTGCTTTTTAGAGAATCATGACCAACGTTGAGTGAGACAGGATATTCCAAGCTGTAGGCTAGGCGTTGGGTCTAAGGGGAAAGAAAGTGAGGTATGGTACATTCCTGGATACGATTAATTGGTACCTTGAGAGAACTATGTGCGATATTGTGTTATATATGTTTAGCGACGCATCGAGGGGCCAATCCCCAAGGTGTAGGAGAGTCGCAGTGAGGTAGCGGCAGCCAGCCGTTGGGAGGACCTCCTATGTTTGTACTTCGTGCTATTTGGAAATGTGATGGGACTCCCTCTGAGGAGTGTTAGTTGGGTTAGAGTTGGACTACAATACGTGATACAAATGCAAGATGTTTAGAAAGATGATGTATGTGTCATCCACGCTCCTGGCCGTGGGGTTGTTAAGCACATGATAGAGGTCCGGCTAGTGCATGAGCCAGTGCTGGCCCGTTTTAGATTCCATCACAAGGCTTGGCTGAGGTCAAGATGGAATTAGCCAAGCTACAAGACATGTGGAGACGACCAACACGCCCGCACATCTAATGCATGTACTGTGGCGGAAACCACTTGCCGGCCGAGTGTCAAGAACCTAGGTCAAGACCTTGTGCTAACTGCGGTAGGTTCGGCCATGATGTTGCGCATTCTAGATTACCAAGAAGACTTCCATGCTCACAACCCTACGGCCAGCCTTATCTAGCGAACAAGCCGCAGTCATTCTTCGGAAGGGGAGCCCCATTGGCTCTTCCTGCGCCTAACGATATGAAACCAGCCGTCCCTAGAATGGACATAAATCCTACAGGCATTCCTAGACCGCCTGGTCCTTACGTGAGCCACCCACCAAGCGACGCTCCAGTATACTACGTGGAGGAAATGAATGATGAAGAGACCTACATATACCCTTACGTCTCACATGATGACAAGGGCAATGCGGTCCTCATGGATTATCGACCCGTGCCGGTGATGGCGTTAGGATGAGGACGAGGTAGAGGCCTAGGAGGGCAGCCACAGGATCCAGTCACGTGTTGGACTTGTGGTCACCCCGATCATGTCTCATCACGCTGCCCTGAAAGAGAGCAGCAAAACAGAGACAAGGCTGACCAAAGGTGCATGGAATGCAGAATCACCCATCTTTTCATGGATTGCCCAAAGCGGAAGCCGTACTCTAGCTCAGCCAACTTGCCATCTGTCCCATTGGGGCTGTTTGGTGTCGAAAACCCCGATGGGGAGGCCACACCTATTCCATTGCGGGTCATGACCCGAGCCCAAACAAAGCAGGCCACCATCTCTCTGCCAGGACCCAGTAATCTTGACGCAACCTCTGTAGGGAAGAAAAGCCATAGACGGAAAAAGAAGAGATCGGAAGCTAAAGTCGCACTAAAAACCGAGAGTGCTACGACTCTGCCTGCGGGAAAGAAGGCTTCAGACGCGGAGGCAGAGACTTCAGCCCCTAAGACGGCCGAAAAGGGAAGCACTAAGGTAGGGGAATACCCGCATCCGAAGCGACAATTAGAGGCCATAGAAAAGGTGAAGGAATGGGTGAAGGAGGCTCAAGAGCATCTCAAAGACGTTGAGCCCATCATAGAGGACGAGATTGATGACCTCTCCAGTGTAAGCATGCCAATATCACTGCCTCAACCTAAGTCGGCAGAAGAAACCGCGCCACAAGCAGTGCCGTTGAGACCAAGCCTAGACGCGATAGAGCCGCAGATCAGCCGCAGCCATTGGCCCGGACAATCTAGGTTAGGGGAAGGACAAGTATCTAACGATCTCTTGACCACGCTAGTGACCACCCCTGCAACACTTAGCCTAGGAGATCTACTTAGCAGCATCCTACCCTATGGCAAGATCTTAAGTAGTGGGTCGAAGGATCACAAGAGCACGTCACGGCACACCCTCAAGACCAGGATGCAGAAACGCAATTGCCAAGTTTGACGTTGCACTCCGTGCCTAAATCCTTGCACATCAACACCTTTTGGGAAGGCTCTAAGATGCAAGGGGTCTTGCCGGTCCTAGCCCTGGGTGACACAACAAGAAAGGGAATCATAGACACGGGAGCTGGGGTTAGTGTGCTTAGCTACGCAGTGCTTCAGACTTGGGGAAACCCACCTATCGAAGCTGCTAGGTTTAATGTCACGTTAGCAAACGGTATGAGAGTGAAGCCATTCGGAGTACTGAAGAATTGGCCAGTGAAGATCGCAGGTGTCCAGTTCTCTGTCGACTTTATAGTCATGAAAGGAGTGGACTACGATGTCCTATTAGGCCGACCCTGGATGCGCAACGCTAGAGTCATCGAAGATTGGGGTAACGGCTTGATCTTCCTTGGCAATAGAACGGACGCCATAAGAATAGAGATGGACACTTGGAAGACCTCACAGTCAACCTAGACGCCATCTCTGCTATGCTCAAGGGGAACACTCAGGTCAAGAAGCCCTATGGGCCCTTGACTAAGTATATCCCATGCCTAGGGGATGAGCGGGATTGGATGCACATTCTTGCTACAATCGACCTGCCATTCTCAGATCATGAGGCATATGAGCAGGCCATCAAAATGATTGGCAAGTCCAACGAAGCACTCTCTACACCAGTCTGCATGATGGCAGGAAGCCTCCATGGAAAGCCTAAGCATGTCACCTTCCACGTACCATCCAACAAAAGGGAACTCCAAGGTATACTGGATTACCTGACGGACCAGCTAGCTGGCAATCCAGCTGCAAATTTCAAACCACTCCAGGATCTCTTAGAGGATTCCAAGTGGCAATGGACTAGAGTGCACGATTTAAACCTCATGTATAACTGGGCCCTAGTTCTTGACCAACAGCATGAGACATACCAAACCCTAGGAGACGACGAGCAGTCGGATGACAAAGGTTCTAGCGACGAATACGAAGACTGTCAATCCTTCAGTGATGAGAGCGAGGGTGAAGTAGATACCATAGAATACGACACTAAAGGACAAGAAATTGAGCAAATACGAGTAGATGCCAAGCCGCAAAAAAGGTAGACCCTTAGAGTAGAGTGAGGAGTCATGCGCATGGAATGCCCAGCCAGAAACGACATCAATACTTAGGACTGAATCACCATCTGAACTGCGGCCACCAGGGGAGACCACCTCTTCCAGCAAAGATGGAGGGTTTGACTCTGAATCGGAAGTTAGTTCGGATAGTGATCCAGAGATCCCTAGGCTGTCCATGACTAGATGCACCAAGGGGGACCTACCCATCCACCTGATGTTGAGATATCGAGCTCCACTCATGATATGCCAGGGTGACCATTGTGCATTTATGTCACCGACTTGTTAGTTGCAAATGCGGTTCGTACACCGCCCATGAATAATAGCTAGATGACAGCTATCCTTATCTACTTTAGTTCGTGGCTCAGTTAGTATGCCACCTTAGTTAGTTGAGTTTGGTTTGAGACCTATATATAGGGTTCTTCTATTTCTATGTACCTGAGTTCTTTTTGGCTTACACAACTAAGAAGAGGAAAACTATTTTCAGCCTCCACCTTTGTGTGTATTCCCCCATTGTGTAAGTGAGAAAGCTACAAGTGAGACTCCTTCCTTCTCTCCCACAATCTTGACATGGTATCAGAGCTTGGTTCGTGGTAAGGAGCTCAAGGAAGCAAACCAACTTCGTGGCGTTCTGGTAAGAGGACCAGTGTTGCTTTCATTTCTCGAGTTTGGGAACAAGTCTCTGCAAGGTAGCACAGCCGAAAAGTGCAAGAGTGCATTGTCTCAGATTGAGACGCCCTTCGCGGTGTAGCAAGAGGGGAGTATATGCTGCGGGTGCGGGCTTTAGCCTTCAGTTGCCCAATTTTTTTGATTCGAGGCCACTTCGGGGCCCGTTTGGAGATGGAAGTTTTCTACACACACTCAGAAAAAGACCCTGTCTTTTGCTGTGCGACCACTATCCTACAGATCAGTGAAAAGTTACCGTAGAAATTGCATCGTATGCCTGTGCGCAAGGACATTGGGAGTTACAGAATCATCCTTGTTGTCTGCTGATGAAAAATTGTCACTAGGAAGTGACTATGTGGTCAAATACCACTTTCTTCAGTTTTGCAGATTCGCCCTTGTGAGGATGAAGCTGTGTTTTTTGTAGTGACAAAATTTTTTATAGTGTTCTGTAATGGTGTCTGATTCTCTTTCACATATTGTCACTGAAAAGCTTGACAAGAACAACTTCCAAGCATGGAAGTTTAGAATGACGAATTTCCTTGTGGGAAAAGGATATTGGAAATTTGTTGCAGGAAATGAAGAAGAACCAGTTCTTCCTAATGTTCCCAATCAACAGCAAATGCAGGCATTTAAAGGATGGCATGAGAGAGCCAGAAAAGTTATATACTAGCTATGTATCAGTATTTCAGACTCTATGATTGTGCATATTCAGGATGCAAGTACGCCAAAGGAGGCATGGGATACTTTGTCAAAAATGTATAGCACAAATACGCAAGCCAGGAGAATGCAGCTCAAGCAAGAGTTGCACAATGTGCAAAGAGAAAGTATGAGCATCAATGACTACCACATGAAGGTGAAGAAGATTGCAGATGCACTTGCTTCCATTGGGTCGTCAGTGGAAGATGATGATTTAGTTTCTATGACATTGAATGGTCTAGGAAAGGATTATACACAGTTTCAAACATCTATTTCCATCCGTGAAAGATTTCTTGATTTTGAGGAGTTGATTGCTCTTCTAATTTCTGAGGAGCAAAGAAATGGTGGTGCATCTTCTTCAAGAGGAACTTCAAAAGAAGCTGTCTTCTACTCAAATGCTGGAAGAGGTAGAGACAAAGGTAGAGGAGGTCGATCTGGAGGCCGTGGTAGAAATCAAAATATAGCAAACTCATGAAAACCAGTCCCATGGAAGAGGATGTGGTAACTCTAGAGGCAGGGGGAGCCAAAGAGGTCGTGGTGGATGGCAAAGAGGCCAAAATGCAAACAGCAATGTTGAATGCTACTACTGTGGTAAAATGAGTCGTATGGCTAAAGAGTGCTATAAAAAGCAGAATGACATCATGAATGGAAAATTGCAACAACGGAATTATGCATCTTCTAGTAGACAGGGTGATGACAGAAATGAGCATTTGTTTATGGTGCAGCACATGAACAATTCTGTGACAAGTGCAGAAGAAAGCAACGATGTATGGTATGTTGACTCAGGTGCATCAAACCACATGACAGGTCATGCAAAATGGATGGAGGATGCAAGGAAAATGGAAAAACCAGGATTTGTCAAATGGTTGAGCAGGGCTTGGAGGTCAGATTCAATCCTCATGGATGCTTTGTTGTGGATATGAAAAATAAAGGTCGCTTGATAGCAAAAGGAAAGAAGAAGGGCAGAATGTTTACGTTGGATGCAGACATGCCTGAATTGAGTGCAGCAATGTTTGCACATGTGACCGGTGTAGTTGCAGATATTGATATCTGGCATAAACGCATTGGTCATGTTAATGTACAGTGACTTAAATCAATGGAGGCCCAAAATATTGTTGCAGGATTGCCTAAATTCAAGGTTGCAGAAATGCATAAGGTATGTGAAGCCTCTCAATTTGGAAAAGAGGCAAGGAAACCATTTCCTAGACATGTTCAAGAGAGTAAGAAGCCATTGGAATTAATCCACTCTGATGTGTGGACTACTAAAGCTGCATCTATTGGAGGTTGTCATTATCTTGTCACTTTTATTGATGACTATAACAGAAAAGTTTGGGTGTATTTTATGAAAAAGAAAAGTGAAGTGTTTGGGCATTTCAAAACTCTTAAAGCTATGGTTGAAAAAGAAACAGGCTTGCAAATAAAATGCCTAAGGTCAGATGGAGGGAGAGAGTACCTCTCAAATGAGTTTGCAAGGTTCCTGCAGGAGCATGGCATAAAGCAACAATATTCATGCAGTCATACCCCACAACAAAATGGAATTGCAGAAAGGAAAAACAGGCATATTGGAGAGGTATTTCATGCCATGCTCAATGAAAAAGACATGCCAGATTTTTACCAGGCTGAAGCAGTTGCTACAGCAGTCTACATAATGAATAGGACTCCCACTGCAGCAATACATGGCATGACTCTAGAGGAGAGGTATACTAGTAGAAAACCAGATATTTCTCATTTGAAAATTTTTTGTTGCATTGCCTATGTTCATGTGCCACATGAGTTGAGATCCAAGTTGGATCCAAAAGCTAAGAAGTGCATCTTTATTGGCTACTCTTTGCAGCAGAAAGGGTATAGATGCTATAACCCTTCTACTCGTAAGTTTACAGTGAGTAGAGATGTTGTTTTTGATGAGATGAGTAGCTGGTATAAACCAGTAAATGTGATTGATGATGTAGATGCACAAAATGGTAATGTTGCATAGAATTCACAGTAGCAGTCACAAGATATTAGTGGACCCGGAGTGTCCTCTAGCAGTGGTTCACATTCTTCGCCATGGACAGGCAGGTTGAGATCAGGAGAATCTTCTCAAAGCAATGCAGATAGTGGTATGCAGATATCACGAAAAGGAAAAGAGAAGGTAGATCAGCCCATGTTTGATGTGAATGCAGGTCACTCTTATGTGGATGGTGAATCCAGTGGCTCCGAACAGAGCATTGATGATGAGTTGGGTATTCCTTCTGTTGTTACACCTGGAGTAAGGAAATCCAGGGATGTTTTGAGAGCATCTGGAAGTGAGCCTACTTTGCGTAGGTCTACCAGAGCTAGGTATCCTGTGGATAGGCTGAAATATGATGGTTTTATAGCCATTCACTATGCCTATATAGTCAAAGTGATACAGGAACCAGAACCCACTTCTTTTTAGCAAGCCATGGGAAAAGAAAAATGGGAGAAAGCCATGGATGAAGAAATGAATGCCTTGGAAGCAAATGCTACATGGGCATTGGTACCTTTGCCTAAAGATAAGAATGCAATTGGTTGTAAGTGGGTTTATAAGGTGAAGCACAATGCAGATGGTTCTGTGAACAGATACAAGGCAAGATTAGTAGTCAAGGGGTATGCACAAACATATGGCATTGATTATGAAGAAACATTCAGTCCCGTTGCAAGGATGGCAACCGTAAGAGCAGTCATTGATATGGTTGCATCAAAGCGATGGTCTTTACATCAGATGGATGTAAAGAATGCCTTCTTGCATGGTGATTTGCAAGAAGAGGTCTATATGGAGCAGCCACCAGGTTATGTGCATGCTGTTCATCTTGAGTTTGTTTTCAGGTTGAAGAAAGCCTTGTATGGCTTGAAGCAAGCACCTAGAGCATGGTCTGACAAGATAGGACAGTATCTTGTCACTATTGGCTTTTAGATTTTCAAGGCAGATTTCTCACTTTATGTGAGAAAAATAGAGAAAGGTATTATGCTACTTGTCATTTATGTTGATGATTTGATTATCACAGGTGATAGTGATGAAGATATCCTTCATGTGAAAATGCTATTGAAGCAGAAGTTTGAGATGAAGGATTTGGGAGAGCTGCGTTATTTCTTGGGCATTGAGGTGATTAGGTCACCAAGTGGGATATGGCTCTTGCAGAGGCAGTATGGATTGGACATGCTGTCCAAATATAGGATGACAGACTGTAAGCCTATTTCAATTCCTTTGGAGCAGAATGTGAAGCTGAGCGCAGATGCAGGTGAGCTTCTCGAAGACCCTACTATGTATAAACGCATAGTAGGAAGTTTGATTTATATGACTATTACCAGGCCAAATTTGAGCTATGCTGTTGGATTGGTAAGTCAGTTTATGCAGGCTCCAAGGAAACCACATTTGGATGCGGCTAGACGCATACTCAAGTATGTGAAGTCCACATTGCAGTATGGACTATTTTATGAGACTTGGGTTCAGATACAGTTGCATGGATACACTGATGCTGATTGGGCTGATAGTATTTCCGATAGACGATCTACCAGTGGATATGTGTTCTCTTTTGGGAGTGCTGCAGTCACTTGGAGCAGCAAGAAACAGCCTACAGTTGCCTTGTCGAGCACAGAGGCTGAGTACAGGGGTGCAGCAATGGTTGCATGTGAGGTAGCTTGGTTGCATAAGCTACTTTATGATATGCATCAGCCTACAGATGGGCCAGTTGTCATTTATTGTGACAACATGAGTAGTATACACTTGGCAAATAACCCAATCTATCATGCTAGAACAAAGCACATTGAAGTGCATTATCACTATGTGCGGGAGAGGGTTTTACTAGGTCTTATTGATCTAGTTTATGTTAGCACAGAGGATCAGGTAGCTGACATATTCACGAAGGCATTGGGTGCAGAGAAGCTGCACAAGTTCAGAGACCTACTTGGTGTGCAGGAATTAGGATTGAGCTCGAGGGGGAGTGTTGAGATATCGAGCTCCACTCGTGATATGCCAGGGTGACCGTTGTGCATTTATGTCACCGACTTGTTAGTTGCAAATGCGGTTTGTACACCGCCCATGAATAATAGCTAGATGACAGCTATCCTTATCTACTTTAGTTCGTGGCTCAGTTAGTATGCCACCTTAGTTAGTTGAGTTGGGTTTGAGACCCATATATAGGGTTCTTGTATTTCTATGTACCTGAGTTCTTTTTGGCTTACACAAGTAAGAAGAGGAAAATTGTTTTCAGCCTCCACCTTTGTGTGTATTCTCCCATTGTGTAAGTGAGAAAGCTACAAGTGAGACTCCTTCCTTCTCTCCCACAATCTTGACACCTGAGCTGCAGACGGTTAAGGCAGGAAAAGGCAAAGCAACCCAGGGATACACGATCAGAAGAACAGCGGAAGACGTAGGACCTCCCTAAACACTTCACCAAATTCAAAAAAGGGGATAGGGTAGTAGTTCTGTTAGGTGCCAAACGTCAAGGCCAGACGAGTGAACCAATCGATGGACCAGCCAAAGTCAAGGAGGTAGACTTAGCCCAGGAAGGGGAAACACCCCGACCAGTGTTCATTGCCGACGACTTGACTGGTGAAGAAGAAACAAGTCTTGTCGCTCTCTTGCGAGAGTATATAGATGTGTTTGCCTGGTCCTTAGAGGAGCTACAGGGGGTAGATCCGAGTGTTGTGACTCACAACATACCCATGATGTCGGATGTAACGCCGGTCAAGCAGCGAGCATACCCTATGAATTCAAAACACTCTCATGCTGTCAAAGAGGAAATTGGCAAGCTGATGAGAGCTGGATTCATTTACAAAATTGAGCACACAGACTGGGTATCACCCATAGTCATTGTGATGAAGAAGAACGGAAAAATCCGAGTGTGTCTCAATTACAAGAAGGTGAACACTGCTACGAAGAGAGACAACTATCCATTTCCGGACACCGAGCACATGCTTGAGAGGGTGGCAGGCAAGGAAGCCTATAGTTTTATGGATGGCTTCTCAGGGTACAACCAGGTACAAGTGCATCCTGCGGACACGCCTTTGCCATTGAGTGGGGCGTCTTCCTATAGATAGTCATGCCCTTCGGGTTGACCAATACCCCCTCCACTTTTCAACGTCTCATGTGCACTATCTTTAAGGACATGCTTCGCAAGGAGTTAGAGGTCTTTGTCAATGACCTGTGTGTCCATTCGACCTGGATCGAGCACTTAGACAAACTCTGCGTAATCTTTGAATGGTGTCGCTTATATCGTCTCTCCTTGAACCCCTTGAAGTGTCAGTTTTGGGTAAAGCATGGATTCATCTTAGGACACGTGGTGTTGAAGAACGGCATTGCCACTGACTTCTCAAAGGTCAAGGTTATTGTTGGCCTTCCACCCCCAATTAATTACAAGGGAGTTCAATGCTTCTTAGGCCATACAGGATACTATCGGTGGTTTGTACTGAACTATGCACTGATCACCAGACCATTGTACAAGCTGTTGATTGTCTTCGAGTGGACTGAGGCATGCCAACGAGCGTACGAAGAATTGAAAAAGGCTCTAACAACAACTCCAATTCTACGAGCCCCAGATTGGACCATTACCTTTCACGTGCACATCGATGCTTCTAAGTTTGCCGTGGGGGCAGTGCTGTGTCAACCTGGTGAGCACAACTTAGATTATCCAGTGAGCTTTGCTAGCAGACAACTCACTGAGATGGAGATGAATTACTTGACAACAGAAAGGGAGGGATTAGCCATGGTATTCGCTGTGAAGAAATTCTGGCATTATCTATTGGCCACGCCCTTCATCTTTTTCGTGGACCATCAAGCCCTGCTCTATTTAGTAAACAAACCTTGTGCTACAGGGCACATAGCTCGATGGCTCCTCCTACTTCTAGAGTTCGATTTCTCCGTGGTAGTACAAAAGGGAAAACAGCATTACATTGATCACATGTCACGCATACCCACAGGTGAAGTCGCTGGACAAGGCATCATTGACGAGTTACCTGATGCCCACTTATTCCACCTGTCTAGCGAGAGAGACTTATTTAAGGCTGATCTAACACCATATTGGGTGGATGACATAGTCAAAGTGCTTGAGCATGGACTACCTGAGTGACCAATAGAAAAAGCCTGACTTGGGCGCTTGATCCTGAAAATCCAGCCCTACCAGCTGATTGCAGGCCAACCCTATAGGCTGGGGCAAGACGGATTGCTATGTAGGTGCGTGTGTGAGCATGAGATGCACGATGTGCTCTCGGAGGCGCACAGCGGCATTGCGGGAGGACACTTTAGCGAAGACTCGACGGCACGGAAGGTGTTGTAGTCTCAACTATGGTGCCCCACACTTTTTCGCGATGCCAAGCGATTCGTCAAGCATTGTGATGAGTGCCAACGGACAAAAGTCCCAATTCGTAAAGATCAAATGGAGTTGACCCCAATTATTGCTCGCCAACCCTTTGAAAAATGGGGAATTGACTTCAAAGAACCCATCAGTCCTGCGGCACAGTACTCACAAGCCAAGTACATCATGGTGGCCACAGATTACCTCACGAAACGGGCAAAGGCAAGAGCCACACGAAAAAACGATGCTAGGATGACTGCCAATTTCTTATGGGAGCAAGTGATCTCGCGCTTCGGTTGCCCCATCGAACTGGTTAGCGACCAAGGCACACACTTCATCAACGAAGTGATAGCACACCTCCTATCCACCTTTCTCATCATCCATCGCAAATCCTCACCATACTACCCTCAGGCTAATGGCCAAGAAGAATCAACTAACAAGATTCTTATCAATGTCCTGACTAAAGTAGTTTGAGCCTCACGCAGCGACTAGGACAACAAGCTGATGGCAACCTTATGGGCCTACCACACAGCTTACAAAATGGCTATCGGCCAAACCCCCTTTAGGCTCACCTACGGGACTGAGACAATTCTACCATTAGAATTCTTCGTTCCTAGCCTGAGAATAGCACTTCAAGAACGATGGGAAGGGAAGGAGGCATGGACGCAACGCCTGGTCGAGCTTGAACGCTTATCAGAGACTCGTCTTCTAGCCACCCATGCGCTTATCTGTGAGAAAGCCCGACGCAAGAGCTGGTTTGACAAGCATGTCAAGCAGCGCGAGTTTGAATAGGGTGACTTAGTGCTCCTTTACTCAGTTAAAGGGCATAAGCAAAAAATGAAATTCAGAGGTCTCGGACCCTTCAAGGTTTGTGCAATCAGCCAAACCGGCAATGTCGAGCATGAGACACTAGACGGTGAGGGAATGGGCTTCTTCAATGGCAGTCGTGTCAAGAAGTACTACCCTTCCACGCATCCTTGGCATGAGCCACCATTGTTAGAATCGTCGGTCAAAGTACGGGTAGCTACAATCACTGAAAGCAATGAAGAGGATGAGGAAACCGTGGAACCCACTTACCTCCGTGTCACAGTCACTGCCAAGCAAACATGCGTTTTCAACACCTTGATCGACGAGGGAGCAGACTTCAATGTCTTAACCCACAATCATTGGATCCAACTTGGTAAACCACTACTTCAATCCACAACTGTCAAATTAAACCCATATGGGGCTCAATCATACGCACTTGTCGCCGTTTCTATCGAGTCTGAGATTGTTCCAATGCTTTTTTATGTGTTGCCAAGTGCTACAGATGCAGGCACGGAGTCACTGCTGGGGCGAACCTTCAAAAAGCAGACTCACTGCAATGTTGATTATAAGTCGCAGCGCATCCACCTAGCAATATGCAACGTGCGCATTGTCACAACTTTCAACAAGGGCTGCGCGACACCATCAGCGTCTGCAAAGCCACTAGTAGAAACAGCCGTAGGCAAGACTAAGGAGGGGGGTAGTGCGCGGCTGCCACTCCCCGACTTCCATAAACTGCAGCCCGTAGCGACAAAAGCGAAGGCCCAACAGCCTCGCTTCCAATGGGTGCCTAAATAGCCGCAACAATCGCCTAGGAATCGATGCACCTATCCTCATAAGTCCTAGATCTCTAAACCTAGGAGGCCAAGACGCAATCACAGGAAGAGCCACGTGATTAAGCAAAGATGGGTCCCTAAAGCCTTCTTGCATGCGCAAGGCTACTATGAGGGAAATACCTCACTGTGGATCCCTAAGGCCCCCACAGCCAAAGGCACTATTCATACGCCACCCTCAAGCTTGATCAGCCCACGTCCCGCAACACCTCAAAACCATAAGCTGTAGTGCTCTCCAGAGCCCCAGCCATTTGACTCATCTACGCTTCGGCCCAAGAAAGTCGCACAAACCTATCGGCCCAAGCAATAGCCACCGTCACACGAAGCATCATCCGACCAAGTCAATTCGATGCCGAGCAACACCGAGCCATCAAAACGGTAGAGTATGATCCCACTTACATCGCGCCCACCTCGTATAGAGTGTTAACCACTCTTCGGGGCTGACGAGCATATCAAGGGGCATCCCTACCTTGACCACCTCTTAACAGAGGAAGAACTCCACATTGCGAGTCGAGTCAACTCTGGTGACTTCCTCAGAGATGTTCTCACATACATCATGCACGTAGGAATTCGACCCTTTGATTTGGACCGCGCAGCTGAACTGGAATACAATCCAAATTTCTATACTTGGCTCCTTCACAAGTAACTCCTACCCCAACATGCCGAAAGCCCTTAACCTTTTGACCCTCAATCCTAGGAAGGATTCTTTTCAAGGTGGAAGGGGAGGGGGTAAGGTAAAATGAATCAGATAAGAAATGAATCAAAAGGGATATAGTAAAGTAAAGTTAGTGAAAAGCATAAGCATGTAGTATGAAAAAAAAAACAGACGGGGTAGGAAAATGGGCAAGAAAAACTTTGAAGTAAAGGGAAAAAGTCCAAGTCTAAAAAGGAAAATCTACATAGCTTCCTGAGGAATTCATTCAAAAAGCATAGAGTTTTTCTTTTCTCGCAATCAGCGAATTGATATGTGGAAAATACTAATGAAAGTTACGATTTATGGCAGGAGCATAAAATGTCGCAGCAAGACCGTGCCCATCGACTCCCATTCACAGACGAGGAAAGGGAGCAATACCGCATCCATCTAGAGAACCGCACCTTCAGCCAGCTCAAATTCCGAACCATCCACAACATAGAAGTTGTGGTGGCCAAGAAGGAAGCAGCCAGGAGGGTGGTGGAACAATGCAACCTCGCGAAGTATCTCAAAAAGTTCTCGCAGGATCCGGACCACCTGAAGTGCGTGGAGTTTCTCAGAACATACAACCCGGATCAAGAATTTGGTATTGTAACAGTGGGCAAAGAAGAGGCAAAACAGGTACAGGTCCAATTAGACCCAGCTTTGGTGGAGAAGGCTTTGGGATTGGTACCAAAGATGGAGAGGAAACAAAAAAGGGATGTTTATGCCATGCTGAAAATGAAGAAGGAAGATGTGCTTACTAATGACGGCATAAGCATCCAGGATATCCCTGATGCAGAAGCCAGGATGCAGGCCAAGCTGATACATGTGCTCTTCTCCAGCCAGCGTTACAATTCCTTGATACAACGAATTAGCATACCGGTGTTGGAGAATGTAGCAGCCCATACCCTAGATGAAGTAGATTGGAATGGGTACGTGCAAAAAACGATTGATCAAGCGGCCAAAGCGTTGGCCCTAGGAAGTGTACTAGCAGGAGGAGAATCTCCGGCTTCTAAAGTTACAGAAAGAAAGAAAGCCTCCTCCAAAGCCTCCTTCATCAGGTATGGAGGTGTCTTGACTGCGCTCATCCAAGAGGCAGTGAAGGAAGCACAGGAGGCAGAAGAAGGAGAAGGAGAAACATCAGAGAGGTCGCCTCCTCACCAGGACAAGGATAGGTCCACCGACAGAACTGAAACAGAAGAAGAAGGGGAGGGACAGACAAGCAAAAAGACAACCAAGAGACCCAAGAAGAAGACAACGCAGAGAAAGAAGAAGGATGACGAAGGCAGAAAGAAGGAGAGAGAAGACTTGGAAAGGGCAAAGAAAGAGTCCCTAAAAGAGGCCAAGGAGAGAGAAAGGACGAAGAGACAGGAGGAGGAGAAGGAAAAAGAAGAATTGCAGAAAGCAAAGAAGGCGTCGAAACAAGAAGCAGAGGAGAAGAAAAAGAGGGAAAAAGAAGAAAAAGGGAAGAAAAAGGAAGAGCAGAGAAAAGCGGAGGAGGAAAGGAAAAGGAAGGCGGATGAGGAAAAGGAAGAGCTACGAAGGAAGGAGGAGGAGGACCTGGCGAAAGCCACACACCGGTCCATCGAGCAACAGAGCCAAACAGATGAATTGAGGAGCTTGAGCCTGCGTAGAGAAGAGGGACCAGGGTCTAGCACACAGGTGCCGGAGTTTATGCCACCTCCAGTCCTTGAGGACAAGGGCAAGGCCCCGAATCATCCAATTCCTACCCTCCTGGTGCCTTCCGCTGAACCCACCACCATCACCCCTAGCATCCCGACCAGTGCCGACGTGTCAAACTTCGTAGCGTGGATGCAGTACTTTATCAACAAAGAGATGGGCCAGGGACCGAGCACAGAAACCATGGCCACAGGACAAAAGAGGCCAGCTACGGATGCGGAATCCAGGCAAGAGCCCAAAAGGCAGAAGGTAGAAGCCTCAACCTCGCCCATCCACACAACGATGACGCCATCGGCTAATTACGACGAATACGTCGCCGAGCTGCTCTCCCAATTGGAGAAAGCTAAGGAGGAATGCAAGATAGCCGTGGGCTGAGTTGGCAGCTGAGAAGGAATTAGTGGCCACCTTTCAGCTGGATAAAATGAGAATGATAGCCATGCAGCAAAGGGAGATCGCAGATCTCAAACAAGAAATGAAGGCTAAGGATGAAAGGGAGGAGCACTAGAGACAGCAGCTCAAAAATGAGACACAGGAGCTAGTAAAAATTCAAAGAGAGCACAAGCTCCTGATAGTGTAATACCAGGAGCTTGCTGTGAAATTTGCTCAGGTTGATGCGCTTGTGGGTGGCTGACCTGAATGCCAGGGATGAAGAGAGACAACAAGGCATAAAAAAACAGCAAGAGGAAATCGAGCGCCTGACAAATCAGCTAAACTCTGAAAAAGAAGAGCAAGAGAGGCTAGTCAGGGAGTTGGAAGACCACGAGCAGAAACTTATGATACTAACCCTAAAGCAAGGAGAGGGCTCGGAAGAAATGAATAAAAGAGCAAAGGAGTGGGCTGCGCACAATGAAAAGAGGGTGAAGACACTGGCGCGGCACCTTGCTTTGGCAGAGAAGGAGAAAATCATCGTAGAGAGCAAGGCAGAAGCAACCCAAATGGCCTTCAACACTCAATAGAAGGCCTTCCTCGACACCATCCTGGACACCACCCATGCAACGTCAGAAGAGTCATTAGAGGTGACACAGAGAAAGCTCGGCATGGCGCGGAGAGCCCTACATGTTGGATTGTAGATGCCACCCTTATCTGCAGAGGTTAGGCTGAGTGTGGATGAGCAACAAAAATACCTATTGTTGGCCAGCCTAACCCCCTAGGAAATCGACACCCTCGAATTCGAGGAAGAAGTAGCACAAGCAGAACGGCAGGGGGAGGAAGCAGAACTAGAAATCAACATGAACCGATTCAGGGAGGATATAGTCCCACAACCCCCCTCACCGCAGTCTCAAGAGCCACCACAAGAGGACCCATCTGCGGAAAGAAAAGTCGCCTCTAGGGAAAGATGCAAAAAGCTGGTAGAGGAAGCCAGGAAGCAGCTGAGAGTTGCTATCATCTCTCAAGCCAAAGCGAACCACTACCACACTTGGTTCAAAGAGAGTGAGAAACAAGGGAGAGCGATGTGTGTCGATCCCTCTACCCATAGGGTAAAGTCTCAACTCCGCCCCCCTAAAATGACACTAGTTGGGTTCTAATGATGACATGCTAGGATAGTCAACGTTTGACCACATAAGAGCCACACTCATGCTTGTTGACCCAATTAGGGGTCTCCCATGTCACATTCAAATCCTCAAAGAAGTCCCATGGTGTGTAATAAGAAATCAATTTAACGGCCTTCCTTTGGCTTCTAAATAGTTAACCTCAACTGTAGAGGGGATACATAGTCCTTAAGAAGATCTGGAAAGTCTTGTGGTTCTCTCTCAGTATAAATTGAGCATCCAATGGGGGGAATTCTTAAACTTAACTAGATACTTCTGTAATACCTTACCTAACCTTGGAGTATTGTCTTGATGGTGTAAAATTCTTTTAGTCACAAGGAACCCTTATGTTTCTTCTATGTCAAGTAAATCTTCTTTGATTGATTCCATTGGAGGTTCTCCAATATAGGGACGTAGCAAACTTATATGGAAAGCATTATGAATATTCCAATGACTTGGTAGATCCAAACAAAAAAGTCACATAGTTTATCTTATATGTGATCTTGAAAGGGCCATAATAGCAATTAGAAAGCTTAACCACTTTACCCTTTTGACCTTTTTGCTTCTTCAAGCGACCCTTCTCAAACTTGAGAATAGCATACTGTCCCAACTTGAGATCTAACTTATGACGATGCTTATCAGCTTCACGTTTATGCTTCTCTTGTGTCCTTTGGATAGTAGCTTTACTTGAGTGAAAGCTGTATCAATGTCTCTAACAAACTCATCTACTGCAAAGATCTTATCCTTTGTAAGAAGAATGGGTTGTAACTGAGGCTTGCCATAGATGATCTCAAAGGGTGCCTTACCAGTACTAGAGTGCACCGTGTTATTGTATGCAAACTCTACTAAACGCAAATACTTTTCCCATTCTCTTTGATTATCGGAGACATAGGATTTTAATAGGTCCAGAAGAGTAGAACTAGCACTTTCACTCTGCACATCCATTTGAGGATGAAAAGAGGATGAAAATTTTAACTAAGTCCCAAGGTTCTCGAAGAGAGCTTGCCAAAAGAGGCTAGTCATGCAGGGATCTCAATCACTTATAATGGACTTAGGAATGCCATGATGCTTGAAAATATGAGCAATGAATAGCTTAGCCATATGATTGGCTTTGATTGTCTTTTACAATGGTAAAAAGTGAGCTTGCTTACTGAATCTATCAATGATAGTCCATATTGCATCATGGCCTGCTTTTGTGCGAGAAAGCTCCATGATAAAGTCCATGGCTATACTTTCCCAAGGCTCATTGGGAATAATTAATGGCTTCAGTAGACCAAGTCGTTTATGCCTATCATAGTTTACTTTTTGGTATATCTTGCACTCGCGGACATATCTTTCAATGTCAACTCTAAGAATGGGCCAAAAGAAATATATTTCCAATGCTTGAGTAGTGGGTAGAATACCCCTATGTCCAGCATATGGAGATGCATGTGCTTCGTTCATTACCTTGTGTCCCAATGGTAATGCTATACAAATTGCTTGATGATGACATAAATAACCATCTCGAATCGAGTAAAGTTTAATTGACTGACCTGAGTTAAGCTGATCCCATATGGTTAAGAATTCGGGATCATTTGCATATATTTTGGGTAAATCCATAAACTCATTATGATAAACAGTTGTGATTGCATTCACTCAAGGTCGCCGTGATAGAGCATCTGCTACCACATTCTTAGTTCCAAATGTGTGAAGGATTTGAAAACGAAACATAGATAAAAAATTGCCCAACGCATCTATTTCTCTGAAAGCTTCTTTTGAGTGAGGAAGTATCTTAGACTTTGGGGATCTCTTTTAATAACAAAATCTCCACCAAGTAAATAGTGTTTCTATACTTGAAGAGCATGTACCACCGTCATAGGCTCATTCTCATATATTGGATCATGTAGCTCATGGTCCTTGAGGCGCCAGCTCTCAAATGCTACTGCATAATGCTCTTGGGTAAGCACCGCTCCAATGCAATCCCAAAAGCATCGCAGTGAGCTTCAAAAGGTTTTTGAAGATCCAGAACTATGAGAACTAGTTCTTGAGTCACAAGAAACTTAATTCTTTCAAAGGCTTGTAGTTGCCTTGATCCCCAATGAAAAGGCATTCGCTTCTAAGTAAGGTCATGTAGAGAAGATGCAACATATGCAAAACCTTGTATGAACCTCCTGTAGTAAGAACATAGGCCCAAGAAACTTCTAACTTCATGTACAAAAGTAGATGTAGGCCATTCAACAATGGCTCGAATCTTCTCGGGATCCATTCTCACCAAATTATGAGAAACAATATTGCCTAAGTAATGAATTTCTGAAAGGAAAAATTCACTCTTCTTAGCATTGACATGTAGTCTATGCTTATGAAGCTATTGAAAAACAGTAGATATATGTTTTCTATTATCTTCTTCACACTGTGAAAATATTAGAATGTCATCAAAGAAGACATCTGTTAACTTTGAGTGAGGTCTAAAATTTCTCTCTGTCATTCGATTGAATGTGGCGGGTGCATTAGTCAAACCAAATGGCATGACTAAGAACTCATATAGTCCAAACATTGGACAAAAAGTTGTCTTATGAACATCTTTAAGTGCTATCCGTATCTGGAGATAGCCGCTCTTGAGATCAATGCGACTAAAGATACTAGCCCCTTACAACTTATCTAAGATATCATCTATCCTTGGGATAGGAAAATGATTCTTGATTGTGATCTTGTTCAAAGATCTATAGTCTATCCACATATGGAAAGAATTTTCCTTCTTTTGAACAAGTAAGACTGGAGAGCAGTATGGAGAAGAGCTAGCTTAAACTAACCCTTTTTCCAACAGTTCCTTTACTTGTTTTAGGATCTCCTCTAGCTAACTTGCACTTACTCAATAAGGCGGTTGGTTAGGTGGTGAACTTCTTGGAAAAACATCAATTGTGTGATCTTCCAAGCGCTTAGGAGGTAACTCTCCTAAGAGTGAATCACTAAAACAATCTTCATATTGCTTAACAAAATCATGTCTGGCTTGATTAATTAAAGAGAGGGATTCCTTTAAAGTCAGAAACTTTGAAGTATTAGTTGGTATTGTGTGTTCATTAGAGGCATCAAGTGCCCTTGAACTATTACCTTCTTTTGACTCTCTCACAAAAATCATATATGCAGAAATAGCTTTCTTCATTTCTTTAGAAATGCTAACATGACTAACCATTGGCACATGCCAATCTCCAACATCAGCAATGCATACTATGTTCTAACCCTTGAATTGAAATGCAAGGGTATTCTTAACAAAATCGGGAAGAGGTCTAATCTTGTAATGCCAAGGCATGCCTAAGATAACATCGCAGTTACCTATGTGTGCAAGTAGAAACGATTCTTGGTCACGGTAATCTCCAAATCTAAGATTCAACTTCCCTTGAATAGGAGCAAAATTGGTTGTAAGTCCTTCAAATGTTGATCCAATTGGTGTTCCCAATCGATCCGGTGGAATTTGTAGCCTTTAAACAGTATCTGCTGACACAAAACTATCTATTTACCATGGATCAAAGAGTATCAAAACTCGTTGATTTTTTAGTGTCCCCCAATCCTTTAAGACTTGTCTGAGACTTAGAAGCATTAGTTGGTAATGTGTGTTCATTAGAGGCATCAAGTGACCTTGAATCATTAGCTTCTTTTGATCCTCTCACCAAAATCATGTACGGAGAAATGGTATTCTTCGTTTCTTTAAAAATGCTAACATGACTAAGTATTGGCACAAGCCAATCTCCAGCATCAGCACTGCATACTTTGTTCCAACCCTTGAATTGAAATCCAAGGGTCTTCTTAACAAAATCAGAAAGAGATCTAATCTTGTAATCCCAATGCATGCCTAAGATAACATCACAGTAGAAAAGATTCTTGGTCACGGTAATCCCCAATTCTAAGATTCAAATTACCCTAGATAAGAGTAGAATTGGTTGTAAGTCCTTCAAATGCCGTGAACCTGATCCAATTGGTGTTCCCAATTGATCCGGTGGAATTTGTAGCCTTTTAGCACTATCTGCTGACACAAAATTATCTATGGACCATGGATCAAAGAGTATCAAAACTCGTTGATTGTTGAGTGTCCCCCAACCCTTTAAGACTTGTCTCTTCATCTCATTCGAATGAGTGTTAGCTTGCACATCTGGAATACAATTTGAGGATGGCATAGGAGGATCTTTAATCACATTTGCTTCCTTCCTTTTGTGAGGACAATCAGGCTTCATATGCCCTAACTCACCACAAAGAAAGCACCTTCCTTCCTCTTTGTACTTTTGTATCTCAGAGGATGAGAGATACTTGCGCTCTTCTTGTTACCCTCTGGCTTTTAATATTGGTCATGGGTAAAGGTAGGTCTTCTTTGATTAGTCATGTCTCTTGGTTGATCATAGAGATGCTCTTTTCTAGCTCTATAAGAACTCATCTCCAACTTTTGAGAAATACCATGTCTATGCAAACTTTTAGCTATGATGGCAGACTCCATCATGCAAGATAAGGTTTCACGTGGATACACCTTCATGGTTCTGTGTAAATGAGGGAGTAGGCCAGCTTCAAACTCCCTTTTCTTCTCTTCATCGTTGATCTCCATGAAAGGAGTAACCTTGAGAAGAGTAGACCAACACTTTTCCACATAACTAGTGACCTTTTCATGCTCTTTCTGGCCTAGCCAATCCCACTCCTTCTTGACATCATTCTCAAAATCGGGAGGCAAGAACTGAGCATAAAACTTATTCTTGAACTTTTCCCAAGTCGTAGGTTTCCTTCCCTCCAAAATGAGAGCCAACCACCAATTGCTAGGCAGTGCCTTTCAAGTGCATGCCTACATGCCTGAGCTTGGACTTTTCTGAGAAATTACCATCAGAAAAAGAAACTTCAAATTTCCTAACAAAGGCTAACGCCTTAGTAGGATCTCTCTTACTGGAGTAAGAGTGAAACTTTATGTCCTTATCCCCAGACTTGAAAGTCTTAGTCTTCTTAAGCTTGCTCCTCTTCTAGTCCCTCTTTGTCCGTTTGTGGATTGCATGAGACTTAGAACCAAGAGAGTAGGAACTAGAAGTTGATGATGAGGAGGAGGAACTTGAGTAATCATGGGAGTAGCTAGTTGCTAAGGGAGATGACTCCCTCCTTATCCGCCTCACTCGAGGTGAGCTCTTTTTACTCTTCTTGACCCGAGATTCCATCTTTCTTCTAGGAAGCTTCTCAGAAATTGGATGCTTTGCATCTTCACCATCAATTGGTGCAATGGTGTTTCCTCCAGTATCACCATCTTTTGGAGGATTCGGTCCTTCATAAGTAGCTTCTTCCCTTGCCCTTAAGTTGTCAATCAATTGACATACTTCGAGAATCTCCAACAAGCTATGATACTCTGTCAATTGAGCCTATAATTGCTAACTTGTAGGTGCTTCATCAATTGCTATCTTTACCTTCTTCTTGCAAGGATCGCCTTTACTTGAGAAAAGCAAAGGGACTTGCTCTGATAGCACTATTATAAGATCTGAGATATATGCTCCACTTTCTTATATACTTAAAATATATGGTGAATATTATGTTATCGCAAAGAGAGAACAGATGATAAAAAAGAAATATGTAGAGAGCCTCCTCTTTTATAAGCTTTCAAGATCTTCTCTTTTTGGAGAGAGACTTGAGTGCCAAGATTGGAAAGGTTGACCTTCATGTAGGATGTGGTTGTTTCAAGACATACTTTGTAGCACAAATTTCGAGATATCTCTCTGTGAGTTGCTCGCATGAAAAAACGTCTGACACAAAAGTTGTAGATCTCATTGCTTTTTATAACGTTAGTGGGCCGTTTTAAGAGATCATCTTTCTATCACAAGATATTTTAAAAATGGATTCACCATGTCTATTTTTTTTTAAATAGGATTTTTAACTGTACTCTTAAGTTGTGGTCCATGAAACCACCTTAAGCCATAGATAAGGATAGTTCATTAGATTGCCTTAGGCCTCAACCTTAAGATTTAATTCCACACAAAAGCTTATGTTATTTTAGACCTTAGAAAGAGAAAATTACTTCTCTCCTCACTTCCAAAGGATCACATCTCTTGTCTTTCTTAGTGAGAGAATTTCCTCTCTCGTCTTTCTTAACGAAAGAAAAGACTTTAAACCTTGACTTGTAAGGGAGAGGATGATCCCAAATGAATGCAACGCTCATTACACACAAGTAAACGTTCCCAGGCGTCCTCGGATACACACATGAATGCATATACACAATGCTAATGCACTTCCTCTTCTTAGAACTAAATCCATCTTCATTTATGTGTAACTCCTTAGTTCTTGTGTACACTCTTACACTTGGCAGACACTTCTTTCCCCCTTCATAACTTGTACTACATGTACCAAATATCCCCATCACAGTGCTCTGAGCACCTCATTAAGTGATGCACTAGGAATACTGGTCTCTAAATGGTCTCATGGCCATGCTAGATCATCATCAACACTTAAAGAAAAGTGAGTCATTAATTTATTGACATAAATTTATTAAATACAGAATGTGTAATAAGCAATCAATTTAGTGACAAGATGCCTTCGTATATGCATGATGGTTTACTAGTTAATGATATGGGTGTTTGACCCGAGTAGTGCATCGATAGCACATACTGGAGGATGTGCAGGTTGGGAGGAAGTGGATGTCATGTCACTATATAGACACAATGTGAAAAAACCTAGAGTACATTATCATCGGAATTTCTTTTTATCTAGAGAGTCAGTGCCATATTAGTCATTAGTATTAGTGTCCATAGTATGGATGGTTCAAAAATACGGGATTTTTGGACAAGTTTAGCCTATTTTTGATATTTTGGATATTATTTCTTGTAAATATCCTAAAAATGTATTAAAAACTTCCAGAATAGAGTGACATCCAAAAAGCAATTGGCTTTTTCAATGAGTTTTGGAAATCTCATGCAAAAAGAAGGGCTTTCAAAATCGTGCAGCACACGATTGTAGTTTACAGGCAACAAACAACACTCCGAATAATGGGAACAAGAAGAAGGAGCAATCTAAGAAAATTTTGTACAGGTGTCCCAAGGTGGTTTTACCCCCCCCTTTTGGAGCCAACGAAACCATCAAATTATTTATCTGAGTGGCAAAGAAGAAGCTAATGTTTGGTGCACGTTTTTGGGTCTACTAGGGAGCTCCAGGAGATCTAATGCTTGGAGATCGCTTCCGAGTAGTCCTAGATAAGAATTTTGTTTATCTTCTCATGTTTTATCAAAATACACAGTGTTTTGATTCATTGAGCTTTGCTTTATATTGTGTACCTCTTGTCTATTATTCTTCTTCTCTTCTTTCTCCTATTGTCTACTTCCTTCTCCCTCTTATCCCTGGTGGATATGACCTTTCGACTAAAACCCCTCCGATATTGGTCTAATGCCATCCAAGGAGCAAGACTCCCTCTCCATATAAAAATCTAATCAAACAAAAGGCAACCAAAAGGCAACCAAAAGGCAATGAAAATGGAGAGGCCTAGAACAAATCACTCTTGAAAACTTTAGTCGAGAATGGGTGAGCCAAGCCTTTGACCCAATTATGAGACAATAGTGAGGAACTATTGAAAGCACCATAAGTTACATAGAAACAACAAGGACCAACAGCCAAGCGGTAGGGGATGGTGGCTCAATAACAAAGAAAAGAGGTTGCCACATAAAGAAAAGGCTCAAAGTAGATTGGAAGCCTTGAAGGAACTCCTCACGATCTTCGGAAGCCCCCTTTGAAACATAAAGGACCAGAAAATCCACTCCCGCATCACCAATATTGTCCTCCTCTAAAAGGGATGGGAGGTAGGAGGAAACCACAAGAGTAGATAGTAGGGCATGGGATAGAATCTGTAGGATTAATGGTCACAATTGGGAATAGGTACGGCAATAGAAAGCTACCTCAGAGAGCCCCACACAATGGAAGGGAAGTAGAGCATAGATAGCCCTAAGCCCCATTTGAAGTGCCCCACACAATCTTGGGAAGCCCCCTCTGACACACAAAGGGCCAAAAAATCCACAGCCACATCACCAATGTCCTCCTCTAAAAGGGATGGGAGGTTGGAGGGAACCACAAGAGTAGATGGTGGGGCATGGGATAGAATCTATGGGATTAATGGTCGTAATCGGGAATAGGTGCAGCAATAGAAAGCTGCCTTGGAGAGCCCCACACAATGGAAGGGAAATGGAGCATAGATAGCCCTAAGCCCCATTCGGAGAGGCTCACACAATGGAAGGAAAATGGAGCAATCTAGGAGAATTCTGACCAAGTGTCCCAATGATTGGTCAGAATTCTCCTGGATCGCTCCTTCTTCTTCTCCCCGTGTTCGAAGTACTGTTTGTTGCTTGTAAACTATGATCGTTTGTGTCGCGTGATTTCGGAAGCCCTTATTTTTGCATGAGATCTCCAAGAATTGTTGAAAAAGTCACTTGCTTTTTGCATGTCACTCTATTCTAGAAGTTTTCTACACTTTTTTAGAATATTTACAACAAATAAAATCCAAAATATCAAAAATAGGCTAAACTTGTCCAAAAATCTTGTATTTTTGAACCATCCATATTATGGACACTAACACTAATGTCTAATATGGCATTGACTCTCTAGATTAATAAGAAATTCAGATGATGATACACTCTAGGGTTTTCTCGCATTATGTCTGCGGGCATAGCGACACGACAGCGCAAGTGTATACAACCTCTTCACTACTCATCAAGCATTAGAATTACATCCTTTAAAATTTGTATGGTTATCAAGTTTATGTTTTTTTCGTTGTCTTGTAAAAGAATCTCAATCCTTGAGCTTGGTCAAGTGGAGGCTTTGTTTCAATAGTGTACAATTAAGTCGAAGATAGCTCAAGATAGAAAGAAGGTTTTTTTTATGAAAAACTCATTGTGAAACACATGTACCAAATACCAATACCCTTTCAACATTCTAGCATATGTTCCAACTACTAAACTTTCAATGTTTCAACTTTAGATACCTCTTTCCAAGATTTTCATGGCCCAACTTTGCATAGTAGTGAGATTTCTCATGGGTGTCTTTACTGCCATGAAAGTATTGGATATAAGAGAGAGAGAGAGAGAGAGAGAGAGAGAGAGAGAGAGAGAGGGGGGGGGGAGGGAGAGGAATTATGTGAAGTTTTAAAATGTGTTTTTACCAATTAAAATGTGTCAAAAATGGATAAAATTCCATTTATGCAATTGTTAGCCTTTAAGTAACAATAAAATGCAAGGAATAGAAAGAGAATAGAGACCTACTACAATGCACTATGTAAGCATAATAACACAATATTAGTGAGCTTGGAAATCTCCCAATTCCCATTTTTTGAATATTAAAAAGGTGGCACCTGGATAACATGCCCATAAGTTTCTCAAAACCATATGATGTTACCTATCATTGGAAAGCGCTTGAAAAATGGAATCTATTGAGCTATAGAGCACTTGATTTGGAGTTATATTGTTCAAGTTATGACAAATCCAAAGATTTGACCATGTGTCCCAAACTTATGGGAAATTCCCATATTCCTCAATATGGTCTTTAATGGTAAGCTTGAACAATAAAGTAACCCAAAAAATTTGAACAAGGCATATCTCTTTGATGGGATTGCCTTTGATTTGGATAGGAGTGCCCTCTAATATGCAACTTCATGTTTGCAAATCCTAATGTTCATTGTGTTAGTGGCAAGCTGAGTACATCATGAGGAAATAGGTTTAGATGATAAGGCTAGATAGTAAAAGAACTGATTTTGCAAACATAATGAGTGTATTTGCTTCCCTTTGCTCACAAAAAATGTGAAATGAGCCACACAAACCTTCATGAGCTTCATGATAGTACCAATTGTGCAAAGTGCAATTACTGGGTCTTGCAACATTTATACTCAATTTGACATATGTTGTTGATTACAATTATAGCTAATAAAGGCTTCTTCTTTTTTCTTGGTTTTTTGGTATTTTTGGATTGAAAATAATAATAAGATTTAAATTTTAAAGCTGCATTGTGTGCTCTTTCCGCCATAGGCAAACTTGCCTTTTTTGCCATTTCAAGTGTTCATTCAATCGCTTTTAGCATTGGAATTTGTGCATTGGCATGGCATTAGAATGTTAGTATTAGATCAAGAAGAATCTATTGTCCTCCTTAGTTCGATGGTATCTGGTTTCTCTAATTAACGATAGGTATGCGTACTCCCCCGCTTCGAGGTCCTCTAGTGAGAAGCAAAGAAAGATTGCGGCATCCTCTAGTGGTTTGGCATCCCATCATCTCATATGTCGACTACGTGCTCCTCAAAAACTTGCAGAACTTCCTAGGTCAACCCCACCGAGGTCCAGTTGAACCTCACTAGTGGCCAAGTCATCTCCCACACGTCCTTGTGGCCTCAACCTTGAGATGGGCAACATCGACCACACCTTTCTGAGTAGGCCAAACCGGTTCATGTACTTGTATTATTGTACCTTGGGCAAGGATCATAGAGGGGTTAGCACAAGAGGAATGAGTAAGAAGGAGCAAGAGGGGGACAACGCAACATGAAAGGAAGGAGGATAAAGAATGAGTAAGGAGCCGAGAGAGAAAAAGAGAGACAGAGAGAGAGAGATGAAGGGGCGTAGTAGACGTAATTAGATGTTGGATGGAGATAAGGGACCCACATGCCAATTGTAAAGAAATGGGGTAGCAACAGCCACCATTGTGGTCCAAGGTTCAAGGGTCCTACGAGAGGAACAAGTAGGAAGGAGGAGAAAGAAGGGCATAAGGAAGGAGCACAGAGAGAGAGGGGGGGGGGGGGGGGGGGGGGGGGCGCACTGTTCATGAAAAACATTTTTGTAGCAATAACAAAAACCTCTTAGTCAAAAATTTGAAGGGATTCTTGAATCAAATTACATGTGCACTTTTCATAATTAATTTTTTTTCAAATGTTTTTAAGCCTGTTCTTTAAATTTTGAAGGTGTATTCGAAAATTTTGCAATTCGTTTTACATTATACATCGATTTTTCATGAAGAGTGAAGGGACATTAAGAGCCTTTGCAGATAGTATATATTGTAGTTAATAACTCATAATTTAATTAACTAAGTGATTAATTACTTATTTAGTTGGTGTATAGTGCTAAGAGAGAGAGAGAGAGAATGTATGACATTGTGTGTGAGTGATATAGACGAATATATAGTTATTTAAGTACTTATTTATTCAGTTACTGTATAATGTTGTAAGCAAGAGAGAGATAGAAAGTGTGTGCAAGTGAGAGAAATAGACATATATAGTTATGTTAAGGTGCATCCACTATTGTTGTAGGTAAAGACAAAGGAAAGAAGAAAGTGTTAGATAGTAATATGCATCTACTAGTCACTAAGTTGGGGTTTGATGGAGATTCCAGTAGCTCAGAGAGTTTGGATGATGAGCTTGGTATTCATTTAGTTAGGACACCAGGTGTACAAAGAGCATATGGTAATGTAAAGGCTGCACTAAGTGATCTAATGGTACACATGTCTAGCTAGGTTAGATACCCTATTAAAAGATTTGGTTTTGAAGGTTATATGGTAAAGGTGGTTGAAGGTACTATTGAGGATGTTGTTGGTCATATTCATTGGGATGCAACAATGGATAAGAAGATGATTGCATTAAAAGTCAATAACACTTGGGATCTAGTACCATTGCCTAAGGGCAAGAAAGCTATTGGTTGTAAATGGGCTTACAAAATTAAGTATAATGCATATGATTCTATTAGCAAGTATAAGGCTAGGCTAGTTGCAAAAGCCTATGCTCAAACATATGGCATGGATTATGAAGAGACATTTAGTCTAGTTACTAGCATGGAAACTATTAGATGTATGATTACTTTGGCAGCAGCCAAAGATTGGAGTTTGTAGCAAATGGATGTAAGAAATTCCTTCTTACATGGTGAATTGCAAGAAGAGGTGTATATGGAGCAACCAACAGGTTACGAGGATTTAGAGGATCCCACATGTGTGTAAGTTAAAGAAGAGGCTCTATGGGCTAAAGCAAGCACCTAGGGCATGGTTTGACAAGATCAGATAGTATCATGTCAAAATTAACTTTTATGTTTCTAATGTTGATCACTCACTTTATGTGAAAAAGAGAGATCCAAGTTTGGTCATCGTAGTCATCTTTATGGATGACTTTATTATTACACGTAACAGCGATAGTGGGATTGCTAAAGTTAAGGATCTTTTGAAGAAGATTTTTAAAATGAAAAACTACATAAAAATAGCAAGAAATTTAGTCGATTTTAGACCTATATTTTGATGCTTTTTAGATCGTACAAGCATCATTTGAGCCATGTTTTTGTTGCTTCTTACTAGATAGCTAATGTTTGACATATTGGCATGATTTATGGATATATGTGATAGAAATTGGACACATGTATGACAGCCATAGCCATGGAACTCAATTTATGTGCATTTTCTTGGGCATTTTAAATATTTTTTGGTCTCGATTTTGAGAAGTTGATGTTCAAACTTTTAGATAATTGATATGGCGCATTATATATTGTTGGTTTTTCTAAAATTGCAATTGCCATAATGTCAAAAATTTCATAGATTATGCAAATCGTGGGAGACAAATGGACAATTACAGTGTATGCTCATACCGTATATGGAGAATTTTTTGATGGAGGGAGGTCTATAGGACCTCATTACAGGTGAAGATGTATACCCAAAACTTCTTGATGAGCCCAGGGAAGAATAGAAGAAGGCATACAAGGATGGGACAACACATTAAAAATGCTAATACATTATGCAAAGATGCTTAGAAAATTATTGAGAAAATGTATGGTGCTTACACCTTGGAGGCCAAGAAGATACAATTAAAATAGGAATTTCATAGTACATGGCATGGAAATAGAAGCATCAGCCACTATGTGGTAGAAATAAAATAGAATCCAGAGGACCTTGCTTCAATAAATGCACCAATTAACGATGATGTTTTGTTATCTGTTACTTTAAAGGAACTTGGATCAACATACAAGTCCCTTGACACCTCCATTTTTGTGAGAGAAGACTCTATGTCTCACTTTGAAGAGTGCATTGCTTTGCTGCTTACAAAAGAGATTAAATTGGGTCTTAATGCATCAAGCAATGGAAAGAATGCAAATCATGATAGTGTATTTTCTCATCAAAGAGGCGCTGATAGCTCATCTAAAACTAGAGGATCATCATATAGTCATGCAAATAGCTTTGCACATGGTCATAGTATCTTTGGGCATGGTGATTTTATGCCTAGAGATAGGGAGAGATCTTATTCTAGAGGCAAAGGATGTTTCAGTCTACACAGAGATGGTATTGAGAATCATGGACCTAGAACTAGATGAGCTATGGTGGACTGAAATCAAACACATTATACATGATTAGAATGAGAAATTGTAACTCAAGTGAATTAGGTTCCAAGATAGATTAGCTTGGACTCATAAACACAATCTTGAGTGACTCAAAATGATTGTACCATGTCATTGAAATGAGTGTCAAGTACATGCCTTTATAGCTTTATAGATAGTACCACTTTTCCTCTCTGTGCTTATGGGATTTTAGGCATCTCTTCCTAGAGCATACATCATTGTCTATTTTCTAGTACAAAGCCACTTATGGGCAAGCATCATTTGCTATTCTCAACAGATGGTGCATTTAAAGGTGAAATGACATAGTTGTAATATTACCCAAAAAAAAAGATGCTTGTACATGAAGATTTGGCACCCAAAGAGGGAGAAAGAAACACTAAACAAACCAACCTAGCCACAACAATAATGAACTACATCAAGAAGGTAATCAGTCCATCACCAGATACTTAAAAGTTTTCGTGCTAGTCTATGTGCTTTTATAGACACAATTTTTTTCATAAAAAATAAATTTTCACACAAAATAATATATAATGTGAAATAATATTTTGTACATTGAAGTACTTTTTCATACAAAAGAATTGTGTCACTAATAGGAATCTTTTGAATCCAATACAATAATCCATATATTTATTGATGTATCTTGTGTTATACCTTATATTTTACTAAGCCATTGTATAATAGTCACATATTGTTCAAATAATATCAAAACCACATTCGTATTAATGCAACTTAGCTAGTTAACAATGTTAGTTAATAGTGCTAGTTAACTAGCCTTTCCTTAGTTCTCAAACACCATTCTTAAGGGAAGTTCAATTGTGCCAAGTCTTGCTCTATGTTTGAAGAAGATATATTTCCCTATATCTTCAATAAAAATGTTAGTATTGTTCTCCTTACCATTATATTGATGCAATACAATATCACCATTATGCACTTTTTCTCTAATAATAAGGTGCTCTCTCGCTTCAATATACTTGGTCCGTTGATGCATGACTAGATTATTTGCTAGAGATCTAGCTAAGATGTTATCACAAAAGATAGAATGAGATCAAAGGATCCATAGAACTCAAGTTAATGCAAGCACATTTCTTTAGCCACATAACTTTACAAGCTAATGTAGTTAAGGTTTTGTATTCATCCTTTGTAGATGCGAGATTAAGCATATTTTTTTTCTTAGAGCACCAACAAATTTCTTGAGTTCCAAGAAAGAAATAATTTATATCACTAATGTTTTTTATATCAACCAATAAGATACCCCAATGGTGAATACCTTTCATGAACCTTAGTATCCTTTTGGTTGCCACCCAATGAAGACATTCTTGGACTATGTTTAAATTGAGCACGTAAATTGACTACCTAAGAAATAACAAGTTGGTCATAGTCAAATAAATGAGAGTTCTAAAGAGTTGCCTAATATATGATATAGCATCACAAGAAAGATTATTTGAATCCTTAGCTAGGTTGATGGTTCATTCCATGGGTGTAGAAATGGATTGGAGCTAGCCATCCCAAATCTTTCAAGAATGGATTGAAGTTTTTAATTTAGAAATGAATATGTCTGTTGACTTCATCCTTCAAATTTCAATATCTAGAATATAATACAAGTATCAAAGATCTTTCATTTGAAACTCACAAGAAAGTTTGGACTTTGTATCTACCATTAAAGCATCATTATTTCTTGTTAAAATAACATCATTCACATAAAGAAAATCAAGTACATTAATATCATTCCCTTTAACATTGTAATAGAGAGTATGATCAACATTACTCTTTTAAAATTCTTGGCATTTGAGATAGTCATCTACTCTTCCACACCAAGCTCTTGGAGTTTGGTTCAATTCGTACAAGCTCTTGTTCATCCTATATACCAAATGCTCTTTACGTAAGACCGTGTAGCCTTTCAGTTATTGCATGTAGATTTCTTCCTCAAGTTTTCCGTTGAGAAAGGCATTGTCAACATCCATCTGACATAGCTTCCATTTGTGAAGAGCAACAACCTCATGGAGCTCATCTTGGCTATAATAGGTGTATAAGTCTCTTCATAAGCTATACCATATTCTTGAGATAATCTTTTAACTGCCATCCTAGCTTTATGTTTGCCAACTCATCCTTGTTAAATTTGAGGTCATTGTGTGGAAGGGAAATCACATCATGCCGTGAATCCACAGAGGATAAGAAATGAGGTAAGATCGAAGAAGAAAGGACTTTTTCACTTTGTTTGGGATTTCAAAGAGAGGACTTTACTCTTTAGTCACCCATACATAGATGCAATCGTAAATAGTAGGTTCCACAAGCTAGATAGGCATGCTCTTACTTTGGGAATTTAGATTTTACAATAATGAGGTATCATCATGACATGAAAGTTTGAGTAAAGAAACTTAGATTGCTTTAAGTACTTTAGATTCTTCTAAGGCTTCTCATGGTATGTTTTGAGAACAAGGAATACAAGACGGAGTACTCTATAGGAGATCATATATTGAAGGACAAACATGTTTAGTTCAGCTTTGTCAATACAACTGGTAGACTCCTCAAATTGGAATAGCTCCAATAAAGAATTGAGATGATCTTGCAATGCGGCTATTGGATGATTAAGGCCATTTCAAGGTGATGATATCAGCCATTAGCCCCTCAAATCTTTGAGCTATTTTTCTCCACTCCAATACGGCCCCATGGCTCCTCCTTCAATAATTATAGGTCTCCTTAATCTCCCTTAAGGACACAATCAATCTTCTTTTGCAGCCTCTCTCTAGAAGCTTCATAGCCAGCAAGGCCTAAATTTGACGGGTTCCTCAAAATTTTATATGACAGGCATTTTTTAAAAATGCATTTCCAATGACAGATGATAGACAATTTATGCTAGTCAAATGACAAGAAAAATATGCAAATGAAACGTAACACGATTTTACGCTGAATAGTATGCTAGTCAAATGATGGAGAGCGTCTGAGTCCTGACTCCTGAGTTGGGCCCTCGAGCATGGATGATGGAAGCCTGAAGGTTGAAGCGGGAACTTGGAAGTTGAAGGTTCAAGGAAGTCGAGAGTCGAGAGTCGAGAGTCGAGACTCGACGCGTCACGCAACACGCTCGTTCACTCTGAACGTCGAATGATGAGACTGGAATCTGGGATTGCGGGCAATTTGACAAATACCTTAATTTAAAATTAAAAATTCACAATAAGACCGACCAAGATTATTTTTATAGACTATAATGTATGTATATATGTATTATTGTATGTATGTATACGTATGTATAATATATATACTAAGAAAAATGAAAGGTAAATTATATAATGTGACATGTCAAATAGCAAGTAACTTTTAATTTTATATGTCATGATGACAGGTAAATTTCAAGCTTGAACATGTATTATGACAAGCTATTTTCAAAAATGCTTGTTTTGACAGGCAAAATAGCCCTTGACAGGAAAAACAGCCGTCAAATTTAGGCCTTGGTACTACTAGCCAGCCTCTCTCCACAAGCTTCATGGCCACCTTGATGAGATCATGACCCACTCCTGTCAAACTAACAAATATGGAAGTTGATGGCAAACACGAGCAACAAGCGATGTCAACCTTTAGCTAGAACTAGAGATTTGCCATTGTGGCGTCGAAGCTGACAGACGGCACGGCACTCTTTTTGGCTTCATCTTTGACTCCGTAGATCCGCCATGAATGCGCTGCAGTAGCAGCTTCAGTCGATGAAGACTTTGATCATAATTAAGATCACAGTTTGATGATAATAAAGACCACCTTGGGAGCTCAGCTTCTCCTGTCGTAGTCCTTCGGTCACATGCGCCATCCTCCTCCATTAATCGTTGTATGGGTCCTCTCTGCACAGACTCACGACCACTCCTTCCCACCTTTTGTATTCATTATTCTTCTTCTTCGATGGCCATCTTCCATGAGCAATCCCGATTGACGTCGAATTCTCCTTTCAGATGATTATGCTTGCCTCTATCTGCCGTTGTTTTTCGTCTTCTTCCTTCTCTGATTCACCCTGGCTGTTACGGTCTAAACTCCAACAACCTCCCTCCAATCACAGGGATTATGGCCGCCACTCCCGGATGCTTCACCAGGCACCTGCTTCTATACACTCGATTCCTCTCCTCCTCCCGTTCAACAACCCACTCTTGTTCATGCCATCGTTCTTTCTTCTCCTCCACACGTCTTAGCACCATGCAGTTTGAAAGTTAGCCAAAAGAAAAGCTTAAAGCTTCTTTGCATGCACCAAATCCTGCTTTTGTTTTCTCCTCCACTCCCTCGTACCACAAAAGCATAAGGTTGAGCCACCTCTCCCTCGTATCATAAAGCATAAGGTTGAGTCACCCCTCCTTTGTATCAAAAAGCATGAGGTTGAGGGATATAAGGTTGGGTGTTGAGCTACCCCCTCAATTAGCTAAGTGTTCTCCTTTCCCAACAGTTCCTTACCCAAGTTGAAGATCATGCCCATCAATGCCATCATGGGCAACCTTAATCACACCTCAATTACAATCATGAGTTTAGCCTCAAGCCTTCTGAACCCCCTCTCGACTTTGTTCATAATCTCGCTATCATAGGAAAAAAGTAGCACTTTATGCTGCTCCAATGCAAATCTTTGTCTTTCTCTTCATGCTCCTTAGCATTAAAAATGTAATAAGAATCCAAGCTCGAATCCTTATTCTCCAAATCTGACAAAAAATGAAAACAAACATCAAATAAGCTGATAGTGATGCTAACTTTAATCTAGCTATTTAGCCGATAAACATCCTTCTTCCATGGTTTTTTAGGAGTGAATGTGTAGCGTCACGACATTGTACATCCATTTACATCCTATGGCATTCTCGTTGGTTGGGCACTATGCATATTTGTATGTTAAAGGTTTCATCATACTATAAGACTAAGGTGAAAAGAAAAATATTGCATTACTCAAAATTTGAATTATTGCCTCTTTGATATATTATTCTTCAAGGTGTCCTTGTATGGTTTGTGGAACTTCTTAAGACTACTTGATGCTCTTCATATGCTTCCTCTAACTCTTCAATAGTGCCTTCTTCCATAGCTTGGGGGTTTCACTATAGGTACACCCTCTCTATCTGCATTTAAGGCATATTTATAAATACTCCTATTTTCTAATTTTCCTTGAATAAAACACACATATTTTGTATCAAGTCTCTAAATACTTATATGGCACCCTTCTGTATGTAGAAAATGTGTAAAAATGGTATTTGATGTATTCCTTATGTTGAGCCCACATGATACGCATATATGTGTATGAGTGACCCCATAGGTTCCAAATAGCTCTTGACACATGTACTTTGAGGGAGATGGGAGCATACGTGTCTTATTGCCCTAGAGCTATGGGCCATCATAATGCCACCCACAAACCTACCCGATCTACCACATTTGGACTTTGGAGAATTGGCAGAGCAACCAACAGGAAACCCTAGAATAAAAGGAGTCTTATGAAGCCATGATTGAGGAATTAAAGGCACAACCACAAAAGGTAATAGATTTTCTTCTCTCGTCTAAAATTCTGGTAAGAAGAGCAAGTAAACCCTAAAGAGACAGGACAGAAATATCAGGTGTGTAGGATGATGAATCTAGCCTTGCTATGATTTTTAGTTTCAAGGTGGATGAAGGAGACAAGTTCAAGGAGCCTTTTCCCCCACAAACAATATGGGTGCTCATCCAAGCAACCAAATGCACAGAAGAGAAGTGGGCCTAGCAACTTGACATCGATGCCTTTAAGGAATCTTGTCAAGCCACGGGCAACAAGAGCAAACACTTTACCATGAAACTGCGGGAAGCCTAGCCAAGACACCTAGAATGGAGATACCCCATTCTCAAGAAATGACAAGGTGGTATGATAGGCCTTTGTTTGCTCAAGTGACAGTGCAAAGGTAAACCTACTCCATTTTCCTTATCCCTGCTGGCATGGCAAGGAATACAGGGAAGGAGAATATGGTAAATATAACTTTCCAAAGATTTCAAATATGAAAGCCACTAAGAAAAGAATCTACATGTTCCATTATTTTGATCTCATCCCATCTTTCACACATTTTGTAAGGCAATTCACTAAGTATCGAGATCCTTCCTTTATCACAACATGTAACTACCTCCACCTCCTCATCACATTTTTCTAGTAGCTAGTCAGGCCATATGAGGAAAGACTGTTGCCACTATTCTTTGATGTAAATGTAGGTATTTACCAGTAGCGATGATGCGACTACATCTTAGGGCAACACTTCTACCTCCTTACTACATAGAGCTATTATAAGATATGGTGGACAACATATTTGCATTGTGTACACATCCTTTCTTTCTAAAATCGCAATTACGCAGTCCTCCCTGAGTAGTGTAAATGTATGTTCAAGAAAAAAAAGGCACAATACATGCTCTTTGCACCTAAGGGTCCATCCCCTAGCCCATGTCCCCACATCACAATATTAGGGCACATCAATGGCAGGATAACTCAAGCATGCTCATTCAATAGACATGTCACCCTTGGCATCGCACTACACAAAAGCATTCACCAACTAGGTCCTCAAGTGTGGGATAATGTTCCACGTATAATTGGAACTCGAACCATCTCCCAATTGCACTACATGAGCACATCGCACTACATAGGATATAGGTAGACACACCCCTCCATAGAGAGCACAACATGGGTGCACGAAGAACCATCGACATTGGTTGCCTCCTGCATGTTTCGCTTTTCATGACCCCTCCATCTACAATAGCCCTCACCCTCATCATCGCACCTAGTAAAATTCCACCATCTTTACCCTTTCTTCATCACCATCCAAGAACCAAACAAAACCTCCACATCAACCATCCGAGTACCACTTACTAGCTACACCATGAAAAAGTGCCATGGGATTAGCACTCATCTAGGAGGGGACAAATGTTAACCGTATCATGAAGCTAAAGGAGATGGAGAAAGAGAAGAAGAAGAAGAAGACATGGAGAAAAGAAATATCCTAAGGCCCCCCACACTTTCCTTTTGAATATCTATGGAAAACTCATTGTATGGAATGTTATAATAAGAACCAAGCTCTCTGTCATACACAAAGTATCAATGATTAATAGCTAACACAACCTAAGCATTTGCAAATTGTTAGTCATCTACTAGTATAAATTGTCTACAAGGAGAAAGATCAATCACTAGGCCAAAAAGTGGGATGGATGCCTAAGGGGATGTGCTAACTTTTTTTCTTTCCATCTTACCTTTTGTCCTTAAGAGTGTGTGTGTATGAGAGATTGAGGTTGAGAGCTAAGAGACTAAGAGTGTGAGTGCGAGGGACAAGTGTGTGAAGCCATCTCTTCCTTCTCTGGCACTATCTCATGCCTTATCCATGCTCTCCTTATGCATGACGAAGGCCATAGGCGGTTTGAGAACTATATGAGTACATCATGAATCTTGGAGCTACCAATATGCATAGCATTCGTCGTGTGTGAGAGACTAGGTTAGCTCTAGTCACCAACTTTCATTATCAAGGCTCCTAAAATAATAGGAGTGTGTCCCAAGTCCCAAGTCGCAAGACATTGAGTGCGTGTTAACATATGTGCATAACATTCACTATATTATTGCTTTATTGTGGAAATGCCTTTCTAGCCTTTGATGCCTTGGTTGTATGTTGAATCAAGGTTAAAATACTATCATAATAACAACTTATAACTAAGGCACACAACACATCTACATTCCTTCATTTTCAAGCCTATAGAATATATGTATTTGGAGGAATCATCACACTTTTGATGGGTCAGGGATAGTTTGTGGTTGTGGGTTAGTCCTCAGCATAGTCTCCAAAAGCTTATAAAGATCAAGGGTAGTTGTAATTGTAAACTTCCACAAAGTATAGTTTACCATTTAAATTGCCTTCACTAAAGGTTGGTGGATGAATCCTCAATGTTCGAATTGCTAGTACACCAGCACCACTACGTGATATATCAAATGACATTGCTCCTCTTCATTATTGAATCCCTTGCCTCTTGTATACTCTTCACTCTTTAAAGCCTCCTAAGCTCTAATACCATGTAAAAATTTACATAGCACATTGAGCAAAATTTGAGCAAGGAGTAGAAAATACACATCAAATATGAGAAGAACAAAAACTTCCTTAATTCTAAACAAATTGATATAAAGATCACTCTATCCACCCATGTGCTACCATTATGAACCTTAGATGGTAATCCAAATAGATGATAAGCGAAGAGTTTAAGGCTAGCTAGAAAAACTCTAACTAGATGAAATATATATTGATGATGGCTTTGGGGACGGGTCTTTCTTCTATTGCCCAGGAAGGTAGTCTAGTCAACCTGTTGAACCATATTATGAACCTTTCCTTAGTTGGCTAGAGAATATTCGCTTTGCTCTTGGGCTAGGTAAACTACCCCAGGACCCCCATCATCACGGGGCCCACTAGCCTCCCTAAGACCCCCCAGCCAAGGGCACATTCCATGGCCCTCAAGCCCCAAAATAGAGGTCCCTAATAACTCCCACACTTCACAACTCGATGCAATATGCCTCAAGTTACTACCAACTTAACTAATCCATCCAACCCCCAAGCTAGATCCACAAAGGTCACCTTTTTTCCATCGGATCACATAAACCTTATCTAACATACAAGTCAAGACCCAACCAATATCCTGACTCACACATGGCTTCTCCTCATAATGGAGACCTTATGACTTACAACACCGTGGATCATTGGTGATGCCTTGCAAGGATGGAGCATTAAGCAAATCTAACAACTTTTTATATACTTCTTCATCATGCATGGTTTCCTATAGAGTACCTACACTTCCCCACTAGTGACACTCACTAGGCATGAGATGTAGGCCTCCCTTTTCCACCTCTATGAGCATGAACATGCATTACAACATAAATGAATCCTAAAAGGCAAGGTTTTTCAAACATGACAAATCCATAACTTTAATCTACATTTGTCTACCCTACTAGTAGACATGCCACCAAAATTGCAAGTTTCAGTGTTTCAGTTCTTGCCATGTCGAGGATTCCTTTATTTTGAAAATTTTATATGAGGAGACCTAGCTTTTCCACCTTTATGTAGACAAACATATTGTTAATTCCAACATAAATTCACCCTGAAAAGGAGGGTTGTTCAAACAAGACAAATGCATGACTTTAATCTACATGTGTCTCCCCTATTAGTGCACATGTCTTCAAGCTACAAATTCCATCTTTTTTGTGTTGCCTATGTTTGAAGAATTTCCAATGATTTTAATGAGAGTTTTTAAAATTTTATTCATCATTCAAAGGGTTTTAGCCCTACCTCATGTGTGATAGCCCACATCATCTCCAACTTTTGTGGTTGTGTATTCTTATAACCAATTCCTGTTTATTCTCTCTTTTTTTCACTCTATGACTCGAGAGCTTCATCATCCCCTATTATTCTACACCACCAAGATAGTAATCAAAGCCTTGGATTATTGTTATGTAGTCCTCTACATGATAGATCTTCCTCTAGTATACACCATTCTGCTACACAATGTGCATTTTCCATTCCTTGAGTGGACCAAACACCAATGTTTCCTTATTTTGAAAAACAATGACACTAAATACAATTGTAAAAGAAGCCACTGTAAAACTGATGGATCCAAGAATTTGATTAAAGTACATACATGCAATGTATGATCTCGAACTTAAACCCCATGCCTCAACCATACTATCATAGAGACTATACACAACAACATTGGATTCTTACTTAACTTCATTGTGAAACACCAAAGAAATGGAGCCAATTTATTAATATTGATCCACAAATTGGCTTTGCCACCCTTACTCCCCTAACTATGATTTGGAATTATATCTCGTAAGTTTCCTTTGTCCCTAGCCTCAATGCCATCTTCAATGTCTCCACATGCAACATATATAGGATCTTCTATGAAGTCCAAAACCTTAGTGTTTAGTATCTTTTGTTCACCAAAATTTGGTCTAGGACAATGCATAATTCTGTTCCTTAAGAGTATGGCCAAACCATCTTTTACACCTATGAATAATTTAAAGTCAATGTGCTAATGCTAACTCTATTACAAATAGCTTTTGTATCCATAACGTAGAATCGATTTGATACATCTCTAAAATTGGGCTCCACAACCTAAAACTTAGAATTATTCACATTAGCACATCCTTTCTTCATTAACCTACCAATAGATAAACCAAGCCCCCTCCACCTAAAGCTTATTATCGAGTAACCTTGCAAGTGTTGATGTGTTACATCCATTTTCCACTATTCTCACTCAATTCAATGATTGTTTTTCGCTTTCACTTATATTTGCGTATCAACTTTAAGTTAATCCAATTCTGTGTTTGTCTCCTCATATTTGATATAAAGATCATGGATGGTATCTTTCAATACTTTCATATCCTTGATTCTCTCATTCCATAATCCCTTGTAATGCGTAAATTGAGTTAATCATTGGTGGATCTTGGCATTGTGTGCATTGATATTTGTGCCAATTCTTGACATGTTTCAACAACTAGGGTAAACCTCAATGCTTGATGACTACAACACTTTATGGAACCAAGCTACTCCTTGCACCTTAAAAAGCTCATGAAACCAAAGAAAATGGCATGGATATTAAAAAGAGGATTAGCGAGGTTTTGTTCTCCATCCACACATGTCACTATTCTTAAAGCATGTGACAATGTAGCTTTGTATGATCTAAGGACAAACTTTGGTAATTGTGTCCTCCCAAATAAGGTAGCACCTTTATTATCCATTTGAATTTATAGATGGTTCCTTATACTCACTTTCATCAACTAGAAGAGAGCTCAAATGTGTATGATTTTCCTCAACTAGGAGAGCTCAAATGTGTATAATAACCTGAAATGAGATAGCTTAATAGAGGTAGAAAGTATGGGCTAAATGAAATAGATTAATAGAGAGAGAGAGAGAGTATATTGAGAGAAGGATGCATGAGCTCGAAGGAAAGTGAAAGAGAGGCGAAAGAGTGAAAGACGTTCTTTAAATATTATGGACATTAAAATAGCTCAATTAACCTCCAAAAACATAGCCTCAAAATACGCCAATTCACCAATATCGTTATTTACTAGTCAAGATATAGTAAATTCCCCTCAAATCTATAATTAGCTTCTCTCGCATTATCTTTTCTTAATCTTTAAAAGATTCTCAAAAGGTACATCATCATCACTTCAACTTATACAATTTGGTGGTGAAAAAAGAGTTGCACAATCCCATGGATCATTACTTCCTAAATATAAGAATTCACTAAAGATGGCATTTAAATTAGGAGAGATGAAATCTAAGCAAATCCCTTACGGACTTTTGTTTAAAAAGTAAAATGAGATCAAAAAAGTAGAGACAAGATTGTATTACTATTCTCTTGTACTTTCCTTGAATTGAGAAGAGGGTCAAATAGGTATAGTGCTCCATCCACACACATCACTATTCTTCAAGCCTATCAATGTTGCTTTGCATGATATGATCTAAGGACAAACTTAGGCAATTGTGCCCTAATGTAGCACATTCATTATCCATTTGAATGGATAGAGGATTTTATCTCAACTAGGAGAGAGCTCAAATCTAAATGATTTTCCTCGACTAGGAGAGCTCAAATGTGTATGATAACCTTAAATGAGAGAGCCTAATGGAATGGAGGTTGAGAGAATGGGCTAAATGAAACAAGTTAATGGAGAGAGAGAGAGAGAGAGAGAGAGAGAGTTGAGAGGAGGATGCATGAACTCAAAAGGAAAGTGAAAACCATGCCAAAAGAGAATGAAAGCTGTTCTTCAAATATTATGTACTTTAAAATAGCTCAATTAACCTCCAAAGACAGCTTAGGAACGTGCAAACGTGCAAATTTACCAATTCACCAATATCATTATTTACTAGTCAAGATATAGCAAATTCCCCTCAAATCTATAATTCCTCTTGCATTATCTTTTCTTAATCTTTTAAAGACTCTGAAAAGTACATCATCAATTCAACTATAACGATTTGGTGGTGAAAAAAGAGTTGCACAATCCCATACCTCATTACTTCCTAAATATAAAAATTCCCTGAAGATGGCACCTAAATAAGGAGAGATGAAATCTAAGCAACTCCCTTGTAGATGAAATCTAAGCAACTCGCTTGTAAATTTTATTTTAATAGCAAAATGAGAGAAAAAACGCTGAGATAAGATTGTTCTACTATTCTCTTGTGCTTTCCTTGAATTGAGAAGAGGAAGGGGCCCTTGTGAGAGAGTTCATCGTTAGGATCTAACGACATTGATCTCAAATATATTTTGCCCCTCACACACACATACACACACACACATTAATATCCCTAGATGTTATCACCCACTAATGCCACTTGCGCCTGCATATTCAAAGTTTAGAAGGGCTCAAGGCCAACAACGTGATACACCATTGTCTCCCTTGTTCTTCAATGTATGAAAATGTCTAAACATGTTAATCTCCGTCTGTTGACTGGTGGTGTTTAAAAATGGTAAATTCCATTATCTGTCATCCTCGTTTCTACATATTGGATACATGCTTTAGAAATTGCATAAGGACTAGATCTTCCTCAGTAGAGTACAGATTGGGGCCCCTTGAAATGTACCAAACCCTGTCAAATACTGCATGTATCAAACCTCCCTTGCAACTGAAGAATCGCTTGATTGATGGGCCAAGCCTGGTCATCCATCAGCCACTACAGAATTTTCAGGTCCAATAAAGTGCACCTTACATCTTGTAGGCACTGCCAATCCTGACTAACGTGCACACCACATGGAGGCAGCAAAATTGGCCTTCAAAGTAAGGGGGGCGTTGTGGAGACAACATTAAACTGGTGGCGAAATCAGCTCTCCTGAGAGTGTCTGAATGTTAATGCCTCCCCCAAAAACCTTTGAATTATTGCCCAGCTTACCACATTCAACCTTGACCTTCAGAATCAGTAGGTTCAAAATCTCCTCCATGAGCAGCTTCAAAATCTCCTGCGTCCTCAGCTTCAAAATCTCCTTCCCTGTCATCAGCTTCAAAATCTCCTTCTCCATCATCAGCTTCTAAATCTCGTTTCTCATTCATAGCTGCTGCCATGTTGGCTTTGATTTGGCTGAACCCAACCAAGCTTGCTTTTTCCATCTGCCCCAGGACAGTACAGAAATCATTTATATCTTCAGCTGCTTGTAAAAATGTTAGACGTAGATCCTTCCACTCAGATGTTGCAGTACAGGTTTCCTTATTTGCTCCTGCTTTTATGACTTTTTTGTATTTCTTGGATGTGGCTTCATCTGAAGCGTTAACAATGATCCTAGCAAGAACGTTCAATCCCCATCTATCTGCAGAAACAATAAAGACATCCTGCAAACAGCAACAAGTGAATTGAAACCACCACCTCTCAACTTTAACTTCACCAGTCTACAATGCCAGGACTCGAACTAGACCCCTCACAGTAATTTAAACATTTCAGGGAGCCTATACTAAACAAAATCTACTCCAACCCAAAGCTTCAAAGCTTTCAGCAGGCCAACACATATCCACAATACTTCAGACAAAAGAAATATATACTGGAGTCTCCTAACAAACATTTGTTATGCTGGTGAAGTCACAGTAAGCAGACATTAGATTCTAGAGCCACTCCTAAAGCACATGAACCGCCTCTGTCTCCTAATGTTAGATATTCCTTAAGCACCAGGGCTGCCTGTTTCCAAATTTTAAAAAACCATTTTGTGTGCAGGTGAAGTCAAAGTAAGTGGACCTAGGGCACGAACCACCTCTACCTCCTAATGTTAGATATTCCTTGAGCACCAGGGCTGTCTGTTTCCAAATTTAAAACAAAATTGCTTGATATAGAAAGACCGGGTTTAACACCAATAGCCTACTGATTAACAACAATTAACATTTAAGCACGATCTACACCTTTACTGTGAGGTTTAACACCTTTGAAAGTGCTTTAAACTGAAATACAGATAAAAGGGTAAACTCTGATACCCTGACATCAGGATAAGTTTTACCAGGAGTTCCTGAAAACGGGTGACTAATGCAAGTTTAGAAAGAGCTCCCAACCCACCCTTTGAATTTAGAGCAGGACCTTAATAAGGCTTATTAAAGTTCTCTGCCAGATAGGCAGATTCTATTGGCCAAAGAAAAGTAATCATTAATCCATAGAGACCTCACACACACACACACACACTCACAGTGAATAAGTGAACAGCAAGAGAGGAGAGTGCTGGAAGGTCACATCCACTATGTGAGAATGAATGAAAGTACAATCCCTAAGGTACTAAGTACCACAGCCACTGATGGGTGTTCACACGGGAAAAAACCCTTCTCCATCTAGAAGCTAAAGAGTGCCCGTGGGATAAGGAAGCATTCACACAAGAACTTAGGAGGAACACGATAAGTGTAACAAACCCCCCTCGAGTGAATGATGTGAACATATACAAGGAATGCGTAGATCAATCCCCAAACTTCTCTCTAGAGACAGGCTTCAAACTTCTCTCTAGAGAGAGCTTTCGTAAACACATCTGCCAAGTTGTCATATATAGGGGGTGATTCTTGAACTGCTCATCAAATTCCTCTTCACTTTGCTGGTCATCAACCTCATTATGCCTTGAAGGCCATGCATCTTGCCCAATGGTAACATTTTCAACTTGATGTCCATGGTCTAAGCCTTGTCCAAGATCAGGCATTGCATTTCCTTCTTCTCCATGTAATGTCCATACTAAGAGGCATCATCCCTGCTTGACTCCATCTCACTATATGAAGACATCTTGCTGTAATTTCTCAACTAAGCACAAAAGTCAGCACTAGCACAAAGCTTTGGCCTGAAATGAGGTGCCTCGGGCCCACCAAATCAAGGGATTGGGTGGTATCCCGACAATGTAACCATGAAACCAGCCTTCCTTTTCAGAGAGGTGGTAATTCCCTAAACAAGCACTTAATTACAGCAATCAATCAATGAATAAATAAGCATAAGCTGAAATGCACACTTTCCCTTCAAAATCTAGGGACAATGGACATCCTATTAGCCCCAAAATTGGCCACCCCTTTCTGTATTTCTTTATCTTCAATTGCTAATCAATTTATTACAAGCCGAGATTCCACAATCTCTTTCTGCATTTCTTTATCTTCAATTGCTAATCAATTTATTACAAGCCGAGATTCCACAATCTCCTTGGCTAATCCAAAAGTCCTTTGTTGTTCCAACAATCAGCAAACAGATTGGGCAAACTGCTCCTTAATTTTCACCCAAGACTTACTCCAATGGAACTCCAATTGGCCGAATGATGCCCCAAATTTTACAATGGCTGGGCTGGCATTTGAAATCCCTGATAAATTCACAATTTTCAGGTGCTGATTTGAGTGTACAATACCTTCTACACTGAGGGCACAAGTCCCAAGGTGGCTGTTAAACCCTAATTTCTGCAAAAAATTTAAGGTTAACAGCAAAATTCCCTCTACTATCAACCAAATCTGGCTGAGATCTACTCCAGATGGCTGAGATAAGCTTTAGAGATTCTTTGCTTAGATTATAAACCCTCTAGAATGGTTGCTACCTGTCCAAACTGCCCAATATGCAGTCATCCACTGCTAAAGCTACCCAGAACGGCTGTCACCAGCCTCCAAATCTTATCGCCAGCCCTTGATTGGCCTTCTCTGCTATCAGCTACCTGTAGATGGCTCCAGATGGTTGTCGCCTACACTAATCTATTGTTCCTTGCTCAAGAAATGGACCACTAGTGTCTCTCTCCTCTCCAGGTTTCGGCATTGTGTTCTTGTCCTCAACATTGACATCCCTTCTCTGTTCTAGCTCCCCTTTGCATTGCCTAATCATCATCTTTGTAAACGGTTGCTTTGACAAGGCAAAAAAATTTTCAAGAGGAATACTATTCAAGTGACACCTTGTTGTATGTGCATTCTCATCATCTTGCATTACTCTTATGTATCCCATTGTACATGGCACTTGTGAGCACCTTACTCACATCAATTCCTGGGCAGCTGACATGCACCCATTCACCAAAGCCCTCAATGGTTTAAGGTGAAACCTCTCAAGGTAGAGTGGGGGTGAACTTTGCTTGGCAATCCCTCTTTGTTTCCACCTTGGGCCTAAGAGGGGGTGTTAAACTCAAAAATGTGCATCGCACATTAAACCTTCATTGGCTCATCAAACGATCCCAAAACTCAAATGCACTAGTGTGTCGTAGTGTTCAATAATCAAATCCACACAGTTTTAGTTGGTTCCATCTTTGTAAATTAGCTCATTAAACAATCCCAAATCTCACAGTCACAGTTTTAGTTGATTCCATCTTTGTAAATTGGCTCATCAAACGATCCCAAATCTCAAAGTCGCTAGCATGTCACGGTGTTCGATAAACAAACCCACAAAGTTTCAATTGGTTCCATCTTTATGAATAGAGAGTACACTATGTTATTTGCATCCCTTGTATCCCATTTCTTCACAGTTGCCCACTCTAGTTGCTGCCACTCTGATCACCTAGTGGCTACCCATTGCGGTGTTTTCTTCCAACATGCCGCCATCTGCTCTCCTGCACCTGTTAGAACAACGTACTCTTGCATTTTATCTTCCACTTTCTTATCAATCATCCAAAGACTCTAGCTAGGCTAGGCACTTTTGTGTTTACCTTCTCCAACCTCAAAGACTTGCCCCATTATGGTTTCTAGCCTGCTACATTGCTATTTTTAGCCTTCCATATCTACTACATCAACTGCCACATGACTATTGTACTTGCATCACCCTCAAGCTTCAACTCCACTCTACTACATCCTCACCATTTTATGCCTCGACACCATGGTTGCTGCACTTTGGATCCATTACCAAAGAATGACACTCTCCAACACTCCTCCCTCACTATGCTCCCAAGAGAGCCATCGTTTTTTGGACAATTCTACCCTTGAGCATTGCATACACACGTTTATTCATTCGTTATTCAACACTTTTTATTCATTCAGTTTACCTTCATCCTTCAATTTCAAATTTTGTGTGAGTGTCTCTGTTCACTGTGTTTCAATCGTAGTCATACACTGTGTGTTTCTTTCACAAACCCTATTGTATCTCCACATGCCCCCACATCCTATCTCACATGAATCATTAGAATCCAACAAGAACTAGGCAAGTACTTTTATCATAGCGATGAAAGACATTACAAAGGAGGCTAAGCCAACTCTAGTACTAGAGATAATATCTTAGGACATCAATGTGCCATCATCCAGAAACATTTAGCAAAGAGATACACTGCAGTCACTCTAGGAAGATGGGGCCATACTCCTACTTTACTCTGATTGTTAGAGCTTCACAAAGTGTGATTTGATCAACATCACCAATTTGTTACATTAAAATGTGTTTTCTACTTGCCTAGTTGGGCTCCCAACTTGTAGATTGTAAAGCCTAGGCACCTTCTAGGAATGAGATATGCAAATAATTTGACTTTTTCACATCTAAGGATTGCTCAAAGAAATGGACTTAACATGTCAACCCTGCTATAAAAAAATGGTAGGGTTTGCAGTAGAGACAATAGTGTACGACATCCACTAGTAGAGAATGAACACAAAAAGACAAAGAATGAAGGAATGATTGAACAAAATCATACGACAATAATTCAATGGTGTTAGGACCTACGTGCTGATAGGACAAAGGCTGAGGGCAAGCCAAGGAGTAGGTGATGATGCGATAACTTGAGAAAGTTGCACTATCCTGGCTTATGGAGTGCAGCAACACTTGTACAAGTAATGTGCATTGTGGAGAGAGTGAATAGCACTCCTCTAGGTAGGGGGTAAGTCAAAGGAAATAATGGATAGATCTGGACACCAGATAGATGTGGACAGCGGTGAAGGGAATGAGGTGCAGCCCTCCATAGCTAATGATGAAGAAAAAGTGTCTCCAAGGGCAACAATAGTGATATGCAAATGGAAGCTCTAACAACACCTCTAGGAGATGCATGAATGAGATAGGTGACAGTCATCAAGTGAGCATCAAATGAAAATGCAGCTCCCGAAGATGCAACTGCATGGCAAATGCAGCAGCTGATGGGTGACAGCCTCCATATGCGTGCAAAAGCTAAAAATGCAGATGGCAGCAGGTCCTATGTACTAAGCAGCAATTGGGGGCCAGCCAGCAGACATAGGCAGCAGCTCTAAATAAGGTCAACATCCAAGGGAGAGAAACTGATGCAGGAAGGGAATGATCAGTTGGAAGATCAGAGAATGTGGGAGGTTAGGATGCCCACAATATGCCCTTTTATAGAGGAATTTAGGCCACTCAAATAACATGGGCAAGAGCAGTTATCTTCAATTTCAGACCAATGGCATATTTCTTCAGTACTGCCCAGCAAAAGCTTCCATTTCCTAAACTAGAAATCTTTAGATCCAGATTGATGCAGTCAGACGCAACTAAAGCATAACCAGCATTAGATTGTTTGTCTTATATTCTAACTTTTTATGCCAAGATTAGGAGACAGCCAACTTTTAGGCCATTGACTGTATTAATTGGCAGATATTTCATGCCGACCTATTATAGGATGCTTTTGGTGTTTAAACAATACATCACTTGCTACCTCTCACTTCAACAGTTCAATTCCATGGGTGTCTCTCTATTGTCTGCCTTTTTCATGACTCTGTGTTTGAAAGCAAGAGTTGGGAACACCAGCCAGTGTCTCCAGGCGTAAATGTTCCAACACGTACTATGACTAGGAGTAGATACTGCAGACGTGATCACTGATGCAAGCACTTGAATTTTTACAGAGTGCTTCAGTGGGATGGGAAGTACATAGCATCGCTTAGAAAGCCAACAGAAGACAAAAATTACAAGCAATGATTAGCATGTATGACAAATACGAGCAAAACCAACAAGTTATTACCTCAACTTGAACCTGCAGATACCATGCACACAATAGCCTCATGCCTAGGCGTCTTTCATCACTCTTGTTTATCCCCTCCAAAATAACTGGTACCAGTGGTGCTGAGTTCACATGCATAGACAAAAAACAGTTAAAAAGCATACGATGTTCTAAGAAAGTCCTTAAAAGAGTAAACCACAATTCAAGCAAGTCTGAAAGCCAAAATCTGAAAAAGCTTCTGATTTACATGATGCTTACAAAATATATCTGGAATATTGGATGTAGCCTTTTGCAAATTGACTGCCTGTCTTTTCCCTGAACTATTGACATAGTGGCATGAGCTGTGCCATATACCACCAGCATCAGCATATGGCATTTAATTAAGAACTTGAAACAATTCTAGATCTGCTCAAGTGGCATCAAGTTAAACCTCAAACAAGATTGTAGAAGAGCCTTCACCTGGCCTCAAACATGTAAAAAGCATCTGCCTCATTGAAGTCCAGCATGGAAGACAGAGCCTTCACATGTGACTCTAGAACATGGATGCCAGTTCGCAATAGAGCTTTAACAGCTGGACTTGACTGCTCAACTTCTTGATTCAATTCTGATTTCTGCTTCTTGATAATAGCCTTGAAAAAATCACCATTAAATGTCTGGGGGGAGAAAAAAACCTGGACTTGTAAGCCTTGAGAGAGGACACTGAAATTCTCACACATAAAAAACATTGCAGGCCTTTCTATATTATACATGTTGGATACACATATGGCAGCAGTTGCAAATGTTGCTTGGACAATTGTTCAACAGGGAGGTATGTCCCAAGCATACAAATTTACTCTTAACTAATTTTTAATTCTGGAACTCCTAGCTCCAAATATGATGGACATTGCATTACCAATGTGGAACTTGGGTTGGACCTTGGTATATTTAATTTTCTAAGATTAGAAGTGAAACTTTCAATTTAAGTGAAAGTTCAATCAAAAATCTCAGCAGAATATTAAATTCAAAAAGTTTACCAAAGTCAAGCCATTTTAATGTTTAATGGCTAAGCAGGCCATGTGAAAGTTTGGGCAATCCAAAACCCATTAATTAGTCATTAATCAGCTCATGGAGCCTTTGGAACAAGATAGATTTGCCTTTTTCATTTTTCTCTCCCTTGGGATCAACCACAAGCTGCAGCAGAATGAACAGCAGATAAGTGAATTTAGGTATGAAGAATGGAAGAAGAACCCCATGGATGGTTGATAGGGTATTGTGATGAGCTGGAACACCTTCAAGCAACTATAATTATTGGGAAGCTCTTGTTAGCCTGTCTTATTTCATGCTGGTCATCTCCTGGTTGTGAGCTCCATCATATTCTAACAGAGACAGAGGTGCTCTGATTGTTTCCAGCCCTTTCATTTGTGTGTGTTTTAGATTTAGTAAGTTTTTGTATGTTCACACTGGCTCTCAATTTATCCAGCTCAATGCATCTCAATTTTGTGCCACCCCAGTCTGCGTTCACACGTGCGGAGTTGGTGATCAGGTTTCGTGCAGGCAGCTGCATTAATTGCAGCCACAAGGAGTGCAGTTGGCTATATATTTGGCCCAAATTATGCAGTCCGCCAATTTGGGGCCACTTCCTCTATTTAAAGCAGCCCCCCCCCCCCGTCCCCAAAAAAAAGGTCATTATTCAGTTTTGCAGGTTCAGCATTCTCTCCATCAGCCTGTGCATTCCTCCGTCATCAGCCTGATATGATGCCTTCCCTGTCACTTCGGGCTACATGGGACTGGTCAGTCCAGATTGTATTCAGCATTGCATTTTCAGATCAGTGCAGATTTTCTTTCCATTCTCTGCATTTATTTCAGTCTCTCTCTCTCCTTCACTCTTCGTGCTCATATTCTTCTTCTATTGCACACTTGGTATCATCGCCAAAAGAGAGGACCCAGAGATTCTATGAAGAGGAGACCACACAAACCTTGTAATTTTGTGCAGGTTTTACACATCAATCAGCCATACGAGTGTGGCCAATTGCCAATCCCAGTTGGCAACAGCATATTCCAGCCCCAGCATCATCAAACACAAATTTTCTTGCATTGTTCGAGCTATTTCTGCCATATGTGAAGCAAGTACATGTTGGTTTGCAGCAGTGCCGCTGACCACTCCATTCACGCAGCCCAGCATCAAAACACAGCAGTCTCTTTGTGTGCTGCTTGCACTTTGAAGGATAAATGGATCACTGGTTCCTCTGGTCTGATGATAATGATGAGGACTGTCAAAGCTCAAAAGACCAATGACCAATGCTCCTATTAGTCTAATCGCCATGAAGACCATCATAATCCTAGAGATTGCAAGAATTGACACAAAGAAGAAGACCAAAGAGCAAAGGCCTGATCCCCCAAAGATTAATACTCTAACAAGTCCAAAAGATCAGAGCGGTCAAGGCCTCCTTCACCCCACCTTCTCTCTATGTTTCTACACAAGTCCAACTATAAAGGATGCCATTTGCCCACTACAGCACCCCTTGTCATGTGTCTATTCTTCCCCCACTGCCCAAGAAGCATCGGTTGGATGCGACAAACTACTCCCTTTGTTCTTGCAAAGTGAAGTACATTCTCAATGCTTTGATTAATGGGATTTTGTTACCACCGCTACTTCCCATCCATTGGAGGCCCTCATATTGCATCAACTAACGATCAAGCTATTCCCGATCCAATAGATCAGCTCAACTCTCAAGCCCGTTCCTTCCTCTTTATGAGCTCTTATGATTCTTTCCTTGTATATGTTGACAAATTTGCTCCACAAGGAAAGTTTGGACCTTATCTTCTCTATACTAAGTCGAGACCTTTGCACATTGCATCACTCTTGAGAAGAAGCTCCAAATGTTATCTATTGATGATTCTCCTTAGGAAGAATCATATCAACAAAATGGAGGGACGACAAGATGAGCTTGCATTCCTTAGTAGGAGCTTGGAAGATATCATATGAAGACATGGCTATGATATTGACTACTCATCTCCCATGTAACCAACCTTCCTCCTCGGATAGCATGGTAAATAACCTGAATAAGCACTATTTACAGCAATAGCAAATTCACAAAACTGAAATGCACACTTTACCATATAATCTTGGGCATTGGACACCCTGTTGGCTCCAAAACTAGCACCCTTTTCGGCATTTCTTTAACTTAATTGAAGAAGAAGTTGATATACAATGGGATTTTCCAAATCCCTTTCGGTATTCCAACTCCCCTTACTATCCAAAATGACCACCAAGTCTTCAATCTGATTTCCCCTTGATTCCAGCAATCAATTGGCCTTCACCCACTTTGATGGACATGGAAAATGCCCCAAATTCAATGATTTGTTGGTCCCTCCACTTGAATGGGCTAAAAACAACTTCAGCCCTGTTGAATCCAAGTTTTGGAGCTTCCAATTTGTGGCATGCTTCTCGAGCCTGCTACTAAACTCAAATTTCTGATGTAGATTAGGGTTTACAATAGAGAAATCTGAAATTTCTCAGCCTCTAGTGATCTCAATGCTGTAATCTTCGAAGCAAGGCTGTAGAAAGGTTGGGAGATGAGAAAGAATGCTGAGGAGAGAGAAAATTCAGACTTCCTTCCCAACAAACTAAAGAAAATCTATCATTTACTGGTATTGCCCTGTCTCAACAGCTTTTAGATGCAAAATACTGAAGAAAATCAATCATTTACTGCTGTTGCCCTGTCTCAACAACCTGTAGATGCTGTTACCTGATGTTGATTGGTCTTCTCTTGCCCCTCGCAGCCTCAGAAGGTATCAGACCAGTAGCATCTCCTCACCCCTCTCTTGCAAGCTAAATATACTAAAATGTATTTACAACCTCTAAAGACGTTTTTCAATCTTGCATGGGCATTTTGGTAAGTGGCAGCCTTCCCAAATGGTTTTTCCAGCTTATCCATAATTAACTATTAATCTTCAATCTAATAATTATCCCGATGCCCTGAGAAATAATCTAACTAGCCAATAATTAAATTGGCTAGGCAACTTCCATTCCCGAGTGTCTCTGCGTCATCTTTGACAATCAAATTGGCATTAGATACCATTAAACGCAACTTCCCTAATGTCACTAACTGACACTTATGGCCAAATGAATGACCTAGGCCAACAACTGGCACCAGATACCATCAAGTACATGTGCAACATAACTTATAGCAGCTTTTGCCTTTGACATCCCGTGATTTTCCTAGGTCTAGGAATCCTGAATTTACCTTAACCCCAGTTACACCTCACATGTGCAACATTTACTTAACCATGTGATTAAAATTTAATCCACATGTTAAGTGAGGTTTCAAAAATACATGTCCTTATGACAGCCCTCCCCCTTAAAATCCTCGTAATCGTCCTCGATTGCACTTTCAAATGCATCAAAAGCAAAATAGTGGATTGGAATTTCCACAAGATATCATAGTTAACACAACATTGCGCACTATTGCTCAACCATTCCATATGCCCAGCACATGCTGAAAATTACCAACCAATCATAGTATAATATAAGACTTGTTGGAATAAAGGCCCGATTTAACCCCCTTGTATAGTGCAAGCACGCTGTACATGTGAATGCACCCTTACGTGCTCTAAGTATAAATACATTTTATTCTTTGTGTACCAATTCATTGTTGGTACACTCTTATCGAATCGTACTTGACTCTGCTCTCTCTCTCTCTCTCTCTCTCTCTCTCTCTCTCTCTCTCTCTCTCTCTCTCTCTCTCTCTCTCTCTCTCTCTCTCTATATATATATATATATATATATATATATATATATATATATATATATATATATATATATATATAGCCGTCATACTCATGCTCACTCCTTAAACTTCTGTCACTCTTACTTGAGCTCCCCAGCAAGGTATCAAAGCTGTAGATTCTACACGTTTCTCAAAACCAAGGGTTGTTAACGGTGCAAGCAACTCGCGAATAGACTCTCGTGGCATGTGCAGCACACGTCATGCTGACCAAACAGCAAGTGAGAGTAGGCGCCATAGACAGCTGACCAAGCGAACAGTTCAAGCAACAGGTGGTGTGTCAAGCTGAGACAAAAGACCGCATGTACAGGGAGCGACCAGGCATGTTGGTCACGGGCTGGCGACGGGCAGGCAACGATCTGCAGGCGACCATGGGCTGAAGACGGGTCTAGCGTGTGGCAAGGATACACCAACTGCAAAGTCGTGACCCAAGCTGACGGATCAATAGATCCCCCTCCCCGTCATATTTTTTTCTAAAAAACAAGTTTTTCATTAAAAATTCCCTTTTAACCCCTTTCCTTTGAAGGCATTCACACGTGGAACCACAGTTTCCAGATCTATGCAATTCTTGCCCGGAAAAATTGGGGCTTCTCCCAAATTTGACATTGCTTATGCCTGCCAGTGATTTTGAAGTCGGGAATTGCAAACATTGCGTGTGGTGACCTAAATTAATTTGGGGATTTTCCCAAATTAGTCAGAATTTTGCAACTTTGAGCAAAATTTCTTAACATTGGATACCAGAAATTTGGGGCTTTTTATGCATTGGCAAAGTTTTGCTCAGCTAGGTCAGATTGGCTAACATTTGTGCAATTTTGGACTTGAAATTTTGGGGATTTGAACAGAATTTGAAAAATTTCTCTATTTTTTACCGGTGTGGTGGCTGGTTCATGTACAAACAGCAAAGATTTATTTCTAGTTGAGAAAGAACAGCAGTGTATTTTGTTGGTTCAGCTTGTGCTTCAACAGTTTAGTGCATTTACTCTTGTGTTTGTGATAAAATGGCCGCAACTTCGTCCAGTTCACACATCAAGAGTTTGATGAAAATCAAACGGTTTCATGGTCATGGCTTTGATCTTTGGAAAGACCATATGCAGGGCATTTTGTTTCTGAAGGATTGTGAGGATGCTTTGCAAGAAGATAAACCTACACTAATATCTGATGCAGATTGAGCCAGAGTAAATAAAAAGACTGTGGCTTACATAAAGATGGGTGTCATTGATGACATCTTGACAGACATTAAGGGTTTAGATACAGGTCATGCAATATTGGAGAAGCTGAAAACTACCTATGAGATCACCACACCTGTTAATCAAGTGCATTTAATGCACAAGTTGGTGAATATGCGACTGGATGAGTCAAAGCCTGCAGCTGAGCACTTGAGTGCATTTACAAGGATTCTAAATCAGCTCAAAGATGCAAATTTGGACTTTAATGATAAGTTGAGGGCGATCTTTTTTATCGTGACACTACCTGACTCTTATGAGACCTTGGTGGTTTCACTCAGCAATAAACCCAATCTCTCATATGATGGGGTGAGGGGTTCTATCTTAAATGAAAAGATTAGACGTATATCGAGTGGAGAAGGCAGCAACTCAGCTTATAGTGTAAGAGGCAAGGCTGAAAAGAAAAATGCAAATGTAGGACAAAGAAACAGGAGCAAGAGCAAAGAAAAGGAAAAGAGTGACATTACTTGCTATCACTGTGGTCAAAAGGGCCACAAGAAACCTGATTGCAAGTATTACAAGAAGGAACAAGAGAGAAAGAAGAATGCAGGAGATAAAAATAAAAAGGAAGATAAGACAGATGCATTTGAGGCAACCAAAGGCAAAGAAAAGGCCAATGTGGCCTCTAGTGTGGTCACAGCGGAGCTTTCAGATACAGAGGTTGATGTATTATGTGCAATTGATTACGATGCCATTATATGGCACATGCAAGATATGCATATTACCAAGGCTGATGTGATTGATGCACTCTTGTCAGTTAATGATGGTGTCATTGAGACTTGGATTATAGACTCTAGTACCTCTTTCCATGTAACTCCTTGCTTGGAGTGTTTTGCTATGTTCAATGCAAGCAGTTATGAAAAGGTGTATCTTGAAAATAGCCATGCTTCCAGCATTGATGGGATTGGCACTATATACTTGTCTTTAGACAATGGTCAAGAGCTTGTGTTGAAAGCTGTCAGATATATGTCTGGCATTAAAAAGAGTTTATTGTCTGTTGGCCAGCTTGACTTGCATGGCTACACCACACTGTTTGGTGATGGTTTGTGGAAAGTGAAAAAGGGTTCCATGCTTATTGCAAAAGGAACTAAGAAGGGCACTTTGTATTGTTTGCACTATAAAGACTTGAATGGCAAGTTTCTGGCAGTTGCTGAAATTTGCAGCCACTTGGAGTTATGACATAAGAGATTAGGTCATATGAGTCAAAAAGGACTTGATACCTTACCTCTCTAAAGAGGGTTGATGGAAAAGGCTCTAAACTTGACTTTTGTAATGAGTGTCAGTTTGGAAAGCAAATTAAAAATTCATTTTACTCTAGTGTCTCTCCTAAGCCCAATGTTTTGGACTAAGTGCATTCTGATGTATATAGTATGCTCGTGAAATCATTGGGTGGTGCTGCATATTGTCTCCTTTATTGATGACTAATCCAAGAAGATTTGGGTATACTTGCTAAAAAAGAAAAGTGAAGTGTTTGCTGCTTTTAAGACTTTTCATGCATTTGTGACCACTCTCAGAGAGGTAGAAAGCTGAAATGCTTGAGAACTAATAATGGGAATGAGTTCACATCAACTGAATTCAAGTCCTTTTGTGACCTCAGAGAGGTAGAAAGCTGAAATGCTTGAGAACTAATAATGGGAATGAGTTCACATCAACTGAATTCAAGTCCTTTTGTGACTTGCATGGTATTAAGAGGGAGCTTACAACCCCTTACAACCTTTTTTCAAATGGGGTGGCTGAAAGATATAATAGGACTTTATGTGAAAGAGTGTGGTGCATATTGTCCACTACTAATCTCCCTCATGAATTTTGGGGAGAGAGACTCAAAACCGTGGTTCACATTTGCAACCGCTCTCGAAACAAGTCCTTAAATAATGGCATCCTTGAGGAGATTTGGTCTGGCAAATCGGCCTCATATGACCATTTACGCATATTTGGTTGCGATGCTTTTGTGCATATTAGGGATAAGCTGAGGAACAAACTTGACCCAAAATCCACCAGAGGCATTTTCATGGGCTATGGTGATGAGGGTGAATTTGGCTACAAAGTGTGGTTACCTTTGTCCAAAAAATTTATTCGCAGTCGTAATGTTGTGTTTAATGAGACAAATTTGCTGAAAGGCACTTTAGCCTCTAATGAAGATCTGAAAAGGAGGAAGTTTCAAAGTTTGCAGCCACCTATTACTTCAGAAAATGAGCCTCATGGTGCTGTAGCACAGGTTGAAACTGATGATCAGCCCGTTATTTTTTAGCCAGATGATGATGGACAGCAAATAGAAGCACAAGGAGGTCACGGACAGCAAGATAGGCTTGCAGATTATGAAAATGCAAGTGCTGGAAATGAATATGAAGGTGCTGTACAGCATGAACAGCATGCTGAAAATAGCTTACAGCAGCCAATAAATGCTGAAAATAATATACCTCCAGATGTAGACTCAATTCTTGAAAATATTGATCATTGGGTATGCAGGTCTACACGTGTAAGAAAGCAACCACATAGATTTGACCCCTCCTTGCATTATGTGATGCTTACAGAAGAGGGTGAGCCTCTTACATACAAAGAGGCCAAGTCATGTGAGTTCAGCAATAAGTGGGAGCTAGCTATACAGGAAGAGATTAAATCTCTATATGCAAATGATACTTGGGATCTTGTGTCTCTGCCCAGAGAAGGAAGCCACTTCCAAACAAATGGGTGTACAAAGTAAAGATAGTTGATGGAAAACCAACGTACAAGGCAAGGCTAGTTGCCAAAAGGTATGCACAAAAGAAAGGGATTGACTTTCAAGATGTCTTTTCACTTGTTGTGAAGATGACCACTCTATGTGCGCTTTTTCCTCTCACTGCTACTTTAGATTTAGAGCTATATCAAATGGATGTAAAAATAGCTTTCTTGCATGGTGAATTAATGAGGAAATCTACACGAAACACCCTGAGGGCTTTGTAGTTATTGGAAAAGAGCAGATGGTGTGTAAGCTAAAACGCAGCCTGTATGGGCTGAAGCAAGCACCACGGCAATATACAAAAAAAAAGTTTGACACTTTTATGCTATCTCATGAGTTTACACACAGCCATGTAGATCATTGCTTGTACATGAAAAAGGATACACATGGCAGCCCCATCATACTTGTTTTGTATGTGGATGATATGTTGCTAGCTGGGAAAAGAAAGACTAGCTTGGATGATCTCAAAAATCAGCTAAAATCAGCCTTCTCCATGAAAGATTTGGGGAATGCACAGCATATTTGGGCATGAGGATTTGTAGAGATAGAATGCAGAAATTGTTGTTTTTATCTCAAGAAAAGTACATTGAAAAAGTACTAGACAGATTTAACATGGCTAAAGCTAAGCCTTTTGGGATACCCTTACATCCTTACCTTAAACTTAGCAAAGCCAACAGCCCAAAAGATGACATGGAAGCAAATGCTATGAAAGGAATCCCTTATGCATCAGCTTGTGGCTCTCTTATATATGCTATGATTGCTACTCGTCCAAACATTGCTCATGCAGTGGGAGTTGTTAGCAGGTTTATGTCAAATCCTGGCAAAACACATTGGGAAGCTATCAAGTGTATTCTTCGATACCTTAAGGGTACACAAAGAAAGTGCATTTGCTATGGGCAGGGTGCACTTAGTTTGCAGCGTTATTGTGATACAGACATGGCAAGTGCCTTGGACACTCGTAGGTCCACCAGCAGATATGTCTTCATAGTTGTTGGTGGAGTTGTTTCTTGGTGTTCCAGGTTGCAGAACATTGTTGCACTGAGTACCACTGAAGCTGAATACATATCAGCTACCAAAGCTTCTAAGGAAGCTATATGGTTAAGCAGACTTGCAGAAGATCTCGGCATGTCTATGGGTACTGCAGTTTTGGGATATGATAGCCAGAGTGTTGTTATTTGGCTAAGAATGCCATGTATCATTCACACACAAAGCATATAGATGTACAATATCACTTCATCAGACAAATTCTCAATGATGGTCAGCTCATATTGACCAAGATCAAAACACAAGACATGTTAGCCTGCTCTTCTTCAGTCTCAGTCTGTCATCTCCTAGTTGTGAGCTCCTGTCAGAGTCTGACAGGAGACAGAGGAGCTCTGTCAGGTCATTTTGGTGGCTGCCTTAGTTAGCCAGCAGCCCTGGGTGTGTTACAGCCCAAACTGGGCTGTTTTTGTCCAGACTGCCCATTTTCTGGGCAGTCGGCCAGATCTGGCCAAAGTCGGCCAGATCTGGCTGGTCGGCCAGATCTGGCCAGGTCGGCCAGTTTGGCTGGTCGGCCAGTTTGCTGGCCTGGGGGCTATTTATAGCAGCCCCCCCAGTCAGTCCAGCATTATGCTCTGCAGGTACAGCACTGCTCCCGTCGTCTCCGTCTCCGGCATTGGTGCTGCCACTGCTTCCAGTCTGTCCTGGTTCCCTCACTGACGCTCCGGGCTGCGTGCAAGGACTGTTCTGTCCATTTCAGTGTATTCAGCATTCATCTCAGTCAGTGCAGACTTTCTTCCTTCATTCTCTGCTTTCTCTCTCCTCTCCTCTATGTTCGTGTTCTTCTTCCGTTGCGCACTCTCACATGGTATCATCGCCTGATTGAGAGCACGGAGGACATACCCTCAGGAGTGAGATACCCTGCTGCTGCTGCCAACAGATCAACCACAGCCAGGCGACTGCTACAGGAGGCTGTTCAGCCTGCGTTTGCTGCCCACGCTGACTGCAGAGGCTGCCACGTCATCCAGTGACGCAGCAACCCTGCGTTTTCCACCAGGCGGCCTCTCCTGCTGCTGGGCGACCTCCCTACAGGCTGCGTTTTCCTGTTCCGTAGGTCGCTTCCACCTCAGGCGGCCCTTTTCCTGCTGGAGACCTCTGTCCGGGCTGTTTCCTGGTGCTGGTGGTCTCTTCTCTGGTGTTCGACATCAGTTCTCTTTGCGTTTTGCAGATCCAGGTGTTTGTAGGCACCCTCAGCCTGCGTCTTGGTGGTTGGTGACCACATTGCTGGTCCTATTTCGACAGCGGCACAACTTTCTTTGGTATTTTGCAGATTGGAAGATGTCTTACCAGTTTTCAGGCTTTGAAGACTCAGAGGATGAGCTTCTCTCTCATCATTCCTCTGAGCGGAGGCGGGATTATCGTGAAGTTCGACATCGGGAAGAACCTCCTCGCACTCGTCCTTCTTCAGTCCATGCATCTCAGAGGGTTCCATCTACTGTGAAGGTTTCTTCAGTGAAGACTGCTTCAGATGTGCGGATGCCTTCCTTGATTCCCTCTATACAGGTGCCGATTCTCCCTTCCTTTCCGAAGGAAGATAAGTTGGATGGTTCCAACTACTCCCTATGGTCATGCAAGGTGGCTTGCATCCTTGATACCTTTGACCTTTGGGAGCTTGTTTCTTCGCCCATCGACCGACCCCCCGTGGATTCGTCCGATGGCACCTCTATGGACCGTGCAACCTTATGGGATAGGCTCAACTCTCGAGCCCGTTCCTTTCTTTTTATGAGTCTCCATGATTCAGTTCTTGTACATGTTCACAGGTTACAGACCGCGGCGGAAGTGTGGACGAAGCTTGCGTCTTTGTATCAGCACAAGACATTTGCCCACAAGATTTCCCTGGAGAAGAAGTTGCGGATGCTCAGTCTTGATGGTTCTTCTTCCATGAAGGAGCACATCACGAAGATGGAGGATATGCGAGGCGAGCTAGCCTCTCTTGGTCGTCTGATATCGTCTGAGGATATGGTGATGATTCTGTTGACTCAGCTGCCATCACCCCGTTATGATGTCTTCTACACCAGCCTCATCACTTCGAGGACCCGTGAGACACTCCTATGGGAGGAGCTTTCCCCGCTTGTCTTGGAGCATGACGAGCGACTTAAAGAGGTGGAAGCCAGTGGCTCCACCAAGGCATTTACGGCCGGCACAGGTGGCGGCAAGAAGAAGAAACAAAAGAAGGAGAAGGCCAAGGACAAGAAGGAGGAGGACAAGAAGGATGCGAAGGAGAAGAAGCCCAAGTGTCCCCATTGTGGGAAGGGCACTCATCCCGAGGAGAAGTGTTGGCAGAAGTATCCCCATTTGAAGCCTAAGGAGAAGGACACGAAGGCGGCCCCAGCCACAACAGAATCTTCGTTTGTGCATGTCTTTGTTGAGGAAGACACTGCCCTAGCTTCTACCACACAGGAGAAGCCTTGGCTCGTCGACAGTGGAGCATCTTCACATATGACCTTCCGTCAGGATTGGCTTCAGGATCTTCGTTCCAGAGGGGGTACAGTCACCATTGGTGACAATTCTACAGTTCCTGTTCGAGGCGTGGGGACTTTACCTATATTTTCTGACAGGCGGTCTTCCTCCGCCAAAGTTCTCTATGTCCCTGATTTGGGTTTTAACCTATTATCTGTGCATGGCCTTACTCAGTTAGGTACCCGAGTCATTTTTACACAGGATGCAGTCACAGTGGAGGATGCTTCTACAGGTGATGCTCTTTGGACAGGTACACAGGAGGGTGGGCTTTATACGCTCACAACCTTGGCTGCGCGGACTTCCCATGAGCTTGGGCTGCTTTGGCATGCTCGGTATGGTCATTTGAACCTCGATTCTCTTCGCCGGGCTTCTAGGAGGAAGATGGTGGAGGGCCTTCCTGATTTCCCTCCTTTTCACACTTTGTGCCCTAGTTGCTTGAGGGGCAAGCAGCACCGGCAGCCTCACCCGCAGGTTGCTTCTAGGCGGGCTACTTCTCCGCTTGAGTTGGTTCATACCGACCTTTGTGGACCTATGGGCACGGCCTCCCTTGGGAAGGCCAAGTATTTGATGCTGATTGTGGACGACTTTAGTCGTTATGTGTGGCCTTATCTCTTGGAGTACAAGAGCGAGGCGTACTCCCATTTCTGTGAGTGGCAGGTGTTTGTGGAGACCCAAACCACTTCCAAGGTTCGTGGTGTTCGAGCTGATCACGGTGGAGAGTTCACTTCTCACCTTTTCTCTCAGTTTTACAGGGATCATGGTATTCGGGTGGAGTATTCCCATCCAAACACACCATCAGAGAATGGTGTGGTGGAGCGTGCGAATCGGACCATGATTGAGATGGCCCGCTCTATGCTGGAGCATAGGAGTCTTCCTCATTTCCTTTGGGGTGAGGCGGTGGCTACAGCGATGCATATTCGCAACCGCTCTCCGACTTCGGCGTTACAGGACATGACTCCGTATGAGGCTTTTTTTGGGAAGAAGCCTTCTGTGTCCCATTTTCGCATCTTTGGGTGCGATGCTTTTGTCCATGTGGACAAGAAGAAGAGGAAGACGAAGTTCAACTCTAAGTCGCGAAAGCTTATCTTCGTTGGTTATAGTACGACCACGAAGGGATATCGGCTCTATGACCCGACGACACGGACGGTTGAGGTGAGCAGGGATGTGATCGTTGATGAGGCTTCGGCCTCTGAGGATCCGATTGATGGCTCTATTACAGATGTTTCTTCATCATCGACAGATCCACCCCCACCTTCTCTCCCTTCACTTCCTTCCAGGATGCCCCTTAGCACCCCCCCTATTCCTCCTCCTTCGGCTTCCCTTTCCCCTTTGGTGGATGTGCTTTCGTCTACTACGAGCTCTTCTACCGCCACTTCGGGATCTTCACGGGATATACAGCCTTCTTCAGATGCGGAGGATCTACCTTCACTCAGTGAGGGGGAGTCCCTCTCCGATTTGGGTATCGCCGGCTCATACAGGATTCAGGTGTTACTCACTTTCCTGCTTCTTCTACAGGTCCCCGTCGCTCAGCACGTTTACAGGCCCAACGGGACAGTTCACTATGTGTGAACTATGCTCTTATGTCACAGATTCTTCAGGATTCGGAGCCTTCCACTGTGGAGGAGGCTCTTGCACAGGATATTTGGAGACAGGCTATGCAGGCCGAGCTCGATTCCATCGAGCGAAACCATACATGGAAGCTTGTTCCGCGTCCCGCGAAACGGAAGGTGATTGGTGTGAAATGGGTCTTTAAGACCAAGTATCTTGCAGATGGCTCCTTGGACAAGCATAAGGCTAGGCTTGTTGCCAAGGGTTTTGCACAGCGTGCAGGGTTGGACTACTTTGAGACTTTTGCTCCTACAGCTAGGATGTCCACCATCCGAGTTCTTTTGGCTCTTGCTGCTCACCACCGTTGGCCTGTCTATCAGATGGACGTCAAGTCTGCTTTTCTGAATGGCGTTCTTGAGGAGGAGATTTATGTTTCACAGCCTCCTGGTTTTCTTGTGCAGGGGAAGGAGGATCATGTCTACAGGCTGCGGAAGGCTCTTTATGGCCTAAAGCAGGCTCCTTGTGCTTGGTACCAGCAGATTGACCGCTTCTTTCTACACAGTGGCTTTGCGCGCTCCGCTTATGATCCCAACCTCTACTTACGGGTTGTGGATTCTCTTTCGGTGTTCCTTATCTTGTATGTGGATGATCTTATCATTACAGGGAGCGACACTCAGCAGGTGGAGCATACACGGTCCATTCTTCGGCAGGAGTTTGACATGACGGATCTAGGGATCCTTCACTTCTTTCTAGGTCTGGAGATCTATTAGATGGCACAGGGCATTTTTATCTCGCAGCACAGGTATATCTCCGAGCTTCTTTCGGAGTTTGATATGGCTGAGTGTCGGCCTATCTCATGCCCCATGGACCCTGAGTCCAAGCTTTTGACAGCTGGAGTTCCTCTTACCGATCCCACCCGTTACAGGTGCCTTGTCGGCTCTCTTATCTGGCTGCTTCACACTCGGCCGGATATCTCTTTTGTGGTGGCTTTATTGTCTTCTTTTATGCAGACTCCTACCCGGGATCACTGGTAGGCGGCCTTGCGGGTTCTTCGCTATTTACAGGGGACTCGATCCTTCGGGATCATGTATGGAGATGGGATTACCCTTTCTGGATGGAGTGATTCTGATTGGGCAGGTGATGTGGATTCGCGACGATCCACTACAGGTTATGCTTTCACCCTTGGATCTGGTGCTGTCTCTTGGAGCAACAAGAAGCAGCCTACTATGGCACTTTCTTCTACAGAGGCTGAGTATCGGGCCCTATGTTCGACCGCTATGGAGGCAGTTTGGCTCCGTCGCTTACTCGCGGAGATTGGCTTTTCCCAGACCGGACCTACGGAGCTGCGCGTGGATAACCAGAGTGCTCTTGCTCTGGCCAAGAACCCGGTGTTTCATGCTCGCACGAAGCACATTGAGGTTCAGTATCACTATGTTCGAGAGCGGATCGTGGATTCGGAGCTGGTGGTGGTCTATTGTCTTACGGCGGCCAATGCAGCTGATCTCTTTACGAAGCCCTTGCCTCAGGCTTCTTTGCTTCATCACATGCGGTTCTTGGGTCTTCAGACTCTCCCAGGAGTTGAGAGGGGGTGTTAGCCTGCTCTTCTTCAGTCTCAGTCTGTCATCTCCTGGTTGTGAGCTCCTGTCAGAGTCTGACAGGAGACAGAGGAGCTCTGTCAGGTCATTTTGGTGGCTGCCTTAGTTAGCCAGCAGCCCTGGGTGTGTTACAGCCCAAACTGGGCTGTTTTTGTCCAGACTGCCCATTTTCTGGGCAGTCGGCCAGATCTGGCCAAAGTCGGCCAGATCTGGCTGGTCAGCCAAATCTGGCCAGGTCGGCCAGTTTGGCTGGTCGGCCAGTTTGCTGGCCTGGGGGCTATTTATAGCAGCCCCCCCAGTCAGTCCAGCATTATGCTCTGCAGGTACAGAACTGCTCCCGTCGTCTCCGTCTCCGGCATTGGTGCTGCCACTGCTTCCAGTCTGTCCTGGTTCCCTCACTGACGCTCCGGGCTGCGTGCAGGGACTGTTCTGTCCATTTCAGTGGTATTCAGCATTCATCTCAGTAAGTGCAGACTTTCTTCCTTCATTCTCTGCTTTCTCTCTCCTCTCCTCTGTGTTCGTGATCTTCTTCCGTTGCGCACTCTCACAAGACAACCCTGCAGATGTTCTCATTAAAAGTCTAAGCAAAGCTCAGCACGAGCATTGCATATGACTAGTGGGAGTTGGTTAGTCAGAGGTTCACATTGTACCTTTAAGTGGGAGGTTATTGGAATAAAGGCCCGGTTTAACCCCAATGTATAGTACCCTTACGTATCCCAAGTATAAATACATTTTATTCTTTGTGTACCAATACATTGTTGGTACACTCTTATTGAATCATACTTGACTCTGCTCTCTAACTCTCTCTCTTCAGTCGTCAAACTCTCACGCTCACTCCTCCTCGAACTTCTATCACTCTCAGCTGAGCTCCCCAACAAGACTCACAAAGCCAGATTATCATGTGACATGTCTATTTCTCATGAGCTCAACTCATCTAGCAAAACCAAACCATAGCATAGCATAACCAAGCATAAACCATGACTAAACATATGTTGTTGTCTATTGAACCAGATGTAAACCATTGAAAACTTAGCATAATCTGACCATAAGCTAATCACTTGCTGATCTGAGAACTCATCACAAACTATTGCAAATGTGACCCCAAACTGATCATAAACAAATTGCAAAAAACTGATCAGCAATCAATGCAAAAACTAATACGAAACTAATCACAAAGTGACCATAAACAGTTCTCAAGTTGATCAAAAGCTGAGCTGAAACTTATCAGAATTTCTCTCAAAATTAAGGCAAATTTCACGCTAAATTAATCATAAACAAAGGTATAGTTCCAGTGCCCGAGTGAAACTCATACTCATCTACATACATCTCACAATGACTAGTACACTGCGTAGTGATCTCATGGCAAACATACTCTCAGCACAATACCTTGGATGCATGCTAAATACATCCAAGATCCACTACATACGAGAGTTGTCCATAACTGAAGGAGTGGAAGTGCTACCTCCCCCTTGAGCATCAGACAATGCTCCGCACCCTTGCTCTACTAAACCCAACGGAGCCTGAGCTAATGTCGGCTCTAACTGAAAAGCATCTAGATAAAGCTGCAACAATTGAGGATGGTCTACCAAGTCATCCTCTTCCATCCATTTAGCATCCATTTGTGAATAATCTGAAATTTCACGGAGTATCTCTTGGAAACTTTACCTTTGACTTTTTTTTCCTTATGTGTCAAAATCTGCTCAAGTACCAAAATCTCATCCAGCTCCTCAACCTCAAGCTGAATTTCAGCAAACAATAATATCCTATGGCACATCACCATGAAAAGGCCTCAATAAACTAACATGAAAGGCATTATGTATCCACCAATGTGGAGGTAATTTCAGCCAATATGCCACATCGCTAATCTTCTCCAACACCTGTAAGGGCCCATAGTATCTCATACTCAATTTCGATTACAATCTTTCTCTTCCTCTCATCTTTTTCAACCTTGCCTTTTCAAAATGCAACAATACATAATCACTCTCTGCAAACTGCAAAGCACATCTCAGTCAATTAGCTGCCCTCTTTTGCTTTTCTTGCGATCTCTGAAGTGCATATTTCATCTTTGCATAGGCTACATCCAAGTTTTCCACATAATGATCAACCTCAAAGATCTTATTCTTAGTTTGCAGTATAGGTGGTACCTTCTTACCACCCTCAACCACCTCAATTGGAGCTTTGCCCGTAGAACTATGCACTAAGTTGTTGTAAGCAAACTCAACCAAGGGCAAATACTGCTCCCACTGTGACTTGTGGTCTGAAACATAGCACCTCAAAAGATCTAACACTCTGGAATTTGCTTCCTCAAACTGACAATCTATCTACAGATGGAAGGATGATGAGAATTTCAGTGTGGTATCCATATTCTCAAACAAGCCCTTCCAAAATAAACTAGTCATCTGGGGGTCTCGATCACTAATGATCGACTCTAGCATACCATGATACTTAAAGATGTGCTGCAAAAACAATCGTGCCATATAATCAACCTTTATTTTCTTCCTGACCCGAATGAATGGACTTGTTTGCTAAACCTGCAAATGATAGTCCATATCCTATCATTCCCTGAAGATGTCTTAGAAAGCTCAAAAATAAATTGGCAAGGGCTGCAATAAACCCGGCATCTTTTGCCTATCATGCTTTACCTTTTGGTATACGATACATGTCTTAACAAATTGTTCTACATCATGCCTCAAAACTGGCCAATAAAATAAATGCTCCACTACCTTGACCTTGGCATTAATACGCCTGTGTCATGCATACAGAGGAATATGACTTTCAGTGATAACTCTAGGCCTTAAATTCTTTGTGACACATAATTGTCCATGCATCATCAGAAATCCATCTAAAACTACCTCAAAGTTTGATGGTGTATCTGCATCAAAAACTACCTAAAAGTTTGATGGTCTATCTGCATCAAAAACTACCTCAAAGTTTGATGGTCTATCTACACTGTAAAATCAACCTCCAACAAATAGTGTTCTACATTGGAGAAGGTTACCAAACCCGCGGATCTATCTGCATGTACGCGGGTTTGCTGATCTGGAGTCATCTTTTCCTTCAATTTCAGCAAACCCACGTACATACTTCCTGTAGTAAGAACATAAACCCAAGAAGGTGCGGATCTCATGCACGTTCTTCAAAGGTGGCCATAATCGTATTGCTTCAACCTTTGCAAAGTCCATGTGAATACCATCAACCGATACAATATGCCCCAAAAAGTGGATTTCATGCAAAAAGACTTTACTTTTCTTGTCATTAATAACTAACCTATGGTCACGCAATTGATTGAACACAATATCCAAGTGTTTTCTATGCTCCGCCTCGTTCTTTGAATAGACAATCATGCCATCAAAGAAAGTGCCCATAAATCCTCTATGTGGCCTGAAGATACGATCCATCATTTGATTAAAAGTGACAGAAGCATTCGTAAGTCCAAAAGGCATAATAAGAAACTCATACAATCCAAAAGATATTCTAAAAGTTGTCTTAGGTACATCTTCTGGACTAATGCGTATCTAATGATACCCACTTTTCAAATCTATACGGCTAAATATGATTGTCCCTTGCAATCTATCCATAACATCACCGATCCAAGGAATCGAAAAGAGATTCTTTATTGTGATCTTGTTTAGAGCACGATAATCAATGCACATACGCCATAAACCATCCTTTTTGTGCACCAAAAGCACTAGAGAATAAAAAGGAGATGAGCTGGGCTGAATCAACCCTTTTTCTAGCAGCTCGTTTACCTGAGTCATAATCTCCTCCTGTTAGGCTACACTGACCCTGTAGGGTGGCTTTTTAGGTGGGCTACTTCCAGGGATAAGATCTATGCCATGATCTTCTGGCCTTTCAGGCGGTAGCTGCCCTAGAAGTGACTGAGAGACGCAATCAACATACATTTTCAAAAATGATATGCGATCCTTATCTAACTTAGACATGTCCCTAACATTCTCACTATCATCTTTATCCTTAGTAAAAACCAAGTACGCTGAAAGATAATTTTTTATTACTTTAGAAATGATAGCTACAAATACAACAGGAACAGATTCACCTTTTAACTTTACATCAAGTGTGAGTACCTTTCTCTATGCTGAATAGTGATCTTTTTTGCACGAGAATCAATCACTACATGCATACGGTGATACCATGGCATATACCAAGCAATACATCACAACCCTCAAGTGGAGCAATGAAAAATTGTTTGATGTCCACATACCTTTGTATGTGCAAGCGAAGCTTTCCAATGAGCGGTGTGACAGGCTCTGAATGGCCTTTACATGCCATTCCAACTTTCCCCATGGTTCCCATCTCATCCTCTCTGATGCCTAGACCAGAGGCCATGTCAATAGAGATGAAGTTGACTCATTTATATCAAAACCAACGCCAAAAAGAGCATTTGCATGACCAACGTTCATTCCTTGAGCCTCATAAGCATTCGGAGATGCAGATACAGTAACAAACATGCTACTTTGTGCCCCATGCATCAAGCCAATGCTACCATACATAGGGTTTTGCATATTTCCAACCATACCCGAATACATTGAGCCTCGCACTCCATGCATTGGTTGCTACATACCATAGGGATTTGTGCCATACATTCCCGTATACGGTCCTTGTCCAACCATAGCATGAAAATTCTTGCTTCCACCAAAATATCTTGGCTACCCCAACATAGCATTCATGCTTGGCTGTCCAAAATCGATTGGATTGGCACTTCCGCGATGGCCTTGCATTTGCATTCCTTGCCCCGTAGTAGGGGCCAACTATATTATAGAAGAAGTCTTCTTCTTGCCTTTGTTGTCCTTCTTTGGAGCATTCAAAAATCGGGTAAATTGAGGATCATTTACCGATTCAGTAAAGAGATTCGTTGCCGTCCTCATCCGATTCTTGAATTGGTCATCAAATTCTTCTTCACTTTGTTGGTCATCAGCCTCCTTATGCCCGGAAGACTGAATCTTGCCCAACAGTAACATTTGCAGCTTGTTATCCATGGTTTGAGCCTTGTCCAAGGTCACACATTGCATTTCCTTCATTCCCATGTGAAACTTCAAAATCGGATAAATTGAGGATCATTTGCCAATTCAGCAAAGAGATTTGCTGCCATCCTCATCCGATTCTTGAACTCGTCATCAAATTTCTCTTCACTTTACTGGTCATCAACCAATTCAGTAAAAGAGATTTCTTGCCGTCCTTATCCGATTCTTAAACTGGTCATCAAATTCCTCTTCACTTTGCTCGTCATCAGCCTCCTTATGCCCATGTGAAACTTCATATTGAGAGGCATCATTACTGCTTGAGTCCATCTCACTGTATGAAGACATATTGCTGTAATTTCTCAGCTGAGAGTAAAAATCAGCACTAGCACAAAGCTTTAGCTTGCAACCAGGTGCCTTCGGCCCACCAAATCAAGGGATTGCGTGGTATCCCGGCAATGGAACCATGAAACCAGCCTTCCTCCTTGGATAGGGTGGTAAATCCTTGATTACAACTTAAGTACAGTAGTAAACAATAAATGCAAATCTGAAAATACAAATTTACCTACTGATCTTCGACAATGCACACCCGATTGGCCCCAAAATTGGTGCCCCTTTCGATATTTCTTTAGCTTTATTGAAGAAAAAGTTGATTTACAATGGGATTTTCCAATCCCTTTCAGTATTTCAGCTCCCCTTGCTGTCCAAAGTGACCAGCAAGTCTTCAATCTATTTTGCCCCTTGATTCGGGCACTCAATTGGCTTTCACCTGTTAGCAGAGTATTTGTCAGCTCATGTGTGAGTCTGAGCTTGATCTGGGTTGGGCATTTTTATTAGGTATTTTAGGTATTTTTCTGGTGTGGCATTTTATGCCAGTTGGACATTTTATGCACCAGTCGGCCAGCATTAATGCTGTCCGACCAGCATTATTGCTCCCCACTTTTTCAGCCTATTTATACTCAGTGGCTCCTCCTCAGTCAGTCACTTCATTTCACCATCTGCAGACTCTGTGGAGAGAGGAGTCAGTGCCAGTGCCCACGCAGCCAGTGACTCACTGTTGTATGCGACTGTCTCGTATTCAGATATATGGATTCCATTTCCCGTGCATATATCTGAGTTCTCATCTGTATCGTGTTCTTTTCTTTTCTCTTTTTTGTCTTGTGTTTCAGCAGTTTATTTCAGCACATGTTTATGCTTCCACCGCTGCTCCACTTCTGACATGGTATCAGTTTTCAGGATTTGTGTTTCTGCTGTGTTTTATTGCTGATTTCAGGACTGTTTAGTACCCCTACTGATCTGACGATTGCTGTTGCAGCCAGGCGACCTGTTTTGGGGCTGTTTTCAGCCTGCGTTTTTTGCAGTTTTGCCATCGCCTGCTGCCTCCGCACCCTCTGCTGCCTACGTTTTTCATCTGCAGCTGCTGGCGACAGTTTTTCTACCTGTTTTCTCCAGTTTACAGCCTGCGTTTTGTTGATTCAGCATCTCTCGTGGCTGGGTGGCTGTTCCTTCAGGCTGTTTTCTCTGTTTTTGGCAGTTTTTGACTGATTTTTTGACTTTCTGCAGCAGCTTTTGTCTTCTATAGAACTCTCATTTTCTGTAGTCTGTGTTTGTGTTTTGGCTGTGTTTCCTCTCTAAATTCCATCTCTTCTCTACTTCTCTTCTTATCCTCTCCATATGGCTCCTCCGTGCACTTCCACTGATGATAAGTTACATGGACCTGATTATCTCACATGGAGTGCTGTCATGAAAGCTTGGTTTGTGCAGAAGCGGTTATGGTACATCGTCTTTGGAGCTATTGCTCGACCTCTCCGTCCTTTTCCTCTTCCTGAAGACTTTGATGAGGATAACCATGAGGAAGCGGTGCTCACATGGGACTCGGACGATGCCCGTGCTTACTCGGCGTTGCTTCGCTGTATTTCTAAAGCGGTCTTACCGGCGGTTACCTCCTGTAGGACGTCTCCTGAAGTATGGCAGAAGTTACAGCAGATGTACGAGGCACCTTCCACCATGCGGGCTGTCACACTTTATGGCCAGCTCCAGCAGATGAAGTTTGAGCCGAAAGATACTATTCAGTCTTTTCTTCTTCGTGTTACGCAGGTACAGGACCAGCTTCGGCACATGCAATCTGCTCTTTCCGAGGTGCATCTTGTCGGGACGGTTCTCTACAAGCTCCCCCCAGAGTTTGATGGAGTGGCCAATGCTTTGCGGGCGCAGACATCATCGACTCCTGTCAGTTTTACACATATGACCTCGATGCTTCTTGAGCATGAGCCATCCTTGAGATTACAGGGGCGGCTTCCGGCACATTATGGAGGTGAGGCTTATGTAGCTTCAGAGAGGGGTGACGGGAAGAAGAAGTCGAAGGCCCAATGTTACCACTGTGGCAAGAAGGGACATTTGCGGAAGGACTGCAAGAAGTTAGCGGCTTCCAAGAAGAAGGAGCAGAAGACGAAGCGGGATGTTGACTCTACCGATGAGTCCTCTCCTTCATCAGACTCCGACTCCGATCCTCCGACCAAGGTGAAGTCCAAGGCGCGGAAGGGATCCTCTTCTTCGGATCGCGGGAAGGGCTTGGTGGCCCCTTCCTCGGCTGCTTTCTAGTGGTGGTGATGAGGTCATCCCTTACGACTCTCTTGTGCCAGAGAGGGAGTGTGAGCGGGTGTTTAGATGGGGCAGCCGCGCCTCATCTATACTTTTATACAGGTGCACAGGTTCCAGAGAGGGATATCCCTGACGCATCGAATTCAGTCTGGCGGAATCAAATCCTGGAGCTGGGATTGACATCCAGGTTCATGATGAGCTGGTTATCTGACAGAGAGCGGGAGGCTTTCGTCTGGAGCTCACATGAGGGGACACTTTGGCGGTCTGGCCAAAGGAGGGGCCTCCATGGTCACATATGTTCAGAGGCATTTTTGACAGGATGGTCTTGTATGCTACTGTGAGACATTGGTGATGGACACAGAGACATGCTATGATCTTCTCTATTTTCAGGTGTTTGGTACGATCAACATCGACATCAGGTTCTCTCCGAGGCACCTTGGTGGTGGCTTGATCACCCACTGCTTGGGTATCCATGGTTCTACTTGGTGGTTCTATAGTTTCTGATCCCTTTTCATTGTACTATTGTATTGTATCAGATCACTCATGATCTGAGAGAGGGTGTTAGCAGAGTATTTGTCAGCTCATGTGTAAGTCTGAGCTTGATCTGGGTTGGGCATTTTTATTAGGTATTTTAGGTATTTTTCTGGTGTGGCATTTTATGCCAGTGGGACATTTTATGCACCAGTCGGCCAGCATTAATGCTGTCCGACCAGCATTATTGCTCCCCACTTTTTCAGCCTATTTATACTCAGTGGCTCCTCCTCAGTCAGACACATCATCTTCACCATCTACAAACTCTGTGGAGAGAGGAGCCAGTGCCAGTGCCCACGCAGCCAGTGACTCACTGTTGTATGCGACTGTCTCGTATTCAGATATATGGATTCCATTTCCCGTGCATACATCTGAGTTCTCATTTGTATCGTGTTCTTTTCTTTTCTCTTTTTGTCTTGTGTTTCAGCAGTTTATTTCAGCACATGTTTATGCTTCCACCGCTGCTCCACTTCTGACATCACCCACTTCATAGACGATGGAAATTTCTGGCACGCTTCCCGAGGCTGCTGCTAAACCCTAATTTCTACTATAAATTAGGATTGATAGTAGAGAAATTTGCAATTTCTCAACCTCCAAGGATCCAAATGCTAAGATCTTCGAAGCAAGGCTGTAAAATGACTGGGAGATGAGAGGGAAAGTTGTAGAGAGAGAAAATTCAAAGTTATGTCGCAAAGAATGACTGAAAATCAGTCAAGTGCACCTGCTGCCCCGCCACAGCAACATGTAGATGCAAAGAACTGAAGAAAATCAGTCATTTACTACTGCTGCCCTGCCTCAACAACCTGTAGATGCTGTCTCCTGCTGTTGATTGGTCTTCTTTTGCCCCTAGCTGCCCAAAAAGGTTCTCCAATGGCTGCAAATCAAACCAGCAACCTCCCCTCCCTCTCTCTTACAGGCTAAACTTATAAAAATGTCTTTCTGCAACCCCTAAAGACGTTGTTCAGTCTTGCATCCCAAATTTTTGACAAGTGGCAGCCTTCCCAAATGGTTTTTCCAACATTTTCCATAATTAAATATTAATTTTAAGCTTTTAAATACTGAAAATTAATCTAATAATTATTTATGCCCTGAAAAAAAATGTAACCGGCCAACAATTAAATTGGCTAAGCAACTTCCATTCCCGAGTGTATCTACGCCATCTTTGATCATTAGATTGGTGTTAGGTACCATTAAACGTCACTTCTCTAATGTCACCAATTGACACTTATGGCCAAATGGATGCCCTAGGCCAACAACTGGCACCAGATACCACCAAGTACCTGTGCGGCATAACTTATAGTAACTTTTGCCTTTGACATCCCGTGATTTCTTTGAGTCTCGCGCTCGTAAATTATCTTTAACCCCAGTTGCATCTCACATGTGCAACATTTACTTAATCATGTGATTAAAAATTAATCCACATGTTAAGTGAGGTTTCAAAAATACATGTCTTCATGACACCAGCTATTTACAGGTAGCCTCTATTTGGACCAGATTATATTTTTCTCTTTTCCTTGGCAAGTGCTCCATTGGTTGCTGCAATCTTCTCTCTATCCGACATGGACAGCATGCTGGATATTCTTGTCTCCATCACCATCACCATCATTGTCACTGTTGTCATCATTTCAACCTGATCTAGTGCCCTCATTGATGCCTCAGGCAACGTGCAAGGTTTGATCGGTCCACTCCATTGTATTCAGCACTCTTCAATCAGTGCAAATTTCTCTCTTTCATCTCTTGCTGTCCCTCTCTCTCTCTCTCTTTGTTTCTTTCTTGGCTCTTCTTGCATTTCTTGGCTTAGCAAAAACAATTCACGGCTGCCACATTGTCTTGTGAAGCTAAATACAAGGTAGCTTTCACTATTGCAGTTGAATGTGTATGAGTGAGACGTTGGTTGGCTGATCTTGATGTATCTGTCATGGAGCCTACTTCTTTGTTTACTAACAGTCAGAGTATCGTTGTAGTGGCACGGTACCTAGTGTTTCATGAACGTATGAAACACATTGAGATACATTATCACTTTGTGAAAGAGAGGCTACATACAGGAGATATTAGCCTTGTCTATTGTCCTACCAAAAACAATGTGGCAAACATCTTCACCAAAGCTCTTCCTCGCAGCAAATTTGAAGCATTTCGCAATGCTTTAAATTTGATCTCCTTTGGTGGATGATCCTTGTATGCTGATCACTTATCACTCGAGGGGGGTTCGTTGGATTTTACTCATGTCTACAATCACACAAGTATATCAGTAATCCACACGTAAGACACTGACCGCCCCAAGTAGAAAACATAGATTTTCAGCCATCTGCCCTTTGCTGAAAACAGACTTTTTGCATTCTATTGCTTCATATGATATACACGGACCATCTACAATCCTTCTATTGTGCAGGTGTAGCTAATTTCCACCATTTGAGACCATCAACAACAAAACACAGATTTTTGTGGGTGTTGCAAATGTCTTATCACTAGTTCAATGGCTTTGATGACTTTGACGAGGAAATCTCTCATCACTCCTCAAAAAGGGGGTGTCATCGCGGCAAAGATCGCAGATTCCAACCCCATTCTAAAAGGGAACCCTTCTCTTGCACGGTCACACAAATCAGAGCAGCCATCTGCTCCCCCTCTTTCAATATCTCCCACAAGGCTCATCCTTCTAGCCCTCGAATGCCTATGATGGCACCATCAATACAAGTGTCTATTCTTCGCGAAGATCGGAGATTCCAACCCCATTCTAAAAGGAAATCCTTCTCTTGCACGGTCACACAAATGAGAGCAGCCACCTCCTCCCCCTCTTTATCAAAGTAGCCATCTCCTCCCCCTCTTTTGATATCTCCCACAAGCCCCATCCTAGCCCTCGGATGCCTATGATGGCATCATCAATACAAGTGCTTGTTCTTCCTTCTCTACCCAAAGAAAACCGTTTGGACGGATCAAATTATTCACTTTGTTCCTCCAAGGTGAAATGTATACTTCACATTGCACACTTTCGATCTTTGGAAGTTTGTTACCCATCCTACTCCCAGCCCATGGAGGATCCCACATTGGGATCGATGATGCATCATGTGACCCCATGCTATCACCTCAATTCTAGAGCTCAATCTTTCCTCTTTATGAGCTTATAGCGTTCTATCCCAGTCCATATACGCACATTGCAACAAGCGGCAAAAGTGTAGACAAAGCTTGCTTCTTTGTGCCATTTGACTTTTCCCACTAGACTACTCTTGAGAAGAAATTATGAATGCTCACTATTGACGAGTCTCCTTCCATGAAGGATCGCATCAACAAGTTGAGGATATGGGAGGTGAGCTTTCTTCCCTTGCCAAGATCATCTCTTCGAAGGATATGGCCACAACTCTGTTTACTCAGTTTCCGTCTGCAAAATACGATGTCTTCTACACCACCTTCTTACATCGAGAACACGAGAGGCTCTTCTATGTGAGGAGCTTGCCTTGCTTGTCTTGGAGCATGACACCATGTGAGAGTGCCCAATGGAAGAGAACTATGAACATGGAAAAAAAGAGAGAGACAGAGACAACAAGAGATCAAAGAAAGAAATCCGCACAGACTGATGAAGAATGTTGAATACAAAGGAGTCGACTGATCAATCCCTACACACAGCCCGAGGCATCAATGAGGGCACCGGATCAGGCTGAAATGATGACAGCAGCACCGACAGTGATGAAGACAATGATGATGACGGAGACACAGAATATCCATCTTGTGGTCTGAGCCAGAGAAGGAGGAGACTGCTGCAGCAACCAACAAAGCACTTGCCAGAGAATATAATCTACCCCAAATAGAGGCCAGCTATAAATAGCTGCAATCAGCCAAAACTGGCTGACCAGCTTCTAGTTGACCTGTTCCAGCCTAGGTGACTGCATTGATGCAATCAGCAGCACATAAAAAATGGTAAAATGCTGATGTGGCAGTTGATGCAAGCGCAAGCTCTTGGGGAAGGCTGGATACTAATTGACACGGAAGCAAAGGCTGAAAACTGACTAACAAACACTCCTAAACCACCTGAAAGAAGAAATACAAACTCTAAAATGAGGTGCCTTGTCCATCAAAACACATGAAAGACCTGTCAGAGCTCCTAATGTCCCCGTTTGACTCAGACTGAGGTTCACACATAGGAGATGACAGTGCATAACAAACATGATAGTTAACACCCCCTCTCAAATCCTAGATGTGGCGGAAGGCCAAAGAAGATGCAGATCTAAGGGTGATAAGAAGAGTGCCAATGCCAATGAAGTCCATCAATGTAGACCGCTAATGAAAAAGCTCATCACAATCCTGGGAATCCCCTCTAAACACTAGGGGCCAAGGAATCCATTGCTACATCACCGATATCGTCCCCCTTTGAAAGGTATGGGAGGTACTGTTAGCAAAGTATTTGTCAGCTCATGTGTGAGTCTGAGCTTGATCTGGGCTGGGCATTTTTATTAGGTATTTTAGGTTTTTTCTAGTGTGGCATTTTATGCCAGTGGAGCATTTTATGCACCAGTCGGCCAGCTTTAATGCTGTCCGACCAGCATTATTGCTCCCCACTTTTTCAGCCTATTTATACTCAGTGGCTCCTCCTCAGTCAGTCACTTCATTTCACCATCTGTAGACTCTGTGGAGAGAGGAGCCAGTGCTAGTGCCCACGCAGCCAGTGACTCACTGTTGTATGCGACTGTCTCGTGTTCAGATATATGGATTCCATTTCCCGTGCATACATCTCAGTTCTCATCTGTATCGTGTTCTTTTCTTTTTCTCTTTTTGTCTTGTGTTTCAGCAGTTTATTTCAGCACATGTTTATGCTTCCACCGCTGCTCCACTTCTGACATGGTATCAGTTTTCAGGATTTGTGTTTCTACTGTGTTTTCTTGCTGATTTCAGGACTGTTTTGTACCCGTGCTGATCAGACGACTGCTGTCGTAGCCAAGAGACCTGTTTTGGGGCTGTTTTCAGCCTGCGTTTTTTGCAGTTTTGCCATCGCCTGCTGCCTACGCACCCTCTGCTGCCTGCGTTTTTCATCTGCAACTGCTGGCGACAGTTTTCTACCTGTTTTTCTGCAGCTTACAGTCTGCGTTTTGCTGATTCAGCGTCTCTCGTGGCTGGGTGACTGTTACTTCAGGCCGTTTTTGCTGTTTTTGGCAGTTTTTGACTGATTTTTTGACTTTCTGCAGCAGCTTTTGTCTTCTATTGATCAGATTTTGGGTTATATTGCATGTGAACTCTCATTTTCTACAGTCTGTGCTTGTGTTTTGGCTGTGTTTCCTCTCTCAATTCCATCTCTTCTCTACTTCTCTTCTTATCCTCTCCATATGGCTCCTCCGTGCACTTCCATTGATGATAAGTTACATGGACCTGATTATCTCACATGGAGTGCTGTCATGAAAGCTTGGTTTGTGCAGAAGCGGTTATGGTACATCGTCTGTGGAGCTATTCCTCGACCTCTCCGTCCTTTTCTTCTTCCTAAAGATTTTGATGAGGACAACCATGCGACATCCTTGAGATTACAGGGGCGGCTTCCGGCACATTATGGAGGTGAGGCTTATGTAGCTTCAGAGAGGGGTGACGGGAAGAAGAAGTCGAAGGCCCAGTGTTACCACTGTGGCAAGAAGGGACATTTGCGGAAGGACTGCAAGAAGTTAGCGGCTTCCAGGAAGAAGGAGCAGAAGACGAAGCGGGATGCTGACTCTACCGATGAGTCCTCTCCTTCATAAAACTCCGACTCCGATCCTCCGACCAAGGTGAAGTCCAAGGCGCGGAAGGGATCCTCTTCTTTGGATCGCGGGAAGGGCTTGGTGGCCCCTTCCTCGGCTGCTTTCTAGTGGTGGTGATGAGGTCATCCCTCACGACTCTCTTGTGCCAGAGAGGGAGTGTGAGCGGGTGTTTAGATGGGGCAGCCGCGCCTCATCTATACTTTTATACAGGTGCACAGGTTCCAGAGAGGGATGTCCCTGACGCATCGATTTTAGTCTGGCGGAATCAAATCCTGGAGCTGGGATTGACATCCAGGTTCACGATGAGCTGGTTATCTGACAGAGAGCGGGAGGCTTTCGTCTGGAGCTCACATGAGGGGATACTTTGGCGGTCTAGCCAAAGGCAGGGACTCCATGGTCACCTATGTTCAGAGGCATTTTTGACAGGCTGGTCTTGTATGCTACTGCGAGACATTTGTGATGGACACAGAGACATGCTATGATCTTCTCTATTTTCAGGTGTTTGGTACGATCGACATCGACATCAGGTTCTCTCCGAGACACCTTGGTGGTGGCTTGATCACCCACTGCTTGGGTATCCATGGTTCTACTTGGTGGTTCTATGTTGTATAGTTTCTAATCCCTTTTCATTGTACTATTGTATTGTATCAGATCACTCATGATCTGAGAGAGGGTGTTAGCAGAGTATTTGTCAGCTCATGTGTGAGTCTGAGCTTGATCTGGGCTGGGCATTTTTATTAGGTATTTTAGGTTTTTTCTGGTGTGGCATTTTATGCCAGTGGAGCATTTTATGCACCAGTCGGCCAGCTTTAATGCTGTCCGACCAGCATTATTGCTCCCCACTTTTTCAGCCTATTTATACTCAGTGGCTCCTCCTCAGTCAGTCACTTCATTTCACCATCTGTAGACTCTGTGGAGAGAGGAGCCAGTGCCAGTGCCCACGCAGCCAGTGACTCACTGTTGTATGCGACTGTCTCGTGTTCAGATATATGGATTCCATTTCCCGTGCATACATCTGAGTTCTCATCTGTATCGTGTTCTTTTCTTTTTCTCTTTTTGTCTTGTGTTTCAGCAGTTTATTTCAGCACATGTTTATGCTTCCACCGCTGCTCCACTTCTGACAGGTACAAGGGAACCACCAGAGGAGAGGGGGGATGGGAAGAAACCTGTGAAATAGACGCTACATAAGCAAGAATGGGTGTAGCAACAGGCAAATGCCTCAAAGGACCTCGTGAGAGTGCACAACGGAAGAGAACTATGAACACGCCACGGGGGGGAGCACATAGAGAGAGAGAGAGAGAGAGAGAGATGAAAGAAAGAAATCTGCACCGATTGAAGAACAATGTTGAATACAAAGGAGTGGTCTGATCGGTCCGTACATGCAACCCAAGGTAGTGGTGAGGGCACCGAATCAGGCTAAAATGATAACAGCAGCACCAATGGTGACAAAGACAATGACAGTGACAAAGACAGAGAATATCCATCCTGCTGTCTAGGCCGAAGATGGAGGAGACTGCTGCAGCAACCAATGGAGCCCCTCCAAGGAAAAGTGAAGAATACAATCTGCCCCAAATAGAGGCCATCTATAAGTAGTTGGAATCAGCCAAAACTGGCCAACCATCTGCTGGCCAATTTGTGCTAGCCTGGCCAACTACTAATGCAGTAGGCAGCACATTAAAAACAGAAAAAATGTTGATGTGCCAGCTGATGCAAGCGCAAGCTCCTGGGGAAGGCTGGATACTGTCTAACAAGGCTACACAAGTTGGAAACCGATTGATATAAACATTCCTAAACCGATTGAAAGAAGAAATGTAAACTCTAAAATGAGATGTCCCCCAACGTCAAAGCACATGAAAGACATATCAAAGCTCCTAATGTCCCCATCTAACCCAGACTGAGGCTCACAAGCAAGAGATGGCAGTGCATGACAAACATGATTACTAGCACATCGTACGGAGAGATGTAGTTTTTGATGAGAGGAACATTGTGCAACCTTTTGCACCAAACTCAAGCAAGTTCCTCAGGACACCATTGCAGATAGTGCCTTCTGAGCTGGGTCTACTGCCCACTCCTAACCTTTCGGCAGACTCTTCAACCCCCAAGCCCCTAGACCCACCACACATAGTGAATTGCAGCACAATGCATGTATACTTGAGACCACAGTCAGCATATGGTGCTCCTGCTGTATGTGAAACAGGCCATTCTTTACACTAACTGCTGCATAGTGGTTTCTCCTTATAGGATCGCTATTGTAACATGTTTGAGGGCTTTGTCTCTTAGTCAACCTCCTACTAACCAAGAGAACCCTCAACCGATCTATTTCTGAAATGTTTTAGCTATCATGTCCTGGACCTAAATTGTTCATAGGATCTGTGTCAAAGACAGTAGTAAATTTATCACTGGCTGACTTACTAAAATTCTACATGTATAAAATCCACAAAATCCATGAACATAGCTAAACATGGAACAGAAATAGAGGTCAAAGCAAGAGTGGATGAGCAAACAAGCTCCAAGCACCATATTACATGCTCGCTCCAGCATTTACATGTCTTCTGCTCTTAGTTGAAAGCCATATAAAGCAAAGTTAGGTAGGCTGTAAACAGCAAGATGACTAGATAAACAGCCATTAATAATGATGTTTAACCAAAGGGCCACACCAAGGTAGCATAAAGAAATATTTGGTTGATAAAAACCACTTTGTCATCCAGATTCCAAAGACATGAACCATGTACCCCCGCAACCCAATGTACAATAGGAATTGCACACTTCAAGGTGAAATTTGGAGAGCACTAAATGAAATGGCATCATTTGCCAATAATAAGAGGAGTACAGTGGTAACAAGTTGAATAAAATCGTAGTAAATTTATAAAAATATAAGATGGAGAGCATTCACGAGGACACACTTATGGATGAACCAAGAATGGACTACAAGCGTACCTCATCCTCAGGCAAGGAAACAGTCCCCACAAGAATGGTATGAGGGGGCACCTGCACTTGATTCACAAGAAGCAGGATCACCATATAACAAATTTGTAAAGTCAAATGACCACATTTGCAAGAAGATTAAATATAACAAGAAGCAGATGGATTTGTCAGACAATGACTTACACCCTAAATCAATGTGAGCAACTGTAAAGGAAAAAGAAATACTACATTAAGAAATTTGGGAATGCCAATGTACGCATATAAGTCCAGGAACAGCTATAATCCCATTGTACACATGCACCTTAATCTGCAATCAGTGCTTACTTGCTTAACCTGTCGAAAAGCCTTCATCAGAGGATAAGGATCTGTATGTCCCACTATGAATGATGCTCGATTGTCAAAAAGTAAATTCTGTACACAAGTGTTATCAAAACCAGCAATAAGGAGATTGTCAAAGCAAGAACATTAAAAAGTTTTGAGCACAAAAGCAAAATCTTAAACTTGAAAGAGATCTTAAATTATTGCTTCTTTAAACTCCGCAAAACCTTAGACAAGGTACATGCACTCATGCAAATTGTGCTCAAAAAGAAGAGTGAACTGGATCATAGTCTCAGTTTAGAAGAGAGTGAATTCTGTCTCTAACAGTATGGATAAGCATGCCAGTATACACCATAGCTACAACTGCAATAGGCCTCTGCGGTCACCCTTGCACTCTTGCTCCTGCTGCTGTGAAAACAATGAAAATGTTGATTCCTGCCTGTGGACCCTTTTTTGCAAGGGATTATGCACTCGGGCTGTGGTAAATGGGGGTAAGACTTTCAGCAGTCAAGCTAGGTGGCCATGTTGCCATTTATCCATAGCCAAACTAAACATTGCTAATTTACTCCAGATTTTTAGCGTGTCTTATCATGCACCAGGAAGACATCAGGCCAACTTGCTAAGGTCCAAGGAAAGTGTAGAATGCCTCTATTTTGCTGCGATCAATCTAAGACTTCACAGCTAATTGATCTCAAAAAGGCACAAATGATAATGTGCCAAGACTGAGAAGCTTTAAATGCACAGTTTGCAAAAGTAAAGGTTCAAGACTCTAGTTAGATAAAAGCTAAGGTTTAAAGCACTAATTATAAATGGTTGGATAAGCCATGAAATTGGAGTGTGAGTGAGCAAGAGAGCAACGCTAGCTCTTAAGAGAGAAGGCTGCAAGCCCTGAAGAGGAGCTATCATTAAAGCGGGATGTTGACACTGATCATGCATGAAGATGCTTTCAGGCGTCAAATATCAATAAAAGAGCAAAGCAAGAGAACAAAGTACTATACACGTTCATGGAATTCTAGTTGAGCATTTAGTGAGGTAAGACTTAACCACAAAATATTTCATTCCTGAAAAATCTCACCCCTGAAACATCGCTTTTCAGAATGAAATATTTCAACATTGAGTAGGTCCTAAGTGAAACATTAAAGGAATGACAAATAACACACCTATGAAAAATATATTCAGGAAACCAGAAACCACTCAAAAAAACTGGTTTTCAAGAAAACCCCCCGAGAACAGCTTCATAGTGCCTTCTTTGGTTCCTTGACATGGAGTATAGTCAATGTCAGAGTCAATCGTAAGAACATGGAGTGGACTGGAGTTCCCTGGCCGAGATTTCTGCTTTGTCCAGTCCTAAGTATCATGGAAAGAGAGGAGAGAATAGTTCTAGTCAAATACATCCTATGACTAGTCATGGCTCAATCAACAAACAGCAAATCCATATCATAGGAAGTATGAAAAGTTGGAAAGAAACTACTTCTAGTCAAATACATCCCATGACTAGGCATGCTTTTAAGAGTACAAATATCATGAATAATTATCACTAGGTCCCTATTGTGGGTATGATGCAATGATGCAATGCAGTATACTGTGCATGAGGCAAGGGACAAGGAGAGCTCTCATGTCTACTAGGCCCCATCCACAACTCTAATACAATTCACAAGATAGACTAGGATGTGGACTCCTAATGGATAGACTATCAAAGATACCATCCACCAAATGAATTGTGTGATCCTTAAAAGCATTTACTATTCAATTACAAGTCCTAGGAGTTCGGCATCCAATGATTTGTCTGGAATGAGAAGAGACCATGGCTTCAATGATGAGGCACGAGACAAATCAAGATCCTTAAGAGATAAGGTATCTGCAAGCCATTTTGGCCTTGAATGTCTCTTTTCAAGCAGATCATAAGTGAAATGACATAATAAGCATATACTATTCTAAAAATACTAATAATATAAGCATCCATGAGCCATCAAGATATAAGTCGCAATTCAAAATTGAACAATGTCCCCATATCAAGAACTTTCAAATTTGGATAAGATTTGAGTGGGGAGTGCCCAAACTCTAAAATTTCAAAGTAAAGGCCATTTCTCTAGCTCGAATTTAAGCATATTGCTAGAATTTGACAAATCAAAATTCCACAACTAATTTTCAAATTTTGGCCTTTTTGGGCAATTTACCTATATGTAGAATTCAATCAAATATTCACAAAATTAAAATTTCCTAAATATTGGTGCCAAAATGTTGGCATGCAATCCATGCATTATTGAGGACCTAGGAGACATTGATCCATTGCAATCAAGTAAGTGGATGTTACCACCGGTTTTCCAAGGTAAAAAGTTATCCTTTTTTTAAAGGTACTCTTCTTTGTTAAAGATGAAACATATAAGCTGTTTTACCAGTTAGCCTGTCTTCTTTCTTTGCCAGTCGGTCAGCTCCTGGTTGTGGTGCTCGTGTTGTGTGCAGTCAGCCCATGTTATGGGCAGCTCCTGGTTGTGGTGCTCGTGTTGTGTGCAGTCAGCCCATGTTATGGGCAGGTCGGACAGGCCAGTTTTCTGGCAGGTCGGCCAGCATCGGACAGTATGGGCAGTTTTCTGGCAGGTCAGCCAGTTTTGATGATGGGGGGGCTATTTATAACTGTCCCCCCCTGTCAGTCTCATTCACTTCTTCTGCAGATTCCAGCACACACTCCTCCATTCCCACTCCGACATTGGTGCTATTGTCTCCAGCCTGATTTGGTGCCCTCACTGATGCTTTGGGCTGCGTGCAGGTACCACAGTTTTGTATTCAGCATTCATTACTGTCAGTGCAGATTTTCTTCCTTCGTTTTCTGCTCTCTCTTTTTTTTCGCAATTTTTCTGCTCTCTCTCTCTCTCTCAGTGTTTGTGTTTCTTCTTCCGTTGCGCACTCTCACATGGTATCATCGCCAAACTAAGAGCCCGGAGAGCCTTCCTTACTGCAGCCTTTATCTACCTTGTCCAGCCTTTGGCGGTCCATCCAAGGCTGAAACACAGCCTTGTCCAGCTTCTGGCAGTCCCTCCAAGGCTGAAACGCAGCCTTTTGTGTTTGCGTTGGGTATTCAGCACCCTTGGCAGACTAGGCGACAGTCTATTTGCAGCCATCTGCTTGTGTTTACATCAAACGCAGCTGTCTTGCAGTTGTCCTCATCATCAAAGGCAGAGGCGTCATCATCTGGAGCCCGGAGACCGTCTTCAAGGTTTCCCCAACCTGCATTTGTATTAAACACAGCCTTTTCTGGCATCCAAGTGACATAATCCACCTCCTCCTCTGGCAGACAACAGCACTTCTTGTGTCTTACAGGCATGGGCGGCTTCATTGTGACTGTTTTTTGCAGATTCTGTGGTGTTTGCAGATTCGGAAGATGTCTTACCAATTTTCAGGCTTTGATGACTCAGAGGATGAGCTTCTTTCTCATCATTCCTTTGAGCGAAGACAAGATTATCGGGAGTTTCGATGACGGGAGGAATCTCCTCGTACCCGTCCTTCTTCAGTCCATGCAGCTCAAAGGGCTCCATCTACCGTGAAGGTTCCATCGGCGAAGTCTGCTTCCGATGTCCATATGCCATCCTTCATTCCCTCGATAAAGGTGCCCATACTCCCTAGGAAGACAAGTTGGATGGTTCCAACTTTTCCCTCTGGTCGTGCAAGGTGGAGTGCATCCTCGACACCTTCAACCTATGGGAGCTGGTTTCTTCACCCATCGATCGTCCACCGGTGGATTTTTCTAATGGGGCCTCTCTGGACCGTGTAGCCTTGTGGGATCAGCTCAACTCACAAGCCCATTCCTTTCTCTTTATGAGTCTTCATGACTCAGTTCTTGTTCATGTTCACAAGTTGAAGATCCCGGCGGAAGTGTGGAAGAAGCTTGCATCTTTGTACCAACATAAGACATTTGCTCACAAGATCTCTTTGGAGAAGAAATTGCAGATGCTCAGTCTTGATGATTCTTGTTCTATACAGGAGCACATCACAAAGATGGAGGATATGAGAGGTGAGCTTGCCTCTCTAGGTCGGGTGATCTCTTCCAAGGTTATGGCAATGATTCTCTTGACTCAGCTACCATCACCTCGATTCAATGTTTTCTATACCAACCTCATCACCTCGAGGAACCGCGAGAAACTCTTATAGGAGGAGCTTTCCCCGCTTGTCTTAGAGCATGACGAGCATCTCCGAGAGGTGGGTACCAGTGGCTCTGGCTCCACCAAGGCTTTTATTGCAAGTACTAGTGGCAGGAAGAAGAAGAAGAAGCAACAGAAGGAGAAGGCTAAGAGCAAGAAGGATGTGAAGGAGAAGAAGCCCAAGTGCCCACACTATGGAAATGGCACTCATCCCAAGGAGAAGTGTTGGCAGAAGTACCCTCATCTGAAGCCTAAGGAAAAGGACTCGAAGGCGGCCCCCGCCACAACACAGTCTGCCTTTGTGCATATCTTTGTTCAGGAGGATACAACCCTAGCTTCTTCCACTTAGGAGAAGCCTTGGCTCGTAGACACAGAAGCATCTTCTCACATGACCTTTAGGAAGGATTGGCTTCAAGACATTCGTTCAAGAGGGGGCACTATCACCATTGGTAACAACTCTACAATACCTGTTCGAGGCATGGGAACTTTACTTATGTTCTCAAACAGACAGTCTTCTTCCACCAAAGTTCTTTATGCACCTGATTTGGGTTTTAACCTCTTGATTGAGCATGGTCTTACTCAGCTAGGTACCCGAGTCATTTTTACCTAGGATACCATCACAACGGAAGATGCTTCTACAGGTGATACTCTTTGGACCGGTACACAGAAGGGTGGGCTTTACAAGCTCACAGCCTTAGCTGCGAGAGTTTCCCACGAGCTTGGACTGCTTTGGCATGCTCGTTATGGGCATCCCAATCTAAGAAATGCCAATCTTTTCTATAAAACATTTAGCTATATCTGTCCAAGGATGAGTCTGTAGACAAAGAGCCTACAGAAGAGCTAATCTCAAAGCAATCATATGAAAATTAACATCCAATATAGCTGCTCCCCCCATCCTTTTAGGAGTAGTCACGTGTTTCCATGAATCACATCCACCACCTCTCTCTCTCTCTCTCTCTCTCTCTCTCTCTCTCTCTTTGAACCCCTTTGAGAGTCGAGGAAGAGGGAGACAAGGCTAGGGCACTAGGCCCGACATACATTGTGTACATGATATGCATTTCTCTTATCATCACTAGTGATATGCTTTCAAGGTTACCATTTTAAGATCACATTTTAAGCTTGCATTGGACACTAGAATTCAACTTTCTACTAACAAAAGCTAAGAATAACAAGAAAAAAAATCAACCCTTCTTTATTGTTGATCAACTGAACATCCATATGGTTGCCTTCTTGTATTCGAAATGGAAGAAAAGCTTAAAAAGAAAATACTCTAATGAACTTACAAGTCTGTTGTCTTGTAAAACAATAGTAAAATGAGAAAATTTGAGAAATTTAATGATAAAAAAGTAATGAATGACAGTAGAGACGGCTTGAACAAACTTTGGGGCTATCTTCAACTGTTACTATTTTTGGAATATCTCCCTATTTTTTAAGACTAGCATTTTTAAGTCAATCTGAGACCTCTACCTTCTAAAATTTGAAAATCTTTTATCCCTAATGTGGATATCATGTGAAAGCTCTTTTTCAATGTAAAAGCCCTTTTTCCATACATTACAAAAATATTGTTGGAGTCCTTATATGAGCTTTCTATGCAAAGATATGTACATTCTAAACTTTCAACCTACATATACACATTGAATAGACTTTTCATCATCATACCATCTTACTAATTGTAACTATCTATTTTTGTGGATCTAACCCACATTACCAAGGCATTAATCCCTTTTATGTATGCAAGTCTAACCTTAATATACTTGAGTTTTTATCAAATGCACCCAATTGGATCGGGTAAGTGGAAACATACATACTATCTTTATTCTAACCCATTGTATGAGTCCACCATACCTATGAGCACTCATCTCAATGGCCAACTTTAATGCACTTTTTTAGATATCTAGTCTAGTAAAAATAAAGGAAACAAAGCAAATAATTAATTAATTAATTGTTCTATTATATTTTGGCACACATAGCCTTAGCAACATTATATGATATCATCCCCATCACAAAAGAACCTTCGCACTATCTTTTCTTTGCCAAACAAAACTCCTAGAGTATCATGTTTATCAAGCACAACTATTTTACGATAACCCGTTGTCAACATGGCAGCAATCACATTTGGGATTTTTTTTAAGAAGTCCATCACATGGAACTTATAGTGGCATGTTAAGTCAACCAAGTACTAAAGAGCTTATACTTAGATCCTTAGACAAATATTGTGGCATAAGACTATAAATAAGGAGCACACTTTGGATAGGACAAATGCAACATTGGGATTGTTACACAATGATTTTTTTAGTAGATTGCAAGAATCACAACAATCGAAACAAACAAATAAATAAACATTGTAAGTTTTTCAATTTCTCAGCTAATATTTCAAAGACATTTAAGACTTACTAGGAATTTTTTCTCATGCAAGTTGATACACTTATAAATCTAAAGACGATGAAAAGTTTAAACCTATCTTGTGGAGTACCAAAGCTTCTTCCACAACCTCTTTGGTCTCACAAAATCTAAAATCTTAGTTACCTTCAACCAAAACTTGGGTTTCACTTTGATAACTCTTTCCATTCACCTTCAAACCTTTGCACTATGAAATAGCTCTATGAAGTTAGACAAGAAATTGACTTGAATTGGAACTACACCTTGCTAGTTTATAAGAAAAATGGTTTGCTATCAAATTGTCCAATTTGAGACTATTGTATAGTTGAAGCATTAAATTTTCAGAAATCATGAAAAACTCCTTAAACTAAGTTTCACTAGCAGTATTTGTCTTGAAATCAATATACTATCAAGATATGCTTCATATGCCATGACCAAAAGTAGGTTAGAGTTGGAAACGTACTGGACTATGGTTGCTGCTTTCAGGTACAAGAATAATAGGCTTTCCATCCACATAAATGTAGTTTAATAACTGACTGTACGTTCTTCTTAGTTTTCTGCATCTCAAGTTGATTGGTGAGCTTATGAATTTGAAAGCCATATGGCCATGCAAATTAAAAGAATGCAGAAAAGGTTTACTTTGCCTCTTCAGAATCACTTGATTTAGGCCTCACAGTTGTAAGTTGCCCTCGCCAATTTTCAAAAAACATATTCTGTTTTCAGAAATCAAATAGTAATGTAACACTTTTCATCAACTTCATACTTTTCAAAGTTATAAGCCAGGATGTAACATTATCTGGTGAAAAAGCACATGATGCAAAATACATAATGTGACAGAATACTTTATCGTTGCGTATGTACACCCATAACAGCATCTGAAAATAGGTTAATCATAAATGCAGAAACCACCAAAATAGGCTAGTCTCAGAGTAGCCATCCAATAAATCATCTCCAAGCAGGCCAATCTTCAACACAGCAACCACCAAAGATGAATGCAGGTATTTGATAGAAGGATATACATGGGCGCATGCATGATATGGTATACAACACATGGAGACATAAGGATGCACACATTTTAATGTAGGCATCATCGCATCGATACATTCAAGGTTGGATGATTGCCTGAGGACTGGCAGTTCAAATCCACATCTATGCATGCATTTTGATGTGTGTATAATCGCACCATCGCTGTCCGATGCAAAATGATTGCCTCTGAGTGAGGATACACAACGCAAAGGCAGGCAAACGTCTGTGTGTGCATGTGTAGTCACACCAACGATGGTCCAATACAAAATTATTGCCTCTAAGTGAGCATACACGACACAGGCGTGCAAATGTACGCGTACAGTTCGCATAGAAAAATGACGAGATTGTAAATGCGTGTGTGCGAGTTTGTGCTTTAGGAGCAGACACCTTGCACCTTTCAGCGTAGCTCAGGACTCCCTCTTCTTTCTTAGGTCCGGAATTTCGACGGGAAGCGCGAGAGTGCCCTGCCGAGCCATGGTTTCTTTTCTGATCAGCCGTGGCTTCCTTGAATGTTGCAAGCAATGGAATGCCGTGCCTTCTTTCAAGTGTTGCAAGAAATGAAATGAAAGCAAAGACAGGAGTACTTACTCGAGAAGGAACGATGGAAGAGGAGAAGAAACCTGCCCTTGGGCAGCAGACTGCGCGCCATCTCTGCCCAAACGGAGCAGAAAATAAAGCCCTTCGAAAACCCTGCACGGTCCAAGCTCACTTGTCTCTTTAGCTCTCGGCACAGCCCGCAAGCCAAAAAACTCAATATAAATTCTTTTACACGTGCAGCCAACGGTGGTTTGTTTTTACTCGTGCACTTTATGCTTGTCTTCCATTTATCTTTGCTGTGTTTGATCTCGTTTTTTCAATTGATAATTGATCATGCTACTATCTCACAAAGTGATGATTTCTCTTACTTTTCTATCCTCTCTCTCTCTCTCTCTCTCTCTCTTTTTATTGTCAAGATTGTGGGAGAGAAGGAAGGAGTCTCACTTGTAGCTTTCTTGCTTGCACAATGCGGGAATACACACCGAGGTGGAGGCTGAAAACAGTTTTCATTTTTTTAGTTGTGTAAGCCAAAAAGAACTCCAGTACAAAGAAATAGAAGAACCCTAAATATGGGTCTCAAACCAAACTCAACTAACTAAGGTGGCATACTAACTGAGCCACGAACTAGAGTAGATAAAGATAGCTGTCATGTAGCTATTATTCATGGGCAGTGTACCAACCGCATCTGCAACTAACACGTCGGTGACATAAATGCACAACGGTCACCCTGGCATATCACGAGTGGAGCTCGATATCTCAACACTCCCCCTCGAGCTCAATCCCAATTCCTGCACACTAAGCAGGTCTCTGAACTTGCGCAGCTTCTCTGCGCCCAATGCCTTCGTGAATATGTCAGCTACATGATCCTCTGTGCTGACATAAATTAGATCAATAAGACCTAGTAAAACCCTCTCCCGCACATAGTGATAATGCACCTCAATGTGCTTTGTTCTAGCATGATAGACTGGGTTATTTGCCAAGTGTATACTACTCATGTTGTCACAATAAATGACAACTGGCCCATCTGTAGGCTGATGCATATCATAAAGTAGCTTATGCAACCAAGCTACCTCACATGCAGCCATTGCTGCGCCCCTGTACTCAGCCTTTGTGCTGGATAAGGCAACTGTAGGCTGTTTCTTGCTGCTCCAAGTGACTGCAGCACTCCCAAAAGAGAACACATATCCACTGGTAGATCGTCTATCAGAAATGCTACCAGCCCAATCAGCATCAATGTACCCATGCAACTGTATTTGAACCCCAGTCTCATAAAATAGTCCATACTGCAATGTGGACTTCACATACCTGAGTATGCGTCTAGCCGCATCCAAATGCGGTTTCCTTGGAGCCTGCATAAACTGACTTACCAATCCAACAGCATAGCTCAAATCTGGCCTGGTAATAGTCATATAAATCAAGCTTCCTACTATGCGTCTGTACATAGTAGGGTCTTCCAGAAGCTCACCTGCATCTGCGCTCAGCTTCGCATTCTGCTCCAAAGGAACTGAAATAGGCTTACAGCCTATCATCCCATATTTGGACAGCATGTCCAATCCATACTGCCTCTGCAAGAGCTGTATCCCACTTGGTGATCTAATCACCTCAATGCCCAAGAAATAACGCAGCTCTCCCAAATCCTTCATCTCAAACTTCTGCTTCAATAGCATTTTCACATGAAGGATATCTTTATCACTGTCACCTGTCATAATCAAATCATCAACATAAATGACAAGTAGCATAATACCTTTCTCTGTTTTTCTCACATAAAGTGAGAAGTCTGCCTTAGAAATCTGAAAGCCAATAGTGACAAGATATTGTCCTATCTTGTCAGACCATGCTCTAGGTGCTTGCTTCAAGCCATACAATGCTTTCTTCAACCTGCAAACAAACTCAGGATGAACAGCATGCTCATAACCTGGTGGCTGCTCCATATAGACCTCTTCTTGCAAATCACCATGCAAGAAGGCATTCTTTACATCCATCTGATGTAAAAACCATTCCTTTGATGCAGCCATAGCAATGACTGCTCTTACGGTTGCCATCCTTGCAACCGGACTGAATGTTTCTTCATAGTCAATACCATATGTTTGTGCATACCCCTTGACTACTAATCTTGCCTTGTATCTGTTCACAGAACCATCTGCATTGTGCTTCACCTTATAAACCCACTTACAGCCAATTACATTCTTACCTTTAGGCAAATGTACCAATTCCCATGTAGCATTTGCTTCCAAGGCATCCATTTCTTCATCCATGGCTTTCTCCCATTTTTCTTTTCCCATGGCTTGCTCAAAAGAAGTGGGTTCTGGTTCCTGTATCACTTTGACCATATATGCATAGTGAATGGCTGTAAATCCATCATATTTCAGCCTATCCACAGGATACCTAGCTCTCGTAGACCTGCGCAAAGTAGGTTCATCCCCAGGTGCTCTCAAAACATCCCTAGTCTTCCTTACTCCAGGTGTAACAATAGATGGAATACCCAACTCATCATCAATGCTCTGTTCTGAGCCACTGGATTCACCATCCACATAAGAGTGACCTGCATTCACATCAAACATGGGCTGATCAACCTTCTCTTTTCCTTTTCGTGATACCTGCATACCACTATCTGCATTGCTTTGAGAAGATTCTCCTGATCTCAATCTGCTTGTCCATGGTGAAGAATGTGAACCATTACTAGAGGACGCTCCAGGTCCACTAATATTTTGTGACTGCTGTTGTGAATTCTGTGCAGCATTACCATTTTGTGCATCTACATCATCAATCACATTTACTGGTTTATACCAGCTACTCATCTCATCAAAAACAACATCTCTACTCACTGTAAACTTACGAGTAGAAGGGTTATAGCATCTATACCCTTTTTGCTGCAAAGAGTAACCAATAAAGATGCACTTCTCAGCTTTTGGATCCAACTTGGATCTCAATTCATCTGGCACATGTACATAGACAATGCAACAAAAAAATTTTAAATGAGAAATATCTGGTTTCCTACCAGTATACCTCTCATCTGGAGTCATCCCATGTATTGCTGCAGTGGGAGTCCTGTTCATTATGTAGACTGCTGTAACAACTGCCTCAGCCCAATAAAAATCTGGCAGGTCTTTTTCATTGAGCATGGCACGAGATACCTCTCTAATATGCATGTTTTTCCTTTCTGCAATTCCATTTTGTTGTGGGGTATGACTGCATGAATATTGCTGCTTTATGCCATGCTCCTGCAAGAACCTTGCAAACTCATTTGAGAGGTACTCTCCCCCTCCATCTGACCTTAGGCATTTTATTTGCAGGCCTGTTTCTTTTTCAACCATAGCTTTAAGAGTTTTAAAATGCCCAAAAACTTCACTTTTTTTTTTCATAAAATACACCCAAACTTTTCTGCTATAGTCATCAATAAAAGTAATAAAATAATGACAGTCTCCAAGAGATGCAGCTTTAGTAGTCCACAAATCAGAGTGGATTAATTCCAATGGCTTCTTAGTCTCTTGAACATATATAGGAAATGGTTTCCTTGCCTGTTTTCCAAACTGACAGGCTTCACATACCTTATGCATTTCTGCAACCTTGAATTTAGGCAATCCTACAACAATGTTTTAGGCCTGCATTGATTTAAGTCGCTGTACATTAACATGACCAATGCGTTTATGCCAAATATCAATATCTACAACTACATCGGTCCCATGTGCAAACATTGCTGCACTCAATTCAGGCATGTCTGCATCCAATGTAAACATTCTGCCCTTCTTCTTTCCTTTTGCTATCAAGCGACCTTTATTTTTCATATCCTCAACAAAGCATCCATGAGGATTAAATCTGACCTGCAAGCCCTGCTCAACCATTTGACCAATAGAAACCAAATTTTTTGTGATATTCGGGACATGAAATACATCGGACAGGTATTTATTTTTCCCATCCTGCATAGACAAAGGAATTTTTCCAATCTGCACAATAGGATGTGCAGTATCCTCACCAGTCTCCACAAATCCTGGTTTTTCCATTTTCTTTGCATCCTCCATCCATTCTGCATGACCTGTCATGTGGTTTGATGCACCTGAGTCAACATACCACACATCGTTGCTTTCTTCTGCACTTGTCACAGAATTGTTCAAGTGCTGTACCATAAACAAATGCTCATTTCTGTCATCACCATGTCTACTAGAAGATGCATAATTCCCTTGTTGCAATTTCCCATTCATAATGTCATTCTGCTTTTTATAGCAGTCTTTAGCCATATGACCCATTTTACCACAGTAGTAGCATTCAACATTGATGTTTGCATTTTGGCCTCTTTGCCATCCACCACAACCTCTTTGGCTCCCCCGCCTCTAGAGTTACCACGTCCTCCTCCATAGGACTGGTTTTCTTGAGTTTGCTGCATATTCTGATTTCTACCACGGCCTCCAAATCGGCCTCCTCTACCTCTGCCTCTACCTCTTCCATCATTTGAGTAGAAGACAGTTTCTTTTGAAGTTCCTCCTGAAGAAGATGCACCACCGTTTCTCTGCTCCTCAGAAATTAGAAGAGCAATCAACTCCTCAAAATTAGGAAATCTTTCACGAACTGAAATGGATTTCCAAAACTGTGCATAATCCTTTCCTAGACCATTCAAGGTCACAGAAACTAAATCATCATCTTCCACTGGCGACCCAATGGAAGTAAGTGCATCTGCAATCTTCTTCACCTTCATGTGGTAGTCATTGATGCTCATACTTTCTCTTTGCACATTATGCAACTCTTGCTTGAGCTGCATTTTCCTGGCTTGCGTATTTGTGCTATACATTTTTGACAAAGTATCCCATGCCTCCTTTGGCGTACTTGCATCTTGAATATGCACAATCATAGTCTGAAATACTGATAGACAGCCAGTACATAACTTTCCTGGCTCTCTCATGCCATGCTTTGGATGCCTGCATTTGTTGTTGATTGGGAACATCAGGAAGAACTGGTTCTTCTTCATTTCCTACAACAAATTCCCAATATCCTTTTCCCATAAGGAAATTCGTCATTCTAAACTTCCATGCTTGGAAGTTGTTCTTGTCAAGCTTTTCAGTTACAATCTGTGAAAGAGAATCAGACGTCATTACAGAATACTGCAAAAATTCTGTCACTACAAAAAACACAGCTTTACCCTCACAAGGGCAAATCTACAAAGCTGGCGAAAGTAGTATTTGACCACACAGTCACTTCCTAGTGACGATTTTGCATAAACAGGAACCAAGGATGATTCTGTAACTCCCAATGTCTCTACACATAAGCATACGATGCAATTTCTGTGGTAACTTTTCACCGACCTGTAAAACAGTGGTCGCATAGCATAAAACTGGGCCTTTTCCTGAGTGCATGCAGAAAACTTCCGCCTCCAAAACAGGCCCCGAAATGGCCTCAAAACTTCCGCCTCCAAAACAAGCCCCGAAATGGCCCCGAAATGCCCTCTTGCTTTACCGCGAAAGGCGTCTCAACCTGAGACAATGCACTCTTGCAATTTCCGGCTGTGCTACCTGCAGAGATCTGCTCCCAAAACAGAAAATGAAAGCAACACTGCTCCTCTTACCAGAACTCCGCGAGCTTGGCTTGCTTTCTTGAGCTCCTTACCACGAACAAGGCTCTGATACCATGTCAAGATTGTGGGAGAGAAGGAAGGAGTCTCACTTGTAGCTTTCTTGCTTGCACAATGGGGGAATACACACAGAGGTGGAGGCTGAAAACAGTTTTCCTCTTCTTAGTTGTGTAAGCCAAAAAGAACTCCAGTACAAAGAAATAGAAGAACCCTAAATATGGGTCTCAAACCAAACTCAACTAACTAAGGTGGCATACTAACTGAGCCACGAACTAGAGTAGATAAGGATAGCTGTCATGTAGCTATTATTCATGCGCGGTGTACCAACCGCATCTGCAACTAACACGTCGGTGATATAAATGCACAACGGTCACCCTGGCATATCACGAGTGGAGCTCGATATCTCAACATCTATATGTCTGGATTTTTTCCCCTCTTTCCCAATTCTCTCTACTAGGCGCTCTGCGCCTAGACTCGCCCCAGCGCTTCGCCCGGGGCGGGTGCGATTTTTAGGGGGGACGGGTGTGTGCTGGACGTGTGGCACCCGCCCCTGCGTTCTCTTTCTTTTTTGTGGGGGAGGTGGGGGGCTACCACGTGGCACCTTCCCCCAACCTCTCCTTAACTAATAGTATAGATAAACTCTCTCTCTCTCTCTCTCTCTCTCTCTCTCTCTCTCTCTCTCTCTCTCTCTCTCTCTCTCTGTGTCTGGATTTTTTCCCCTCTTTCCCAATTCTCTCTACTAGGCGCTCTGCGCCTAGACTCACCCTGGCGCTTTGCCCGGGGCGGGCGCGATTTTTAGGGGGGACGGGTGTGTGTTGGACGCGTGGCACCCGCCCCTGCGTTCTCTTTCTTTTTTGTGGGGGGGTGGGGGGCTACCACGTGGCACCCGCCCCCAACCTCTCCTTAACTAATAGTATAGATAAACTCTCTCTCTCTCTCTCTCTCTCTCTCTCTCTCTCTCTCTCTCTCTCTCTTATATTACAAAATTTGTAATAGAAAATGTCGGATATACATATAATATCATCTATATACAATTATAAGAAAATGCATGCTTGTTTCATGTAATATTTAGCTACTCTCTCTCTCTCTCTCTCTCTCTCTCTCTCTCTCTCTCTCTCATCAAACTCAAACCTAAAACTAATTTGTAATACAAAATACCAAATATACAAACAATCTCTTTTATGTACTAAACTTTTAAACTTTCATTTATACACAACTATAAGAAAGCACATCCTTGCTTCACATGATATTTAGAATTAACAAGGTTATTCGAAATGGATCGTAATTGAACACACATACACATACATATATATATAAACCAAGCATTACAAAAAGCCTCGATATCTTATTAGTATGAGAGCATTGAAACTTTTTCTTGTGGTCAACCTCGTACATATACACCCCAAAACATTGGGTGTATCTATAGTGTACAACTTTAATAAAAACAAAAAGCTTAATGTCTATATTAACAGCATCATGCAAATACTCAACAACTCTCGCAAGCGTCCTTTTTATGATATCATCGCTCATTAGTGCACACAATGTATATTGTAGCTCCTTTTGATAGTCAAAAGCTAGGTAATAGCCCCACTCTAGGATAGGCATTTGCAAAAGTCAAATAAACACTAAAATATGAAAATAATCCACTTTCAAAAGAGTATATACTGAACCAAATATGGTATAAAGAGCAATTTATACATATACCAAAACAGTGACCCTATAGGGTTGTCAACAACTACATCTCTGTAGAAAAGCAATGCACATTAATGCACCTTCCGAAATACATCCTTGTATGTAATGTTTATGGTCATATCCCCATCCTTTTCATCCAGCAAGACTTTTATATCACGTGAGGATTTTATCCTTAAAAATGTAATATACAATTGACCATGTATAAATATCAATGCTTTTAAATAAAGCCTACTCTAAGATAGACATTTGCAAAAGTCAAATAAATATTGAAACGTGAAAAATAATCCACTTTCAAAAGAGTATATGCTAACCAAATATGACATGAAGAGCAATTCACACATATGCCAGAATAGTGACCCTAGGGTTGTCAATAGCTGCATCTTTGCAAAAAAGTAATGCACATCACTGCACCTTTTGAAGTATATCATTGTATACAATGTTTGTGGTCATATCCCCATCCTTTTCATCCAACTAGACTTTCACACTGTGTGAGGATTTTACCATTTAAAATGCAATATACAATTGACCATGTGTAAATACTAGCACTTTTAAATAAAGCCCAATAACAACAAATATAATATATCTTAGTGACTTGTTGCTTGTCATAGTGAATGTCAATCAAATGGGAATCTATATCCATTTCATAGTAAATGACTTTTGTATAGCATTGAAAATAAAAGTAATCCTAATAATAAAAACTCATTTGTCTACATTTATCCATGTTATTATCTTAGCATATTTATCACTTTTCTATTAAAAGCCTTATATATCAACCATATACCATTGCATAGACCTTTCATGAGTTTAAGTTTCTAAAAAGAATAATAGATGCATTTACCTTAGCAACAATAAATGAGGAGGAAATCCACCTTTAAGTTTTAATGTATTTAAATGCTTTATAGAGTACAAAAACAAGTTATTTATCACTGCAATTGAATTTGCACTATAATATTGCTTAATCTCCCCTAGCATCAAATATTGCAATGCATGATCATTCAAAGTAGCCACCTCCATATTCTAGGATGTAAGTATAGCCTTCTCACTAAAATACGCTATATAGTTACCCACATTGAACACATCACTATAGACATTATCAATCAAGGTTTGGACAGATTGTCCTTTAATATCACGCAAAGTGAAACATGCAACTTATCACTATTTTCGATAATGCCTACTACATCCCCTATTCATTCTTGAATCTAACAAGTGAACCTGCCATTGTCCATTACATTATTAGATGTTGATACTCGCATATTCCCATATAGCCTTAACACTATCACATAATGCCACAATTTAGAGTAATCCAATGTAGCATTAACAATATCCTCATGTGTTCCCTTTACCACAACTAGCAAGACCTATCTAAAATTCCCTACAAATAAAACAACCTTTCCACCAAATGGCTTATCATAACTTATAACGTCTCTTAAAGTTCTATCAACCGCTTCAAATGCATATCAATGGGTCGTAAGAGCTTCATCCCACAAAATAATGCTCGACTATCTTAACAAGTGAGCAAGGTCACTTTGAATATGAATATTATAGGTAAATCGATTATTTAATTCTATTGGGATTTTAAATCATGAGTGAGCTATACAGCCACCCCGTAGAAGCAAGGCATCAATGCCACATGATACTATTGCCAATACTATACACCACCATTGCCCACCTTCGCAAGTAAACACTTATATAGAAAAATCTTTATAGACCTACCGAGACCATCTAAAAAGAATATATCCTTAGAATTTGCATTAATAGCATCTATAACTACACTAAAAGTAATTATTTGTTCCTTATTAAACATTGCCTCCATAGATTTAGAGACTCTATGTTGTTTTGATGTGCTATATGCATAATCATCTCACAAAAGGGGATTAGCATATAGTCGAGAGTTCAGTTGATGAGGTTCTGGCAACCCATCAAAATCAGAGAGTCTTCACTCTATATGGTATAAAAGGTCTTGAAGATATAACAAAGCCATGTTAGATACCTCATGCTATAGAACACCAAGAGAGACATGCACATGTTGTAGTTGCAATCCATTTCAAGGGGCTCACTATATATATGTCATCTATGTCACTTGTATTCAAGGCCTATTTACAAATATCCTTATATATGAAATCTTATTGAATAAAGCACGACCCCTTTTAATTTAATATGTAAGCAACCCCTTTATTTGTCACCTTTATATTAAAATGTATAAAAATAGTGTTTTTAAAATCCCTTATTTTGAACTCGCATAATACATACATATATTCACGAGTGACCCCCGCCCCTCCCTTGAGCAATCTATACGTGATATCCTCTACCATTGGTACAAAAAACCTTTTCCATAACTTCACCGCAAGTAGGTGCTGCAAAATATATTCGACCACATGTATTTCCACGTTTCCTTTTTGTCCACATCTTATGTCATGCATTCCACACCCAATACATTGGAAAGTCTTGATAGCAATGAGTTCTAGCCTCCAAATGAATGTGATTGTACACAAACCATTTAGTGAGAGTAAATTTTTAGAGGTCTTCATTCTACATAACATTTGGTATATTATCTGTATTTTGAAACACCACATAATTCTCAACAGGCAAGTGTACTTGCAATCGTTGTATATCACGTTTTTCATAGTGCAATGGGTAATCATAGATCCACCAACATGCCTCAGAGGCAAAAACATAACATCCATCCAAATAACATTGAATCTCGTCCACTTCATGAGCATTGCCACCATTCTCTATAGAATGAGCCCGAGTAGAAAATTTTAATGGTTGCATAGTCATGCCCCTTGTACATATACTTGTACAAATATTTAGCAGCCATTACAATCGAGCACACCTCCACTTTTATGTGTGCATTGTATTTCTTACTCAAGTAAGCATTATATAGAACAACCCATTGCTTATCAATAACAATACTATTTATGATCATTGTGTTTTTATCATCTTGCCTTTGATAGATAGGATAGCCAAAACTATCAATTGTTGTCGTGCCAAATGATTTTCGAGGGTAGTCTTTAGTACATTTACCCTTTTCCATGCAAGGACTCTTGAGGTTTAATTCTTCACAAGGGCCATGAATGTTGCATTTTGAAATTGTCTCTAATAAAGCTGGAAACTTAACTCTTTCTAGCAACTCAATACAAACCATTTTATCGTAGTGACACGCTTTAGAAGGTTTAAAAGATTGCTCTAAAATTAGCAAAGTATGAGAATGTGATAGTACCCTCGTTTGGAATTCAATCATACTAACATAGCTGGCAACCTTTCCAAATAGGTATTTTCACAACAATGTGTGCATCAAATCAACATGTTTTCTGTGAAACATGCGAGCAGTCAAATCTTGATGGTCATAAGCTGATGCCAGGAGGCATATTCCATGGTGGATTCCATGAGATCATGGTGGATTTCGTGAGTTTTTTATTTCATGGTGGATTCCGTGAGGTTTTGCGGTGGATTCCGTAAAACTATATTTATTTGACGGGGCTCATACACAAGGTGGATTCCTTGTGTGAGAAGTTGACGGGGATGCCTGTCCTTTTCGAGTGTCATGTTAATTTAATGTGCACGTGGGTGATTCCGTAAAATACATACTTAAATTAATGGATGTTTATGAGTTTAGAGTGCACTCATATTAAACTAAGGTTAGGACAGAGTTCCAACCTATTTATTTATTTTGTAATTGAAGACTGCTAGGTATTCACTTTTGTCGATTTAATTTTAATATTTTCTAACAATTGTAAATGCTTCAGTTGATATATAGAGCAGGCATAGCAGTGGCGTTGGGAAGCACTAGGTGATAGCGTGTATTCAAATTACCTAGAAGAAATTATCATTTTTTATGGGCACGCATCTTATCATTAAAGGTGTGGCGCTAATATTTATTTAGGCGTACTTATTTATTGAAGCGTTTGATAAACATTTATTATTTTGTATGTGCATGGACACTTGATTTAAATATTTTATTATTGGACATTGTATTTGGGCACAACCCGACTTTTGGGCCGCCCAACCTCTTTATTCTTTATTTGGGCAAAAGCAAACACAAAAGCCAAAGCATGCTAATTGTAAAATTTTGTTATTTTTTAGCTTTGAGATGAATAAATTTATAAATACATACCTTGTGAAGTGCTCACACAAGGTATGGGGGGGAGATTATATCCAATTTGTCTTTTTGCCTCATGTCGTGCAAACTCTCTTCTTGCTTTTACGAGTTTTAGTAGAGTTCTTTGTTCTTGGGGACCTTCCGACGCTCGCTACGTACGCATTCAGCATCCCATTTGTGCACCATTGGTATCAGAACAAAGTTAAGATCAAGGGCTTCCAATTGCTTACCATCTTGCGCGAAGACAGAGCTCCTAAAATGAACGAGCTCTACAATAAAAAACTGTCAATACTAGCGTGTTCTTGCGGTGAAGAACCCCCTGTTGTGATGTTGGATCGCGAAGGACCACTCTTTGTCGATGGAGGACCACCTGGGAAGCTCCTTTATTAAGACATTTTTTTAAATAAAAAAAGCAGAGACTTTCATTAGTCAACTGGATTATAAAGCTTAATAAGCTTTATTAAAAAGCTTAACCCCTTAAACTTCAGCGTCGACGGTGGGAGGGTGTACTCACGGCTTTTGACAACGTCAAAACTAATGCTACTATCCTATCAAATTTCTAGAAAACATAAATATATATTTTTATAGAGCTTAAATCTTATAAGCTTTACTAAGGCCTTAAAAAAACTCAATTTTCAATAGTCCCATAGCGATTGTTCCATTGAACCAACCCCGAACTAGTTTTGCAACTCCTATAAGCCCTTGTTCGTACCTATACTCTGACAGAGATAGTTTTCCAGCAACCTTACTGACACACACAGTCTATTTCCTGCTTGAAACAAGACCTTCATCAATTTTCGTACCTGTAAAAAAAAGGAAGATCGCAAAAAGCCATTATATATATATATATTAAAAGCAAGCCATGTAAACCCAACCTTGAGCTATGCTGATCCCTCTAACAAGATTTCGAGTATGTGAGGTTGTTTGAAATTTTGCAGGATATCCAATCAAAATATGGAAGATTTTATGATCGAAGGTGATTTATCGGAACCAATAGTGGAGCAAAAATTGGACCTAATTATGATGCGGCTTCAAGAGGAAAGAAGAGCACGTCAAACTTTCCAAGCTCAACTAGCTACTCTTCAATGCTCTATTGTCGATCAAGATGGACCGCAACCCGAATATGTTATACGACGTACGATCGATGTGACACTCGAAGCACAGTCTATCAGGAAAGAAGCCAAGATAAGTAAAATAAATTTCAAATTCCGTACTTTCAATGGGCTATGTGATGGAAAAATTGTTCTCGCTTTTATCAGTCAGTTTGATGATTATTTCCATGAAGAACAGTATGCCGAAAAAGAAAAACTCAAGTGTGTCAGTAACCATTTAGTGGACAGAGCATCGTTATGGTGCACTGTTGTTCGCAAAAGTATTGATTGTCCTACTACTTGGGAGGCTTTTCAAAAGAAATTTTTGCAGAATTTTCTTGCACCTCAATTGCATGAAAAAGCAATCAAATAGTGGGATCTTCTGTAACAAAGAGATCGTGAGCCTATTTCGCAATACACTAAGCGTTTCTAGAACGCCTTATTGCAACTTTGAATGCTTGAAGACGTACTTGAGATTATCCACAAGTGCAAGTATATGTTTGGTTTGCTTAGTCACTTCTATGCGGAGGTGAACATGTTCAAGCCAACGACTCTGGAGGATGCAATTTCTTTGGCCCATGATCTTGAAGATAAAATTCGTCGATGAGAGAAGCGACTGCAACAATTTCCAACTAACGATAACTTCGGTACAAAGGAATTCAATTCTAACTTTCGAAGATTCAATCAAAATCACTTTGTTCCTTCTTCTTTTCGTAAATCCTAGACAAGTTTGAAAGAGAAATACATCGATTATCCCGAGTGTAAACATGAATATCTCGGCAATCAAGAGTATTCCCATCACCCTGCCGGCATGATAACTACAACCTCAATTACTGCAAGAGTGAGTACTATATGATGGCTGTTTAAACACAAAAAAAAATCATTCTTAATTCTTGCACATGATTGTTTTGCAATTGCATACCCAACACAAACCAAAAAGCTTATGCATATACGTTGTGTCGATGCATCATAGATTGAAGCTCCCCAAGTCAATTTTGTAATATATCATGCATAATCCCCAACCAATTGAACAACTCATGCTCAATATCATAAAAGTAGAGTTGTGCGAACCTTGGATTTTCTTGACATTTTATATCAAGAAGTAGAGGACCTATATAGTGATAAATAGAGCCAATATGTACTCTAAAGGTGTAATCATTCCCGACAATAGGTAGCAAGTCATAACATTAGCTTTGAGTGATACAAATGCAAGAGCACTATCGTATGCTCATATGTTATTTTTAATTATTTTACTATGAGGGTGCATACTATACAACAAATCATGCAATGGCTATAGTGGATATTACAATGGCGACAATATTACTTCTCCATTCCGAAGACAATGCTTTCCAAACAAAATCGACCCTTATATCTAAGTCTCGTATCTCCACAATTTAGCTAAACACCTCTCACATATTTAAGAAAGAATCCCTATGGAATGCACATCCAACTCTTAAAATAACAATATTCTTATTGCTAGATAAGCATCTATTGGGCATTTACTACAAGCAAAGTATCCAAAATGGAGCATAATTCACAATTTTGGGGATGTAAAGTTTGAATATTATTAACATGTGACTTAACCACGGGATTTTTCACATTGCGGTGATTCTTAACATCAGAGCCATTAGTTTATGTTAAAATATTAGGCACAACATGATCAACATGCATCATAGTCAAATCTATATCAACATGATGCTCAACTGGCTCATTATCCCCATTTGCAATTTCAACATGGTGAGACACACTCTCATGAATCAATCCATTACGATTTCTACCATTTTGGTAGTTAAATGTTGAAACATTTTTAACATGTGACTCATTAATCACATGATCTTCCACATTCTTATGTTTCCGGCCATTACAATCACTTGTTAGTGGTAAAGCATTAGCCAAATCCATACCAAACTAGCTGGTTCATTATTGCGCCCACTGCAATCTCAACATAAAAATGCATTTTCTGAACATCATACATCCTTTGGTGACACCCCCTAATGGATCTATCATGACTGAAAACCCCTCTTTGGGAGTGAAACATCAGAACATTATTAGCATATGACTCATTAATCACGTGATTTTCTATATCCATGTGATCTTCGACATTGCAACCAACCATTGGTGTATTAGTTAAATCTATACCAAATTGTTGTTGGCCTAGTTTATAATGGCCATTTGGAATCTCTTGATGAAAAGGTAGGTTTTGAGTATCCTTATGAATGGATCTATCATGACCTAAAACCCCTCTTTGATCCCTTAAGCCTAGCAATCTGTCTTTGTTCACACCTTGTGGAGCTAAGCACATCCCTATGAATATGCAACACAGTCTTTGCTAGTTGCTCGATGCGAACACTCCATATTGTTATCAACACATTTTATCAAATGCATGGCTTAATTTTAAATATTTAGATACATGCACATTAAATGTACGGTGGATAATAAATATTAAATATTAAAATTACACAATATACTAAGCATCATCATGATTGGATAAAATAATGACAACTTTGTAGTGATAACATTGTACATGCTATCACTACAAAGTGAAAATTCTTATTCAAATAATATTACCTTCAATGCAAATGCTTTAATCTAAATAATACCAATGTATGTACAATTATGTGAGTGCCAAGGTAATTGGTAGAGCAAGCACATGAGTGTTGAGAGTATATAATATTAAACATATTTCTTTGACCAATAAATATTAAGTTAATGTATTTAAGTCAATATTTTAAGCTTAGTCATGTTGATTATAAAGATATTGAGCTCACCCCACAAAGAGAGAGAGAGAGAGAGAGAGAGAGAGAGAGAGAGAGAGAGAGAGAGAGAGAGAGAGAGAGCCTTTTTGGTGATATAGAAAACTTAGTTATAAACACATGTATAATTAATCTATTCTAACAAACAAACAAAACAAAGTAAACACGGGACTACAAAACTTGTTATCAACACATTTTATTAGAGGCATGGTTTGATTTTCAAAATTCAAGTACGTGCATATTAAATATATTATGTATATTTAAATATTAAAGATTAAATATTAAATTAAACCATATACCAAGCATCATTGGATTATCAAAATTACTTCATATATACTTTAAGGAAGAGACATCATATTATACATATCCAATACATTTTACTCAGTCTAGTTTTGTTATATCAAAAGCGTTGCATATCTTAGCACATTTGATGCAGGCTTCACAAAAAAAATTGCATATATTATCACAAAAAAGCACTAGCTCAAGCACTTTAATATATGCGAGACAATAGGAGCTTATAAGTTCCATCCTAAGCAAGTATTCTTCCTTGGTTGTATAGGGGAAGGGTAAGAAGCGAGCTTTTGAGCGAGCTTTTTTTGACAACTTCTCTATTCTTGTTCCAGATAGTTTACTTATTTCATCCTTAGATATACCTACCTTCACTTCCACTTCCACCACCACCACCACCACTGCTAGCTCCATTACCACCACCACCATCACTACCTTCACCACCACCTTCACTCTATCTCTCTCTTTTCCCCTCCCTCCCTCTCTCTCTCTCTCTCTCTCTCTCTCTCTCTCTCTCTCTCCATGAATAGTTATTTCTTTCTCTCAACCCAAAAATAATTCGTACTAGCACTCTGGATTGATAGAATATTTGTATTATATTCTATTATGAAAGGTGTTGCAAACAATAGTTCTCTCTCTCTCTCTCTCTCTCTCTCTCTCTCTCTCTCAATATGGAAACATTTGTGCAAGCACTCCAAATCGATAGAACTTGTATTACATTGGATTGTAATATGTTGCAACGAATAAACAGTTCTCTCTTTATTGGTATATAGCTCTCTCTCTCTCTCTCTCTCTCTCTCTCTCTCTCTCTCTCTCTCTCCATAAGTTGCTCTCTCTATTGTACAACAAACTCTAGACATTTCCCTCTCTCATACTTTGGTGAAATAACAATCTCTCTCTCTCTCTCTCTCTCTCTCTCTCTCTCTCTCTCTCTCTCTCTCTCTCTCTCTCTCTCTCTCTCTCTCTCTCTCAATACAAAACAATTTTTGCAAGTAATTTGAATCTAAATTTATATTACATTGACGTTCGACGTCCGATGTACTATTGTTCCACAAATTGAGAGACAATGATAGTAAAATATTATCATTTATTTGATCATAGCTAACTAAGTGAGGTATGTTTGTATTTTCTCAATAAAATAAAATACATTTGCTCTAAGAATTAGCATAGTCTTTGCTTTGTTGGTCACATTATGGGCAATGTTGGGAAAGTTCTTTTACTTCCAACTATGAGATTCAAGTTCTCTTCCGTAAGCATAGGTTGGTGTATAAACATATTTACATTTTCATCCATTTCAAATTCAAACCCTTGCAATTCTTGTACATTTAACAACATGTGTTCCTTGTTCCCTTGCCACTTCTTTCATTTTCTGCTCATTCATTTTATTAGAACCCACATCAAAATATACAAATGATTATCTACTATATATATATATATATATATATATATATATATATATATATATATATATATATATATATATATATATATATATATATATATATCACTTTGATGCAAGCACAATTATAACAATTATCTTCCAAAACTATGTAAATAGCTCCAAGTTGGTAAGCGCTGAAGAGATGATATCGTGGCTATTTTGTTTAATTCCATTGAATCCACTATATTCAATGGAGTTGAAAGCACTAAGTTTGGAATATCTCCAATGGCTTCACTTTGTTCCATGACTATAGGAAACCTTCAAGAGAATATAAGAGTCTCAATAAACAAATCTCAAAGCTATCCAAGATATAAGGGACAAATACATATGCAACCGCAAATCCTAAATCAAAGGCGTCCTCAACTCAAAGGCAAAATAAATCACCCATGAGCACATGCATACATGACCATGCATGAGCACATGTGTACATGGTGCTCCCCAAAGGCTAGCCAAGCATTGTCTAATCTCTCTCTCTCTCTCTCTCTCTCTCTAATGGATGCCCATTTGTCTACATGTGCACATGGCACTCAATGAAGGCCTACCAAGCATCACACCTAAGCTCAAAAGCATCACTCCTAAACTTGAAGGTGCCCTTGACTCGAAAGTGAAAGAGTAGAGATGTGTTAGTTATAGCATGCATGAGCACATGCATACATGGCGCTTACTAAAGGCTAGCCAAGCATTGTCTAAATCTCTCTCTCTCTCTCTCTCTCTCTCTCTCTCTCTCTCTCTCTCTCTCTCTCTCTCTCTCTCTCTCTCTCTCTCTCTCTCTCTCTCTCTCTCTCTGTGACTTGCTAATGGATGTTCACTCGTCTACATCTGTACATAGCTCTTTTTGCAAGAGGAAAAAATGTGTTCTAGATGGGAAGGTGCCCGAGACTTGAAAGTGAAAGAATAGCGATGCATTAGTTCTAGTATAGGCATGTACACCTAGTAAGGTGAAAGAAGGTTATTCAACACTTGATAAATAGCTCAATCGTTCATGACCTATCGTTGATGAGTATATCCTATAATAAGGAGGACTATATTTTGAGATGAAAGCACATCAAATACTTATTGGTACTATTGTCGATGATACTCTTATCTATTTTACTGTACATCTTTGCTCATTCAATGAGCTAGAATTCTAGCATGCTATACACCCAGAGCTTTAAGATGGCAAAAGCATCACCATCTTAAAAAGGTCTAGCCAATTAACAAAACAAAATAAATAGAAGGTATACTAGCCACTAAAGCCTATCCACAACAAACTCCATGGCAACAACTTTAGTAAGCCAATCCTAAAATTAAACGTGCCATAGACTACAAGGAAAAAGATTAGCCACACATGAGCACACGTGTACATGATGCTTGCTCCTAACCTCCAAGTTCGAAGGTGAAACATTAATTTTTCTCTAATATGTCCAAATTTAAATGTGTGTGTGTGTGTGTGTGTGTGTGTGTACTCTAGTATCATCATGAGGTAACTTAAGGCAAGAAATTCCACAATCATCATCGGTGTTACACTTGACATGTTAGCTTATAATCTTGGCAACAAATAATATGCTAGCTAATCATGAAATAACCAAAGGTGAGACATTGCAACATTCATTTTTTGTCTCATTGGATTACAATTGAACATGTTATTAAGTTGTTTTTATGTCATAATACCTTTATGCTTCAACCATTCTATGTATCTAATCTAAGTTATGAAAGCAATTTAGTCAAATTGTATCCATCACAATTGTCTTAGTGAAACTCTTTATTGTTATAAGCTTGAAAGTGGAAATGTTACAAACTCATATGTGTATCACTACCTACTTCTAGAATAACCAAAAATTTGTATTTAAATTGTTTTCTCTCTGTAACATTTTATGATCATTGCAAAAGAAATGACCATCAGCAACACAACAATACATTATTTGAGAATGCAGTGATAGAGTTTAAGAATATGACTTTTCAATAACAAATTCAAGTGCAATGCTATTGTGTAAGTTTCTTTGTTAAAGGAACAATGGAGAATTTAATGTGCTAGTTTTCAATGAGAAAAATGTTCTAAAACTCAGCATTAGTACATGAAAGAACTTCGAGGCTAGGTCATAACAATAGCAATTGAAAGGAAAAAGAATAGCCACACATGAGCACACGTACATGATGCTTGCTCCTAAACTCCGAGCTGTACTAAACACAAAGGTGAAACATTCATTTTTCTCTAATATATTTAAATTTATGTATGAGAGAGAGAGAGAGAGAGAGAGAGAGAGAGAGAGAGAGAGAGAGAGAGAGAGAGAGAGAGAGAGAGAGAGAGAGAGAGAGAGAGAGAGAGAGAGAGAGAGAGAGAGAGAGAGAGAGAGAGAGAGAGAGAGAGAGAGAGGTACTCTAGTTGTAAAATCAAACTATATAAAGCTTCCACTTGAAAGAAAAAGCTTAACCTAAATACTATCGTCGTGAGGTAACTTAAGGTGAGAAATTCCACAATCATCATTTATGTTGCACTTGACATGTTAGCTAATCTCGACAGCAAAGATACTAGCTAATCATGATGTAACTTAAGGTGAGACCTTGCAACATTCATTTTTTGTCTTATTAGATTAAAGTAAAACACATTATCAAGTCGTTTTTATGTCTTAACGCCTTTAAACTTCAACCATTCTATGTATCTAATCTAAGTTATGAAAGTACTTTAGTCAAATCGTATCTATCATGATTTACTTAATGAAACTCTTTATTGTTATAAGCTTTAGAGAGAGAGAGAGAGAGAGAGAGAGAGAGAGAGAGAGAGAGAGAGAGAGAGAGAGAGAGAGAGAGAGAGAGAGAGAGAGAGAGAGAGAGAGAGAGAGAGAGAGAGAGAGAGAGATGTCGTGCCGCTACGCGCACATCGTGTTAAAAAAATCTAGAGTGTGGCTTTCTTATTGATTTAGAGAGCTAATGCCATTTTAGACATTTGTGTTAGTGTCCATGCTTCAAACATATTAGATTTTTGGATAAGTTTTAGTCAAATTTGGATATTTTGGATATTATATTTTGTAAAAATCCATAAAAATATAGACAAATTCTAGATTAGGATGACATGTAAAAGAAAGTATGTAGCTTTCAGTCAATTTGAGAGGATTTTATGTAAAAAGAGAGATTGACGAAATCGCACGACATACAATTGTTGTTTTCAAGCAGTGAACAACACTCCGAAGGGGGAGATGAAGAAGGAGTGATCTAGTAGAATTCTGGCTAGGTGTGCTGGTATTTTACTCCCCTTTTGGAGCCAGTGGCGGCATTAGATTGGCGATCTAAGCAGCTTAGAGGAAGAATATGCAGTTGGAAGCTCTATCAACATCTTCAAAAACTTGGCTTGAAACCTTCAACCCTTCTCTTATCTCTACCATCTTCGGAGTCTAAGCTCTTGAACCCCCATACATTCTTATCGCTCAAACCCCTGTGATTGACTATGAAGTACCTCTTGAACCTTTAATCATTCATTGTAATCTGCTTATCTCTTGAAAACACATCTCCATCTATCTTGTCAAGTTTTCTTGCCAAACCCCTATGGTGACCTTCAATGCTACGCGCTGCGACAACATGTCCAATCCATCACATTACAACCTATCTGTTAAAGGGGGAGAGAGAGAGAGAGAGAGAGAGAGAGAGAGAGAGAGAGAGAGAGAGAGAGAGAGAGAGAGAGAGGGAGGGAGGGAGGGAGGGAGGGAGGGAGGGAGGGAGGGAGGGAGAGAGAGAGAGAGAGAGTGAGAGAGAGATGCATCTAACCTAAACTCACTACAAGGATATAGGCGCATAATGATGGCGATTTCCGATGCAAATTAGCGATGTCGCTATTTGCATTGCAAATACGACACAAATAGCAACAGTACTCAGGCAAAAAAATGTAGGCCGAAACCCGAGTGTGTCATTTTGCGCGAACGGATGAAAGAGAAAGCGAAAGGGAGAGCGAACTCCATCTTGCATTTGAGAGGGAGAGGGAGAGAAAGAGAGAAAGAGGGAGAAGAAAAGCTTCTCACCGCCACTGCCGCCATTTGCAAAGAAGAGGACGAAGTGTACGGAGGGAGAAGAGGAGCCACCGTCGCGAAGAGGAGTCGCCGAATCCATCCTCGGGCCTTTGCAGTGAGTATATTGTTCCCTCTTGCTTTGTTTTTGTTTTTTCTCCTTTTCTTTTGCTTGTTTTTGTTAAAAATCATGTGTATTGAGAGAGAAAGAGAGGAAATGAAAGAGGGAGAGGAAGAGAGAAAAGGAAAGAAGGAACGAGAGAGAGAGGAAGGGAGGAAGGGAGAGAGAGAGAGGGAGGGAGAGGTTGTTGTTATTGTTGTTTTTGTTTTATTTCTTCTTTTCTTTTTTTCTTATTTATTGTTGTTGTGGTAGTTGTAGTCATAGTGGTAGTGGTAGTGGTAGAGAGAGAGATGTTTTGTTAAAGGAAATGAGAGAGGGAGAGGAAGAGAAAAAGAAAGAAGGAATGAGAGAGAGGAAATAAACATACAATATAATAAAGAAATAAAGAGAGAGAGAGAGAGATGGAAGGAGAGAAGAGAATGAATGGATAAAAAACAAAGAGAGAGTGGTGGCGAGGTCTGGTGAGGTCCAGTGCAAATGCAACGAGACGGGAAACACTCAGACATACGTTCATTTGTGGGTGGGTGGAGACTTTATATACATTAATTTTGTTGAGTTACAAGAGAAGAAATCCCTTCTCAAACAATTTAAGAAAGAAAAAAAGAACGATAACAAAAACAAATTGTTTGTCGTAATGTAGGCAAATGGAAAACGATGAAAGTCGTGGTATTCAAGATCGTGAGGCGTATCTTAATAAGCGTGTTCCATGTCCTTGCTCTCAATGTAAGCTGGCAATTAGATGAAAACGTCGATTGTCTATAGAACACGTATGACGCTTCGGCGAGTTTCAATCTGAGATCATTGATTAGACGATCTCAGATTTTGAGCAAACGATAAGAAAAGTGTATATCAATCATGCATTGTATTCGCAAGCTAATTGAATACCATATACAAAAACATTAGGTGTAGTTGGCAAATTTTCTATACCCTTTGCGGCTAGTTAGAAGAGTTCGTGGGCATGTGTGATGGATGGAGTGTCTGAGCCAATCCACCGCTTGGAAGGTACTACCCAATCTATACCGTCAATACCAAAGGAGATAGGCAGCCTTCCAAACTTACCTACAATCTTGGAACCTGAGATGGAGGCTGTAGTGGGAGCTCACACTCAACTGCCAAGATCCACGGACCGCTTATTGTTTCAAGCATTTCAAGCAAGCTCTAATGGCTATCTCTCACCTAGCCGACGTGCCGTCGATCCTACGAGTGTAATGAGCTTACCTTGATGCAGAAATGAGTTGTCTCCTCTCTCGCACACATTGGTAGCTCCATGATCCTAGATGCTAGCTCAAGCATCCTCAAGGCTCCTCCCTCTCCAAGCTCCATCCACCATAGCCGTGCGCATGAGAAAAGAGAAGAGGAGAGAAGAGAAGAGGAGATGGCAAAGAGCTTCACCCTCTTGATCCCTCACTCCCTCACACTTTTACACTCCCTCTCTCAAGAGCATACACAAGCAAGGAGAAGAGAGGAAGAGAAGAAGAAGAGAACTCTTGTTAGCCATACACCAAAGAATGAGCTTTCATTCACTTTTTGGATTTTATATACAAAACCCTAAATTCCCATGGGCACCCATCCCTTTTTTACATGATTGGTCGTTGTGGCAAGGTCATTTCTCTATTTCCCTCTTCTAGCCTTATGCCTCTAGCCTACACCCGTCTAATATTTTATAATTGGCACAGGAGGGAGCCTAGCACTCTTTTACAAGAGTTCTTAGAGCTTTTTGAGGCGCCTTTCATTTAAAATTGTGCTTTTTGCCCCAGCTTAGCTTTAGAGGCCACCTGCATGTCTTTGCTCTTTTTTCATATTTTTTTCACTTTTTCCTTCCTTTTTCCTCCATCTTTCTCCGCCATCTCAACTTGGGTTAACATTATCTCCCTTTGAGACAGGTGCCAGTCCCATGGTACTTCTAGCTGCTGTTGGAAAATGGTAGGCAGTTGGCAAATTGTTCGGGTGAGGGTAGGGCCACATGTAGACTCAGGTGCTTGTGGAGGCTTGGTAATGATGTCCATTGGAGAAGCCAATTGGATGCCAAGTGGATGATGGGGGCCTCTGAAGTTGGTGGTTTGTCGCCTTTTGTAATGCCTGAAAGGAGAAGGTGCGGTGCACTACCTAAGGGGAGTGTCTACCTTATTGTGCGGTGCATCGTGCTCGTGCTAGTGGAATGGGGAGGTGGATCTAACCACATGCAATCCTGGGTGACGTCCCATGCTTGAGGACCCCATTCATGCAAAGGGAGGTGCAGTGCAAGTAGCTTAGGGTGACAGGTCTAACCATAGGCGAGTGTTACCTCCCTAGGTATGTCCTACCCTTGATGGGCCCTAAGCGTGAAGTGGGGGAGCAAAAGGGCTAGGGGGTTAGGAGCGGAGCCGACCGACCGAAGCCACTGGGCACACCTAACTTGAGGACCCCTAGGTGCAGTGAGTGTGTTTTATGGGGTGCTAAGTGCTTCTTTAAGTGAGTCGTTATTTCCATGTCCTTGAGTGATGTTCCTCTTGCTTTTCCTTTCATGCTTCTCTTTTTCTTCTTTTGCTTCTTCTTCTTCTTCCTTCTTTCTTTCTTTCTTTCTTCTTCTCCCTTTTTTTTTTGGTATAAGTATTACACTGGTAAGATGATAGCTAGTGCCTAATTCTCATCGTCTGAATTAGGTGGAGAAGGGGGTCAGATGGATTTGCTTAAAAATTGCAAGCTTTGCATGTATCCTTTAAGATTCATGCGAATATGGAGTGAAGTGATGGAGAGGAAGGGATGATTACATCTGGTGAACTAGCTGTCGTTTATGTCTTCCACGAGAGCTAGGCAAAAAGAAGGGAGGAGGCTAGCCCTCATCATCAAGCACGCCATGGTACAGTTGTCGATGGCGTTAGGATCAAAGAAGAGGGGAGGCAGGCCAGGTTCTTGCAGAGTTGGGTCCTGCTTAAGTAATAATTTAAGAAGCTTAAGATAATTACATGTAGTTATGAAAGTTGGATCAAGGCAAGAGAAGTCAGCGGAGGAAGCGAGTCATGGAGTCATCCAAGCTTTTCGAGTTGAAGATGAGGGCATGTTTAAAAGAGACAACATTAGAGTTATAGATAATGGGAAAATCATATCGCCCGTGGAGGGGGGGCAACAAAATCCACTCCTACCCCATGAGGGTAAGCCATAAATGTGGGGTTGTTCCTCTCGTAGGGCAGGGTGTTGCAAAAAGCCATCCAGGCGAGCATGCTGACGTCACATACCTGCCTCCTCCATAGGGGCTAGCAATTATAACCTTGCATAGAATGCGGCACTTCGAACACTTTATTTTGCCAGAACTCAGCTTCTTTAGTTTCCCAAAGAGTGGGTTTTTCTCTCTTTCTTCCCACCACTTCTGTCCTAGTCGGCTACCAATCCCCATCACCTCCTCCATGACCTTGAGTGGTAAGACTCTTTGCAGGCTGTTGGGTATGAGAAAGCTGAAAGTGAATGGCTCTTTTTCTATTTTCTGTTGCTCCCAAACTACCAGTTCTGTGTGGAATCCTGCGGGAATGTCCTCAGGGCATGATGGGAGGGACGCGGATGGCTGCACGACTAGCTTGGCCCTTAGCTGCTTTCTAGTTTCTTCTACTAAAATTTTCCTTCTTTCCCTGAGCGCAGCTTGTCCTTCTACAGATGTGTCGATTGGTTGTTGTTCTTGGGAATGAGGCGAGGGGGGTTGTGAGATCACCTCTTCTCTAAACCTTCCCATATCGAATTGAAGTTCAGCTTCATCCCCTTGTCGGTCTCCTTGTTGTGTTCCCTCTTCAAACCCTATCGCATCAATTTCCTGGGGGGTTAGGCTAGCCACTAACAAGTACTTTCGTTGATCATCCAGGCTCAATTTAACCTCCGCAGGTTGGGATGGCATGTGCAGCCCTGCGTGTAGCAGAGCTCTGCATGCGATACTGAGTTTCTTCTTAACCACCTCCAATGACTCTCCTTCGTCCCGGCGGGTGGTGTCCATCAGTGTATCTAGGAAGGCCTTTTGCTAGGTATTAAAGGCTACCTCGGCGGCTTTTGCTTTGCTCTCTGCAAGGATCTTCTCTTTCTCTACCAGAGCCAGGCACCGCACCAGTGTCTCCACCCTTCTTTCATTTTGCTTGGCCCATTCCTCGGCTCTCTTCTTCATCTCTTCCATGCTTTCACCTCGCCTCTGGACTAGGGACACGAGTTACTGCTCCTGGTCCTTTAGCTCTTTGCTCATGGTTTCCTGTTCTTTCTTTCCTTGGTCTAGCTTGTCGGTCATGGTTTCGATCTCTTTCTGCTGCAGCTCTAACTCCTGCTTTCTCTCCTCGTCCCTGGCAGTAAACTCAGCCATAAGCTTTTTGATTTGATCGATTTTTGCAATCAACTCTTCAAGTTGCACGATCAGGAGCTTGTATTCTCTTTGCATCTTCATGAGTTTTTGTGTTTCATTCTCTAGCTGCTCCCTCCAACCCTCTTCCCTGTTATCCCTAGCCTTCAGCTCCTATTTGAGATTAGAGATCTCCCTTTGCTGCATGGCTATTACTCGGGTCTTTTTGAGCTGAAATGCAGCCATCGACTCCTTTTCTGCCGCCAACTCAGCCACAGCTATCTTCCTTTCTTCCTTAGCCTTCTCCAATTGTGAGAGCAGCTCAACGACGTACTCATTGTAATTAGCTGGTGGCGTCATTGTTGTGTGGATGGGAGTGGTCGAGGCCTCCACTTTCTGGCGCTTCGGATCATGCCTTGACTCGGCATCTGTGGCCGGCCTTTTCTGCCCTGTGGCCGTGGTCTCGATGCTCTTCCCTTGGGCTAGTTCTTTGTTAATAAAGTACTGCATCCACGCCATGAAGTTTGAGATATCTGCGCTGGTGGGGATGCTCGGGGCGAGGGTTATTGCTTCGGTGGGAGGCACCAGCAGGGTCGGAATAGGGTGAATGGGACCCTTGCCTTTTCCCTTAGTGACGGCCGACGGTACAATTTCTGGCACATGTGTGCTGGAACCGGGCCCCTCCTCTCTGGGTGGGCTCACAGCCCCTAGGTCATCTGTCGTGTTTTGATGTTGGATTGATCGGCATTGTGGCTTCAGCCAAGTCTTCCCCCTCCTTCTGTCTTAACTCCTCCTCTTCTTCAGCAACTCTTCTCTCTCTCTCTTTCTCTGTTTTCCTAGACTTTTCTTCTAATCTATCTGCTTCCTGTTTTTTCTTCTTCTCCATCTCTTCGACCTCCTTGAAGGTCTCCCTCTTTGCCCTCTCTAAATCCTCTTTCTCTTTTTCTGGCCTTCGTCCTGCTTCTTCTTTTGTGTTGTCCTTTTAACAGGTTTCTTTGTTGTCTTCTTGCTTCTCTGTTCCTTCTATTCTTCTCCTTCTTCTTTACTCTCAGTTCTGTCACTTGATAACTCTTTGTCCTGGTGAGAGGCTGATCTCTCGGGCGTTTCTCCTTCTCCTTCCTCTACATCTTGAGCCTGTTTTACCACCTCCTGAATGAGGGCAGTCAAAATGCTTCCGTAGCCAATGACTGAGGCTTTGGATGAGGTCTTTTTTCTTTATGTGGTCTTGGACACTGGGGAATCCCCACTTGCTGGTTTACTGCCCAAAGCTAATGCTTTTGCCGCTTGGTCAATGTTCTTACGTACATAGCCATTCGAGTCGACTTCATCCAAGGTGCGAGCTGCCACATTCTCCAGCACAGGCACGTTGATTTGATGCATTAAGGAGTTGTAGCACTGGCCAGAGAAGAGCGCATGCACTAGCTTTGCTTGTAGATGGGCTTCTGCGTCAGGAATGTCATGGATGTTGATGCCGTCATTGGGCGGCATTTCTTCCTTCTTCATCTTAAGCATGGCATAAACATCTCTCTTACGCTTTTTCTCTACCTTCGGCTCCCAACTCCAATGCCTTCTCCACCAAGGCTGGGTTTAAGTGTACTTGCACCTGCTTGGCCTTATCTCCCCTTCCCATTGTTACGGTGCCACGCTCTTGGTTTGGGTTGTACGTCCTGAGAAACTCCACACACTTCATGTGGTCAGGCTCCTGTGCAAACTTCTCAAGTTACAACTCTCTTGGCTGTTTCCTCCTTGGCCACCACATCCTCTATGTTATGGATGGTTCGAAATTTGAGCTGGTTGTAGACGCGATATTGCGTCCTTTCCTCCTTCGTGAACGGGAGTCGATGGGAACGGTCTTGCTGCGACATCTTTCGTTCCTGTCATGAACCCAAGTTTTCATTAGTGCTTCCAAAATAATAATTTGCTGGAAAAGAAAGACTCTATGTGTTTATTGAATGAAGACATTAAAATCCAATATAGTTTTTTTTATAAAAAAATTAAGTTCTCATGCTATTTTTCCTAGCTCACTCGTTTTTTACATGTCTATACATTTGCTTGATTTTCCTTGGTTTTGGTTTGATTCACCTTACCCCCCTCTCCTTCCAACTTGAGGAGAATCCTTCCTAGGATTGAAAGTTAGGAGGTCAAGGGCATCCTTCCTAGGATTTACCTGCGTAGGAGCCAAGTATAGAAATTAGGATTGTACTGTAATTGAGCTTCGCGATCTAGAGCAATGTTGACTTGTGTGATGTATGTGAGAACATTTGTTAGGAAGTCAACAGAATCGACATGGCTAGCAGTATGTAACTCTTCCTCAGTCAGTAGGCGATTGAGGTAGGGGTGTCCTTTGATGTGTGCTTCCATGGGTTGGCCATGAAGAGTGGTTAACACTCTATATGAGGTTGGCGCAACGTAAGTGGGGTTGTACTCCGCTATTTTGATTGCACGGCGCTGCTCAGCGTTGGTCATTATTTAGCATCCTTCAACTTCCCATTGCAATCGAAAAGTGTACCAATGCCTTAAGAACGAGAATTCAGTAGCAGCAAGTTTTGATAATTCTGCGATTTCTTAGTTAGTAATGGCAAAAGTGGTTCGTTTATCATAGGACGTGATGAGGCGCTGTTTGATGGCCTGCTCTTTGGATTGCTGCCTTCGGTATGAATCACGGAGGTGTGAGTGGCTCTATCGGGTAGTGAGTCATGTGATAGTCTTTGTCGTTTGGGCCGATAGGCTTGTTCGACTTTCTTGGGCGTATGTGCAGATGAGCTTGATAGATATGGGTCTTGGAAGCGCTGCGGCTTTTGGCTTTGAGGTTTTATGGGGCTTGGTGTGATTAACCTTGAGGGCGGCGTGCGAGTAGCGCCTTCGGCCGTGCGGGCCTTAGGGATCCATATCCAGACATTTCCCTCATAGTAGCCTTGCGCATGCAAGAGGGCTTTAGGGATCCATCTTGGCTTGATCATGTGTCGATTTCTGTAATTGCACCTTGGCCTCCTAGGTTTAGAGTTTCTAGTGTTATGAGGACGTGAGCGTCAACTCCTAGGCGGCAATTGCAATTTTTTGGGCCTCCATTGAAGCCTAGGCTATTGGACCTTAGCCTTTGCTACTGTGAGCGGTGATTCTAGAGATTCGGTGGGTGGTAGCCGAGCACTACCCCCCTCCTTAGACTTGGCTGCTGACATCTCTACTGGTGGTCTTGTGGACTCCGACGAGTTCATGCAGCCCTTGTTGAAGGCTGTAACAATGCGAATGTTGCCTATGGCGAGGTGGATACGCTACGATTCATAATCGACATTGCAGTGAGTTTACTTCTTGAAGATTTGCCCTAGCAGCGATTCCGTGCCTGCGTCTTCAATGTTCGACAACACGTAGAATATCATTGGTACAATCTCAGACTCAATAGAAATGGCAGCCCTGCACTTGCCGAGAAGTGGGTCTGAGTGGCCCCCATATGGGCTTAATTTGGCATTGGTGGGCTATAGCGGTGGTTTGCCTAGTTGGGTCTGGATAAGACATTGAAGTCTGCTTCCTCGTCGATCAAGGCATTGAAAGCACATGTTCGCTTGGCAGTGACCGTGATGTGTAGGTATGCATGTTCTATGGCTTCCTCATCCTTATCATCCATTTCAGTGATCGTGGCTACTCATACTTTGACAGGGGGTTCAAACATTGGTGGCTCATGTAAAGGATGCATGGGAGGGTAGTACTTCTTCACACGACTGCAATTGAAGAAGTCTATGCCCTCGTCGTCTAAAGTCTCGAGCTCAACGTTGCTAGTTCGGCTGATTGCACGAACTTTAAAAGGTCCAAGACCTCTAAACTTCATTTTCTACTTATGCCCTTTAACTGAGTACAACAGTACTAAGTCTCGTTTCAAAGGAGTCGGGTTTCATACCTGGCAGACCCGCATCAAATCGATCCTAATGAAGAAAGGCCTCTAGGCCATTACCACTCGAAAAGAAAAGAAGCCTCGTGATGCGGATCTTGCTATCACTTGGCAAAAGAATGATGATAAGGCTCGGGCCATTATCAAACTGGACCTAGATGATAGCTATATCCACCATGTGGATAACTGTGAGACTTCACAGGATGCATGGAAGAGACTTGGCACTTTGTTTAGTGCACAGTCTAAATCATCAAAGTATGGTCTCCTGATTGAGTTTTTCAGGCTTGAAATGAAGTCCAACACATCACTTGCCACACATCTAAATTACATGGAAGGACTTCTAACCCAACTTGCAGGAATCAACATTTAAATGGAAGAAGATGTTTGCATCGGTATTCTACTTAAGAGTTTGCCTCTTGAATATAATAATGTATCCACAACTCTAATTAATATGCCAAACCCTGAACTTGTTGATATCCAGGCATCACTGTTCGAGGAGGAAAAGAAGCTAAAAACTAAGGAAGAACCAAGTACCTCTAGAGATGAGCATGCATTATATGTTGGCAACATGTACAAAGGCAAGAAGATCAGCTCTTTTGTGATTTTTGCAAAAGGACCGAACACACCAAGAAGTTTTGCCACACCAGAAAAAGGTCCCAAAAGGCCTATCTAGTTGCAGTCAAAGAAGAAAAAGAAAACGAAGAAAAGGAAGAAGAAGACCACCAGGAGAAGGACAAACCTCATCATTCCTTCTATTCAGATAGACTTTTTTAGTTGTGTATTTTCTAGCCCTAATGCTTCAGACATAAGCTTGCAAACTCCTTAGTTATCCTTGTACTACAGCCTCTGTACACTTTGTGAGGCCCCTGCTACAGCCTCTCGATGTCCATCATGTTTGTGGTACCCACACTTAGCCTTTTCTGCGACAGCCTCTGGTGTTTTGCCATGTTTATGGTGTGACCACACTTTACAGGTGTTGCTTTCACTAAAGCCTCTACACACTTTGTACTTTTGGTTGTGATTGAGGAGGGGTGTTGAGATATTTGCAATCACAGCTACTTCAGTCCCTTTGTGAGGAGCAGTGAGGGCTCAGGCCTAGTATCCCATATGCACAGTAGGAGAAAGTACCACCACTAAAATCCTATAAAGCATTGTACTTGCACTCTTTTTCTAATGCAATGATAGTACTCTTTTCTTTCCAGTAAAGTGTCATGTCACTGGCAATACACAAGATTGTGTTTATGAGTCCAAGTCTCAATCTTGGAACCTAATTCACTGGTGTAACAATTTGTCCTAGTCAGGGTCAATGTCTTCATGAGTTTCTTTTTCCTCTTTCAACCTCCATAGCTTCTGCATCTGCCATGCTCTAGATCCTGCGTATTTCACATGGTATTAGAGCTCAGTTGAGCATGGCCCAACTCTTCTTTCACTCCTCTCAGCTCCTTTCCATCTCTGCTTAGCTCAGTTTGAGTACTGGACCCTATCTCCAACTTCATTTGCATTCCTACCTTCAATGAAGCTTCCATGGCAGCCATAGCCAGCAGCACCCTGTCAGCTTGAAGCTTTCATATCTCTCTCCATAGGCCAAATCTCTTTAAACTTTCTTTTAGAGAAGTGTTTCTCTACTTCTAGAGCTCCTCCTTGGCACCTCGATCATTGAGATTGGGCAACTATAGCTTCAACATTGCCTCTTTTTAGAGTTGCTGCCATAACTGTGTATGTGGACAACACCTACCTACCTCTGTTGAAGCAGCCATATCTCTTCAAGCTTTCTTCTTGAGAGTTGGTATTCAGGTCAAGGCACAACTTCTTGGCACAAAAATCAAGAAGATTGATGCACACCATGCCCAACATTTGCATTTTCCCTAATCTGGGTGCAGTTTTTACAGCGACCACTTTGAAGGCTTAGATCTCTCAACTTGGGCAAAATGAGTACAAACCCTCTAAGGGGGGTTAGATCCATTAGTGAGGGTCCTCCATCTCAAAGGGTTTGAGCAAATTCGACCTATGGAGATCGTGGGAGCTCATTTACCAGTCGTCGCTGGTCCCTGTTTTGACAGGACAGCCATAGCCAAACTTCACCAAGCTTAAAAATCTCATCATTTTCTCTCTTCTGCCACTGGAACAACCTAATCCCACTCAGACCTGAAGGTCCCAACATGAAATCAAGAAGGGGAAGATCTGGATCTGAAAGAACTTGAAGGATTTTTGTAGGTTTGAAAGACTCAGGGAAGAAACATAGTGTCTATTGACACTCATTGGATCTGAAAGAACTTGAAGGATTTTTGCAGGTTTGAAAGACTCAGGGAAGAAACATAGTGTCTATAGACACTCATTTTTAGTGATCTAAACACTTGTGTCTCTTGACACATCTCAACCATCTCTTCTGCTACTTAAATTTGATAAGTCTGAAGCTGATTTGCTATTGGTCTCTCAAGTCGAACATGGGCAAAGATCCTCCAACTGCCCATTTCAAAGGAGTGGGGTTTCATACATGGCAGTCCCGTATCAAACTGATCCTGATGAAGAAAGGCCTTTGGAACATTACCACTGGAAAAGAAAAGACGCCTCGTGATGCGCATCTTGCTATCACTTGGCAAAAGAATGATGATAAGGCTCGGGCCATTATCAAACTCGACCTAGACGATAGCTATATCCACCATGTGGATAACTGTGAGACTTCACATGATACATGGAAGAGACTTGACACTTTGTTCGGTGCACAGTCTAAATCATCAAAGTATGGTCAATTGATTGAGTTTTTTAGGCTTGAAATGAAGTCCAACACATCACTTGCCACACATCTAAATTACATGGAAGGACTTCTAAACCAACTTGCAGGAATCAACATTAAAATGGAAGAAGATGTTTGCATCGGTGTTCTACTTAAGAGTTTGCCTCCTGAATATAATAATGTATCAACAAGTCTAATTAATATGCCAAACCCTGAACTTGTTGATATCCATTGGATTTGATCTAAACACTTGTGTCTCTTGACACATCTCAAGCATCTCTTCTGCTGCTTAAATTTGATAAGTCTGAAGCTGATTTGCTGTTGGTCCCTCAAGTCGAACATGGGCAAAGGTTCCCCAACTGCCCATTTCAAAGGAGTCAGGTTTCATACCTTGCAGACCCGCATCAAATTGATCCTGATGAAGAAAGGCCTCTGGGCCATTACCACTCGAAAAGAAAAGAAGCCTTGTGATGCGGATCTTGCTATTGCTTGGCAAAAGAACGATGATAAGGCTCGGGCCATTATCAAACTAGAGCTAGACGATAGCTATATCCACCATGTGGATAACTGTGAGACTTCACAGGATACATGGAAGAGACTTGACACTTTGTTCAGTGCACAGTCTAAATCATCAAAGTATGGTCTCCTGATTGAATTTTTCAAGCTTGAAATGAAGTCCAACACATCACTTGCCACACATCTAAATTACATGGAAGGACTTCTAACCCAACTTGCAGGAATCATCATTAAAATGGAAGAAGATATTTGCATCGGTGTTCTACTTAAGAGTTTGCCTCCTGAATATAATAATGTATCAACAACTCTAATTAATATGCCAAACCCTGAACTTGTTGATATCCAGGCATCACTGTTAGAGGAGGAAAAGAAGCTAAAAACTAAGGAAGAACCAAGTACCTCTAGAGATGAGCATGTATTATATGTTGGCAACAGGTACAAAGGCAAGAAGATCAGCTCTTCTGTGATTTCTGCAGAAGGACCGGACACACCGAGAAGTTTTGCCACACCAGAAAGAGGTCCCAAAAGGCCTGTCTAGTTGCAGTCAAAGATGAAGAAGAAAACGGAGAAAAGGAAGAAGAAGAAGAAGACCACTAGAAGAAGGACAAACCTCATCATTTCTTCTATTTAGATAGACTTTTTTAGCTGTGTATTTCCTAGCCCTAATGCCTTAGACATAAACTTGTAAACTCCTCAGTTATCCTTGTACTATAGCCTCTGTACACTTTGTGAGGCCCCGGCTACAGCCTCTAGATGTCCATCATGTTTGTGGTACCCATACTTAGCCTTTTCTACGACAGCCTTTGGTGTTTTGCCATGTTTATGGTGTGCCCCACACTATGCAGATGTTGCTTTCACTAAAGCCTCTACACACTTTGTACTTTTGGTTGTGATTGAGGAGGGGTGTTGAGATTTTTACAATCACATATACTTCAGTCCCTTTGTGAGGAGCAGTGAGGGCTGAGGACCACAATCCCATATGCACAGTAGGAGAAAGTACCACCATTCAAATCCTATAAAGCATTGTACTTGCACTCTTTTTCTAATGCAATGATAGTACTCTTTTCTTTCCAATAAAGTGTCATGTCACTGCCAATACACAAGATTGTGTTTATGAGTCCAAGTCTCAATCTTGGAACCTAATTCACTGGTGTAACAATTTGTCCTAGTCAGGGCCAATGTCTTCATGAGTTTCTTTTTCCTCTTTCAACCTCCATAGCTTCCGCATCAACCATGCTCTAGATCCCACGTATTTCACATGGTATTAGAGCTCAGTTGAGCATGGCCCAACTCTCCTTTCACTCCTCTCAGCTCCTTTCCATCTCATCTTAGCTCAGTTTGAGTACTGGATCCTATCTCCAATTTCATTTGCATTCCTACCTTCAATGAAGCTTCCATGGCAGCCATAGCTAGCGGCACCATGTTAGCTTGAAGCTTTCATATCTCTCTCCACAGGCCAAAACTCTTTAAACTTCCTTCTAGAGAAGTGTTTCTCTACTTCTACAGCTTCTCCTTGGCACCTCAATCATTGAGATTGGGTAACTATAGCTTCAATATTGCCTCTTTTCAGAGTTGCTGCCATAATTGTGTCTGTGGACATCACCTACCTACCTCTGTTGGAGCAGCCATATCTCTTCAAGCTTTCTTCTGGAGAGTTGGTATTCAGGTCAAGGCGCAAATTCTTGGCACAAAAATCAAGGAGATTGATGCACACCATGCCCGGCATTTACATTTTCCCAAATCTGGGTGCAGTCTTTACAGTGATCACTTTGAAGGCTTAGATCTCTCAACTCAAGTAAAATGAGTACAAACCCTCTTAGGGGGAGTTAGACCATTAGTGAGGGTCCTCCATCTCAAAGGGTTTTAGCAGATTCGACCTGTGGAGCTCGTGGGAACTCATTTACTAGTCGCTGGTCCCTATTTTGACAGGACAGCCATAGCCAAACTTCACCAAACTTAAAAATCTCATCATTTTCTCTCTTCTGCCACTGGAACAACCGAATCCCACTCAGACCTGAAGGTCCCAACATGAAATCAAGAAGGGGAAGATCTGGATCTGAAAGAACTTGAAGGATTTTTGTAGGTTTGAAAGACTCAGGGAAGAAACATAGTGTCTGTTGACACTCATTGGATCTGAAAGAACTTGAAGGATTTTTGCAGGTTTGAAAGACTCAGGGAAGAAACATAGTGTCTATTGACACTCATTTTTAGTGATCTAAACAGTTGTGTCTCTTGACACATCTCAACCGTCTCTTCTGTTGCTTAAATTTGATAAGTCTGAAGCTGATTTGCTGTTGGTCTCTCAAGTCGAACATGGGCAAAGGTTCTCCAAAACTGCCCGTTTCAAAGGAGTCGGGTTTCATACCTGGCAGACCCGCATCAAATTGATCCTGATGAAGAAAGGCCTCTGGGCCATTACCACTCGAAAAGAAAAGAAGCCTTGTGATGCAGATCTTGCTATTGCTTGGCAAAAGAACGATGATAAGGCTCGGGCCATTATCAAACTGGAGCTAGACGATAGCTATATCCACCACGTGGATAACTGTGAGACTTCACAGGATACATGGAAGAGACTTGACACTTTGTTCGGTGCACAGTCTAAATCATCAAAGTATGGTCTCCTGATTGAGTTTTTCAGGCTTGAAATGAAGTCCAGCACATCACTTGCCACACATCTAAATTACATGGAAGGACTTCTAACCCAACTTGCAGGAATCATCATTAAAATGGAAGAAGATATTTGCATCGGTGTTCTACTTAAGAGTTTGCCTCCTGAATATAATAATGTATCAACAACTCTAATTAATATGCCAAACCCTAAACTTGTTGATATCCAGGCATCATTGTTAGAGGAGGAAAATAAGCTAAAAACTAAGGAAGAACCAAGTACCTCTAGAGATGAGCATGCATTATATGTTGGCAACAGGTACAAAGGCAAGAAGATCAGCTCTTTTGTGATTTTTGCAGAAGGACCGGACACACCGAGAAGTTTTGCCACACCAGAAAGAGGTCCCAAAAGGCCTGTCTAGTTGCAGTTAAAGATGAAGAAGAAAACAGAGAAAAGGAAGAAGAAGAAGAAGACCACCAGGAGAAGGACAAGCCTCATCATTCCTTCTATTCAGATAGACTTTTTTAGCTGTGTATTTCCTAGCCCTAATGCCTCAGACATAAACTTGTAAACTCCTTAGTTATCCTTGTACTACAGCCTCTGTACACTTTGTGAGGCCCCTGCTAACAGCCTCTCGATGTCCATCATGTTTGTGGTAACCACACTTAGCCTTTTCTACGACAGCCTCTGGTGTTTTGCCATGTTTATGGTGTGCCCACACTTTGCAGGTGTTGCTTTCACTAAAGCCTCTACACACCTTGTACTTTTGGTTGTGATTGAGGAGGGGTGTTGAGATATTTGCAATCACACATACTTCAATCCCTTTGTGAGGAGCAGTGAGGGCTCAGGACCAGAATCCCATATGCACAGTGGGAGAAAGTACCACCACTCAAATCCTATAAAGCATTATACTTGCACTCTTTTTCTAATGCAATGATAGTACTCTTTTCTTTCCAGTAAAGTGTCATGTCACTATCAATACACAAGATTGTGTTTATGAGTCCAAGTCTCAATCTTGGAACCTAATTCACTCGTGTAACAATTTGTCCTAGTCAGGGTCAATGTCTTCATGAGTTTCTTTTTCCTCTTTCAACCTCCATAGCTTCCGCATCAGCCATGCTCTAGATCCCGCATATTTCATAACCTATACTTAACCTTCTCAAAAATGACCACATCCTTACCCATGACAATCCATGTACACACATGAGCAGCATAAATGTAGGGATCTTGGAAAAACTCAATCAAAAAAATCATATGTAGCCTCTTGGATGCAATTAAGTGCTATCCTTGTCCACCTTATACTATTGATGTTATTACTATCACAGAGTGTCCCTATAGACTGAATCAAAAAATCATATTGGATGTAGTATAGATCTATCCTCGTTCACCTTATACTATGGAGGTTATGACTATCATATAGTCTCTCTATAGAGTCTTTGAAATGGAAGCTTTGGAATTGTAAGGTTGAGAGCTTTCATTGCCTTCTTGATTTCCCTAAGACATCTCACACCTTGTGAAAATTTATCCTTGTTTACTTGGTCTAGGAAGTTTGGCTAGCTTTGAAGCTTAGTGAATCTTGTGAGGTAGTTGTCTAAGATCATATTTGTGCTTCCTAGCAATGGAATTTATCATTCAACATGCTGAAAGTGATTCATAACAATAGGAAATCTAATTTATGTTTGATATTTATTATCATGCTGTGCGCAAAACACAAAAATAGAAGTAGAATTCCCAATCTAAATAGCTAAATTTGCACTTCTATAACACATTATTACAAAAGAAGTAATTACGGATTTTTTTTTTTTTGCTTTCTACTCAATCGACGGATGAAATGCAAAAAGCACGATTGATGACTTCTAGAAATATCCCAAAATCACATTTCATCTAATAAATACTTAGATTTTAAGATTTTTAATGAACTATCTAAGTTTGAGTCTTTTAGGGGTTTTTTGCTATCCATGAACTCAAAAATCAAGCAAATTTCTACCCAAAATAAAGAAGATCAGATCTCAAAAAGCTTAGAAAAAAGATTTCTACAACAGATTTTGAGCTTCAATAGCAGCATAAAATCCTGAAAGTACAAAAACAAGCTTTGCACTAGATTGTAAGCCTCCATATCAATTCACTAAGGAATAAAAAACATTAATGGCTCACCAAAACTTGAGAGATTCAATCAAACACAATGATTTGTACTTGTCTAAAAGGTTGAAGCGAGAGGTGTGCCTTGATCCACAATGTGTTTTTGTTGATGGTCTAGTTTGGATCCATACGCTTATGAAGTTTGATTTAGATAGAGAGCCATTTATATAGAATCTCGAAAAAGGTGATCCAAAATCTCTACTTTCAAAATTGCAATAGCTACTTTTCCAAAAAGGTGTATAGTTTTCAAGAAGCCAATTGCTCCCTTTAAAAAAAAAAAGTGGTACCTTTATAGATCCTCATTTTCCTTCCTTGATTCATTTATATTAGGCACTCAAACTTCACAACCTCTTGCAAACACTCATTCCCTTCAATCTCTAGCTTCGACTTGCTTCTTAGCTCCTCCTACCAAACGTACTTGTTTGCTTCTTTTAGATGTAGAAAATCTTGTTTATTCTCTAGAGAGTTTGGAATAAATAATTACATGTTGGATTGTAAGAAAGTATTATTTATTGCATGATATATTTCAATCTTTTGTTTTGAGCAAATTTTCAAAGGTCTTTACATCCAAAGCAAAAGTGAGTTGATTGAGAAAAATTATATTTGTACTACCAATTGATTGTTTAAAGTGGTATTTCACATTTAATGGCAAGACTTTTTTTTTTTTTTTTGTGTTGCATTAGGAAACACAAATCCACTTCAAGCATTCTCTATAAGAGGCACGGATTTTGTGTTTTTTGAAATAATATTAATTGTTTGTGATCTTCCATTTTTGGCAAAGAAAAGCAATTTGTAGAGTATTTTGTAAGCAAAACAAAAGAGGGAGGAAACTTCAACAATAGAGAGCGAGACATGGAGCTGGGTGAGGTCATGGAGCTAGATCCCATGTATGCACATTTATAAGCAAAACAAAAGAGGGAGGAAACTTCAACAATAGAGGGTGAGGACATGGAGCTGGGCGAGGTCATGGAGCTAGAGCCCATGTATGCACATTCGTAGGCAATGAAGTAGGCTTTTCTCTTGAGGATGAAGTGAAAAAATGATCCCTTCATGCTGCCATACACTACAAGGGACTGGGGCAATAGCGACGCCGATTAGCGACGGCGTTTATCGGCGTCGCTATTGGCGTCGCTATATGCGTCGCTATACGCGTCGCTATTTGCGTCGCATTTGCGACGCAAATAGCGACGCAAATAGCGACGCAAATAGCGACGCATATAGCGACGCCGCAGGGAAAAAAAGCGCGGCCGAAACCAGAGCGCCGTTTTCATTTTGTTTTCTTCGCCTTTTGAGAGCGAGAGCGAGGGAGAGAGCCAAGGCTTTGTGAAAGAAGAGGAGGAAGAGACTTGTTGCCGCCGCCGCCGCCACCGCCACCGTCGTTGTTCGCGAAGGAGAGGAGGAGCCCTCGTTGCAAAGAGAAGCCGCCCACGCTCGCCATATCTCATTGGTGAGTCTCCCTCTCTCTTTCTTTTACTTGTTGAAGGTTTAAATCGTTCTCTTTTGTTTATTTAGGAGAGGAAAAGAAAGAGAAGGAGAGGGAGAGGGAGAGAAAGAGAGGGAGAGGGAGAGAAAGAGAGGGAGAGTGCATTCTCTCTCTCTCTCTCTCCCTTTTGCTTGTTTAATGTTTAAATTACTTTCTTCTTTGCTTGTTTAGGAGAGGAAACGAGAGAGTAAGAGAGAAAGAGAGGGAGAGGGAGAGGGAAAGGGAAAGAAAGAGAAAGAGAAATAGAGGGAGAGGGAGAGGGAGGGGGAGGAAATAGGAGAGGGAGAGAAAGAAAAAGAGAGGGAGAAGGAGGGAGAGTGCATTCTCTCTCTCCCTCCCTCTCCCTTTTGCTTGTTTAATGTTTGAATCACTTTATTTTTTTCTTGTTTAGGAGAGGAAATGAGAGAGAAAGAGAGTGAGAGGGATAGGAAGGGGAAGGAAATGAGAGAGGGATAGAAAGAGAAAGAGAGGGAGAGTGCATTGTATCTCTCCCTCTCCCTTTTGCTTGGAGGATGTTTAAATCACTTTATTTTTTGCTTGTTTAGGAAATGAGAGAGAAAGAGAGATAGAGAGGGAGAGGGAGAAAAAGAGAGGGAGAGGGAGAGGGAGAGGGAGGGGGAGGGGAAGGAAATGAGAGAGGGAGAGAAAGAGGGAGGGGGAGGGAGAGGGAGCGAGGGAGCGAGGGAGAGGGAGAGGGAGAAAGAGGGAGAAAGAGGGAGGGAGAGGGAGAGGGAGGAGGAGGGAGGAAATGAGAGAGGGAGAGAAAGAGAACGAGAGGGTGAGGGAGAGGGTGAGAGAAAGAGAGGGAGAGGGTGAGGGAGAGGGAGAGGGAGAGGGAAGGGAATGAAATTTAAGATAATATACGTATCGATAATGGTATGCAATGTGCTTTGCATACGGCCACGTACTTCATCAAAATTAACCCAAAATTATTGTTATAGAAGTGGAGATCCCTTAAATTGAGTATAGGATAATTTCTCTCAGGTCTTATGACTATGAGTAGAATTGATTGAAATAAATTTTATTACTATAGTTGTAAAATTTCATAGATGGCGCGCATTAATTTTAAAATGGATTACTTATACTCAAAGCTGAGATATAACAAAAAATTATCTACCGGGACAAACAAATCGTTGAGCATGATACAAGGCCGAGATATAACATCGGAAAATCTCTCGACTACTATATACAATGCAAGGTTTATGGTCAACTTGCAAGTTGACGTACATCTCCAAAAAGCTATCCATTTAAGCCTCGTTTGCTGTAATGTAGATAAGATGGCAAACGAAGAAGGTCCTATTGTTCAAGACCGCGAGTCGTATCTTAATCAGCGTGTCCCATGTCCTTGCTCTCAATGCAAGTTGGCAATTAGACGAAAACGTCGATTGTCTATAGAACACGTACGACGATTTGGCGAGTTTCAACCTGAGATTATTGATCAGGCGATTGCAGATTTTCAGCAAACGGTATTTTCAAGTTAGCATTTTTCATGCATTGTACTCTCAAGCTAATTGAAAACCATACACAATAAGATTGGGTCTTGTTGGCAAATTTTGTGTCCAGGGGGGTGATGTCTCGACCCAAGGGGGAGAGCACCCTTTGCGGCCAATTAGAAGAGTTCGTGGACGTGAGATGGATGGATGGCAGGAGCCAATAGACCACTCGCAAGGCCCATCTATATCGTCAATGCCAGAGGAGACAGACAACCTTCCCGACTTGCCTACAATCTTGGAGCCTGAGATGGAGGCAATGATCGATGCATTGATTCCCATGGATGTTGAGACATCTGACCCGCTTAGAGAGGAAGCATCCATACCATTATATGATGGGTGCCGAGTATCTCGGTTGAAGACATTGCTTGCACTCTTAAGTGTGCAAGCGAAATACGGTTGGAGCGATACGAGTGTGACTGAGTTATTCAGGTACCTTGCATACAGACTTCATTGTTTTTTTTTTAAACAGTATTATTGTAAATATGGATGGATTTTTCAAGGTGTTTTATGATGTTTTCAGGTTATTGAAATATCATATATTGCCACCTGCAAACACCATGCCTGAGTCTCGTGATGATGCACGACATGTTTTACGGAAGCTTGGCATGGACTACAATAACATCCATGCATGTATCAACGACTGCATATTGTTTCGAGATGAATACGAGACTATGGAGACATGTCCAAAGTGTGGTGCTCACAGGTATCGACAGGACTTGCAAGGGCAGACCATCCCTCAAAAAGTCCTCAGACACTTTCCGCTCATCCCCCGCATAAACCACATGTTTCGCACGTCTGCCATGGCAAGCTTGACAACGTGGCATGTGCAGAATAGGTCTACGGATGGAGTGCAACGAATATCAGCAGATTCGCGCGCATGGAGCCACATTGACTCTACCTTCCCAGGCTTTGCGCGAGAGCCAAGGAATCTTCGGCTCGGTCTCGCCATGGATGGTGTGAACCCATTCGGTCTGCGCTCGACTTCTTACAGTGTGTGGCCTATAGTGCTTGTCAACTACAACATTCCTCCATGGCTTTCTACGAAGAAAGGACATCTCATCCTTAGCTTGCTCGTCCCGGGCCGCTACAAAGTAAAAAATATGGACGTGTATCTTCGTCCATTAGTCGATGAGCTTAAGATTTTGTGGGAGGAGGGGGTCACGGTGCAAGATATGAGCAGGCGCGATGGTCGGCGGTCAGCCAACATTCGAGCCATTCTCATGTGGACGATGCATGACTTTCCGGGATTGGGAGAGTGCTCAGGTGAGCAGACATTTGTTCACGCCGGTAATATCTATATTTTATTTCATTCAATCAAGTATTCACTAGGTCGTGGATCGCCTTGCAGGTCTCGTTACCTCAGGTTATCATGCATGTCCATTGTGTGGGCCACAGTTAGACTCCCGAAGGTCACGAACCATGAAGAAGATGGTATATCAAGGACACGCCACTTTCTTGCCGGAGGATCATGAACTCAGGGAAGGTTTTCTTGGACGACCTCCAGCACGTATGAACGCTGCAAGCTGGTACGAGCTGAAAATGGTAAACCCGGAATCACATCCAAATGGAATGCGACGGTTCTCAGTTTTCTACGAGTTGCCATATTGGACCCACTTACAGGTCAACCACTTGTTGGATCCCATGCATATTTTCAAAAATGTGGGCAGCTTGCTATGGGACCACATCACAGGAAAGAGAGACACTATAGGGTCACGAATGGATTTAAAGGAGGTAGGTAAGATGGAGGCGCTTTGGCCGCAGTCGAGTGCTGAAGGGGGAGTGCAGCTTCCTCGCGCTCCCTGGGTTTTGTCTACCAAAGAAGAGCGCATTGTGAAGCAAGTAATCAAGTCTATTCGCACTCCGACGGGTATGATGCGTTCTCTCAGGTCCGCATTTTCTAAAGATGACCAAATGTCTGGGCTAAAATCCCATGATTGGCATAAGATATGTCAGGTTTGTGAACAGAATGGATTTTAATAAGCGTGGACATTTTGAAATTTGAAAAGTGACCATTATTCTTAATGCTTTCTCATTTGTGGCAGTTTGTCCTACCGATCGCGATCGCGGGATGCCTAACTCCAGAAATTCGTGGGGCCATTTACAAGCTGTCGACTTTGGTGCAATGGATCTCACAGAAAGAGATTAAGACGTCCTCTATTGAATCCGCAAGGCGGGGAGCAGTTGAGACGGTCTGTCTCTTTGAGAAATACCTGCCCACTAGCATGCTCACGATACAAGTTCACCTTCTTGTGCATCTTGTGGACGAAGTGGAGATTGCCGGACCTGTCCATACGCGATGGATGTTCTTCCTGGAGCGCTTCATGAAAACCCTGAAAGGCTTTGTGCGACAACGAGCTCGTCCGGAAGGTAGCATGGCGGAGGGTTGGTTGGTGTCAGAGGCATTAGTGCATATCTCACAATGGCTACCAACGGTGGAACCAGACAATGAAATGCTATGGACGCTCAAGGACGATGACAGGCTGACTGGAGATGTGGTGGTTGGAAATGGGGTAGAAAAAAGAATGGATGCCTCAATGGAAGAGAAAGTGAATCGCTTTTGTATGTTGCACCATGCCTCCATGGAGACGTGGCTCGCCAAGTACCAGATTGCAAGGCAAGATCGAGAGGAAGCGCGAGCTGAATTCCGACGCAGTACGCGTCACCGACCGATTCGATATCCCGAAGGCATGGAGGAGATGCCGCGGTTTATGTCAACACGATGGTTGCATGGAGCCTTGATCGCAGCATCCAGCGAAGGGGCAGAGGTCTCAATGGAGGAGTGGGAGTTCTCGAGGGGATGTAGTCCAAAGGTAATGAGGGGTTTAGAATGTGTCGTATCTGAATTTGTTTGCTACATCTAATTTGAGTGTTTCAATGTGCAGTACAAAATATATAGTGCAGCGTGGTCGCGCGGACGGCATTTTCGGGTGGAGCGTATTGACAAAATGCGCTCCACAATGGACTGTGGTGTCATGGCAAGGTTTGAGCAAGAGAGCCGGCGACGAGCAACGGATCCGAACACGGTTGTGGATGAGATGGAGTATTTTGGGAATTTGCAAAGTATTATTACGGTGGATTACCGTAGCTTCTCCATGATAATATTCGATGTGCAGTGGTTCAAAGTGGTACTTGGAGGAGCTGGCGCAACGGTTCGACGAGGTCCATCTGGATTTCTCGAAATAGATTCCGAAAAAAAATGGATGGATTTGCGCGACACCTTTGTGTTGCCGGCACATTGTGAACAGGTAATCTTCTAGTCATTTGCTTGCTAATTGTAATACGACATGCTTTATGTCACAATGGTTTGAAGACGGTTTGTAAGTGTTTGTGAACAGGTAATCTTCTATCCAAATCCCCGACAACCTCGATGGTGGTATGTTATACCTTCAACTCCTAGAGGTGCGAGAGTATACGATCAAAGCGATGTTCCAGGCATAGATGAAGAATATATGCAAATAGAGGGATCGACATTATAAGGGGTGGAGGCCACCGCAAGCTTGGAGCCCGCATCGGCTAACAATGATGGAAATACAGAAGTCGTAGAATTTTTTGAGAACGAGGCAGACTCGTTCTTTTGTGGTGACATGTCTATCGACCTTCCAGTGTATGCAGAGTTATGTCAGGAGATTAATATGGGACCATAGAATACTTCATTCTTGGAGAATTGTATTACTCAATTCGTTGTTTAGATCTTCCATAAAGGTAGATAAGATATGCATTTTAAGATGGATTTTTCAAAAATGATTTATATTAATGCGCTTTGTATAGTTTCAATTGATTATTCTAACATTATTTTTTATCTCTGCAGGTATCTTTATTTTCAGGATGAGTCGAGGGATGAGCGATGAGGAGTTTCAGGAGATGATGGCACGTATGTCTCCAGATCAGCTCGCGAGATTCAGAGAGATAGCAGATCAGGAGCTGTCTCGTTCTTCGTCAGGGCGCTCTGCTAGATCAGCTTCAGTGCGATCAGATGCTTCAGCTTCGAGCAGACGATCTCGACGCTCGCGACTTGGGCCAGAGGGAGGGACTGCGACTGCAGGAGGATCAGGGGGGTGCTGCTGTGGAGACACGGACGCGGTGTCTCCGTCTCGTTGTTCAGCTAGAGCTCGGTCACCTCCAGGATTTGTCACACCTGTGGGGACGTCCACTCCAGTTACTCCGGCTTTTGCGCAGCCGTCGGCAGATGTCACGCCTTTTGGTGGCACTCCTTTTGGTGGCACCCCCTCTGGTGGCACTCCTTTTGGTGGCACCCCCTCTGGTGGCACTCCTTTTGGTGGCACCCCCTCTGGTGGCACCCCTTTCAGTGGCACTCCGGGAGAGGGTACCCCCGTCGGTACACCGGATGTTCAGGGGTCTCCTGGATATGCCCAGGAGCGTGGACGGAGATGGGAGAGGGCCCATACGAGGCACACTCCTAGGGATTATGGATACCTAGTGGATGGCAGGTCAGGAGCTATCATCATGAATGATGAGGGGAGGAGGGTGATAGCTCGCATGAGGGAGTTGTGCCAACAAGTTTTTCGGCACAACGTCCTGGATCATTGGAGGAACATACCGGAGGGGAGCAAGGAGTACATAGTAGCATCCTTGCATGAGGAGTTCCCGGTGCCAGCCGCAGTGGATAGATTCTCTACGGGCTGGATGATGGATTGCATGCGTGCATACATGTCACATAGACGATCCGACGCACGCAAGGCAATCAAGAGTGGGGCTCCAAAGCCCGAGTGGTTAGATGCAGAGGACTGGCGCCGACTGAGGGAGGAGGCTACAAATTCGCCAGGACGTTGGAGTCAGCAGCGGGAGGCGGCGAGGGCACGAATCGAGGCCGGATCGGTACATCATCTTGGGAGTGGCGGCCACAGGACATATTTGGAGGACTTTGTAAGTTTCTCTTTTGTTTTGCTTATTTGTTTTTTTGAGATATTATTTGTACTGACAATCATATTTCTAACAGTTAGCATTTTGTTTTCTTTGCAGCACTCCATTACAAATCGTGATCCGCAAGGCCTTGAGACTCAATATGCAGAGAGGCACGGTCTCAGATCATTGATCGACCGATTGTACAGACGCGGCGGCCCAGTAAGTCTCTCATCTTTCATGTCCGTAGTTACCATGAGATATTTGAATGCATTATTGTATGGTGGATTGATATGTTGTTTCTTTTTCTGCAGAATCCGTTTGATGCTCCTTTGCAGAGGGACGAGCTTTCGGGGGACGACGATTTGTAGCTCGCCCTCGGATCCTTAGCGCTCACATACCTTTAGTTTTTAGTCGCCCGATCTATGTAGACATTTTCTATGTATTAGTGATATTGTTTTATGATTGTACCAATCGCATTTTATGCGATATCATGTATTTATTTCATCTATCAGTTTTATGATTTCAGTATAGATTCTTTTTGTTTGCAAACGCTTTGTATGCAGCAGTGCAGAAACTATTTTGTATGGCTCTCATACAGCACACAGTGCTATATGTGGCAGGGCAGCTTGCTGCCCTGCCACAAAATTTTTTTTTCCTCTGTTACCGTCGCTATTTGCGTCGCAAATTTACTGCAGGCGTCGCTATTGTCGTCGCTATCAGCGTCGCAAATTCTCTGCAACCGTCGCTATATGCGTCGCTATATGCGACGCATATAGCGACGCAAATAGCGACGATTCCATGGCGTCGTCAATAACGACGCTTTTTACGACGACGGGGGCAAATTTTGTTGTTTGTATTTTCGTCGCTTTAAACGTCGCTATAAGGTCTATATCTTGTAGTGATAAATAACCAAGGTTTGGTGTGGCAATTTTCATTTATCCAAAACCTTGCAACTTTTCAAGGTATTTCTTTCCATATCCTCATTGGTTGTGGAGCAACCCATTCCTTTATTTCTCCTAAATGTGCAAAAGAGATTAAGTTAAATTTAGAATCGACTAGGAAGCTTTTGGTAGAATTAGCAAATGGAAAAGAAGTCCTCTCAACACATGGGATTTAAAATGTGCAGTTTCAGCTAGGAGAGGATACCACAAAAGCCAATCTTAGGGGCATTCCTTTAGGAGTATGTGACTATCTACTTGGAATAGAGCAGTTGGTGCCAAATCAAGCAAATATACACTACTATGGAAAGGATGAGTAACATTCAAAAATTCTTTTAGGGGAAATGGTTTATTCGCAAGGAAAATCAGGCAATCTTAAGATTCAATTAGCCAAATCCAATCGAATCCTGAAAGGAATGAGAAAAGGACTTCTAGTTTGTTTGTTAAAATGAATAAGGGAAAAGACACTAAGGATAATAACGAGCCTTCATGGCGGCTAAGTGAATATGCAGATATCTTCCCCAAGGAGTTAATAAAATATTTGAGTTGTAATTCAATTCATAACAATCATATATGGAAAGCTCATACTCCTCATGACAAGCCATGTATTGGATAATATTCAATGTAGTTTTTTAGAAGATACAAACTCTAAAATCAATGCTATGATTTTCAAATATATTTTTTCTCAATACTCATTGTCATTAATTTCCAATCAACAACTAGCAAATTGATCAGGCATACCAAGAACAAATGTTACAGGTTATACATTTATCAAATTCAAAATGCATTCTTCCATGAAAATGCTCAAATGGTAAAGGTTTTTCATATGGATATTGAATAGTTACGGGTGCGTGGTTCAAATGATCCAATGTGATTACAAAATATTACCCAATGTACCTTGCAGCTTGTATTGCTTAGTTGCCATAATTTTGTAACTCAATTATTATCGAGAACATATGACATATATTTTTTCAACACCCATAAATTTACCTTCATTAGATTTTTATTGTTTTATATATTTCTCACAATTTCCAATGTTCAACTTTGATTTTCAAGCAACATAAAGTAAGCCACTCTTCCAATATATTAAAACCAAGGACTTGGACCAAAAACAAATACAATACTACTACCTAAACTTGGTTGCACATGTCTATCTATTTTTATATATATTGAATCTAACTATCTATACTAATTTATTATTTGAGCTATAGGTTCATGAGACATCAAAGCACAGCACCAAAGAGCTCTGATTGGCTCCTATAATACCAACCCAAATTTGAATTTGGCCAGCTCCTCCTCATTAATGAAAAAAATGTGGAAAAGTGATGATTGGTGATTATTCGGAGAGGTATGTCATCTCTTTCCTCCTCTCTCTCTCTCTCTCTCTCTCTCTCTTACTTCATCTCTTTGTCTGTCTCCTCATCATGCAACAGAGATTGTCAGGAGAACTAGAGGGGGAGCAGAGGCACGCAGCACACAAGGTCGCCACCAGGTTGTCACCAAGTCGCCAATCCACGAGGTGAGCCCCTCTCTCTCTCTCTCTCTCTCTCTCTCTCTCTCTCTCTCTCCTCGTCGACTTGGCACGGAAAGTAGGGGGAGGAAAGTCAGGGATGGAACGAACGGTAAGGGAGGGGAGGGACGGGCATGGTAGCCCCAACAATCCTACCACCACCGCTACATGCTACCTCACAATAGCCGCCGCCACCGCCCTTGGCAGTTCGCTACCAACACACCTCCGCCATCTAACTTGCCTCTGCCAGGCCCGTCGCAGGAACCACTGCCACCACCCTTGGCAGTTCCCCGTAGCGGGCTCGGGCTATATTTCAAGCCCCATCGCCTATGTGGCGATGGGGCCCTCCAACTACCGTTTGCTCGCGAGATGTCGGGGATGTCGCCGGAGAGCCTAGCCACCATCGTGGTGTGGGGCAGCATTCAATGCGAGACTAGAGATAACCTAATCTCCACCTCTTTCCAATCTCATCCCTCCCGAGTCCCCGTCTCTCTCTCTCTCTCTCAGAGCCGAACCCCCCAAGCAACTGTAGCAGGCCAACTGCTATCTGTTTTCAGAAAAGGAGAAGCAGTAGATTTGTGAGCTGGAATGGACGTGGCATGATATCACGCGCACATGACCAACCGCAGTTGCTCCGTTATAAGCACAGTTTCACCAAATTACAGCACCTGTGCACACGACTGTTGGTTAGACTCCACAGTTAGTGGTGTCGCAGAGTAGGAAAAGCATGAAACGACTACAAAAACCTGGTTTGCGGTCAGTACCTTACTGCCGCACAGCTATGTGTCACCTCTTCCACATGCAGGCTTTCCTCCACAATAGACCAGCGGTTGCTTTGCTCGACTACAGCAACGCTTGCCATTGTAGCCCCCTCCAAATCCCCTAGTTATACTCTTACTTTGCCTAAGTCATTTTTCAGTTAGAGGCCTACCTCAATTCCCTCTCCATTTGCATTCCTCTTGTGGTTAAGCATATCGTCCTAGGCAACCCTACACATGGATTACTCCCTCGACATGTACCGAATGCTCGCATTCCTAAACACATTTGAAGCCGAGGACACGTCCGTACCTTTCACATTCTTGCTTTGCATATATTGGTGCTTATTTGTGTTGTTCCCAACAGTTACATGATCTGTGCATCAATCAACAGTATATTTTCGAAATTGGTGGGTCTTCCCAAGACAACACACATTTTGGCTCGAGGTTCAACAATCTGTTTGGATCCATGAACTGGATGCATGCGACCTACTCTTTTGCAAGTGGACCAACAAACATTTAATCAATTCAACATCTACAAATACCATCTTTCAACTCATCAGACTAAGTTTGGGAAACACAAACAAGTTGCACAACAAGTGTGCTTATTTTCACCCTAAGGTGTATCCTCTATCTACTCATGTTGATCACTTGATGTGGATGGATGATGAGGAGCGCCCAATAGTTCTGCCATCCTAAGATGCATCTCCAACCTTTTCTCCTCCAATTCAATGCGTCAAAACTCAGCTCACTCCAAAGCCAATGCCAAAGCACCAACAGAACGCTCCATGGACATTCACAAACCGTCCAATGCTAGTGCCATCTTCCACTTCTTTGTCTTCTGGCCCCTTATCGTGTGTGTGATAGTTGGGCCCGAAATTGGCTCATTGTTGTTGTTGTCTGCCATTGGTGTGTCTTGGTCCTCATCAATGCCCTCAACTGGAGGGGGAGGCACATTAGCATGTTTATCTCCTTGTGCATTTTCCTCATCCACAGCAAGAGAAACCCCTTCGGGAGGGGTGTAGTCTTGGCCCGAGAAGCCATCATTCAAACCTCTCACATTCGGCGTGCCTCCAAGAAGATCTTCCATCCTATTGAAGAACTCCCACCTACAGGGCTCTGCTCCTGACCGCGTCTCTTGTTTCTTTTCTTTCATAAATGTTTTCTTTAGGTTTTCCCACTTGTATTTGCATTGACTATCTAAGAAGTCTATGTTGCACATGCCATGCGAACATCACACATACTTTAGTGGGGTCCATTATGATGGAAAAAAAAACAACAATATAAGAAGAAGATATAGAGATGCACCAGGAATTGAGGTCTTGTGCAAGGTCTACCCAGTGTTTAGCCTTGAAGTTACCCCTGTTAAGGGAAATCCACTTGTCCTCGTACAGATCAAACAACACCTCAACAAGAACTGGTGTCCAAATTTCTATGCTTTTTCTCCTTCAAGCTGAAGTTGCCTCAGATATTGCCACTTGGACTGTACGAGTTGCTATGGGAGCGGGAGGGGTCACTTCTATAGCCCTAGTAGTGGGAGGTTGTGACACCATAAGTTGCATGGGGCTTGATGGTAAGGGTGAGAGTGCTCTTTGGGCAATGGAGGGGCTTGCACCACCCATGGGATGCACCAAAGAAGGGGAAGAAGGAAGTTGCTCTAATAGTCTCTCATGCATCAAGGTTTGGAAGGTCGAGCCAAATGGTAGCACTCCGCTAGAGGATGCTTGGGTGCTCTCCACAATATCATTGCCAAAGCATGAGCCAGACAATTGGGTCCCATTGCCTGTCGTATCATTTGACATGCTTGCAATAGGGAGAGTCCTAGACGTCATAAGAAGTGGGGGGCGAAATGGAGCAAATGCAGGGGATGAAAGAAAGGGTTTTGTCCTTCCATTTTCGAGCAATCCTACAAGTACTTATGGTTGTGTTAATTGATGCGAGAAATATATAAATACTTGATGTGTTTTCTAAGAAAATATATTTCAAGTACCTATATATCAGTTAAACCTTTATCATTAGTTAAAATCTCTCTACCAAAAAGCATCAAGTTTCAGATCACACTCAAAATACTAGCCATTATAATTCTAAAATAGAAGGCATAACAAAACTTTGGCTATCCAGCTCTTACAAGGATACCTAAACCCAAGCTAGTTAAGATTAAAATAAATTTCTATATAAAACTCAATCACTATTAATACAATGTTGATGGAACTAGCAAAGACAATGTGATATATCCCCTCCGTTTTAAATTTTCTCATCAAGGATTGAAATGCCTTCAACAAACCATTTTTGTTATCATCAAGTAGCAAACCAAAGGGAAAAGGAGGGGATCTAGTTTAAATAAATATCACTCATTACCTTCTTATGAGAGATATTGGGTTTTGAGAACAACATTTCAATGTCCATAAATGAAGAAACTATCACATCAATCAATAATGACATTTCAAAAACTAAACAAAAACATCAATAAGAAGTGGATACTCTCAAAATTTTTGTCAAAAATTAGTTGTAAAATTAATTGAAAGCTAAATTAAATAATGTTATATCCAGAATCAATTGTCTACCAAGAAGAGCTTATTTGTACACTTGACATCCATATGAGATACCATACTTACATCCTTTATGTTAAAGCCTAGAAAAGTAGGGTATAAAATTAATTAAAAAACAAAACTGAATTGTTTTATATCTAGAATCAAGTCTCTACTGAGAAGACCTTATTCATATATTTGACATTTATATGGCACACCATATATTTGTATCTTCTCTTTTTAATTTTTCTAATCTTTGGGTATATGATTTGCAAGATTTCAAGTAAGTAGTAATTAACTACCTAAATGAAACATCAGTGCTCAAAATTTACCTCAATCAATTGAAGAGCTCTAAAGATGTCACGATGCATGCATATACGTATTTCTCAGACGTGAAATAATGTTGTATGCATACTTATTTTCTATGTTGATTCATTCAAAAATCTTGAACCTATCAAAATCAGTCTCACATGTCAATTGTTGATTCATCTGAAAACAATGGTGGAAAGCTGCGAAACTATTGTTTCCATTGATAACAATAGCCGAAAGCTGATTCATCTGATAACAATGGTCGAAAGCTGATTGATAACAATGATCGTGCTTTTGCTTCTCATCAATGCATAACTTAATTCTGTGAATAATGACTATTATCTCAGAGAGAGGTCCAAGAGGTCTCACACAAAGAGAGAGAGAGAGAGAGAGAGAGAGAGAGAGAGAGAGAGAGAGAGAGAGAGAGAGAGAGAGAGAGAGAGAGAGAGAGAGAGAGAGAGAGAGAGAGAGAGAGAGAGAGAGAGAGAGAGAGAGAGAGAGAGAGAGAGAGAGAGAGAGAGAGAGAGAGAGAGAGAGAGAGAGAGAGAGAGAGAGAGAGAGAGAGAGAGAGAGAGAGAGAGAGAGAGAGCATACATTTTGATCGAGACGATGACATGCACAACAAATGCAAGAGTCCTGATGATTGTGCAAAGTCCTGCACGAGAGGGAGAGACAAAGAGATCGCACCCAACGATTGGGTGCATGTCATGCAAGTCATCTGATAACAATGATTGTGCTCATTTCCATGAATAATGATTATTATCAGAGAGAGGTTTGAGAGAGGGAGAGAGAGATGAAGAGAGAGAGCATACCTTTTGATTCAAATGATGACGCGCACAACAAACGCAATATCATGATGATCATGCAAAAGTCTTGCACAAGAGCGAGAGATGGAGAGATTGCACCCAACGATTGGGTGCATGTCATGCATGGCATATCAGATCGAGAGAGACAGAGAGATAGAGAGATCGCACCCAACGATTGCATGCATGTCAGAGAGAGAGGGAGGGAGTTGGTACCTATTGTTGATGATCGTGGCCAAGTAGGCAAGGGTGATGCTTGCAGACTGTCCGCCTCTTAACATTGAAGATGGAAGGGAAGCATGTAGCGGCCTCGCTTCTCTCGGCGGAGATGGAGCGGCGAAAAGAGAAGCGGAGGAATATGTGAAACCGCTTTTCATAGCAACACATGGGGATTCGACACGTGGTGATGGAGCATGGTGTAACTTCTACTTGCGTGGTATAACATGGGCTCTCCTCGTGGTAATCAGACTTAGGCATGGTGAACGGAGATGCCCAGGAATATCCGAGCCACATAGGAGATGACATCCCCACAGTTGGTCATGACATGCCCATAGTTGGTCATGTGCATGGCATATGAGGAGGCAATGCTATATTTCAAGCAATCCCCCTCCCCCCCTCTCTCTCCCCCCCATGGTCTTCATCCTAGAGTTTTTGTAGGTAGGAGAGAAAGGAGATACTGTTGCAGAGAAGAGGGAGACTGGAACTTGAAAGTTTTTCATAGGTGGGCTGAGTTTTTGTATTGTGATTGACCCAGCAGTCCATCGGAGCTCACAAATGTTTGGCACGCTGAATGTAGTCAAAGACTGTTGCACTAGAGCTAATCTTCTCTCTAATATCGCACTCCTAATCTTATCCTTCACAAACTTAGTCAAAGGAAGGCTCAAAATACAAAGCTCCCCCCTAATCTCAGTGGGCTTCTGCCTATGATTCCTCTGCTCCTAGAATGCATTGCTACATGATGAGACCCTCGGTGCCCTCTTTAAATATTCTACTACAACCTGGGTCTACATGACAGGCTTCTCCTTGATTTTTTCCCCCCCATTCTGTAATCAAAGAGATGAATGAATTGAAAGGTTAATTAGAGGAGGTGGCTATCAATTACAACATCAAAAAATGGTACGGAGCAATACTACCCATTCATAGGCCATAGATTAAGAGTCTTAGTGTATGTGAAATGTCAAAGGTGGTAGCATAGGTTGCATTGATTTATATGGAAGCATGAAGGTACCTCTCTCTCAACCGAACCCTGTGGGCTATATTTCAAGTTTGCTTATAGTTATTATCGGCAATACCTTTGGTCTTCCATAAGACACAAATAATATTCTTATATGCCCAGTTGATGTTGTTAAAACTATTTCTACATTGTGGTTTGATATTGTTGATAGTGTTGTATTGAGTGATAGGTATGCCAACACTAGCTTGACACTTTGTACTGATCTTTTACTACACCATCCTAATTGTGCTCTTGTGTTTTTGCAGGTGCACTCACTCAACATATTTGATGCTGCCATATTTTTTGTAAAGTTCTTTAGGATCGTGCTCATTTAGCTCAATGCCGACATCCCTCTCTTTTTGTATCTCTTGTTGGATTGGCCTTGGTGATGTGTTACGTGTAAAGAAAAGTGCCTTTGAAGATTTATTATCAAGGAAGTAATTGGTCCATAGCCAAAATATCATTGGGCATGGCTCTTATAATATCTCATCTATGAAAATGTAAAACTTTTTGTGAAAATATATTCAAATTTTCATTATGTCTGTACTTTGAGTACCAAGGTGAGCTACGCATCATTACTAATTTTGAATTTTTTATTATTTTAATAATTATTCTAACGCAATCTATACAAGGTGTACTTAAGTGTAACTTTGCACAAAAAAAGGTTAATTTTAGCAATTCAATCTATAAATACTAAAATTATACAACAAGAGCTAGGTTTTTGCATCCTTTGGTTGAAAAACTGTTATGAAATTATATTTCAAAATGCCAATATCTTTTCTTTTAACCATAGGCATGCATGAAAGTTCAGTAATGCCACAAGTGCCCATCTGTGCTTCATTCTTACAATGGGAGAAGTTAGTGGATAGCTCTTCAAAATATGAGACCATGAGAATAGCTTACATTCCCATGTATTGCATTGCTGATTTTATCAAGGGAAAAAATAAGAGATTTGATGCCCCCACAAACTTTCTATTCAGTGTGGACACAAAAACACAATGAAGGATCGTTGAAAAAACCAAAGCATGATAGCTTTAGGGAGTTAAAAGCATAAGAAAATTTACTTGCATATGACATCAAGTTAAAAAAGTGTTATTTTAGCTACGTTCCAAGCTACAAGAGACACCTTCTTGACACTTCGTGACATATTAAATATTGCCAGGAAGCTAAATGTGTTATCTATAAAAACTGCTTTCAGATGATGTCATAAGTGTCCATAATTGGGCTTTAGCAAATCCTCGCAATACCATCTTCTATTAACTTTATGGTGATGGAGATAACCCTTTGATATTGGGTATCCCTCATGAAAACCACGAAACTAAGAAAAAAATGGTACCATTGAGTCTTACCACTAGGTTTTGAAGAGTTTCTTTCTTAGTGAGTGACGTAACTTACATGGTCGATGCATTGATTGGTTAATTGAGAAGTTGGTGTGCTCTTGTCATGTGTACTATTGGTATCAAGATGTGCTAATAGATGTTGGTTTCAAGAAGAACTTTAATGTTCTTAAGGTTGTGCAAAACTCTATTCAAAGAGCAAAACAAATTCCTAATTCTCATGTGAAGCATGTTTCGATAATAGGAGTCATGCTTCAATACAAAGTTGTATAATAGATGGCTACTGATACCATGTTTGAAAGGCCGATTGTAGTTGGGCATATTGTACTTGTGATTGGCCATAAATAGGGAATATATGTAAACATCAAATTGAGGTTCTTATGTTCAATGTGATAAGAATGGAGACCATTGTAGGAAGGTCCATTGAGCTATATGGTACTGCACAATTTTATGAGCATCAAAGTACGTATTCAATATGTCAATGCCATGCCTTATTTAGAAATTGTCTAGTGCTTTTGTAATATATATGTTCAAAGTTCTTAATTTTTATGAATGTAGGACAAATTCCACCCTCAAAGAAGATTGGGTCATATGTCGACTCACTAAATCTACATATTGTAGAGGATTATGGTGTGATTGATATTGACCAAGCAACTACCACAAATGAAGCACATGCTCCCTCTGTGCAAGATTTGGATACATTATAAATGCAAATACATGCTAAAATAGTATGTAAAACTCACACTTATCAATATATTCATTTATTCAATTAAATGCTAACATAGTCTTTAATTGAAGGGGATGATACAAGAGTCCAAACATATACCCATAATACTCCTTTTGCAAGGTAAGGATATTTTTTTAAAATAATGAATTGCTATTGATCTTGTTAGTCTCTCTCCGAAGGAAATGTTTAGTCTTATACATTGAGAAGAGTAAGGAATCATGTATAAGTCTAAAAGGCTACAATATGCAAATGAAGTTGTAAAGTCTAAAAGTCTCTTTTAAGTATGAAAGCATGAGCATAGCTCATATCTCTATGGATCACATCACCAATTTTATTGTGGTCTAGGCATATAAATGATAGTATTGTGGTATGTAAGATATATATTGTGGTGTAGGCATGTGTAAGAGATGGTGTAAAGTTATTTAATTCTATATTAAGGGAGTTTGGTATGGTGGTGTAGAATGGTGTAGGGTATACATTGTGGTGTATGCACATGTAAGGAATGGTGTAGAGGCTTTTCAAGTATCAAGGTGTAAGGCTAGGTGTATACAATGTTGTTAGCAAGTGCTATAGGGTGTAAAGTGTAATGATATATGTGATGGCTCCAACTATATCCCAAGCTCCATCACCTACCTGGGGATGGGGCCCTCAACCCATAGATTTGATTGGACTACATCCTCATTGGAAACTGGAGTGTCAATTAATCGTGATGCCATCATTAGAATGACAAGGGCCCAACCTGACTATGGTGCAAGGTGTAGGGATATGCATGGTGGGGAGTGGTATATAAGGTGTGGTGCATACCAAAGATTTGTGATACAAGGTAACTATATAAGTGGAAGGTCTAAAGATTTGTGTACTATTATCATTTGGAAATGGTAGTGTAAAGCTTAAGGGATGTAAGGGAGTGGTAAAGGTATGCTTTTGGAAGGTGTGGTCTAAAGGTATGAGGGTGCAAGCTATGGTCTAAGGGTAATGATGTTAACAAATGCTATAGGGTGTAAAGTGTAATGGTATATGTGTGTGGTATAAGGTGTGGTGCATACTAAAGAAAAGCCTTACTATATTATTCTTTTCTGAAGTAACTATATAAGAGGAAGGTCTAAAGAATTGTGCAACATTAACATTTGGAAATTGTACTATAAAGCTTTAGAAACATAAGGGAGTGGTAAAAGTATGATTTTCGAAGGTGTGGTCTAAAGCTATGAGGGTGCAATGTATAATGTAAGGGTAATGCAATGCTATTAGCAAATCCTATAGGGTGTAAAGTGTAATGCTATATGTGATGGCTCCAACTATATGGGGCCCTCAACCCATAGGTTTGATTGGGACTATATCCTTGCTCGAATGAATCGTGATGCCATTCGCAAAGTGATAGGGTCCAACCTGGCTATGGTGCAAGGTGTAAGGGATATACATGGTGTGAAGTGTGTGGTATAAGGTGTGGTGCATACCAAAGAAAAGCCTTCTAATATTATTCTTTTCTAAAGTAATTGTATAAGTGGAAGGCCTAAAGATTTGTGTAACATTATTTTTTAGAAATGGTAGTGTAAATCTTTAGGGATGTAAGGGAGTGGTAAAGGTATGCTTTTCGAAGGTGTGGTTTAAATCTATGAGGGTGCAAGCTATGGTTTAAGGGTAATGATGTTAGCAAACGCTATGGGGTGTAAAGTGTAATGGTATATGTGATATGTAGGGATATATAGAATGTAATGAATGGTGTACAGTTGCATTTTATATGTCTATATGGGTATATGTGAGGTAAAAGGAATCATGCATAAGTGTAAAAGGCTTTATGTGCAAAAGAAGCTATAAAGATGTGTAAGATATACATTGTGGTGCATGTGTGTGTAAGGGATGTTGTAGTGTTATGTAAGACTATAAGGGTCTAATCTATGGTGTAGAGATGTGTAAGATGTACATTGTGGTGTAAGTGCAAGGTCTAATGTAGAGGCATGTAAGGCTTTAAGGATGTAAACTATGATGTAAACGTTTAAGGTCTTCATGTGTGAGCCTATAAGAAATAATTTAATGAGGGACAAGGAATGGTGTATAAGTGTAATACTATAGGATGTATATTGTAATGTTATTAATGTGAGGCTCCTCATAATTGCAAATAGTTGAAGGGATGGTGTATGGTGAGTTGTAAAGGTTTATGCACACGAAAGGTTGTGTAAAAGCATGAGATAAGTTATAAGGGATGGTGCATGGCAAAGAGAAAGTTGTGCCATATTACTCATTGGGAATTTCACCAATACCTTGGGAGTCATCCATATAAGTTTTGGATAAATGTTGGCTTTGACAATAGAGTAAAGGCTACAAAATTGGGATGGATTATAACAAACTAGTAGCAAATCATAGATATGCGTACAACTTGATCTCAGAACGACTTTTGACTGAAAGGGGATATTAAGCTGGATTATTTCTAAGGAGAATTATTTGAACAAACTATAGAATGACTAGAACAGTTGGTTTAAATAGGGAGATAACTATGTGTTGCATTCAATTTCACATTTGTCTATAAAGTTGCTATCCAATGTTTGCAATTCTATACTTCCAATGCAGGAGCTACTGCTAGTGCCCCACTGCTGATAGCGACTTCTATTTTGGGCATGTGGTTTGTGTTTTGGGTTTTTCTTGTGCATTTTGGCATTGATATCTCTGTTACGTTTTATCGGTAGTCTGTAGTGTGTGTTACAATATAATGTCAATGATTTTTCTCTATGCTCTATGCTCACATCTACCATAATGTACAAAGTACCATTGGTTTGTATTGTCAATTGCTACTTAAGCATCGATATATATTAGACACCTTTTACACCTCTTCTATTGAGTTCATTATTGTTACCAGTATGCGGAGAAAGCATGTTGATATTAGGCTCTATAGTATATGCGTTGTATATATAGTACTTGCGATGTATATGCATGAATTCCCTTGTAATAAAGTGATGGTGGAACAATCCAGGACCACAAGCTGATAGTAAAATGACAACTTAGAGAGTGGGTTCGGATAAACTTCAAGCGTAAGGGTTTCCTATATGATTTGAATGGACAGTCAGATGGCTGGATTCCTCTCTCTCTCTCTCTCTCTCTCTCTCTCTCTCTGTGTGTGTGTGCTGGTGGGGTAGGGCCTCGCCGACTGTAGGTTAGCAAGGTCTCGTTGGGCCCAACGCAAGTGGCAGGGGGCCGGGTCTCATGGGCTACCTCAAGCTTTTCCATTTAGAAATGTCAAAGTGCCACATCAGCCCCATCGCCAAATGGCTTGAAATTTATCCGAAGCCGTTCGCTACCAGCACGCCTCCACCATCTGACTTGCCTCCGGTAAATTAGTTGCCTCCGCCAGTCCCACCGCGGGACTCGCTGCTAGCTCCCAACAGTCACAATGTGGAGAGAGAGAGAGAGAGAGAGAGAGAGAGAGAGAGAGAGAGAGAGGCTGCTAGCTCCCAACAGTCACAATGTAGGGGGCAGAGAGAGAGAGAGAGAGAACGCTGCCAAACGCGCCGCCAGTCTCGTCGTCAATCTCGCTGCCAAGTCACAGGGTGGCCTCCACCACAGTGTGGAGAGAGAGAGAGAGAGCGCTGCCAGACACACCGCTAGCTCACCACCAGTCTCATCGTCAGTTTCACCGCCAACTCACAGGGTGGCCTCCGCCACTGCGTGGAGAGAGAGAGTGAGAGAGAGACAGTGTGTGTGTGTGAATATTTTGGTACGAGAGAGAGAGAGAGGGTGAGAATATTTTGGTGGGGAAGAGAGAGAGAAAGAGGATGATAATATTTTGGTAGAGAGAGAGAGAGAGAGAGAGAGAGAGAGAGAGAGAGAGAGAGAGAGAGGGGTTAGTTAGTATTGTTAGTAGGTTAGTTATTAGTTTTGTTAATTTCGTTTATGTTGGTTAGTTAGAGAGAGAAAGAGAGGTAGTGAGAGGATATTTTGATAGAGAAAGAGAGAGGTGTGAGAGGTTAGTTAGAGAGAGATTGAGACAATAACACAAAGAGATAGAAATGGTAGGTTAGTTAGAGAGAGGAAGAGAGAGGGGTAGGTTAGTTAGTGTTGTTAGTTTAATTATTAGTTTTGTTAGTGCCATTTATGTTAGTTAGTTATGAGAGAGAGAGAGAGAGGGGGGGGGGGGGAAGAGAGAAAGCTATGGTAGATTAATTAGTTTGTTAGTTAGGTAGGTTAGAGAGAGAGAAAGAGAGGTGTGGCGAGAGAGTAATAATTTTTAGTTTACTTGGTTTATTTTTTAGATTAACTTAGTTATTAGTTTATTTGTTAATCTTCAATTTATTGGTCTATTTATTTTTATTTGTTGCTTGGTTATTAGTTGATTATTTATTATTAGTTTATTAAATTGTTAATAAGCTTATTAATTATTTATTAGTTTATATATGCAAGTTAAGGTTAGTAGGTTTGTGTTATTAGTAAGATGATGCACGTACGTTCATAAGTTTATGTTTATTGTTATTAGTTTTGTTAATAAGTTTGAGAGAGAGAGGTGTTGGTTTGCTTTTTTAGTTTGCTTAGTGCAATTTAATTTATTATGTTACTCTTTGTTGGTATTTTGTGTCCAAGTTAGTAGTGCGCGGGCGCGCGTGTGTGTATGTGTGGGAGGGGGGATTGTAATTTTGTTTTATTGTATTTGTTTGTTTATTTGTTATTAGTTTAGTTAGAGAGAGAGAGAGAGAGAGAGAGAGAGAGAGAGAGAGAGAGAGAGAGAGAGAGAGAGAGAGAGAGAGAGAGAGAGAGAGAGAGAGAGAGAGTGTGTGTGTGTGTATTTGTTAACTTATTAGTTTGGATTAGTTTTATTAGTGTAATTAGTTAGAGAGAAATAGAGATATTTGTTTACTTGGTTTATTATTAGTTTGTGTGTTTATTATTATTATTGACAAGTTTATGTTTATAAGTTGGAGAGAGAGAGAGAGAGAGAGAGAGAGAGAGAGAGAGAGAGAGAGAGAGAGAGAGAGAGAGAGAGAGAGGGGATAAGCTAGTTAGTTTGTTAATTAGGTAGGCTAGAGAGAGAGAGAAAGAGAGGTGTGGTGAGAGAGTAATGATTCTTTAGTTTAGTTGGTTTAATTTTTAGTTTAACTTAGTTACTAGTTTATTATTTATTTATTTATTTATTTATTTATTTATTTATCAGTAAGTTTATCGATTATTTATTAGTTTATATGTGCAAGTTTATGTTTATTGTTATTAGTTTATATACGAGAGAGAGAGAGAGAGAGAGAGAGAGAGAGAGAGAGAGAGAGAGAGAGAGAGAGAGAGAGAGAGAGAGAGAGAGAGAGAGAGAGAGATTATTTGCTAGTTTATTAGTCACTACAAGATACAAGCCTTATGTCGACGTTTAAAGTGACGAAAATGTTCATAAAGAAATTTGCCCCCATTGTCGCAAAAAACGACATTATTGGCGACACCATAGAACAATCAGTATTAACGACACTGATAATGACACTTTGCAACGCATTTTGCCATGCTAATAGCGACGTGTGCAATAAATTTGTGACGCTAATAACGACGGTAACAGGGGAAAAAATTTTGTGGTGCCCTGTCACATATAGCACTATGTGCTTTATTTGGGCCATGCAATATAGTTTCAGTAATGTGTACAATGCTCGTGTAAATAAAGGCTGTACTTGAATCATAACACTGATACATGAAATAAATACATGATCGCGTAATGAAAGCGACCGGTACAATCATGACAAGATACTACTGCTACATAGAAAATGTCTACACAGATCACACGTGACCAAAAAAGAATAGTATGTAAGCTCTAGGGATCTAAGGGCCAGCTATAGATCCTCGCCATCCAAAACCTCACCCCACCACAAAAGGAGCATCGAACAGACTCTGCAAAAAAAGAAACAACTACACATCAGTCCACCATACAATAATGCATTTTAATTAAACTTAGTAACTACAGACAAAAAAGATGAGTGACTTACAGGGCCACCGCGTCCATACAATTGGTCAATCAATGCAGTGAGACTGTGCCTCTTTGCATATCGAGTCTCAAGGCTGGTGGGATCGCAGTTTCTGATGGAGTGCTACAAAGAAAACAAAATACAACTGTTAGAAACATGATTGTCAGTACAAAGGATATTGCAAAAGAATAAGCAAGCAGAACAAAAGAAAAACTTACAAAGTCCTCTAGATATGTCATGTGGCTGCTACTCCCAAGATGATGGACTGCTTCGGTCTCCAGTCGTGCCCTCACCGCCTCGCGCTGCTGTCTCCAATGTCCTAGAGAATTTGTAGCCTCCTCCCTGAGTCGGCGCCAATCGTTCACATCTAGCCACTCGGGCTTTGAAGCCCTACTCTTGAGTGCCTTGCGTGTGTCCGATTGTTTGTATGACATATACGCACGCATGCACTTCATCATCCAGCCCGTGGAAAACCTATCTGTTGCGGCTGGTATCGAAAACTCCTCATGCAAGGATGCTACTATGTTGTCCTTGCTCCCCTCCAGTATATTCTTCCAATAATCTAAGACATTGTGCCGAAAAACTTGTTGGCATAACTCTCTCATACGAGCCATCACCCTCCTCCCCTCATCATTCATGACGATGGCTCATGTCCTATCATCTACAAGGTAGGCATACCTCTCTGGGGGGGTATGCCTAAGATGGGTCCTCTCCCACCTGCGACCACCCTCCTCTCCTCATCATTCATGATGATGGCTCCTGTCCTATCATCTATAAGGTAGGCATACCCCTCTCGGGTATGCCTAAGATGGGTCCTCTTCCACCTACGATCACACTCCTTGGCATATCTAGGAGACCCCTATTCATCTGGTGTACCTACGGGGGTAGTATCTCTCAGAGTAGCACCCATAGGGGTGCCACTTGTGGATGGCTGAGGGAGTGACTGAAGTAGACGTCCCCACAGGTGTGACAAATCCTATGGGTGATGCAACTCCAATAGAACGACGAGACGGAGACACTACGTCGGTACCTCCACAGCAACCACTTGAGCCACGCTCTCTCGAACCGCCACGAGAGTGAGGAGTAGCACATGTATCTTGAGCCGACCGCTGGGCTCACTACATCCAGGTCTCCATAGCATCCCCCTGAACCACTCCCTCGATTTGGCCCAAGTCTGGAGTGTCGACCTCGTCTGCTAGAAACTAAAGCACCAGAGCACGCCGAAGTAAATCTAATAGAATGGCATGATGGTATCCGAGACAGCCCCTGAAGATCTCATGTAGCTCCTCGTCGCTCATCCCCCGACTCATCGTGATGATCTAAATATCCACAAAGTTACTTGCACAGACAAAAATTGATGTTAGCATGATCAATATAAATCTTAAAAAAATGATCTTACTTAAAATGCATATCTTATGTACCCTTATAAGCGATTCGTCAATGAATTGAGTAGGTGGATGCTCCAAGTATGAAGTACCCTATGGTCCCATGTCAATCTCCTGACACAACTTCGCATACACTGGAAGGTCGATAGACATGTCACCATAAAAGGATGAGTCCACCTCGTTCTCAAAGATTTCTTGGACTCCTATATTTCCATCATTGTTACCCGATGCTAGCTCATCTACATGCTCCAAGCTTTCGGTGGCCTCCACCCCTTGCAATATCGATCCCTTTATTTGCATATTGTCCTCATCTATGCTCGGAACATCGCTTTGATCATATACTCTCGCACTTCAAGGAGCTGAAGGTATAACGTACCACCATCGAGGTTGTCGGGGATTTGGATAGAAAACATGTTTACAATCACGTACAAGGGAGATTTAACTATTGTGACATGTACCATGTCGTAATACAATTAACAGACACATGAGTTCATGCAACTATTTACAATGGGCCGGCAACATAAACGTGTCGCGCGAATCCGTCCATTTTTTTTCAGAATCTATTTCGAGAAATCCAGATGGACCTCGTCGAACTGTTGCTCATCAAGCTCCTTCAAGTACCATTTTGAACCACTGCACATCGAATAGGATCATGGAGGAGTTGCGGTAATCCACCGTGACAATACTTTGCAAGTTTCCAAAATACTCCATCTCATCTATAATTGTGTTTAGATCTGTTGCTCGTCGTTGACTCTCTTGCTCGAACTTTGCCATGATACCACAATTTGTTGTGGAGCGCATTTTGTCAATACGCTCCATGCGGAAATGTCATGCATACGACCACGTCGCACTATATATTTTGTATTGTACATTGAAACACTCAATTAGTTGTCGCATATAAAATATAGATACGACAAACCCTAAACACGTCAACACCTTTGGACTACATCCCCTCAAGAATTCCCACTCCTCAGTTGAGACCTCCGCCCCTTCGCGAGACGCTGCCGTCAAAGCTCCATGCAACCATCGCATTGACATAAACCGCGACATCTCCTCCATGCCCTCCAGATATCGATTCGGTCAACGGTGCGTACTACCCTGTTGAAATTCAGATTGCGCTTCCTCTTGATCTTTCCTAGCTTACTGGTATGTCACAACTCTATAGAAACAGAATTTGTATCCTTTTTCATTAATTTATCTATATAATGATTTATTAAATTTATTTCCTTTGCACTAATTAGATATAAAGAAAAGTGCATTGGAGTTGGCCACTGATGAGTGGTCACAGGTTATGGTGGACCCACATGGTGGGTTAGAGAAAAGATAGTTCACACTTCCACCTATATGACCCGATTGGGCGCCTGTGACTAGAACTCACGCATATCAGGGTTAGACTCGCACACAGAAAGGATTGATGCCTTGAAGTGTGGGCTAGATCCACTAGAACAGACAGTTACAATCAATAAGATGGCATGATCATGAAATACTTGTATAATGTGCATGTGTGGGCTGAAAGCTTGAAATGCACATTTCTTTGTATAGGAAAGTCACATGAAGATTCGGATACCATTTTTGTGATGTACACGGAAAAAGCTTTCATATGATACCCATATTGGGGGGGTCCCTAAATTTTAGGAGATCCCTAAATTTTAGGAGGTCCCTAAATTTTAGGAGCCTCGAATTAGCCTAAAAATGCTAGTCCTAAAAAAATAGGGATGTCATTCTAAAAATAGTAAGTTCTGTACTCTGACTGTGCTTAAATTTGGTTGTTTCTATTCTTGACAGTATTCAACCCAAAAAGGAAGGCCATAGAGAAGAGACAAGTGTCAAGACACTTGTCACACAAGTTTCCAAGTGTCCCACCACTTGTCACATCTCATGACATGTGGCTGGACACTTGTCTTGTGCTACTCCACTTTCCCCTTTTGTACTAGCTCTCCCCTCTCCTATAAATAAGAGCTCGTTTTTCTTCATTCAACATCATTTTTCTTTGCTGTAAACTCATGTAAAGCACCCACAAATAGCCAGAAACTGGCCCCATCCATCCCCATCATCATCCCCCACTTCTCCATTATCAAATTCCTCCATATTCCCTCTTCTATCACTGTTGTTTTACAAGACAGCAAGCCTGTAAATTCATTACAGCACCTCCTTCTTGAGCTCTTTCTTCCATTTTAGCTACAAGAAGCAAGCTCTATCCATGTACTGCTGATCAACGATGGAGAAAGGCTGAATTCCCCTTTTTCTTCTCTCATACTGTAAAGAAATCAGTTCTTATCATTGCATAATAGATAATGCATGTGTGTTTGTACATCTTTGCATGATCTTGTGAGAGTGAGAATTACTTCTTCTCACTCTCAGGTTGATTGTAACTGAGCTCTTCCCTAAGGGCCTTGGGTTGAGCAGAAATACATTCCTTCGGGGGGGGGGGGGGGGGGGGTTGCCCATCTTCAACCCTCAATCTTGTCTCCATTACTTTTACATTTTCATGGCTGTAATTTTGTGAGTAATTTTCATTTTCAGCTTTAAGTGTTCATTCTCTTTTATATTAAATCTCGAAAACAAGAAAATATCATAATTGTTAAGCATACTACGTTGTTCGGGGCGTTTACAGTGGTATCAGAGCTTTGGCTCGGTCCTCACCCCCAACACTGGTAGTGCTTATAACTATAAGTTTGTTTGTTTTCAGCCCTTGCATTGAGTGCTTGATCATATTTTTTTTTCTTTAGTCTCAATGGATCAATCGAGTGCTATCCTTCAAGCCATTCAAAGTCTTAGAGAGGAGAATCAGCAAATTCGTCAGCAACTTCTCAAACTAGAAAAAGTTGAGAATCCCAAAGAATTCAAGGAAAGAAGCCCATCTACTTTAAGAAGACAAAGCCATACCAATGAAAGGAGCCGATCAAGAAGTCCAACTACTTCTAAGAGGCAGTCCCATTCTACTTCAAGACAAAGAAAGAGATCGCGTCGAAGCTCATCCTCTTCTTCAAAGTCATCTGGCGCCTATTCTGATGGATCCTCTTCTAGTAATGAAGAGTCACACCCTTCTCGTGGAAGACCTCATCATCGTCAAAGGCGTCGACATTCTTTACCCTCGTCTCCATCTTCATCCCCATCAAGCACTTCATCATCTTCAACCTCAAGATCCGAGCATGGACGAAGGCATAAGAAGAAGAAGAAGACTAAGTCACTATCTCAACTTGAAAAGAAGATCAAGTTCAGTATGTATGATGGTTCCCGAAATCCTGATCTTCTTCTGAAGTTTATTCGTCAATTTCAAATTTTGTATGGTCGTGAAAAGTATAAAGAAAAAGAAAAGATTAAGTTTGCAGCTTTACATTTAACCGACTTAGCCCATACTTGGTGGACGGGGTTGGAATATGATCATGCTGCCCCAAAATCATGGCGGTCCTTTGTTCGCCTGATACAAAGCCAATTTCTTCCTGTTCATTTCAAAAGAGATGTAAAAATGGAATGGGATCGGCTTTGGCAAAAGAAAAATGAGTCACTTGGTGACTATACTAAGAGATTTTGGGAGCTACTTTTGAAGGTCCAACATTTCAAGAAGATCAGCAGTTCGGAAAAGCTTAGGAAGTTTCAAGGAGGTTTGCATTTTAAACTTCGTACTGCTCTTAATCATTATCATTGTTCTAGTCTCAGGGAACTCATTGACCATGCTGAGACATGGGAAATGGAGCACAATGGCAACAAATCATTCCAAAAGAATGATAAGAAGAGAGTAGCTGATGATGAGGAGTATTCAGCCCCAAATGAAGGACAAAAATAGTGGCAAAAGCAGCCATCAAATCAAAAGAAGATGAAGCCCTATGCACCTCCTAATGCTCCTCAATTTCGCTCCAATCTATACCCACAAGCAAAGCAACTTTCCGAAGAAGAAAAGCAATGCTTCATGAAAGAAGGGAAGTGCTTTAAATGTGGACAAACAGGCCACATAGCGAAGCAATGTCCAAACAAGGGACAAAGCAAGGTTTCTGACAACAAGCCTAAGTCGCCAGTGAAAATCAATGCTATCAGTGATGTAGTTGCAAACACAACTCACACTCCAGAGACGTGCAAATTATTAAAAGCTTGGGGACAGTTGCAAGGTAAGCAAGCACTATTCTTGATAGATCTTGGGGCGAATGAAAATATCATTTCCTTGCAATTAGCTAAAGAGCTTGGATTAAAGAACGAAGAGATGGACACTCCGACAGAAGTTCGCCAAGCTTTAAATGCTGATGAAGGTGACACAGTGAAGACTGTGATACCCTACATTGGCAAGCTCAAGTTTCAAATTCAAGGCTATAGTGATGAAGATACCTTCTGTATCGGAGACCTTGATGGTTGCGATGTGATTCTTGGCATGCCTTGGAATCATAGAGTAGATTCAGCCATCTTCTCTCAGAAAAAGAAGGTAGAACTCACCAACAAAGGCAAGAAGTACGAGATCCAAGCTGGAGTTTCTGGAGACACCATACCTATGGTAAGCCATATGCAAGTCTCTAGAGCAATTAAGGATTGTGTTCAATGTTGTCTGCTTTATGTCACTGATGTAAAAGATAATATGAATAAAACCAAGAGCAACTTCAGCTCTTGGAAAAGTATAAAGATTGTTTTTTGGAAGATCTTCCTTATCAGCTTCCCCCAGAAAGGCCAGAAGACCATCATATTGATATTATTCCGGGCAGTTCTCCTCCTAATATAGCACCATACCGTGTGAGCCGTCCTGAACAAGAAGAAATCAGAAAGCAAGTCGAAGACCTACTCAACCGTGGGCTAATTAGGCCAAGTAGCTCACCATTTTGTTCACCGGTTCTTCTTGTTCAAAAGAAAGATGGCACATTCAGGATGTGCATTGATTATCGAGCCCTCAACAAAATCACTGTGAAGAATCGGTTTCCTATTCCCAGAATTGACGACATTTTGGATCGTCTAGGAGGCTCAAAGGTTTTCAGCTGCATTGATCTAAAGAGTGGTTACCATCAAATTAGGGTAATACCACAAGATGTACACAAAACTGCTTTCCGCACTTCATACGGTCTTTATGAATTCTTGGTGGTTCCTTTCGGATTAACCAATGCACCAGCCACCTTTAATCGAATGATGGAGCGCATCTTTAGAGAGCATCGACAATATGTCGGTACTTTCTTTGATGATATTCTTGTCTTTAGCAAGAATGAAGAGGAGCATCATCAACACTTGGAAATTGTTCTACAATTACTACAACAAAATCAACTCTTGGTAAATGGTAAAAAGAGTGAATTTTTCATGCATAAAATAAATTACCTTGGGCATGTCATCTCTTTTGAAGGGATTCAGATGGATCCTGAAAAGATCAGGATAATCCAAGAATGGCCTCATCTTCGTGATGTACATGAGGTGCGATCGTTTCTTGGCTTATGTTCTTATTACCGCCGCTTCATCAAGCATTTTGCACATATGGCTTCTCCATTTCATGACCTTACAAAGAAGAAGATCTCTTTCCAATGGAAGGAAAAAGAGAAGGCAGCCTTCACAAGGCTGAAAACAGCTCTTACTTCTGGACCTATTCTTATCATTCCAGATCTGGTAAAACCATTTGTGGTGGAAGCAGATGCTTGCGGTGATTGTATTGGTGCAGTGCTAAATCAAGAAGGCCATGCCGTAGCCTTTGAAAGCCGCCGTCTAAATGATGTGGAGAAAAGGTATGACATTTATGAAAAGGAGCTCTTAGCAGTGGTTCATGCTTTAAAGATATGGAAACATTATCTTTTAGGCAATGAATTCCTTATTAAGACCGATCATCAAAGCTTGAAGTATTTCAAGACTCAAAAGCATTTGCAGGAGAAACATGCAAGATGGGAAAATTTCTTGTCTATGTTTCATTTTCAAATTATGTACACTCCAGGGAAACAAAATGTAGTTGCTGATGCACTTTCTAGAGTGCCTCGCATTGCAACTATTACAGTGGCTCATCATGAAGATTTTCAAACGATGAAGAATACTTATGATGAAGATACTGATTTTGCAGCAATTTGGTCAAATTTACAGCAAGGAGGTTCTCATCCAGATTATTCCATCAAGGACGGTTACCTTCTCATGAACAATCGCCTTTGTGTCACTCTTCCTGTTCGACAAAAGGTGCTTAAAGAAAGTCATGAACCCCCTTATGCAAGGCATAGAGGGAGGGCAGCCACTCTAAGTGCAATTGAGCGCTACTTTTATTGGCCAACATTACGAAAAGATACACATAACTTCATTGAGGCTTGTCTGGTATGCCAAAAATCCAAATATGATAGGCAGAAGATTCCAGGATTGTTGCAACCTCTTCCAGTGCCCAAAGATCCATGGGAATCTATCACAATGGATTTCATCTCAGGTATTCCAAGAACACCTCAAGGTCATGATATGATTTGGGTCATAATTGATAGATTCAGCAAACAATCACATTTTATTCCATGTCATAAAACATTGAAATCCGCACAAGCTGCAAGACTTTTCATTCAACATATCTTCAGATTACATGGTATGCCTTCTGAGATCATTTCAGATAGAGACTCCAAATTCACAAGTAACTTTTGGCGTGCTTTATTTGAGAATTTGGGAACCACTTTAAAGTTCTCTTCAGCTTTTCATCCTCAAACTGACGGCCAAACAGAGGTGATGAATCTCACTCTTTTGGATATGTTGAAAGCTTATGTTAGTGAACATAAGTCACAATGGGAGAAATATCTTCCATTATTGGAGTTTGCTTACAACAATACAGTGCACTCATCCACAGGGAAAGCTCCAAATGAAATAGTACAGGGTAAAGTGATTCCTCCTCCAATTATTCGCACTAAAGATAAGATTTTTGCTGCTGATGAGTTTGCTTCAGATTTAAAAACAACAATGGATCAAGTTCGAGCCACTATCAAAGTTGTGCAAGAGCGACAAAAGAAGCAAGCAGATAAACAAAGAAGACCGTTGGCTTTTGAAAAAGGTCAATATGTCTTGCTAAAGTTTGATAAAAGCAGGCTCAAACAAGGTTCTGGTCAAAATTCATCTTTTCCAAAGCTCTCTAGTAGATACTTTGGACCCTTCAAAGTGATTGAGAAAATAAATGAAGTTTCTTATCGACTTTTGCTTCCTAGTCATTGGAAAATACACAATGCTTTTCATGTAAGTTTGCTAAAACCTTACATAGGACCAGAACCAAAGGAACCCATTACTGAAGATCCCCTAGAAGTTGAAGAAACAGAGCAACTCTTGGAACCTGAAAAGATTTTGTTTCTCAAGGATCGAACCACGAGAAGTGGCCTTGTGACACGAAAATTCTTGCTAAAATTCAAGAATCTACCCACAACAGATGCACAGTGGGTAGATGAAAAATTCATGAAGGATTACCTAAATATTCTACAGCAATATCAAGAAGCTTTTCAGCTGAGGACATCTGAATAAAAGCCAGAGGGCTGTCACAACTCTATAGAAACAGAATTTGTATCCTTTTTCATTAATTTGTCTATATAATGATTTATTAAATTTATTTCCTTTACACTAATTAGATATAAAGAAAAGTGCATTGGAGCTGGCCACTGATGAGTGGTCACAGGTTATGGTGGACCCACATGGTGGGTTAGAGAAAAGATAGTTCACACTTCCACCTATATGACCCGATTGGGCGCCTGTGACTAGAACTCACGCATATCAGGGTTAGACTCGCACACAGAAAGGATTGATGCCTTGAAGTGTGGGCTAGATCCACCAGAACAGACAGTTACAATCAACAAGATGGCATGATCATGAAATACTTGTATAATGTGCATGTGTGGGCTGAAAGCTTGAAATGCACATTTCTTTGCATAGGAAAGTCACATGAAGATTCGGATACCATTTTTGCGATGTACACGGAAAAAGCTTTCATATGATACCCATATTGGGGGGGTTCCTAAATTTTAGGAGATCCCTAAATTTTAGGAGGTCCCTAAATTTTAGGAGCCTCGAATTAGCCTAAAAATGCTAGTTCTAAAAAAATAGGGATGTCATTCTAAAAATAGTAAGTTCTGTATTCAGACTGTGCTTACTAAATTTGGTTGTTTCTATTCTTGACAGTATTCAACCCAAAAAGGAAGGCCATAGAGAAGAGACAAGTGTCAAGACACTTGTCACACAAGTTTCCAAGTGTCCCACCACTTGTCACATCTCATGACATGTGGCTGGACACTTGTCTTGTGCTACTCCACTTTCCCCTTTTGTACTAGCTCTCCCCTCTCCTATAAATAAGAGCTCGTTTTTCTTCATTCAACATCATTTTTCTTTGCTGTAAACTCATGTAAAGCACCCATAGATAGCCAGAAACTGGCCCCATCCATCCCCATCATCATCCCCCACTTCTCTATTATCAAATTCCTCCATATTCCCTCTTCTATCACTGTTGTTTTACAAGACAGCAAGCCTGTAAATTCATTACAGCACCTCCTTCTTGAGCTCTTTCTTCCATTTTAGCTACAAGAAGCAAGCTCTATCCATGTACTGCTGATCAACGATGGAGAAAGGCTGAATTCCCCTTTTTCTTCTCTCATACTGTAAAGAAATCAGTTCTTATCATTGCATAATAGATAATGCATGTGTGTTTGTACATCTTTGCATGATCTTGTGAGAGTGAGAATTACTTCTTCTCACTCTCAGGTTGATTGTAACTGAGCTCTTCCCTAAGGGACTTGGGTTGAGCAGAAATACATTCCTTCGGGGGGGGGGGGGGGGGGGGGGATTGCCCATCTTCAACCCTCAATCTTGTCTCCATTACTTTTACATTTTCATGGCTGTAATTTTGTGAGTAATTTTCATTTTCAGCTTTAAGTGTTCATTCTCTTTTATATTAAATCTCGAAAACAAAAAAATATCATAATTGTTAAGCATACTACGTTGTTCGGGGCGTTTACATGGTACCTAGCGAGCCACGTCTCCATAGAGGCAAGGTGCAACATACAAAAGTGATTCACTTTCTCCTCCATTGCAGCATCCATTCTTTTTTCTATCCCATTTCCAACCACCACATCTCCGGTCAGTCTATCATCATCCTTCAAAGCTCATAGTATACTGTTGTCTAAATCCATAATTGGTAGCCATTGTGGAATATGCATTAACGCCTCAGACACCAACCAACCTTTAGCCATGCTACTTTCTGGCCGAGCTCTTTTTGCACAAAGCCTTTCAGGGTTTTCATGAAGCACTCCAAGAAGGACATCCATCGCATATGGACATGTCCAGCAATCTCCACTTCATCTACAAGATGCACAAGAAGGTGGATTTGTATCGTAAGCATGCTGGTAGGCAAGTAATTCTTAAAGAAACAGACCGTCTCCACTGCTCCCCGCCTTGCGGATTCAATAGAGGACGCCTTAATCTCCTTCTATGAGATTCACTGCACTAAAGTTGACAACTTGTAAATGGCCTCGTGTATTTCTAGCGTAAGGCATCCCTGCGATCGCGATCGGTAGTACAAACTGCCACAAACGAGAAAGCATTATGAACGACTACACTCCTTCTATGAGATTCACTACACTAAAGTTGACAACTTGTAAATGGCCTCGTGTATTTCTAGCGTAAGGCATCCCTGCGATCGCGATCGGTAGTACAAACTGCCACAAACGAGAAAGCATTATGAACGACTACACTCCAAATAGCAAAATACGCAGGCCGCTTACAATCCATTCGTAGTACAAACCTAACATATCTTATGCCAATCATGGGATTTTAGCCCTGATAATTAGTCGTCTTTAGAAAATGCAAACCTGAGATAATGCATCATACCCGTCGGAGTGTGGATAGACTTGAATATTTGCTTCACCATGCGCTCTTTTTTAGTGGACAACCCAAGGAGCGCGAGGTAGCTGAAAGTGACCATCAGCACTCGACTGTGGCCAAAGCGCCTTCATTTTGCCTACCTCCTTCAAATCCATTCGTGCCCCTATAGTGTCTCTCTTTCCTGTGAGGTGGTCCCATAGCAAGCTGCCCACGTTCTTGAAAATATGAATGGGATCCAACAAGTGGTTGATCTGTAAGTGGGTCTAATATGGCAAATCATAGAAAATTGAGAACTGTTGCATTCCGTTTGGATGTGACTCCGTGTGGACCATTTTTAGCTCGTACCAGATTTGGGTATTTATATGTTCTGGAGGTCGTCCAAGAAAACCTTCCCTGAGTTCATGACCCTCTGACAAGAAAGTGGTGTGTCCTTGATATACCATCTTCTTCATGGTTCGTGACCTTCGGGAGTCTAACTGTGGCCCATACAATGGACATGCATGATAACCTGAGGTAACTAGACATGTCCCAACACCTCTATCCACTAAATACAAACTTGAACGAGCTATGAGAGATATTATCAACGAGAACGAAAACCTACTTACCTGAGCACTCTCCGAATCCCAGAAAGTCATGCATGGTCCACATGAGAATGGCTCAAATATTGGCAGACCGTCGACCATTTCGCTTGCTCATATCTTGCACGGTGACCCCCTCCTCCCACAAAATCTTAAGCTCATCGACTAATGGATGAAGATACACGTCCATATTTTTGACTTTGTAGTAGCTGGGAACGAGTAAGCTAAGGATGAGATGTCCTTTCTTCGTAGAAAGCCATGGAGGGATATTGTAGTTGACAAGGTCTATAGGCCACACATTGTAAGAAGTTGAGCGCAAACAAAATGGGTTCACACCATCCATAGCAAGACCGAGCCAAAGATTCATTAGCTCTCGGGCTAAGCCTGGGAAGATAGAGTCAATGTGGCTCCATGCACGTGAATCCATTGATATTTGTTTAACGCCATTTGTGGACCTATTCTGCTCATGCCACGTTGTCAAGCTCGCCATGCCGGACGTATGAAATATGTGGTTTATGCGGGGGATAAGCGAAAAGTGTCTAAGAATTTTTTGAGGGATGGTTTGCCCTTGCAAGTCTTGTCGATACCTATGAGCACCACACTTTGGACATGTCTCCATAGTCTTGTATTCTCCTCGAAACAATATGCAATCGTTGATACATGCATGGATGTTGTTGTAGTCCATGCCAAGCTTTCGTAAAACATATCGTGCATCATCACAAGACTCAGGCATGGTATTTGCAAGTGGTAATATATGATACTTCAATAACCTGAAAAAAAAATCATAAAACACCTTGAAAAAGCACAAATGTTTTTTATGATAGTGCCGAAAAGAAATCAACGTAGCATATGTACAAGGTACCTCAACAACTCGGTCACACTTGCATCGCTCCACCCGTATTTTGCTTGCACACTTAGGAGTGCAAGTAGTGTCTTCAAGTGAGATAATCGGCACCCATCATATAATGGTATGGATGGTCCCTCTCTAAGTGGATCAGAAGTCATGACATCCATGGGCATCAATGCATTGATCATTGCCTCTGTTAACCCAAGTCGAGTTGGCGGAGAAAGATGGAGGAAAAAGGAAGGAAAAAGTGAAAAAAAGATGAAAAAAGAGCAAAGACATGCAGGCGGCCTCTAAAGCTAAGCTGGGGCAAAAAGCACAATTTTAAATGAAAGGTACCTCAAAAAGCTCTAAAAACTCTTGTAAAAGAGCACTAGCCTCCCTCTTGTGCCAATTATAAAATATTAGACGGGTGTAGGCTAGAGGCATAAAGCTAGAATAGGGAAATAGAGAAAGGACCTTGTCACAACAGTTGGTCATGTAAAAAAGGGATGGGTGCCCATGGAAAATAGGGTTTTGTATATAAATTAATCCAAAAAGTGAATGAGAGTCATTCTTTGATGTGTGGCTAACAAGAGTTCTCTTCTTCTTCTCTTCCTCTCTTCTCCTTGCTTGTGTATGCTCTTGAGAGAGGGAGTGTGAGAGTGTGAGGGAGTGAGGAATCAAGAGGGTGAAGCTCTTCGCCATCTTCTCTTCTGTTCTTCTCTTTTCTCCTCTTCTCTTTTCTCACGCGTGTAGCTATAGTGGATGGAGCTTGGAGACGGAGGAGGCTTGAGGATGCTTGAGCTAGCATCTAGGATCGTGGAGCTATCGACGTGTGCGAGAGAGAAGGCAACTCATTTCGACATCAAGGTAAGCTTACTACACTCGTAGGATCGATGGCGCATTGGCTAGCTGAGAGATAGCCATTAGAGCTCGCTTGGAACGCTTGAAACAATAAGCAGTCTGTGGGTCTTGGTGGTTGAGCATGAGCTCCCACTACATTTTGGTTGCGTTACCAGGACCAATGGATTCAAGCTTGAGCACTTGCGCGCCTCATATTGAGCATCAAAGTAAGGGATTGATCCCCGAACTGGAGCTTGAGATAGGTAGGAAGTTGGGCTTTTTTATCTTCAAAGTAAGTAAGTATGTTTTTTGCTTTTGATTCTTATTGCATTTAGCGTAGGTTAGGACTAGGAAATCGAATTGGAAAAGGGTAGGGTTTACCGTTGCAAAACAGGGCAAAACATGGCACAAATCATGCAAAAAAATGGCAAAAAGATTGCTTGGGATGCTTAATGTCGGCAAGTGAGTGATTGGGAGCGTCCAAACCTTACCCGTGAAGGGGTTAAGAGCCAAGAGGCCAAGGGAGAGCTCATTTGCAACCCTTTTGCAGAGAGAGAGATAGAGAGAGAGAGAGAGAGAGAGAGAGAGAGAGAGAGAGAGAGAGAGAGAGAGAGAGAGAGAGAGAGAGAGAGAGAGAGAGAGAGAGAGAGAGAGAGCCCGTGGAGAATCGATTCAATCTTATCTCCAGAGAGCCTATCAATCGCTTCAGGTATATCAATCACTTCCTCTTACACCTGAGTTGTGATTTGGAAGATTGTGTATGAAATGATCAGCTAAATTGTCAGTGTTGATTAAAATCGCCTCGGTGCTGTCGCATCGCGCGCAATTTGGCCCGTTCGAGTGGCCGGCTTTTGGGTTGAGTCCCAGAATTGGCCCTCAGCCCTTTGTCTTTCGACCGACCCAACCCCAAAACCCTACTCGGCCCGTCCGAGTGACGAAGATTCTAGGCCGAGTCCCAGAATCAGCCCTCGGCCCACTACCGCTCGGACCACCTGACTCGGACCACTCGACTTGGACACCCACCGCTCAGGCCCGTCCGAATCGGCCATTCGGACCAACTTTGAAAGCCCTCGACCCTACCGACTCGGCCCGAACAAGTCGACATTCGGCCCGACCGAACTCACCACTCGGCTCTCGGTCCACCTGACTCGGCCCTCGGCCCACTCGACCACTCGGCCCTCGGACAACCACACTCGAGCTGGCCAAATTAGACATTCGACCCTTGGCTCTCAGATGGGCCAAATTAAGCATTTGGCCCCTGCAATTCGGACAGGTTTGGCCAAGTGTGGACCTTTCCAAATTTTCCAGAAATTTGACCGGACCTAGCTAGAGCTCGGCCTCACCACCTGTCGCGAGTCCTCCTAACACTCAGAACTCGATTCTGACGCGAGGAATAGGCAAAATCGTAAGGCGCAGCTGCTTAGCAGCTTGCGTAGGCTATCACGAGACCTAGAGTCCTAGAGACAACCCGTTGAGCCATAAACCCTGATTGGACCAAGAACGACCGAGGCAACGTGGTAGGAAAACTCAAAACCCTGTCAAGATGGCCAGAGAATTGATCGATGAGCCAATCGAGCCCAAAACGAAGCGAGAGTGTGTGAGACGCTTAGATATTGTTTACCGCACTCACCTTGAATTTCCGCACTTGAAGTACACTTAAGGAAAACTGAAAGCCTGATTGAGCACAAGTGCACGAGAAGGAATACACACATTGAGAGGAGATAGATTGAGGATTGTATTTAATAAGTCAAGGAACTCACTCAGATAAACAACTCAAGGAATCCACCAATAGGAAAAGGCCCCAAGGACATAGACAAACTATCGACACACGGAGTAAGACCAAGCAAGCAGCGCCAAAGAGGTGGATTTGACAAACTTACTCAACCTGATCGATAGCTTGGTGGAGCAGGAGAATACGACGATGGCAGGACAGTAGATGCCATCATCGCAGACTTAGAAGAGGAGAGGAAGCTAGCCCACAAGGCATTGCAAAGCATAGTAGAGTACAACAGAGACCAGCATGCTAGGAGCCAAAGGCAAAGCACAGAATTGTGCGAGATACAGCAGGTGCTGAACCTAGCTAGTAGAAATCAAACTGATCATGAGAGAGCCCTGGAAGGAGACTTAATGCTGAGCGAACTTCTCATGAAGCGACTGTTAGACAACACAGCAGTAGAGCAAGGTGCCGCAGCACTAGTAGCGACATCACTACTAGCAGGATTAGGAGCAAACCAAGGCTCCAAGAGCCAGTCCAAAATCCCAATCGTTGCTAAGCAGCTCGACAAGTACCAGCCCCACGATGATCCATATAGTTTCGTAGAGCAATTCGAATAAGTCTGCGAAGCCAACGGCCTCACTGACCTGACTCAGTGCTCCCAAGCGTTCGAGCTCTGCTTAGGTGACAAGGGTAGGACTTGGTATATGAGTTTAGATGCCGCAGAGCGAGCCAACTTCAACGGCCTCAAGAATCTCTTCATCAAAAGATTTGCTGAGCCTGGATACTCCAACAATCTGCTAGTGCAACTGATGAATGTCAAGCAGAAGGAGAAGGAGGACATTCGCGATTACGTGACCCACGTGAGGAGTCTCTTCAAGAGAATCCCTACGGGGAAACGACCAACCGAAAGAGCAGTGTCAACTATATTCATAAGTGGAATTCGAGATAAGGAACTGTATAAGGCTTTGGCAGGCAACTCAAGCTTGTAGCGAGACGTGCTAGCTAGGGTTTTTGAGAAAGCCATCAGAGTTGACGACCAACTGAAAGAGAGAAGCTCCAGGAGCTTAAACTCAGAGGAAACCAACAGCGGAGCTCAGAGAGAGCTTCACCCTTTAGCGAACGATCAAGCCCAACCACCAAAGATAAGGGGAAAGCCACCGAGACAAACCAGGACTTGGCTGATGTAAAGATGGAGATAGCCAAACTACAAGACATGTTGAGACGACTGACACGCCCACATGTCCAATGCGTATATTGTGGCGGAAACCACTTGCCAGCTGAGTATCAACACCCTAGGTCAAGACCTTGTGCTAACTGTGATAGGTTCGGTCACGATGTCACGCATTGTAGATTACCAAGAAGACTTCCGTACTCGCAACCATACGACCAGCCCTACCTAGCAAATAGGCCAGGGCCATTCTTCGGAAGGGGAGCCCCATTGGCCCTTCCTGTGCCTAACGACATTAAGCCGGCTATTCCTAGGATGGATATAAACCCTATAGGTATACCTAGACCGCCTAGCCCCTCGTAACCCATCCACCGAGTGACGCTCCAGTCCACTACGTGGAAGAGTTGACTAGGGAAGAGACTTACGTATACCCTTATGTCTTGCATGATGACGAGGGCAATGCAATCCTTATGGACTATCGACCAGTACCAGTGATGGCATTAGGAAGAGGACGAGGTAGAGGACGTGTGGTCATCTAGGGCATGTCTCATCACACTGCCCAGAGAGGGAGCAGCAGAATAGAGACAAAGCTGACCTAAGGTGCGTTGAGTGCATGATTACTCATCTCTTCGTCGACTGCCCAAAGCGAAAATCATCTTCGAGTTCAATAAAACAAGCCATCTGTCCCATTGGGACTTTTTGGTGTCGAAAACCTCGATGGGGAGGCCACATCTATCCCATTGTGGGTCATGACTCGTGCCTAGACGAAGCAAGCCGACATATCACTCCTAGGGCCTAGCAACCTTGATGCAGCATCAATAGGCAAGAAGAGTCGTAGGCGGAGAAATAAGAGGCCTGAAGCTAAGGTTGCACTGAAAATTGAGAGTGCTACTACTCTTCCTGCTGGAAAGAAGGTCACTGATGCAGAGGCAGAAACTTCAGCCCCTAAGATGGCTGAAAAGGAAAGTGCTAAGGTAGGGGAATACCTGCATCCGAAGCGCCAACTAGAGGCCATAGAGAAAGTAAAGGAATGGGTGAAAGAGGCCCAAGAGCACCTAAAGGACGCTGAGCCCATCCTAGAGGGGACGAGATTGATGATCTCTCCAACATAAGCACGCCAATCTCATTCCCTCGACCAAAGTCGGGGGATGCGACCGCACCACAAGCAGTACCACTTAGGCCAAGTCTTGATGCTATATGCCCGCAAATCAGTCACGGCCATTGGCCAGGACAATCTGGATTAGGAGAGAGACGAGCAGCCAACCACCTCCTTACCACGTTGGTGATCACCCCTGTGACGCTAAGTCTGGGAGACCTGCTTAAGCAACATCCCACCCTATGGCAGGACCTGAAACAGTGGGTTGAGGGATCACGAGAGCAAGATGCTGATCTGCATGACCATGATGCAAAGACACAAATACCAACTCTGACGCTGCACTCTATGCCAAAGTCCTTGCGCGTTAATGCCTTCTGGGAGGGCACCGAGATGCATGCAGTCTTACCAGTCCTAGCCCTAGGCGACACAATGAGAAAGGGGATCGTAGACACAGGAGCTGGGGTTAGTGTGCTTAGCCATGCAGTGCTTCAAACTTTGGGAAACCCACCTGTTGAGACTGTTAAGTTCAATGTCACACTAGCAAATGGTATGAGAGTGAAACCACTCAGGGTGCTAAAAAACTGGCCAGTGAAAATCGTAGGTGTCCAGTTCTCTGTTGACTTTATAGTCATGAAGGGTGTGGACTACGATATCCTATTAGGCCGACCCTGGATACGCAATGCTAGAGTCATCGAAGATTGGGGTAACGACTTAATCTTCCTTGGCAATAGAATGGACGCTGTGAGGGTAGAGATAGACACCTGGAAGACCTCACTAGTCGACTTGGATGCCATCTTCACGATGCTTAAAGGAAACGCTCAAGTCAAGAAGTCATATGGACCCTTGACCAAGTAGATTCCATGCCCAGAAGACGAGCGATATTGGATGCATGTTCTTGCTACAATCGACCTGCCATTCTCGGATCATGAGTCATACGAGCAAGCCATCAAGACAATCAGTAAGTCTAAAGACGCACCCTCCGTACTAGTTTGCATGATGGCAGGAACCCTTCAAGGGAGACTTAAACCTGTCACCTTCCAAGTGCCCAATAATAAGAGAGAACTCCAGGAGATTCTAGAATATTTAACGGGTAAGCTAGCCGACAATCCAGTAATAAACTTCAAACCACTCCAGGATCTCTTAGATGAATCCAAGTGGTAGTGGATCCGTGTGCATGACTTGAACCTCATGTACAATTGGGCCCTAATCCCCGATCAAAGATAAGGGATATACCAAGACCTAGGAGACGACGAGCAGACTAATAGAGAGGACTCCAACGACGAATATGAAGACTTACAATCCTTCAATGACGAAAGCGAGGGTGAGATGGATACCGTAGAATACGATACTGAGGGACGGGAAATAAAACAAATATGGGCAGACTCCAAGCCGTAGAAAAAGAGTGCCTTCAAGATCGAGCAAGGGGTCATGCGCATCGATTGTTGTGATCACGCCTGACACGTAAGGGCCATAGATTTTGATTAAGCAAGCTTAGGCCAATCCGGTACGACACCAGTGCTTAGGACAGAGTCACTCTCTGAGTTGCAACCACCAGGGGAGACCACCTCTTCTAGCGAAGACGGGGAGTTTGACTCTGATTCGGAGGTAAGTTCATATAGCGACCCAAAGATACCTAGGCCGGCCAAGACCAGACGCACCAAGGGGGACCTACCTGTCCACTTGAGGCATAGACGATTGAAAGAGGAAAGGATAAAACAACCCAGGGGCACACAAATGGAAGAACAGAGAAAGCCGCATGACCTCCCTAAAAGATTTATGAAATTCAAGAAAGGGGATAGGATAGTGATCCTGTTAGGTGCCAAACGTCAAGGGCAAACGAGTGAACCGATCGAGGGACCACCCAAGTTCAAGGTGAACCTAGCCCAGGAAGGGGAGACACCCCGACCAATCTTCATTACCGATGACTTGATTGAGGAAGAGGAGACGAGTCTTGTCGCTCTCTTGCGAGAGTACATAGACGTATTCGCTTGGTCCTTAGAAGAACTTAAGGGGGTAGATCCGAGTATAGTGACTCATAACATACCCATGACACCAAATGCTACGCCGGTCAAGCAGCGACCATACCCTATGAATCCAAAACACGCTCATGTGGTTAAGGAAGAGATTGACAAGCTGATGAGAGCAGGATTCATTTACGAAACTGAGCATACGGATTGGGTATCGCCCATAGTCATTGTCATGAAGAAGAACGGAAAAATCAGAGTGCGCGTCAATTACAAGAAGGTGAATGCTGCTACTGAGAGGGACAACTATCCATTGCCATACACCGAACACATGCTTGAAAGAGTGGCTGGCAAGGAAGCCTACAGTTTTCTGGACGGCTTCTCGGGATACAATCAAGTGCAAGTGCATCCTACTGACAGGCATAAGACTGCCTTCGCCACTGATGAGTGGGGCATCTTTGCTTACATAGTCATGCCCTTCGGGTTGACTAATGCCCTCGCCACCTTCCAACACCTCATGTGCGCCATATTTAAAGACATGCTTCGCAAAGAGTTAGAAGTCTTCGTAGATGACCTGTGCGCTCACTCGACCTGGAGAGAACACTTAGAAAAACTCTGAGTAGTCTTTGAGCAGTGTGACCTGTATCGTCTCTCCCTGAACCCCCTAAAGTGCCAGTTTTGGGTGAAATATGAATGCATCCTAGGGCACGTGATGTCAAAGAGCGGCATTGCTACTGACTTCTCGAAAGTCTGGGTTATTGTCAATCTTCTGCCCCCAATCAACTATAAGGGAGTTCAATGCTTCTTAGGCCACACGGGATACTATCGACGGTTTGTGTTGAATTACGCATTGATTGCCAGACCTTTATACAAGCTGCTAATTGTCTTTGAATGGATGGAAGCATGCCAATGAGCATATGAAGAGTTGAAGAAGGCTTTAACCACAGCATTGATTCTACGAGTCCCAGATTGGTGGACCATTACCTTCCAGGTGTATATTGATGCCTCGAAATTTGCTGTGGGGGCAGTGTTGTGCCAACCTGGTGAACACAACCTAGACTACCCAGTGAGCTTTGCTAGTAGACAACTCAATGAAGTAAAAATGAATTACTCAATGTCAGAGAGAGAGGGCCTTATCTATTGGCTACATCCTTTACCTTCTTTGTGGACCATCAAGTCTTGCTATATCTAGTGAATAAACCTTGCACTACAGGATGCATAGCTTAGTGGCTCCTGCTTTTGGAGTTTGACTTCTCCGTGGTTGTACGAAAAGGAAAACAACACTACATGGCTAACCATATGCCACGCATCCCCATGGAAGATGCAGTTGGAGAAGGCATTGACGATGAATTGCCCGACGCCCATCTCTTTAACATTTCCAACGAGAGAGATTTGTTTAAGGTAGATCTAATGCCATATTGGGTAGATAGCATAGTCCAAGTACTTGAGTATGGATTGCCTGAGCGACCGATAGACAAGGCAAGACTTAGACGACTCATCCTCAAGATCCAACCCTACCAATTGATAGCAGGCCAGCTATATCGACTAGGGCCAGATGGACTACTGCGTAGATGCATGTGCGAGCATGAGATGCACAATGTGCTTTCAGAAGCCCAGTGGAATCCCTGGTGGGCACTTTCGTGGAGACACGACAGCCCGCAAGGTGCTGCAGTCTCAACTATGGTGGTCAATGTTATTTCGTGATGCAACATGATTTGTTAAGCATTGCAACGAGTGTCAGTGGATGAAGGTCCCGATTCACAATGATCAAATGGAATTGACCCCAATCATTGCACGACAACCCTTTGAAAAATGGGAAATTGACTTCATAGGATCCATTAGCCCAGCTGCACAGTATTCACAGACCAAATACATCATTGTAGCCACATACTACCTAACGAAATGGGCAGAAGTGAGAGTGACACGAAAGAATGATGCTAGAACGACTGCCAAGTTCTTGTGGGAGCAGGTGATTTCACGATTCGGCTGCCCCATCGAACTAGTCAATGACCAGGGTACACACTTCATCAACAAAGTGATAGCGCATCGTCTATCCACCTTTCTAATTATCCATCGAAAATCCTCTCCATACTACCCTCAAGCAAACGGCTAGGCAGAATCCACGAATAAGATTCTTGTAAACGTCCTGACCAAAGTAGTCTCTACTTCGTGTAACGACTGGGACAACAAGTTAATGGCAGCCTTGTGGGCTTACCGTATAGCTTATAAAACGGCTATCAGCCAGACTCCCTTTAGGTTGACCTATGGAACTGAAGCAATTCTCCCTGTAGAGTTCTTCGTTCCTAGCCTGAGAATAGCACTTCATGAACGATGGGAAGGAAAGAAGGCATGGACGAAACACCTGGTTGAGCTTAAACGCCTCTCGAAAACTCGTCTTCTAGCCATTCATGCACTCATATGTGAGAAGGCACAATGCAAAGAGCTGGTTTGACAAGCACATCAATCAACGTGATTTTGAATAGGGAGACTTAGTACTCCTGTACTCAGTTAAAGGGAATAAGTAGAAAATGAAGTTTAGAGGTCTTGGACATTTCAAAGTTCATGCAATCAGCTGAACTGGCAATGTTGAGCTCGAGACTCTAGACGGCGAGGGCATAGACTTCTTCAATGGCAGTCGTGTCAAGAAGTACTACCCTCCCACGCATCCTTTATATGAGCCACCAATGTTAGAATCCCCTATCAAAGTACGAGTAGCCAAGATCACTGAAATGGATGATGAGGATGAGGAAGCCATAGAACCTGCATACCTACACATCACGGTCACTACCAAGCAAACATGCACTTTCAATGCCTTGATCGACGAGGGAGCAGACTTCAATGTCTTAACCAATGATCATTGGATCCAACTAGGCAAACCACCGCTACAGCCCACCAATGCCAAATTAAGCCCATATGGGAGCCACTCATATGCACTTCTCGGCAAGTGCAGGGCTGCTAATTCTATCAAGTCTGAGATTGTACCAATTATCTTCTACGTGTTGCCAAATGCTGAAGACGCAGGCACGGAATCATTGCTAGGGCGAACCTTCAAGAAGCAAACTCACTGCAATGTCGATTATGAATCGCAGCGTATCCACCTCGCCATAGGAAACGTTCACATTGTTACAGCCTTCAACAACAAGGGCTGCACGACCTCTTCAGAGTCTGTAAGACCACCAGTAGAGATGTTAGCACCCAAGTCTAAGGAGGGGGATAGTGCTCAGTCACCACCCACCGAATCTCTAGAATCGTCGCTCACAGCAGAGCAAAAGCTAAGGTCCAACAGCCTAGGCTTCAATGGAGGCCCAAACAACCGCAAAATCGCCGCCTAGGAGTCGATGCTCACATCCTCATAACACTAGAAACTCTAAACCTAGGAGGCCAAGGTGCAGTTACAAAAATTGATGCATGATCAAGCCAAGATGGGTCCCTAAACCCCTCTTGCATGCGCAAGGCTACTATGTGAGGGAAATGTCTGGATATGGATCCCTAAGGTCCGCACGGCTGAAGGCACTACACGCACAACGCCCTCAAGGTTAATCACACCAAGCCCAATAAAACCTCAAAGCCAGAAGCTGCAGCACTTCCAAGACCCATATCCATCAAGCTCAGCCACACATACGCCCAAGAAAGTCGAACAAGCCTATCGGCCAAAACGACAAATAGTCACATGACTCAATACCCAATAGAGCCGCTTACACCTCCCTGATTGATACAGAAGGTAGCAGTTCATCAAACGTCACTGCTATTACCCTAGCCCTAATTCAAGAGGCCCCCCTGCAATCTCAAGAACACCCGCAATCGCAACTATTTATTGTCAAAGTCTCTAGTTCTATCAAACCCCAATCGCCAACAGGCCTTCAACCCCCTTATGAGTGGAAATCATTCTTAACACTGGCCACTGATCTGGTTGAGGACACAGAGGAGGATGTGGTTGATTGCATTAGACGACTCGATGTCACTTTCATGTCGTTAGCTCTGAGCTATGATCGCTTGGATTTATGCCTACTGCAAGAACCCTTTGCAAATGAAGTTCGAACCATGCCTTGTTCTTGGGAAACGTTTGAATTTGCATTCGCAAAAGCCTCTAACTCTGCTGCAGAAATTCCTCAGCAGCGAGATATCCAAAGAGCAGGCCATCAAACAGTGCCTCATCACGTTCTATGATAAACGAACCACTTTTGCCATTACTGACCAAGAAATCACAGAATTATCAAAACTTGCTGCTTGTGTCCCTTTTATAGCCATCTCTAAAGCTTGCCCTAAAACTCATTGGCATATTTATAGGGACCAAAATTTACCTCATTACAATCCATCCATGCGTGACAAGTTTTGTACTCAAAACTTGAAAGAAATGGAAAAATGCAATGATGTATAATGTAAGACAAACTCCATCATAAAATAATGTTGTTGAGTTTTCTCCATAAAGTAATGAAGAGTCTACCATCAATATATTTCCACAATAGTAAGAAAGCTAAGTGCTATCCCAAAACAGGAGTATTGTAATAAACTTGTCATAGCTTGAGCTTGAGACCTCTGATTGCCATGTATAAGGCATAGAAAAGTAGACAACAACCCAAGATACTCATCCTAGCCATAAAAGTCCATATTTTATTATGTCAAGCTAATTGATTTTATGACAAAAGTTTAATACATATTGCTATCCACTGCTTTGTAGCTCAAGAATCTTCAATATCCCATAAGTATGGTCACATTGGTAGCTCTCATTAAACTTGGGGATAAAAATACATATCACATAGGATATTTTGAAACTTTCCATTCAATATGTAAAGAGGTATTCTGCAAGAAATCAGCCCAAACTACCTAGATCCAATGGTATTCCGTCATAGTGGTTGTTAATGATAGAAAAACTGTCATTAAGCATAGGTTCCAAACCGCTCGGATCAAACCGGCATGAAAAATAATTTCCATACTCATCCCCATAATCCCCCACTATATCCTCAACAAATGCATTCCAATCATGTGCATCACCTTGATATGCATCCACTTCATATGCATCTAAATCATATGCATCCAAAGTAGTGTAATGCTCTTCTCTTTGTGGACTCTGATCAAATGTGAGCTAAGACATAACATCATTCAAAAATTTATTGAGATGGTCAAGGTCTTCAACATGTTGGAAGTAAAGGCGCCTTCGCCTAGCCGCCCGTGTATTACTACACTGACAGTACTCGCCATTGCACACTGCAGGTGGTGGGCGCCCGTCACAGTCACTTATTCTTTATTCTTTTAGTGATAGTTTGAATAAAGGAAGGCCTAGCCACATAGTGTGGTTGTTGGAGTTTCCACTTTTGAGCCTCTCTCTCTCTCTTAGCTCTTGCTCTCCATCCGCCATAGCTCTCACCACCAAGCTTCTTCCTCCTGGGTTCCATTTCCCTTTCAACTGGTATCAAAGCAAAGGAATTGGAGCTTGCTCGACATTCTCTTCAGCCCGAATTTGAAGAGCTAAAACCTGAGCTTCAATGGCAGCCATGGCACCTTCATTTGTAGGTATGTTTTGATCTCCCGTCTCCTCCCCGAGCTTCCGGACCTTCATCGGCTTCTTCTCGGGCTGCATTGGAGCCCCCTCGACATTGCCAAGTGCCCCGAGGCTATTGAAGACACCCCATCCCCCCAAAACAGCCAGCACAATTTTCGGTGCATTTTTAGGGGACTGGGCTGATCTGCTCCCGGCATTTCCCTGCTCCTCCTCAGCTTCCCGACACTCTTGGCAACCTTTCTGAGCATTGCTTGACTCCCCGTCATTAGTGCTTGACTCCCAGTGATCGATTCAAGTGCTTTCCCCTTTAACCCTTTGCTATATACATAGTCCCAAGACTGTCAAAACAGGGCAGCACTTGACATTTACTGTTTGATGCTTCTTGGCATTGCCCATTTGATGCCTATTGATGCCGGATGTTATGGGATGCTATGTCTATGCTTTGAGATTGATTTGGAGCAGATTTGAGCACCATTTCAGCTTCATTTAACAATAAATTGCTTGTTGTAATACAGTGGGCTGAAGCTCATTTACTTGGTGTATGCAGGTTCATGGATACGGGTGCTTACTGGAGGTTTGAATGATCATACCGATGTATTTGGAGGTTGTCAAATGCTTCTTCTTGGTTCTGGAATGCTTTGGTCGTCCTTCACTAACATTTGGCTTTAGTTGGCATGCTTTGGACCGATCTATGCCTATTGTCACTGCTTGACATTTAGGCCTCTTGCATTTATGCTTTGGTTAGATATGGATGCCACTTGGTTTGCCCATGCTTGATAGTTACTTGGAGCTTCATCTTCAGATATATTTGAGCATTTTGGATCTACTGGGCATTACATTTGGTTGTCAGTCACATGCTTTTTGAATGCTTTGAGGCTTGTGCTTTACGGGTCTGAGATAGCTTGGGATTTATGCTCCGGATGTATCCTACTGGGATTTGGCATGTTTGATGCTATATATTCGATGTATTAGAGCATTTCTTGCTCTCTTTGCATTTGACTGCACTTCCAGTGGGAGCCTCTTGGTATATTCGGATGTATACAAAGTCTTATTTACAGATGAGCTTGAGCTTGTGGGACAGTTACATGCATTTGCTCTCTTGAGAGCTTTATATCTATAATTTGTTTGTATTGGGATGATTTGATATGCCTATTGGGGCAGGCATCTATCTCTGTCACAGGTTTGCCAGTTTTGTATGCATCTTGGATGGTTATGTATTGATCCTCTTGCTCTATCAGTTGTGCTTGTGCTTGATCTCTTCTCTTACCTTGAAACCCATTACATTCGTGAATTCTAGACCTATGAGATGTCTCTTGCCTGATAGGTGATTGGCTTGATAGTTCTTGGTACCTTCTTGCCCTTGGAAACTTACTGTTGGATGTATCTTGCTATCTAGCAGTTGCAGTGACATATGTATCAGTGATTGCTTCATTTTGGGATAGTTTTACATACTGCTATCATTTATTACAGAAAGATGAAATCTGCAAATTTTGGGATAGTTTTACATACTGCTGTCATTTATTACAGAAAGATGAAATCTGTAAATTTTGAGCACTTCAATGAGGGTAATGCTTACTATTTGATGTTATCTTGGTCATATTTGGTGGATAGGTGCTTCTCTTGGTGACATCCACCCTTTCAACCAATTTTAGCAGTGGTTTAAGTGCATTTTCTGCTAATTACAACAACCTGCAATTTTTCCTTTTTGCTTTGATTTGGGACAGTATGGCTGGTCATCTGAAAGATACAACTCTCTTTCGCATTGCCAAGTTGGATGGTACCAACTATGGGTATTGGAAGTCCCAAATATGGTAGGTTTTGGTGCAAAAATTGCAGATTAAATCCTTATGTTTCAAAGGTGTTAAACTTGAGGATATGGATGATGTGTTTTGGATGGAAGTTGATGAGCTATGCAAGTTTACCATTATTTTGTCACTCTCAAAAGAGGTCCATCATAATGTTGTTGAAGATGAGAATTAGAGTGCATGGGATTTATGGGAGAAGATTCAAGACCTCTATGTGCAGCAGAATCCTGCGTCACAGATGTATTGACTGAAGCAGTTAATGGACCTTCGTATGAAGGAGAGGACCTCCCTTTCATCTCATTTCAATCAGTTTTATGCTATCATGAAGAGTCTGTTGTCACAAGGTATTGAGTTCAAAGACAACTTGCACCCATTGCTTCTGCTTGGCACCTTGCCTGAATCATGGGATGTCTTCCGTAACTGCCATATGCACGAACAAGCTTAATGGGTTGAAAATCAAAGATGTTGAGAGTGCTTTATTGACTGAGGAAATCAACAGGAGTGTGGGAGCTCTCGCTCAACCGCCAAGACCCACGGACCTCTTATTGTTTCAAGCATTCCAAGTCGAGCACTAATGGATACCTCTCACACAGTCGATGCACCATCCATCTCTACGGGTGTAGTGAGCATACCTCCATGTCCGATCGAGTTACCTCCTCTCCCGAGCACTCCGATAGCTCCACGATCCAAGTGCAAGCTTCAAGCAAGCTCCATTCTCAAGCTTCGCGCTCCAAGCTCCATTGCCACGAGCAAGAGAAGAGAAGAGAAGAGAGGAGAAGAGAAGAGAAGAGAAGAGAAGAAGAGAGGAGAAGATGGAGAGCTTCTCCTTCCCGGTCCCTCACCCTCACACACTCATTCCTTCACACTCTCACACTCCCTCTCTCAAGCACAAGCTCAAGCAAGCAAGAAGAAGAAGAGGAGAGCCACTTTTGGCCACACACAAAAATGAGCTTCTCATTCACTTTTCAACTTTATATACAAATTCTAAATCCCTTTTGGGTGGTCATCCCCTTATCCCCTTTTTTACATGGTCGGCCGTGGCCTAGGCCCATTTTCCCATTGTCCTCCTATCTTCCTAGCTTCCTTTCTACCACCCATCTACCTTTACAAATTGCACGAGTGAGAGCCCTCACTCTTAAAATAAGTCATGGTGTGCCCTGCGTCTTTTTACAAAAGTATTGACTTGCACTTTTTCTCGTGTGCCTTTCTCCTTGCTTTAGGACTTTTCTGCACTTTTTATGTTTTCACATTCTTCTTGGCACGCCTTCGTCTTCTGTTTCACTTTTGCCTTGGCCTTATCTTCTACTTTAGATTTTTTGGCTTTTCCACCTTGTTCGTTTGAGGGTTAACATTACCCCCTCCTAGACGAGTGCCAATCCCATGGCACTCACAATCGTAGGTAGCAGGATTTGGCATGCACCGAAGATGTGGGTGGAAGGGACCGCTCGGTTTGCCATGGAGGAGTTTTGGTGGTGGGGCGGATGAAGGTCGTTTGGGGCTTGTGGTTGGTGGGCGGTTGGTGGTAGGGTTGGTGAAGTTGGTGATAGAGCTAGTTGTTGTTACGAGTTGCACTCCTGGGTTGGCATAGGTGTTGGTGTTCTGGGTATTCTGCACTTGAGGACCCAAACTGTGTATATATTTTGGTGCAGATATGATGTGAGTGCTCGTGCATACTTAGATATTACGTAGTTAGAAGACCGCGGGTCTGGTTCCTCGTAACAATGTGTGGATAAAGCAAAGTTGTCCATATTGAGGAGAAGTACGCATGAAGGTGTATGAGACATCGTTTGTGTTGTGACATCACGATGTAGCATAATTGAACACATTGATACCGAACTTTCGGTAGCTGGTAGCTATTGGGTTTGCTCGATGAGTACGGTGTACTTTTCATGGCCATTCGTGCGGTGCTTACCATGATCAATCGCAATGATACCAAGGCGAAGTGCAAAAAGGAATTGAGCAAATAGGTCAGGGTGGCAGGTCTAACCATAGGCGAGACAAGCTCCCTAGGTATGTCCTACCCTTGATGTGCCCTGACCAATTGTGGGGGATGTGTAGAGGGCTAGGGAACTAGGGACGGAGCCAGCCAACCAAGGTCATTGGGCATACCTAATTTGAGGACCCTTAGGTGTTATGCTGTGATTGTGAGTGCTCTTTTTTTTTTCCCCTTTTTCTTTCTCTTTTTCTTCTTTTCGTCTTAAAAAAAAGAGAAAAGAATAACATGAGTACAACCATTGCAATATGTTGAGGCTATCAGCCTTTCAATTAGATTGGGAATTGTCGAGATTCAAAGGTTGTGAACATGGATATTACAGCGATGATTGTGTCCTAGCCTCGTTTCTAGAGGAACAGTTGTTGAGATGGGGAGATACACTGGAGATTTTGCAAGACCTCTTGGTAACGTGCGATGTTGATACGATTGAGATAACAACTGCCGTGAGTGCTAGGTGTAGAGTTTGACCCAGAAAGAGAGAGTAGCCACTGATCATGCTTTGGGCCATGTGTGTGGGCAATCGACAAGGATGATTTTTGCTTTTGACGTTGTGGTTTTGTCATGGCTCTTTGTGAGGTTGGTGGTCTTGCGGTGACTTGGGCATTTAACACTTTTGTACAAAGACCTATGTCGTCTTGCATCCACTTGACACTTCGTGAGAGTATATGCAAGTCACATGCATCAATTATAATGACAGATGCAACACAAAAAGATATTACTTTATCAAAATCCTATGGTGCTGACTGCGATGCATATCATCGGCACTTGTTAAAGACATGACCTGTATTAATAGTCGGTAAGGGAAGTTTGTATAGTTGGGGAGCCCTCCCCTTTAACCACTTAAGGACAAAAAGTTATGACAAGATGACATTTGGCAAGCAGCTTATACAACATAGGGCCTATTTCATTCATATGAGGCGGGGTGAATTTGGGTGATCAGACGACTAGGGCTGTGTCGTGGTGGGCTCCTGTCAGGCTGGGCAGGGAAGATATCGACCGGGACCTGAATGGTGTAGTCCCTAGCCGCAGTTGTTTCAAGAGTACTTTTAAATAGTTCATCAAGTTCCCTCTTGTTTCTAGTTGCCTTCTCCTCTTTCAAGTACCTGGTGCTCGAGTGTTATGTGAGGGCCTGCATGGCCAGTGTCGCTACACCTCGGGTTGAGCCTTTGCTCTCTTGGCCCCTGTGCCTTTTTTACAAAAATATTGACTTGCACTTTTTCTCGTGTGCCTTTCTCCTTGCTTTAGGATTTTTATGCACTTCTTATGTTTCCACATTCTTCTTGGTGCACCTTCGTCTTCTGTTTCACTTTTGCCTTGGCCTTGTCTTCTACTTTAGATTTTCTGACTTTTCCACCTTGTTCATTTGAGGGTTAACAAGGAGAAACAATGATGCTTCCCGCTCTTCACATGCATTGACTATTAGAGGTGGTAGACATGGTAGGCATGATAATGATAATAAGGGCACGGACTCTTAGAAGTCCAGGTCCAAGTCATGTGGTCGCAGTAAGTCCCATGGACAGAAGTCTGATCTTATCTGTCATTATTATGGGAAAGCAGGACATATTAGGCCGGAGTGCCATAAATTGCGCGATGATAAGCACAAGGAAAAGGGAAAAGAAAAGTGCAAGAAAAGTCTTCTGAGCGCAATATTGTACCTGTAAAGTCCAGTGTGAAGACAGAAGAGGTCAATGTCATGCAAACCACTGATTCAGATGATGATTACATACTTGCAGCTTCTTCATGCGATGCCTTACAAACTTTTGAGATACATTCTATGTATGCACAGTGTTGGCTCTTGGATTTGGGTGCGTCCTTTCATTTGACACCCTATAGAGATTGGTTTCATACCTATCGTACCATGTTTGGTTCTATGCGTCTTGGTGATGATAGGTCTCTTGACATTGTGGGCATTGGAGATGTTAGGCTACACTTTCCTTCTGGCAGTTCTTTTGTTTTGCATGATGTACGCCATGTACCTGCATTGACTCCCAGCCTTATGTCAGCTGGACAACTTGATGATGCAAGGTATTTTGTGTCTTTTGGAGACTCTACATGGAAGATTACTCGTGGCAGGCTTGTACTTGCAAGAGGTGCCAAGCTTGACAGCCTCTATCCCTTACTTGTATCCGGAGCTACATTGGATCATGTTTTGTCTGTGGGTTCTATTGCCCATGTATCCCTTTGGCATGCTTGTTTGGGGCATATGTATCTTAAAGGAATGAAAATGCTCCATGCTTAGCAGTATCTTCCACCTTTTGACTCTTCGCATTTTGATTCTTGTGATCATTGTTTGTATGGCAAGCAAACTAGAAATACACATAAAAAGTCTAGTAAGAAACGCATGGGTGAGCCTTTGGCTCTTGTGCACTCAGATGTATGTGGGTCCATGCCCTGTCAATCACTTGGTGGGGCAAAGTACTTTGTTACTTTCATAGATGATTACTTACGTAAGGTTTGGGCTTATCCCATAAAGAGAAAATCCAATGTCTTAGACACATTTCAGCGTTGGCTTGCATTGGCAGAGAACACATCTAGGAAAAGGCTAAAATGCCTAAGGTCAGATAATGGGGGTGAGTATGTATCACGTGCTTTTGAGCAGTTTTGTGATGAGCGGGGTATTAAGCATCAGCTGACCACCCCTTACACCCCTCCCCGGAATGGTATGGCTGAATGCGTGAATAGGACCATTCAAGAAAGGGTCTGTAGCATGCTTAGGCAGGTTGACCTACTGCAGCACTTTACTGCAGTGCATCTCATTAACAGGTCGCCTTAGCAGTGGCATTGACTTTCACGTTGTAGAGGAGGTATGGGCAGGCAAGCCCCCCTCTTATGATCATTTGCGTGTCTTTGGATGTGAGGCATTCTGCCATGTGCCCAAGGACAAACGCAATAAGTTGGACCCTAAAAGTGCCAAATGCATTTTCATTGGCTATGGAGATGTAGGAGAGATGGGTTACCGTCTATGGGATCCGCAGGTGTGGAAAGTGATCCACGGCCATGATGTCATCTTTCTTTCATGAGGACAAATTGCATATGCAACCTAAGAAAGTGGTTGAGGTATGCAGAGTTAACTTTTAGAAGGAGCCACCTACTCCCGTTCAGCCCACCCCACAGCCAACTAGCCAATTCCATGGCCCAGATGCTAGACATGCTGATGTTAGATAGGATGTTGGTCAGGCAACAGAGATTGGGTTGAGGCTTTCTACTAGAGATAGATGACCTCCTGACTGTTTTGCACCCTCTATGGATTATGTACTGGTTACAGATGCATGAGAGCCTCTTACTTATGATGAGGCTATGCGCAAGGAAGAGAAGAAGAAGAAAAAAATGAGGAGAGGAAGAGAGAAGGAAAAGAGAGGAGAAGAAAATATAGAATTTTATGTTTGATGCAAAGAGAGAGAGAGAGAGAGAGAGAGAGAGAGAGAGAGAGAGAGAGAGAGAGAGAGAGAGAGAGAGAGAGCAAGGAGGTGAGAGAAAATATAAGGCAAAGAGAGAGGGGAAAAGGGAGAGAGAGAGAGAGAGAGGAAGAAGAAGAAGAAGAAGACGCGAGAGACATAGGGGAACACATAGAGAGAGAATTATAGAGAGAGAAAATATAAAATTTAAAAGAGAAAGAGAGAAAAGAAAAAAATTTAAAGAGAGAATGAAGAGAGAGAGAAGAGAAAAAGAAGGAAAAGAAGGAAAAAAGAGGAAAGGGAGAGAGAAGGAAAAGAGAGCAGTGAGAGAGGAGAAGAACAATGAGATGAGAGAAAATAAACTAAAATAAAGGAGAGAGAGCAAAAAATTTAGACAGAGAATTGGGGAGAGAGAGAGAGAGAGAGAGAATAAAAAAATTAGAAACAAAGTTACATGCTGAGGTGTAGCAACTCAAAGGGTTGTTGACGCAGGGGCAGAGGCCCTAGCTTTCAAGTGCATCAAGCACAAGCGTTCCGTGTATGCAAAGTGCGCATTTGGAACACTGGTTTTAATTACCTAAGTAGCTAACTAGACATTGTTACTTACTTATGACCTTTATATCTTGGCTCTTAGGTATCTTCATGTTATTGTGTGATGCAATCAAGACAATATTCCAAGTTACAAAGGGCCTTGTAAACTTGATACTTGAGGGACTATTTGGGTACATTACATCAAATATGCAAAAAATAATGTAGTTAAGTAACAAAATATTGCAAGAAGGGCTAGATTAAAGTTGAGAGTAAAGCTCAAAATAAAAAACTTACTTCATTCAAAATTTTGTGCTAGTATTGTTGGGGGTAAAGGCGCATGTGTCTAGCCACCCACATTTACTCATTGTTTAGTGTAATCGCATGCCCATCATTATCGCTTTATTCTTTATTCTTTTAGTGACTATTGAATAAGAGGTTGGTCACACATTGTGACTGTTGGAGTTCCCACATACGGTGTCTCTCTCTCTCTCTCTCTCTCTCTTGCTATCTTGCTCCATCTAGCATAGCTCTTCCTTTGCTATGTTTGTGTTTGTGTGCTTCCACTCAAGCTCTACCTTTCCACTCGTATCAATGCTTGGAATCGAGGAGCTTCATTGATCATTTACTTCAGCCCACAAAGAAGTTTCAGCTCAAGGTTTCGTGGTAGCCATTATTTCTTCCTTCGGAGGTATGCATTGAGTCTTCCCTTCTCTCAACTTGTTCCAGCTTGCTCCTAGCTTATTGAAGAGCTTTTCACGGCTTACTTGAGCCTTGTTGAGTGCTTATTGAACTGAGAAGTAGTCATTCTATCCATTTTGAGTGGATACATAGCATGTTGCAAAAGTCATGGACAACTATGGCAACTTAACTACACTTTTGTATTTTGGCCATAACTTTGGTATATCATATTGGGTTTGGGTGTTCTATAGCTAGAAATGAAGAGCTCAATGAGAGCTACAAGTCCAAGCACTCATAGACTTGATTTTGTGTGGTTCTTAGTTCTCTATTTTACACAAAATAGAACAGAATAGTTTTGGTTTGGACATGAAGCATTTGATTGGTTTATGCTCTACTGATACTTATGAAAAATGTTTGTAATGCCCGAATGATGCATTGATACTTTAGATAGGTTTTTGGGCTGATTATAGCTTTATTAGCTAAGTCATTAAAGTTTTTATTGTTGTAATGACAGTTTGGGCAATAAGCAAACATCAATCAGCTTCATGCTTTGAATGCCTATTGTGGTTACATGATATTTCGGGTATGCTACATGTCTATGAGCACGGATATGGTTATAACATGCTTTGGCACTTGGATTTGAGCTATATTTGATGTCCTTGGATTTTAGTTAGTTGTTTTGATCTTCTGTGCGTACTTAATTACAAGTATTGAAGCTTCATTGGACAATTATGCTCTTGGATGTATTTGTGATGCGTTTGGGCTTCCCAGATGCTTTGATGTATATGTCTTAAGCTTTGCTTGCTTAGCTTGCATTCCAAATTTACTTCCAGTGGGATATGCTTGTAGTTGGTAGAGCTTGGTTCTTTGAGACAGTGGGACTCTTGATTCATGTATATACTCTCTTGTATGCTACTGGACATAGTTACCTCCGCTTGTGGGCTGATTTGATTTTGTATGCTTTGGATACCAACACTTACCTTTGACAGCAGTTTGTTAGTGATGTGTACATGCATACTAGTTATATAGTGAGTGCCATTACTCTTTGCTCAATCAATCGTGCATTTAATCAATCTTTGTAGTTGCTCTTGAGATCTTCTACATGCATGATGTATATGCTTATGGGATGTATGGTTTATTGATACTTTGAGTTTGTGAGTGTCTTTGGTACCAGTGGTCTATGCCCAATCATTGCTAGTTACATTCTTCATATCCTGATCTCTACCCAAATATCATTAGCAATGGGAGTTTACTTTCTTGGCTATTTTCCCACAATTAATTTGGCATATACCGCTTCCTTTCTTTCAGCATTGCTCCCCCTTTTTCCTGCCCTTTTTGGATCAGTTTGGGGGACTATTTTACTGAATTTACAATAGCCACACTCTTGTCATTTACAAACATTTGCAGTCTCACAGGAGCTTCATTAGCTAATAATGCTATTTTCAATATTGAAAGACTCGATGGAAATAACTTTCAATATTGGAAAATGTAGATATGGTAAGTCTTGGGGTAGAAGTGACTAGTTAAACCATTGAAGTTAGAGGGCATAAAGCTTGAGCTTTATGACGCATAGGATTGGGAAAAACTTGATGAATGCAAATCTACTACCATTCTGTCATCATCAAAGCAGGTCTATTTGAATGTCATTGACATTGAGGGTGGTGCTTATGCATTATGAAAAAAGGTTTGTGATATTTATGACAAGCAAAGTCTTGCATCTCAGTTGTATTGGATGAAGAAGGTTGAGGACCTTTGCATGCAGGAGGGTACAATTATGTCTACTGATTTGAATGAGTTTCATTCCATTTTCAGCCATCTTGTATCACAAGGCATTCAATTTGAAGATAATATCAAGTCTTTGTTCTTGCATGTTACACTACCTAAGTCATTGGACACTTTCTAACTATCATAGCATTATCCCTAGTAAGTCCAATGTGAATATTGAAGAGATAAAATCAGTGCAACCTGAGTCTGATGATGATTATATCTTACTTGCTTCATCTCTTGGTGATATTTAGTTGACCGATGGTTCATATACTTACTTTCAGTATTGGTTGCTTGATTCAAGGGCTCCTTTTCATATTACCCTGCACATCGGGATTGGTTTCATACCTATTGCAACATTATAGATTTTGTGAGATTGGGAAATCATACTACATTGGATATCTTTGGCATTGGGGATGTTAGACTATAGTTTGCTTCAAGTAGCTCTTTTGTTTTGTATAACGTATCTCATATCCTAGCTTTGACCAAAAGCCTATTCTCTGCTGTGGATAGTTGGATGATGCAGGTTATCATATCCTTTGGTGATTTTACATGGAAGATTACCCATGGTTGCGTTATGTTTGCTCAAAGTACCAAGGCTGGTAGCCTCTATTCTTTGTCTATATTTGGGCTTGTTGACCATGTATTGGATGTGACTAATTTACCACATGTATCTTTATGGCATCATCACCTTAGGAACATATCTTAGAAAAAAAAGAAAGTCTTGACTCATTTGTAGTATCTTTTGTTAGTTGATTACTCACATTTTGATTCATGTGATTATTATCTTTATGACACGTAGACTAGTAACTTACATAAGAAGTTTGGTTCTATGCACATGGATGAGCCTCTAGCTCTTGTGCATTGTGATGTATAGGGTCCCATGCCTTTTCAGGTGGCAGGAAGTACTTTATGACATTTATTGATGATTATTCGCTTAAGGTCTAGGCTTATCCCAATAAGGAAAAATTAGATGTTCTAGTTACATTTCAATGCTTTGTTGCTCTTGTTGAGAAGCACTTTGGGTATAGGCTAAAATACCTAAGGTCTAACAATGGGGGTAAATGTCTCTAAGGCATTTGAGCAGTTTGAAATGAACATGATATTAAGCATTACTTAGTTGATTTCCCCATATACCCCACCCCAGAATGATATTCTAGAGTGCAAGAATAGAACTATTCAAGAAAGAGTTCATAGTATGCTTAGTCAAGTAGGCTTACCATAGTATTTTTGGGTTGAGGTAGTTATTACTGCCCTACATATCTCATTAATAGATCCATGTGCACTACTCTTGGTTATCAGGTTTTATAGGAGGTATGGCCAAGGAGACCTCCATCATATGGTCATATGTCATGGTGATAGACTCTGTTGAGCCACTTACCTATGAGGATTCTATGTGCATAGGTAATTCTCATTCTTAGAAGAGGGCTACGTAGTTTGAGTTTGATTCACTATAGAAGAATCATACATGGGACTTTGTTTCCTTGTCTAATGGGAAACATGCATTGCCATCATGCAAGTGGGTGTATAAGTTGAAGAGTACCTATGGTGACCCTAAGCCAGCATATAAGGCTAGATTGGTTGCAAAGGGTTTTAAGCATGAGCATGGTGTTGACTTTGATGAAGTCTTTTCTCATGTAGTCAAGATAACTACCTTGGGCTTGGTCTTGGCCTTGGTTGCTTAGTTGGATTTGGAGCTTTATCAAATGGATATTAAGCTGGCTTTCTTACATGGGGACTTGTATGATGAGATTTATATACAGTAGCCTAAAGAGTTTGTGGAGAAATGATGGGAACACCTAGTGTGCAAATTGAAGAAGAGTCTTTATGGGCTCAAGCAGGCACCTAGGGAGTAGTACCATAAGTTTGATGCTTTTATGCATTCACAAGGGTATCCCCGTAATGATATGGATATGTGTTTATACAAAAGACAGCCCATGATGATAGCCTTATTATTTTGGTGCTTTATGTTGATGATATGCTTATAGGTGGGAGTGCTCATGGTGAGCTAGATGCTTTAAAGACTCGGCTCAAGAAGATCTTTGAGATGAAAGACATGGGATAGGTCTCACACATGCTTGGTATATGCATTATGTCATAATTGCTCTAAGGGACTTCTCTACTTGCCCTAGAAGGAGTACATCCACAGAGTCCTTGAGCAGTTCCATATGCAAGATGGTAAGCCTATTGGCTATCCTTTACCTTCTCATGTGAAGGTTAGTAAGGCCAATTATCTGCAGTCAAATGATAGGAGGGCCAAGATGGCCAAGGTTCTATATGCATTCACAGTGCTGGATAGTTTGATGTATGCCATGATAACCACTTGTCCTAATATGCAATATGGTAAGCCTATTGGCTATCCTTTACCTTCTCATGTGAAGGTTAGTAAGGCCAATTATCTGCAGTCAAATGATAGGAGGGCCAAGATGGCCAAGGTCCTATATGCATCCACAGTGGGTGGATAGTTTAATGTATGCCATGATAGCCACTTGTCCTAATATAGCATTTGCAGTAGTGGGAGTTATGGCACACTATATGGCTATATGTGTTAGGTGACATTGGAATGTTGTGAAGGGTATCATGACATACTCAAAAGCTATAGCAAATATGTGCATTTGCCATGGTAGTTATGATACATGAGTTGTAGGTTACACTGACTTAGATTATGCAAGTCATTCAAATAGTAGGAAGTCCATCTCTGGGTATGTCTTTACATTTGCTGGAGGTGCTATTTCTCAGATGTCCATGGTGCAAAAATGCATGGCCTTATAACTAATGAGGTAGACTATATTGCAGCCCCACTGAATTTTGCAAGGAAGCCCTCTATGCTTGGGCCGACCTTGGTATTATTGTTACTCCTACACTACATTCGAATTCTATGAGTACCCTTCAGTTGGCCCATAATCTAGTCTTCCATGCAAAGACTCAACACATTGAGGTGCACTATTACTTCATCAGAGAGGTGGTAGAGGATAAGTCAGTTGAGATTGTCAAGATTTTGACTAATGAGAATCCTATAGATTTTCTCACTAAAAGTTTCCCAATGGAATGATATGTTTTTTTTAAAGAAGATGATGGGTGTAGGATGAGATGACGTCTTTCCTCATCATGTTGTACTCTATGTACAAATACTTTTTCACTTTTTCTTTCACTCCTCACTGATGCACATTCATCTTTAAGGGGAAGGTTGTTAGGGGTAAAGGCACTTAGGCCTAGCCACCCACATTTACTCACTGTACATTGTACCCATGCACGCCCATCACTATCACTTTATTCTTTATTCTTTTAGAGACTATTGAATAAGATGACACATTGTGACCATTGGAGTTCTCACATATGGTGTGTCTCTCTCTTTCTCTCTTGCTACATCTACCATAGCTCTTACTTTTCTCTTGCTTCCACTTGTCAGCTTCCATTCAAGCTCTACCTTTTAGAGTCTAGATGTTGGAGAAACTCTTATCAACTAAAGTTTTAATATTTCATATGAATATTACACTATTAACTAGCCATATAATCTTTGCATTATTTTATTCACCTAAGTGGCTAACTAGACAGTTTTACTTAGTTCTAACTTGTATATATTGGCTCTTCGGTATCTTTGTAAAATGAAGTAAGTTTTGGTCCATGTAAATATGTCACCTAGTTTTAGGGATGGCTTTTAAAAGGCATTTATGATTAGCATTAGATGTTACATTTTTTGTCATCTTCTTCCTTGTACTTGCATCATCCATGGATTCCTTGGTACTCATATTAATGGAAGATTAGCACTTCTTGTTACATTTTTTATTTGGTAGGCATTAAGTGTTAGTTTAGTTTAACTAGAGAAAGCTTCCTTTACATTGGTATCAAAGAAATAGGTTAGATCATGTCTGTGGTCATTATCAACCATGGATGTAGTTGCAGAGACTAGGACATAGGAGTATAGTTAGATTCTTGGTCGTAAGACTTAGTTGCACCTTGACTGTGACTAAACAAGACCTCTATAGCAAACCAAAACTATTCTAGAAGGAGATGAACAAGATCTTGGCAAAAATGGTGACCTCTTTGCCATTTTAGCAGGTCATGATCAACTTTTCAAGTAGGTTTGGTGGTGATTGGACAAAAGGGAGTTCATAGGATTTAGTAAAGACTAAAGGCCTAAATACTTTTTTAAACAGTATGGTTTTTCCTTTCTTCTCAAGCTTACTTTAAGCTTTCATGGTGGATCTTGGTCTATCTATCTATCTATCTCTCCCATGGCTCCACACACCCCAGTGGGTTCTACATGTGATCCCATGGATCATAAGCAAGATATGGAGTAGCTATAAGCCATACTTTGGCTTCATTTTATCATGAGGTATAAGAGGATGTTGTTGTGTTGTTTGCACTAGTCATATACATTTGCTTTCCACACAAGAAAACATGCCTTCTTTTCATGATCTGGTCCTAAGATGCAAGAAGGACTAGGAGGTGGAGCTGGATCTCTGACAAAAGCTTCAAGTATGAAGAAAATCCTTGGTGTAGCAAGGATGAGATGCCAAAAGGACTTGAAGTTGAGTTGGAGCTAAATGGAGCTATTGAGATCCTGAATGCTTAATGTTCCTACACTTGCAGGGGAGGCTATCCCCATCATTATACTTGAGGCTATCAGGCATCAAGACACTAAAGAGCTTCCATTATTTGATGGTGTGACAAAGAGGTGGTGACACTATTGTAGCCTATTCAATGCTCTACAAGTCTATCTCCACTATCCATAGAGGATGGCAAAGTAGTAGGACCAACAACTATCTTATAGTAGCTTAGTGACTAGTGGTGCACACATCGGATGCTATATGTGTGCGTAGTGAGCGCCGGAAGGTCCCCAAGAACAAAAGAACTCTAGTTTTGCACAAAAAACAAGAGAGAAGACTCGCATGACATGAAGCCAAAGACTAATTGGGTACAATCTCCCCCCATGCCTTGTGTGAGCTCTTCACAAAGCATGTATTTGATATATTATTCATCTTCAAGCTCAAAAAAATATAGCCCAATTTACAATTAGCACGCTTTAGCTTTTGTGTTTGCTTTTGTCCCACTAAAGAATTAAAGCTATTGGGCGCCCAAAGAGTCGGGCGGTGCCCAAATACTATGTCCAATAAGAAATATTTAAATCGTGCACCCATGAGCATACAAAAAAAAAAGATAGGTGCTTCAATAAATAAGCGCATCAAAATAAATATTGGCATCACGTCTAAGATGCGCACCCATCAAAAATGATAATTTCTTCTAAATAACTTGAATACACGCTATCGCCCAATGCTTCCCAACACCACCACTGCCTGCTCAACACATCAACTGAAGCATTCACAATTGTTAGAAAATAATAAAATTAAACCGAAAAAAGTGAATACCTAGCAGTCTTCAGCTACAAAATAAATAAATGGGTTAGAATTCAATCCTAACCTTAATTTATTACGAGTGGGCACTCTAAACTCATAAACGTCTATTAATTTAAATATATATTTTGCAAAATCACCCGCTATGGAATCACCCACTTGCACATTAAATTAACAAGACTCCCGAAAAGGACAGGTATCCCCATCGACTTTTCGCACAAGGAATCCACCTTGTGTATGAGCCCTGGCAATAAATAAAATTTTATGGAATCCATCGCAAACCCTCACGGAATCCATCGTGGAATATGCCTCCTGGCATCATACCCCCGGGGTGGGATAGCAATTGTCCTCAATTGCTATTAGCTCAATGTGGAGCCAGCAATGAGGGGTAAGCACTTAGGTCTCGAGCGTGCATCCATTGGGCCTCTTCAACAGGATGATTTTTAAACTTAACCAGATATCTAGAATATCTACGGCCAGTTCTAGTGGTCATAAAGTCAGTATCTAGAATAGTTTCAGGCTCAAGGATTTGAGTTGCTTCTTCTAGCAAAGGAGGGTTTTCATAGACAGGGTGTACAGGTAATTGGCCTCTAAAAGGTCGTAATAAATTGATATGAAAAGTGTTGTGGATTTTCCAGTGTTGTGGTAATTCTAGTTTAAATGCATTGTCATTGATTTTGTGAATGATCTTGAAAGGTCCATAAAATCTAGGAGCTAATTTCATAACAGGGTGTTTATCAACACTTTGTAATCTTCGCTTTTCAATACGTAACCAAATATAATCATCAACTTTGAAACTCATAGCTTTTTTTTTCTTGTTGGCTTGTTTTGTATATGATTGCTGGGCTGTGGCAATCATATCTTTAACTTCATAAAAAATAGTAGCATGCATGTTAGCAATATCATCAGCAGCTTGAACTTTGTTTGAAAATGATGTAACCGGTGTAGGTAATCTATATCCATAAATAATTTAAAATGGTGCTTTCTGTGTAGCTATATGTGGTGCGTTATTGTATGCAAACTGAAGTAAATATAAATGTGTATCCCATGTTTGTGGTTTTGAAATGGTGTATGCACGCAAAATATCTAAAATGGTACTGTTAGTAGCTTCTGTTTGCCCATTTGTTTCATGATGAAATGCAGATGAAAAATCAATATTTGTTCCTAAATTAGCAAACAAAGTAATCCAAAAATTATTGTAGAATCTAGAATCATGATCAGAAATAATAACTTTTGGCAAAGCATAATTAGTGAAAACAGTTTTCAAGAACAATTGAGCAGCTTGAGATGCAGTTAACGTTTTCTTGCATGGAATGAAATATGCTTGTTTGCTAAACCTATCAACAATAGTCCAAATCATGTCATGATTAGCTTTAGTGTTAGGCAAACCAATGATAAAATCCATTGAGATATGTTCCCGTGGTCGTTTTGGAATTGGTAAAGGCATTAATAAACCATATTGTTTACCATGGTGTCGTTTAACTCATTGGCAAATTAAGCATTCAGATACAAAGTTAGATACATTAGATTCTATGTGTGGCCAATAAAAATCTTCAATCAGTGTTTGCAAAGTAGAAATAATTCCTCTATGGCCTTGGTATGGGGAACAATGAATTTCATGCAAAACAAATGATCGAAATGGAACAGTTACACATAATCTTTTATCATAAAACATAAATCCATCAATGTAAGACAATGAATTAATGGGAATCTAATTATTTGCAACTAATTTATTCCAATCAGCTTGAAAAATAGGGTCTTGGTCATAAGTATCTTTCATAGGGAGAAGAGAGTCAAAAGATATCACAGAAATATTATGTATAGCCAGTCTTCTACTTAAAGCATCGGCAACAACATTCTCTTTTCCGAGTTGATATTGTATGAGTGGATGAAAACTTTGAATAAAAGTAGCCCATTTAATGTGTCGGTCTGATATTTGTGGTTGACTAAGGAGATGTTTAATGCTTTGTTGGTCAGTTTTGATCATGAATTCAGATCCCATTAAATAGTGTTTCCATTGACGTAAAGCTTGTACTACAGCTAGCAATTCCTTATCATAGGTAGAATACTTAAGTTCAGAGGGTTTAAGTTTGCAGCTAGAGTAGGCTATGGGATGAGAATCTTGCATAAGGACTGCTCCTATTCCAGATCCACTAGCATCAGTGACTACTAGGAAAAATGGTCTATTGAAGTCAGGTAATTGCAATACAGGAGCATGAGTCAAAGCATGTTTCAGTAAATCAAAGGACTTTTGTTGATTGTCGGACCAATGATACACAATGCCTTTCTTTAATAATTTTGTCAAAGGTAATGCAAGCAATGAAAAATTTCTCACAAATTTTCTGTAAAAGCTAGCAAGACCTAAGAAAGTACGTAATTCGTGCACATTTTTAGGTATCGGCCACTTCAAAATTGCTTCTATCTTTTTAGGGTCAAGTTTAATACCTTCAGATGAAACAATATGTCCTAGGTATTCAATTTGTGTTTGGAAAAATTCACTCTTTTCTGGATTAGCATATAATTGATTCTCTTTCAATAATTTGAAAACCAAAGATAAATATTCATAATGCTCATTCTCATTCTTACTGAAAACCAATATGTCATCAAAGAAAACAATGACACAATGCTGATGCTTCAAAAATATGCGATTCATCATACGACTGAATGTGGCTGGTGCATTAGTTAAACCAAAAGGCATAACAAGAAATTCATAGTGTCCAAATTGTGTTCTAAATGCAGTTTTGAATATATCAGATGTGTCCAATCTTACTTGATAGTATCCAGATTTAAGATCTATCTTACTAAATATTGCAGACCCTTGTAGCTTGTCCATAAGATCATCTACCCTAGGAATTGGATATCTATTCTTAACAGTGATTTTATTTAGGGCATGATAATCAATGCACATGCGATAGGTATTGTTTTTCTTCTTTACTAATAGTGCAGGTGCACCAAATGGAGAACTACTAGCTCTAATGAGTCCTCGGGTTAACAATTCTTCAACTTGGGCTTGAATTTCTTTCTGTTCAATTTGGTTATGTCTATATGGTGCTTTACATGGTGGTTGTGATCCAGGAATTAGGTCTATTTTGTGATCTTTGGGACGTATAGGTGGTAAGCCAGGTGGTAAGTCAGCAGAAAACAATCTTGAAATTGTGAAAGAAATTGTGCATGCTTAGGATGCATTTGATTTTCTTTAGCTTCAATTTCATTCACCCATATTAAATAGGATTTGCTATCTTTTTGTAATGCATGTTTAGCCTGTGTATGACTAAGCAATGGAAAATTATCAAAAATGCGCATACCATGCAATGTGATTTGTTTCCCATTAGAATGAATCTTCATTGAATGCGTGGAATAATCTATATCAGAATTGTACTGATGACGCCAAGGCATTCCTAAGATAATGTCACTAGATTGCAAAGGCACAACTAAGAAATTTCTTCATTCAACATAATCACCAATTTTAATTTCTAAGTCATGCACTTCTTGTGTTCCATTGTATATAGTGCCTAAGAATACAGCCTTAATGCGATAATGTGTAGAAATAGTATGTAAATTCAATTCTTTGATCAATTTTGCAAAAATAATGTCATGAAGGAAAATACAACATTAATATTTGCACCTTGGATTAATTCCAGCCTTTGTAAATTTAGCCCTAGCCTATGTGTACATGTGTGAACAGCCCTTAAGTTTGGAAGAGGGTTAGAATAAAAGGGACTAGAGGCCAAAGGCAAGACATCTTTTGATCATTCAATAATCTTGGCTTTACCATTTTCTTGGAGTTAGCTTCTTCTTAGCTTTGAAGCACTCAGCCATGGCTGTCATGTATTCTTGAATCCCCAACCATTAATACATGATGAGGATGTCTTGGTGAAATAGATTTGTTAATTCTTTGTTGTAGCTTAGTTAATTTTTTATTTTCAGTTAGATTTCATTCCATGGTTGATTGCTTTCTTACATTGGTATCAGAGCCATAGCTTAGATCCTTGCAGAAGTCATTTTCAAGTACTAGATTCAGTTTCCTAGGCTAGAGAGAGCAAACCATAGTTAGAAATTTGAGTGACAGGACTTGACAGGACATAAAGGCTTCAAACCGGAGTTACATGTGAAAGTCTGCTACAAACAGGGATGAAGATGGTGATTCTTGGCATTAATAATGGAAGAAATGGAGGGCTCCAGCCAAAATAGCAGGACGTGATCAAGATTTGAGCCAAAAATTGGGGTAAGTGGACAAACAAATGGTTACAGGACACTTTAACTGTGGTTACTTTTGAGAAGGAAGGGTTTCTCCTTCTCTTTCCTCATTCCTTCAAGCTTCCATACAATCTGCCATGGACATTTCTTCTCAGATCTTCTTCCCATGACCTCTAGTGCTCAAATGGCTTATGTAAGAATGTTGTATGGGTCTTAAGCTACCCATTGAATACCTATATGCTTCATAGCCACCACGTTTTCATCACGTGCTGTAAGAAGACGTCCTGCAGCAGTTTGCGCTGTTTTTACAGCCCCCCCTCTTGATCAGCAAAACGTGAGGTAATCAGAGGTTATACTCTTCATGGGATGATTAAATGGAGTGCAACTATGGAGTATACATCATATTCTACTTGATCTTTCACTCTTTTGGAAGATGGGAGATTTCTCAAACCCTAGGTATGGAGTTTTATGACAGTTTTGGACAGCACTAAAATTTCTCAAATTTCTTCATCAAGATCAAAGGGCTTTTGCTCTATTATACTCCCTGAGGCTTCTACATACATCCTAGTACCAACATTGATTGATCTTGAAGCTTGAAGCTTTGATGGAGCATGGATATGGAGATTGCAAACTCTATGTATAACAGTTTGGGACAGCATTAAAGATTCCTGAAATTTTTAAAGCAAATCATGGGGCTTTTATGGGCAAAGCATCTCTGAAGCTTCCTCAACCATTTCCCCTCAAGAATCCATCAACATTGGACTGACATTGAAGGAGATTGAAGCCAATGGAGGTCTAGGTGTTCAATGGATAGCATAAAGCTTTCATGCCATTAAATTTTGGCATTCCCTCTCAAATTTCGGGATCTCTTGGACACATTGAAGCCCTCTCTATTACCTGTTGCAACCTACTTCAAGTAGAGAAGGTAATTGGTCTTCATCAACCCTCATTTGGAGCATTCATGGAGTCATGGAGCTTTCATGGGATTAATGAAGCTGAAGCTTATCAAGGAAGGGATTATTCTTGAATATTGAAGATCTCTTGGACTGATTTTAGACGGATTATCAAGCTCAACTCACCTATGTCAAGCATTATGGATTGAAGGTCATTCCATCAACAATGCTCTTCTCCAATCAATTAAATGAGGTACTCTAATCACTCTTAATTTCTCTTTACATCCAATTGCTGATCTCATTTCCAATTGTTGAAGAGAAATAAGAGGATTAATGAAGCTTTCATTCATAGCCTAATGCATTACATGAAGCCTATAGGTTATGTCAGTCATTGTCTTTACTAAACCTCTTCAATTTACTGAAATGGCCATCTCTAAATGTCTCAAACTCTTCCATAATGAATGAGCATTACCCATCTACTTTCATTCACTGAAATTAGTAATTTCTTGAGCTTCATTACTCAATCTTTATTGCCTAACCCTGACATGAAATTGATTGCCTATTTTGCCTCTTGATCATAAGAAAATCATTACCCAATTGGTAAGTGAGAAAAACTTTGTAAGCAGTGAGTCACTGCTGAGGTAAATACCTCTCCATTTCTCATTTACATTTCAGCCTTTTCAATTCCAATCTTGCATATCATGAAAAGGGCAAATGAAAGGCAATTGTATTTCCTTCCTATTCCATGCATATCATACTGATTTTTAGAGCTAGAATTCACTTGCCATGTACTTGCCCACGAGGAAAAGTGGATGCCGAGCGAGTCGGTAGGACAAAAGAGAGGTGACCCTCCCCTATCGACGAGGACCCTGAAGGGGAGCGCAACCCGGCCCGAGAGGGAACTTTGCAAACCCCTCGGGTCTCGGATCCCACGTATTTTCAAGTTTAGGTGCATGTACAAATCTCAAAGGCACTTGAAATCAGCCTACAACATGAGTTATGGGCAGTGAGTTCTTGAGATTTTGGCAAATGTATGGTATGGCAAATGTATGAAGACATATGGCTACAGTAAAATGTATGCATCCTATGGTAAAGACACTATGGTTCAGCATTAAAGTTTGGAACAGAGTATGTATACATACCCTCATTAAAGATTGCAGTCTACATTGAGTTAGACAGCCATTTTACTGGTTACAGAGGTCATTTTCAGTATGGGCAGACGTATGAGACTCTCCTACAAGGCTATGAAGTTGGTACATGCTTGGTATTGATGGTACAAGCCACATTGACTAGAACAGGGTATTCACTGCCTGCAGGAATTTTCAGACAGCAACAGAAAATCCCTTACAGAAATTTCTATACTCATCCATTTTCTGCACTTGATAGATCGTTGGATAGAGGGCTCTTCAAGCTTTGAACAGAGCCAAAGACCTCGTAATTTGGAGCTCTAGAAGTGAAGATAATCAAGTTTTTCTATTGCAGGAAATTCAGGACAGAAATCAACCCATGGCTAGGAATAAGAAGAGAGACCCTGTTTTGGATACTATCAATGAAGAATTGAAGGAATATCAACAGGAAAGGGGTGAACATGACACTTCTCAAGATGCCATTTACCGAATGCATTATGAGAACGATGAGGTCGATGTAAGTTCCACCCACTCCCCTACCAATCAACCCATAGAGACGTCTCATATCTCAATGAATTCAAACAGTTTTCAACAATTGTCAAATGACATAAAGGATATGAAATCAGGTTTCGAGGGTATGAGGTTGGGTATTGACAAGCTTGTAGCACTTCTTGGTGAGAAAATGTTGCCTACAGCTGGTCTTAATATCCCACATCCTCATAGGGCTGAAGAACCACCTAAACCACCTACTCCTAAGGTGGTAGGTCAATTTGAAGTTGCAGAGTCATCTAAAGCTAAGGATTTTGTTCATCCCACTTCACTTCAGCCACAATTCCATCAACAAAAGGGTCATTTTCAGCCACATGGGCAGGATCTTCAAGAAAGAGTGCAAACAAACTCAAAGCATGATGAAGACATCCATGGGTGCAACTCTTTCTACAAGCAATTTTACCCTCAAGCAAATGTTGGTGGCTATGAGCAAGGGCATGTTAATTCAGCCCCAAACTCTTATGGGCAGCCACATGGACATGTGAATTCAGCCCCAAATGCTTTTGGACAGCCACAACATAATTTCTCTACTCAAGTGCAGCCCAATAGGCCAAGTCCCATGTTAAATCATGGTTGGAATCAGCAAAATAATGGGCAGCAACCACCTTTCAACTCACCGATGCATGGACAACCTCCCAATGTGAGCAACACATACTTTCAGCCTCAAGGACATTGTTTCCAGCCACAAAGACATGGTATGCATTATGGACAGCAAACTCCTTATGCACAAGGGCATGGAAATAATGAATATCCTAGGCAAGGACCTTTTGGCAATTCTTTTGGGCCACAACACCATAGTGGGCAGCAGCACCCTAATGGACAACCTCCTCAATACGAGAGAGAGTACAAGGAGAAAATAATTATCTCAAACTTCAAGGGAGAGAACGCTTCACCCACGGAGTTGGAGGAGTGGTTTGACAAGTTAGAGATGTATTTTTCCCTTTACCCAAGGCCCGAGAATGCCAAAGTAAAATTTGCAGCCCTTCATCTAGAAGGCTATGCTCACACTTGGTGGAGATATATGGCGAGGATGGGACATGACTTCTTGTCTTGGGATGCATTGAAAAATGCTATGATTGAAGTCTTTGTTTCCCCTATTGAAAAAGAGCGGTTAGAGAAAAAGCGGTATGCACTTGAGCAACATGGTCTCTCGGTTAGAGAGTACTCAAATCAGTTTTTGAACCTCTCGATGTATGTTCATGGGGTCTCCGATAGTGCCAAGTTGAATAAATACATATTTGGTTTGGAACCTATTCTTTCTTCTGAAGTTGGAGCCATGAATCCTACATCCCTACAAGCTGCCATTCAATTGGCTGAACGTTATGGGCAGAAATACAAGGGTTTTCAACCAAAAACAGGGCATTCTTTTCAGCCTACGCAGTTCCCAAGGACATAAGCCATTATGGGCATGCTAAAACTGATTTTCAGCATATTGGGAAGCCATCAAATACTTTCAGCAATACCTACAGCAAGATACCCACTTTTCCTAATGTTTTTGGGTCAAGACAAAGCAGTAATTTCAGACCTAATGCTGAAAATAAATTTGATGGAAAGAGAACTGATATAAGTGCCAAAACTTCAGCCCCAACTCAAGGCAAACATGTATCGAATGACAAGCTCAAAGATATGTATGCTAAAGGACTATGCTACAAATGTGGAGAGAAATGGTCACCCGATCATAAGACCAAATGCAAGGCCAAAAATATGAAGATTAGCATGATCATCGAGGATGATTCCGATGTTGAATCTATTGAAGGAAGCTTGGCTCAGCTTGATGTCACAACAACTCAAGAAGAGGCGCATGAAAATGAAGAGAATGGCCATGATGAGTTCTATGATCCGATGGATGGGTTTCCTTTCGACCCGGGTGGCCATTATTTGGATGATTCATGGACTGATTTACATCCATCGCTATGTGCCATATCAAGTGATGCATGGAGTGGTTCAAGAGGGGATAATACCCTACGCCTTAAAGGTCAAATCAAGGGAAGGACCGCTCATATACTCATAGATACGGGAAGTACACATAGTTTCATTAATGCTAAGTCACTCAATGGGCTGAAATTGAATACGCATGAAATGCCTACATCACTCAAAATCCAAGTGGCAAATGGAAATTTTGAGAAGAGCAATCAATGCTGTCCAAATGTACCTATCACCCTTTCCCCATTGTGCACTACATCAGTGAGCCTAATTGCATTAGAAATGGGTCCCATTGATATAATACTTGGCTGCAACTGGCTGAAATCTTTGGGCAGATTTACCATGGATCTCAACAACATGGAAATGGAGTTTAAATGGTGTGGACAACAAGCAACACTACATGGAGCTGAAAATAAAAGAATGGAGATGATCAGCCCCAAGAAGGTTAAGAAAGAGATAAATGCAAAGGCATGTATGTTCACCATTCTTCTTTCCAAGATTGAAGAGGATTAGCCCTCTTCTCCTACCAACAATATGGACCCATGTCTTTGTAAATGGCTGAAAGAATATGATGATATTTTTCAGCCACCTACCTCTCTTCCTCCCAAAAGAGAAGTGGATCATCCCATTGACTTGCTACCCAATACAAAGCCCATCAACAAACCACCATATCGCCTCTCCAAAGTGGAAAGAGAAGAGGTAGAACGCCAAGTCAAAGAGCTTTTGGAAATGGGTCTCATTAAGGCAAGCCAATCACCTTTTGCTTCTCCAGTCCTTCTTGTGAAGAAGAAAGATGGCTCCTTTCGAATGTGCATTGATTACCGCGATCTCAACAAGGTCACTATTAAGAATAGGTGTCCAATACCTAGAATAGATGATCTCTTAGATGAATTGAAGGATGCCAAGGTGTTCTCCAAAATTGACTTGAGATCGGGATATCATCAAATACGCATGAAGGAAGGGGATGAATTCAAACCAGCCTTCAGGACGGAGAGGGGTCTTTATCAGTTTATGTTATGCCTTTTGGGTTATCAAATGCTCCAGCCACATTCCAGTCTCTCATGAATAAGATACTTCAGCCATTGCTCTTTAAAACAGTTTTGGTATTCTTTGATGACATTTTGATCTATAGCAAGAATAAAAAAGACCATTTGCAGCATGTAAAAGAGGTCTTTGACATATTGAGGATACACAAACTGTTTGCCAAGGCCACTAAATACTCTTTTATGACAAAGGAAGTTGAGTACTTGGGTCATATAGTGGGAGAAGATGGAATCAAAGTGGATCCTAAGAAGGTTCAGTGCGTCAAAGAATGGCCTACACCAACCAATGCCACTTCATTAAGAGGTTTCCTTGGTTTGTTATCTTTTTACCGACGGTTTATGAAGAACTATGCTCATGTTGCAGCTCCTCTTACCGATCGGCTGAAAAAAGAGGCCTTCTTTTGGGATGAGATCGCTGATAAGAGCTTTAATGAGTTGAAGCAATTGCTTGTTTCAGCACCCATACTAGTTTGCCCTGACTTCTCTAAGACTTTTACCATTTATGCAGATGCCAGTGGTAGAGGTTTGCGAGCAGTTTTGGTACAGGAGCATGGTGTCATTGCATTTGAGAGCAGAAAATTTGATGACAAAGAGAGAGAGATGCATGTTTATGAGCAGGAGATGCTTGCTATTTTACATGCAATCAAGAAATGGCACCCTACCTCTATGGGACACACTTCAAAGTCAAAAGCGATCATAGGGTCTTGAGATATTTTCTCTCGCAGCCCAATCTTTCTCCCAAGCAAAAGAGATGGTTGGCCACTTTGCAATCATATGATTTTGAAATATCATACATGGCTGGCAAGGATAATGTGGTGGCTGATGCGTTATCAAGAATGTGGGCATGCAGTCTATCTACTGTGTCTACCATCTATAAGGATTGGATTGAAGACATTCAAGAGGAATATGTGCTTGATGAGCATGCTGCCCATATTTTACAGAAATTACAGCAAGGGTGTGATGCTGAATTTCCTAATTTTAAAGTCCATAATGGCCTCTTATGGTTTAAGGGTAAAGTGTACTTGATTCCCAGCAGTAAATTCAAGCTGAAGGTGCTTCAAGAGATGCATTCATCGCCAATGGCTGGTCACTTGGGCCTTTTCAAGACGTTTGATAGAGTTCATCAAAGCTTTTATTGGAAAGGTCTATGGAAAGATGTTAAAGAGTATGTATCTCAGTGCTTGGAGTGTCAGAAAAATAAGGATTCCACTCTATTACCAGCCGGCTTACTTCATCATTTACCCATACCTACGGGCAAATGGACAGATATTTCCATGGATTTCATAACGGGATTGCCTACTACCAATCATGGATGGAACAGTATCTATGTGGTAGTTGATAGATTGACCAAATCAGCCCACTTTATCCCAACTAAAGTCCAATATTCAGCAAGGCAAGTCACCGAGCAATTTATGGAAGGTGTGTTCAAACTACATGGTATGCCTATGAGAATAGTATCAGACCGTGATTCGAAGTTTATGGGCAACTTCTGGAAAAGTCTATTATCCTCTATGGGTACTTTCCTCACTCCTAGCACGGCCTATCACCCTCAGACTGATGGGCAAACGGAGAGAGTCAATCATTGGGTGGAAGTGTACCTTAGGCATTATTGTCATGACACACAAGCTTCATGGGATCGTTGGATCCACCTTACTGAATTTTGCTATAATAACACGCATCACATGAGCATTGGGATGTCTCCGTTTGACGCTCTTTATGGGTATAAAGTCCAACTTCCATCAGTTTTATTCCATGAAGACATCAACCCACAAGCAAAGGAAGAGTTGGAAAGAATGGAGTTGCTCATGAGGCAATGCAAGGACAGCATAAGGAAAGCACAAGACGTAATGAAGGTCTATGCTGATGAGAAAAGAAGACATTTAGACTTCAAGGTTGGAGATTGGGTATTTCTCAAAGTGCCCAAGACGCATTATGCTTCATTAAAGGGTGGGAATAACAAGCTTGCTCATAGGTTTTATGGGCCATATTTGATTTTGGACAAAATTGGAGAGCTTGCTTATAAACTTCAGCTACCATCTTCCACTAGAATACATGATGTATTCCATATTTCACAGCTGAAGAAGTATGTTGGGCCCGATGTACAAGTATTGGAAGAGTTACCACCATTGGATGAGGCAGGACTGATCATATATGAACCTAAAAGCATTATTGGAAAGAGAGAGAAAGTTCTCAGAAATCGTACTCTCATTGAGTATCTCATTAAGTGGAAGAATTTGCCCATTGAAGAGTCTTCTTGGCAACCATCCACTTATGTCAGTAACTTTCCTTGGTTATTACAGGATGATATATGATGCAGTATGCAGTGACTGTGTAGAGACAGCTTGCTGTATGAAATTTCTGCAGACAATAAAACTGTCCTGACTTCATCAAAATTTGATTCTGATGTTATGGGGTGATGCTTGGGAGTGTATACTTCGTTTCTACACCTCATACGCCTTATTTGGACCAAAATATCAAAAGTTATGGCAGTTTTAGTGAATCAGCCCTGTTTGGACAGCAGCCAGTTTTCTCACAGTTTGGCATGCAAAAGGTCTTCTTTTCATGGACAGTGCTTTCTTATCATTTGGAAGATGAATGGGCATGATTATTATCATCCTTGACTTGGATTTAGGCCATTACTTCTTGGTTTTGAGGACAAAACCATCTTCAGGACGGGATGGTTTGTTATGAAGGAAAATACAACATTAATATTTGCACCTTGGATTAAGTCCAGCCTTTGTAAATTTAGCCCTAGCCTATGTGTACATGTGTGAACAGCCCTTAAGTTTGGAAGAGGGTTAGAATAAAAGGGACTAGAGGCCAAAGGCAAGACATCTTTTGAGTAGTAGGTTTTTTTTCATTATTGTGAGAGGCTAGGCATGCCTAACAAGTGCTAATGGGATCATTTAAGAGAGTTGATATTGCCTTACAAAAGAAAGATTGATCAAGTTAAGGCATACAAGGAGGGCACACAAAGCGGTTTCTCCCTGGACAGGCTCAATATTTTGATATGTATTCTAGAGATCCTTATAACTTTTTAGTAACATAAAGGTGCACATTAGATGGTATGATATGTGCGCTGCTGTTGTATGGTAGTGAATGATGCCTTGCTAACAGATCTCGACTATCATAGCTAGATCTCCTATAGAGACTGATCTAATGGAGTACTAGCAAGTTTAAGAGATCTTTGATTCTAACCTATGTGTACTCTAGGTCCTGTTCCAGGGCTTCTTGATAATATAGTTTGTTAACATTAGCTCCACAATTGCTGTGCTCCATTTTCTTCACATGGTTTAACCAATGTGTAAAGGGACTGGCCAGCTTTCAACACTGATTGCTCCCATACAATGCTCCAAATCTAGATAATGCATAGTCTTAGGTTTCAACTACCTATAGTTGTCATTTCATCTTGCAACAACTATTCTCTTGAGCAAGTGTTGTTATAAGAACAACTTTACAAATGTATCCAAAACTTGATTGAAGCATGGTGAAGACAGGAGATTCAAATGAAGAAAGAGCTTCAAGAAAATGAATGCTAAGAGTCTACATGCATGTAATGATTTGTCTTTTGAGTGACCATTTTTAATCAGTGCAACCTCAGAAGCTAAAAATCAATAGCCACATTTTGGCTTGGGGGTTTCAACCAACAAATATTACACAACATCATCCAATAGATTGGCATGGCAATCAATTTGACACTATTCAAAGAAGGCAGCAACATTCTCATTATTCGCAAGCATAGAAAGCAATGGATCTGATTGCATGTAGCTAGGCTTGGATTGTAATCAACAATCATCAGATTGCATGGGACTTAAATGCATTCTCAATTGTCTTATTTTCATTGGGCATCTAATGCATAAAATGCCTTTTCATGCTCTTCTCTTGTCTGAAAACCCAAAGTTGCATTAGAGAGAAAAGAAGGGCCATTGGTGTTCATTTTGATGTTGAGATAGCTCTTTGTAGGTGTCTTTGCCATATTTATGATCAATAGTAGCTAGATTATCAGCAATTTCAAGACAATTCAAGGCTATGCATGCCAACTACTCCTTAGTTGACCAAAATGGTACCCAATTTTTAGAACATGAAGCAAGTACTATGACATACTATTGATAAGACTATTGAAAGGTAAGCCAATGTTAGATGGCATGCCAATAGGCACAAGTGACATTGCAGACATATCAAAAATTTGAATTCTAGCTCATATTCACTAGAAATCAAAACAAGGATTCTTGAAAGCATGAGAGTATTGCTCTTACTACTACTACATCTAAATTCAATGACTTTAGCATTGTGTAAGACAATCATAGCTTTAAATTTTGGTTGCAATGGTTAGTTGCAAACATAGATTACTGCTGCAACTATAGCTTGATTCAAAGCTAGACTTGGAAGTCTACAATAGCTTGTTGGTTATTTCTTGTTCCTTGGCCTACATTTGGACATAGATTTCTCAAGGCATGCTTGAAATAGTGAGTATGGAAGTCTACAATAGATGGTTGGGTCTTTCTTGTTCCTTGGCCTATGTTTGGACATAGATTTCTCAAGTTATGCTTGAAATGTGAGTATGGATCAATGATTTCAGCATTTTGTAAGACAATCATAGCTTTAAATTTTGGTTGCAATGATTAGTTGCAAACATAGATTACTGTTGCAACTATAACTTGATTCAAAGCTAGACTTGGAAGTTTGCAATAGCTTGTTGGGTCTTTCTTGTTCCTTGGCCTACATTTGGACATGGATTTCTCAAGCTATGCTTGAAATAGTGAGTATGGATCATTAGGATAGCATGTATGCAAGGAATTACTTTTATGAGAATCTCCAAGAAAAAGCATATTAGCATAATGTCAATGCACATGGTATTATCTCTCATGGCAGGCAATATATTCTCGACTCTCATGGATTTCCATTACTTAGAGATCTTGAAGAGTTGTGGTCTAGATATGATCAAGCAAAGACAAAACTGGTGGAAGAAATTATGCACATGACTAAATTAAAAAGAGTAATATAAAGAGATAAGATTAGTAATGAGCATCATCATCAACAATGCTATGATACTTCAATCTATGAACATACTTCATATGGAATTTCAACTCATGGACATACCAATTGTAGATCTTGTTATGCTTCATACTCGTATGGATAGCACAATGAGGGATATACCTATGATGATCATAGCTTTAGGAAACATGTATGCAATGCACTTTGCCATGAAGATGGGTAGCATTATTCACGTGATGGTCATAATGATTTTGGACAGTAGCAACATGTTAATCATTATGCTTATGGTTAGCTTCAAATGCAAGGACACCCCTTGCAATCATTTTGGACATCCTTCATTGTATGGGAATTGTGTGGGATGGCCATAAGGACTTGGGAATGGTTCCAACTCTTTTGATATGCATGTAAATGGGCAATCATACATGAATTAGAAGCATACATATGTTTATGAGGATTCTTTTGCTTTGCATTGTTCCTATGGGCAAAATGTTAATGGATCTTAAGGGTAGCATGTTTATGATCATGTTCATGAGAAATCATCTACTTTAGACCACTGTGATGATTCTTATGAACAACCCTACTTCACTGATGATCACATAAATTCTTTTGAGCATCAGTCCAAAGAGTTTGGACAGCATGGTAATATGGAAAAATCAAATGCAATGTCGAATACTTTACTTGTTGAAGTTGTGGATGATGAATAAGAGGATAATTAGGAGGAGTAAGAACATGAAGATGAAGATGAAGGTGAAGAGGAAGAGGAAGAGGAAGAGCATGCATGGAATAATCATGGACAAGGATGAATATGTTGAAGATCTTGACCAACTCAATGAAGGTTTAAATGATGGTACATCTCATCTCACATTTGATCAAAGTTCACAAAGAGAAGAGCATCACACTACTTTGGATGAATATGTTGTAGATGCATATCAATGAGATGCACACGATGGAGGTGCACTTACTCAATATATTGGGGGATTATGGGATGAATGCGGAAATGATTTTCCATACTGGTTTGATTTGGGTGGTTTGGAACTTATGCTTGATGACAATTTTTCTATCATTAATAACCACGCTGGAATACCATTCAATCTGGGTGGTTTGAGTAGATTTCTTGTAGAATCTTTCATTACATATTGAATGGTAGGTTTCAAAATATCCTATGTGATATGTATTTTTATCCTCAAGCTTAATGAGAGCTACTGATGTGACCATACTTATGGGATAGCGAAGATTCTTGAGCTACAGAGCAATGGTGGGGACAATAATTTATATTAAAATTCTATCATAAAGTTAACTAGTCTAGCATCATCAAATATGGATTTTTATGGCTAGGATGAGTACCTAGTTTGTTATCTACATTTCTATGCATTACTCATGGCAATCGAAGATCTCTACCTCAAGCTATGATAGGTTTGTTACAATAGTCCTGTTTTGGGATAACACTCAACTCTTATGATGGAGTTCTTCTTACATGATAGATAATTGTATTTTTCAATTTCTTTCAAGTTTTGAGGACAAAAATTGCCAAGCAGGGATGGATTGTAATGAAGTAAATTTTGGGCAAAAGCTACCAATGTAACCATCTTTGACACATTTTTCAAGAATCCAAGAAGGATACTTAGTTTAGGATTAGCATTAAATGTAACTTTTTCTTTCATCTTTTTCCTTGATGGATTCCTTGGTGTTGAGATTAATGGAAGATTAGCATTTCCTATTAGATTTCTTACTTTGTAGGCATTAAGTGTTGGTTTAGTTTTCAAGCTCATAAATTTGACACTATTTAGATCTAGTAGCAACATTCTCATTATTCACAAGCATAGTAAGCACTCGATTTGATTGATTGCAATCGGGGCTTGGATAGTAATCAACAATCACTCTCAATGGTCTTCCTTTCATTGGGCATCTGATGCATAAACTACCTTTTCATGCTCTTCTCCTATTTGAAAACGTGAAGTTGCCTTAGAGAGAAAAGAAAAGCCATTGGTGTTCACTTTGTTGTTGAGGTAGCTTTGTGGGATTTCTTGGATTCTTAAAATGTCTTTGTAGGTGTCTTTGCCATATTGATGATTAATAGTAGCTAGATTGTTAGTAGTTTAAAGACAATTCAAGGCTATGCATGTCAACTACTCCTCATTTGACCAAAAGGGTGCTCAATCTTTAGAACATGAAGCAAGTACTATCGCATACTACTAGTAAGACTATTGAAAAGTAAGCCAATGCTAGATGGCATGCTAATAGGCACATCTGGCATTGTAGACATATAAGAAATCTGAATTTTGGTTCATATTCACTACAAATCAAAACAAGCATTCCTAAAAGCATGAGAGTATTGCTCTTACTGCTACTGCATCTAAGTTCAATGACTTCAACATTGTGCAAGACAATCAAAGTTTTCAATTTTGGGTGCAATGGTTAGCTAGAAGCACAAATTAATATTGAAGCTATAACTTGATTTAAAGTTGAGCTGGACTTGGAAGTCTACATTAGCTTGTTGGGTCTTTCTTGGCCCTTAGATCTACATTTGGACATAGATTTCTCGAGCTATGTTTGAAACAATGAGTATGGATCATTGGGACATCATGTATGCAGGGAATTACTTTTATGAGCATCTCCAAGAAAATGCATATCAGCATAATGTCAATGCACCTAGTATTGTCTCTCATGGAAGGAAATATAGTCTTGACTCTCATGGACTACCATTACCCTAGAGCTCTTGAAGAGTTATGGTCTAGGTATGAACATGCAAAGAAAAAATGGTGGAAGAAGTTATGCACAATACTGAATTGTAAAGAGTAATACAAAGGCGTATGTTAACCCCGAGTCAAGATGGCGAAGCCAAGATAACGAAAAATGGAGAAAAAGCAAAGGAGCATAAAGAAAAAGAGCGAAGACATGCAAGCGGCCCCTAAAGATGAACTGGGGCAAAAAGAGCAACCATAAAAGAAAAGGCACCTCAAAAACTCGAAAAATCTTTGTAAAAGAGCACCAGGCTCCCTCCTGTGCCCATTGTAAAATATTAGACGGGTGTAGGCTAGAGGCACTTGCCACAATGGCCGGTCATGTAAAAAAGGGGTGGGTGCCCATGGGATTTTAGGGTTTGTATATATAAAGTTCAAAAAGTGAATAAGAGATCATTCTTTGGTGTGCGGCAAAAGGAGTCTTCTTCCTCTTCTCTCCTTCTCACCTTCTTGCTTGAGTGTGCTCTTGAGAGAGGGAGTGTGAGAGTGTGAGGGAGTGAGTGGGTGTGAGAGTGAGGGATCAAGAGGGTGAAGCTCTTCACCATCTCCTCTTCTTCTTCTTCTCTTCCCTTCTCTCTTCTTGCACGCGTGGCTATGGAGGATGGAGCTTGGAGGTGGAGGAGGCTTGAGGATGCTTGAGCTAGCATCTAGGATCGTGGAGCTACCGGTGTGTAGAAGAGAGGAGGCAACTCATATCGACACTAAGGTAAGCTCACTACACTCATAGGATCGACGGCGCGTTGGCTAGGTGAGAGATAGCCATTAGAGCTCGCTTGGAACACTTGAAACAATAAGCGGTCCGTGGGTATTGGCAGTTGAGTGAAGGCTCCCACATTTTGGTTCCGTTGCCGGGACAAACGGATTCAAGCTTGAGCACTTGTGCACCTCATATCGAGCATCGAAGTAAGGGATTCATCCCCGAACTGGAGCTTGAGATAGATAGGAAGTTTGGGTGTTTTTGATCTTCAAAACAAGTAAGTATTTTGCGTTATTTTGTTGTTTGATGATTAGGAAACATGGAGAAATCAATTCAGTATTTTGCCTTCGATTTGTGTTTCATTTAGAGTAGGATAGGATTAGGAAATCGCACCGGAGAAGGGTAGGGTTCACTGTTGCAAAACAGGGCAAATAGGGCAAAAAATTGTGCAAAAAGGGCAAAAATCTCTCTTGCGATGCTTAAGAATGATAAGTGAGTGATTGGGGGCGTCAACACCATACCTAGGAAGGGGTATAAGAGCCAAAAGGCCAAGGAAACATTCATTTGCAACAGTTCAGTGTGAAAGAGAGAGAGAGAGAGAGCTACTAGCCGATTCGATTCAATCGCACCAACGACAAGCCCGTCACTCCATACAGGTATATGAATCGCTTCTCTTGTTCCCCTAGGTCGGATCTGGAAGGTTATGCCTGGTATGCTTGAGTGGAGCATGAGAGACGATTGAAATCGATTTTCCGCTGTTTACGTGCGCTGCGCTTGGTCCATCTGAGTGACCACTCTTGAGCCGAGTCCCAGAATCGGCCCTCGGCCACGTGTCGAATTCGGCCCATTTGACCAAAATCCTAATCGGCCCGTTCGAGTCTATAATTCGGACCATGAACAAACTTGGCCCTCAGCCCACTTGCCTCGGCCCGTCCGAATAACATTGTCCGAGTCAACCACTCGGCCCGTCCGAGTGACTCCGTCTGAGTGACTTTGTCCGAGTGACTCCGTCCGAGTGACTCTGTCCGAGTCCACCCAGTCCCAGTCCCTGGGTTCGGCCCTTGGCCCATGCACCTCGGCCCGTCCAAGTAACCCATTCAGATCCTGCAGTTCGGACCAGTTGGGCCGAGTGTAGATTTTTGCCAGATCTTCAGAAAATTGACCTGACCCGGCTAGGACTCGGCAGCTCAGGCTGTCGGAAGCCCGTAGGGCGCTCAGAACTTGATTCTGGCACACGGAATAGGCAAAGTAGGAGGGCGCTATTGCTTAGTAGCTAGGAGTGGGCAATTGCGAGACCTAGAGGCCCAAACGCGACCCGCTGAGCTGTAAGGCCTGATCTGACCATAACCAAACAAGGCAACATTTTAGGGAAACCCTAAACCCTAACAAGACGGCCAGGAAGTGACCAACAAGTCTATTCGGCCCAAAACAATGTGAGAGTGTGTAAGACGACTAGGAAGTAGTTGCTGCACTCACCCTGAGTTTTCGCACGTGAAGTACACATAAGGAAACTGAAAGCCTGACTGAGCGCGAGTGCACGAGGAAAGACACATTGAGTGGCCATAAATTGAGGATTGTATTAAAAAACTGAAGGAACTCGCCCAGATACACCACTCAAGGAACCCACCAATAGGAGAAAACCCAATACAGAGACAAATCGTCAACGATCAGAGGTAGGACCAAGCAAGGGATGCCGACGAAGTGGATCTGCCAAGCCTATTGAACCTAATCGATAGCTTGGTGGAGCATGACAACTCGACAATGGCAGAGGAAAGCTCAGACCAAAGATACAATGAGGAATTCGACTTGGGAGCCTTTCCAGATGCAGTTCAGCACCTAGTCAGTAGTTATGACGCTCATGCACGGTACGAGCACCGCGGTAGAACGACGGAAGCTATCATTGCAGATCTAGAAGAGGAGAGAAAGCTGGCCCGCAAGGCATTACAAAGCATGGCTGAGTACAACAGGGATCAGCAGGCTAGGAACCATAGGCAAAGCATGGAGTTGCGAGAGGTGCAACGGGTACTGAACTTGGCTAGCAGGAATCGAACGGACCACGAGAGGGCACTAGAGGGAGACTTAACACTGAGTGAGCTTCTGATGAAGCGACTGCTCGATAACATGGCTGCAAAGCAAAGTGCCACGGCTCTAGCGACATTGCTGCTCGTAGGGTTAGGAGCAAACCAAGGCTCAAAGAGCCAGGCTAAAATCCCTATTGTTGCCAAGCAACTCGATAAGTACCAGCCCCATGACACAATCCCTACAGCTTTGTCGAACAGTTCGAGCAAGTCTGCAAAGCCAATGGCCTCAACGACCTAACTCAACACTCGCAAGCATTCAGGCTTTGCTTGGGCGACAAGGGTAGGACGTGGTATACGAGCTTATATAATGTGGAGCGAGCCAACTTCGATGGCCTCAAGGATCTCTTCGTCAAGAGATTTGCCGAGCCTGGATACTCCGATAACCTACTCGTACACTTGATGAACGTCAAGCAGAAAGAGAAGGAGGACATTCGTGACTACGTGACCCACGTACGGAGTCTCTTTAAGAGAATCCCTATTGGAGAGCGACCGACTGAAAGAGCAGTATCGACTATATTCATCAGTGGGATTCAGAACGAGGATCTATACAAGGCTTTGGTAGGCAACTCGAGCTTGTAGTGGGATTTGCTAGCCAGGGTATTTGAGGAGGCCATCCGAGTGGACGATTAGTTGAAGGAGCGGAGCTCCAAGAGCACGAACATAGAAGAGACCGCTTCGCGAAGCTCGGAGAGGCTGTCAGTCTCGAGTGAGCGATTGGCACCACCAGCCTAGGATAAGGGAAAAGCCACCAAAATGAATCAAGACTTGGCTGATGTTAGAATCGAACTAGCCAAGTTGCAAGAAATGTTGAGGCGACCAACGCGTCCATACATCCAATGCGTGTACTGTGGCAGAAACCACTTACCAGCCGAGTGTCAAGACCCTAGGTCACGACCTTGCGCTAACTGCGGTAGGTTCGGACATGATGTCACGCATTGTAGACTGCCAAGGAGACTTCCGTACTCACAACCATACGGCCAACCTTACCTCGTGAGCAGGCCGCAGCCATTCTTCGGAAGGGAAGCCCCATTGGGCCTTCCCGCGCCCAACGACGTTAAGCCGATTGTTCCCAGGATGGAAATAAATCCTACAGGCACTCCTAGGCCGCCTGGTCCGTATGTAACCCACCCATCGAGTGACGCTCCTGTCCACTATGTGGAAGAACCAAACGAGGAGGAAGCCTACATATGCCCTTATGTTTCGCAGGATGACGAGGGCAATGCTGTCCTCATGGACCATCGACCAGTCCCGGTGATGGTGCTGGGAAGAGGACGAGGTAAGGGCCTAGGAGGGTAGGCACAGGACCCAATTACCTGTTGGACCTATGGCCACCCACGTCATGTCTCGTCGCGCTGCCCTGAGAGGGAGCAATAAAATAGAGATAAGGCCGACCAAAGGTGCGCTGAGTGTGGAATCACTCATCTTTTCGTCGATTGCCCAAGGAGGAAGCCGTCACCTGGTTTACCCAATGAGCCATCTATCCCATTGGGGCTGTTCGGTGTCGAGAACCACGACGGGGAGGCCACGCCTATCCCGCTGCGGGTCATGACCCGTGCCCAAATGAAGCAGGTTGGCATCTCTCTGCTAGGACTTAGCAATCTGGATGCAGCCTCGATAGGGAAGAAGAGCCATAGATGGCGGAAGAGGAAGTCGGAAGCTAAAATCGCACTAAAGACTGAGAGTGTTACAACTCTACACACTGGAAAGAAGGTCTCTGACGCAGAAGCAGAGATGTCAGTCCCTAAGACGTCCGAAAAGGGGAGCGCTAAGGTAGGGGAGTACCCACAACCGAAGCGACAATTAGAGGCCATAGAGAAGGTGAGGGAATGGGTGAAGGAAGCCCAAGAACACCTAAAGGATGCTGAGCCCATCATGGAGGATGGGATCGATGACCTCTCCAGCATAAGTTCGCCGACCTCACTCCCACAGCCCAAGTCAATGGAAGCAGCTGCACCACAAGGGGTGCCGTTAAGGCCAAGCCTCGATGTTGCTACAAGGCCGCGATTCAGTCATGGCTACTGGTCAAGACAATCCAGGTTAAGAGAGAGACGAACACCCAATGATCTCCTAACCACACTAGTGACTACCTCGGTAACACTCAGTCTGGGAGATCTGCTTAGGCAGAACCCCACCCTATGGCAGGACCTTAAGCAGTGGGTTGAAGGGACACAGGAGCAAGTCACAACAGACCCTCACGACCATGAGGCAGAAACGCAAATACCAAGTTTGACACTACACACTGCGCCTAAGTCCTTGCATATCAATGCCTTTTGGGAAGGCTCCGAGATACATGCAGTCTTGCCAGTTTTAGCCCTAGGTGACAGAACGAGGAAGGGAATCGTAGACACAGGGGCCGGGGTCAGCGTGCTTAGCTATGTAGTGCTTCAGACTTGGGGAAACCCACCTGTTGAGACTGCTAGGTTTAATATCACACTAGCAAACGGTATGAGAGTTAAGCCATTCAGGGTGCTTAAGAATTGGCCAGTGAAAATCGCAGGTGTCCAGTTCTCCGTTGACTTTATAATCATGAAGGGAGTAGACTATGACATCCTATTAGGCCGCCCTTGGATGCGCAACGCTAGGGTCATCGAAGATTGGGGGAACGGCTTAATCTTCCTTGGCAATAGGACGCACGCCGTGAGAGTAGAGATGGACACCTGGAAGACCTCATTTGTCTACTTAGATGCCATCTCTACTATGCTCAAGGGCAATACTCAGGCCAAGAAGCCCTACGGGCCCTTGATCAGGTATGTCCCATGCCCAGAGGACGAGCGGGATTGGATGCATGCCCTTGCTACAATCGACCTGCCGTTCTCCTATCATGAAGCATATGAGCAGGCCATCAAAACAATTGGTAAGGCTAACGACACACCTTCCATGCCAGTCTGCATGATGTCAGGAAGCCTTCAAGGGGAACCGAAGCCTGTCAACTCCCATGTTCCAACCAACAAAAGGGAACTCCAGGAGATACTGAGGTATCTATCGGACAAGCTAGCTGAAAATCCAACCGCAAATCTCAAACCACTCTAGGATCTCCTAGATGAACCCAAGTGGCAATGGACCAGAGTGCATGACTTAAACCTCATGTATAACGGGGCCCTGGTGCCTAAACAACGACCAAGGAAAGACCAAGTCCTAGGAGATGACGAGCAGTCTGATGAAGGAAATTCGAGCGACAAATTCGAAGACTGCCAGTCCTTCAGCAATGAGAGTGAGGGAGAGGTAGATACCATGGAATACGACACTGAAGGACAAGAAATAGAGCAAATAGAAGGAGTATATTTCGGAGGGAACGAGGAGTCATGAGTGTGGAATGTGACCGCGCCTGGTTGGAACACGTAGGAGCCATAGACCTCGAACAAGCGGGACTAGCCTAGCCAGGAATGACATCGGTATTGAGAACTAAATCACCATCTGAATTGCGCCCACCGGGAGAAACCACCTCTTCTAGTAAAGAGGGGGATTCGACTCGAATCGGAGGTTAGCTCGGAGAGTGAACTAGAGATCCCTAGGCCGCCCACAACCAAACGCACTAAGGGGGACCTACCGGTCCACCTGAGGCGCAGGCGATTGAGAAAGGAGAAGGCAAAACAACCCAGGGAGGATCGAATGGAAGAACAGAGGAAGCCGCAGGACCTCCCTAAACAATTCATGAAATTTAAAAAGGGGGATAGGGTAGTAGTGCTATTAGGTGCCAAGCATCAAGCACAAACAAGTGAACCAATCAAGAACCAGGGTCAAGGAGGTGGACCTAGCCCAAGAAGGGGAACCATCCAGACCAGTCTTCATTGCTGATGACTTGACTAGTGAAGAAGAAATGAGTCTTGTCGCTCTCTTGCGAGAGTACATAGACGTCTTCGCCTGGTCCTTAGGAGAGCTTAAGGGGGTGGACCCAAGTGTCGTGACCCACAACATACCCATGATGCCGGATGCAACACCGGTCAAGCAGCGATTGTACCCTATGAATCCTAAACATGCTCATGCCGTCAAGGAGGAGATTGATAAGCTAATGAGAGCATAATTCATTTATGAAATTGAGCACACGGACTGGGTATCGCCCATAGTCATCATGATGAAGAAAAATGGAAAAATTCGAGTGTGCGTCAATTACAAGAAGGTGAACGCTGCCACCAAGAGGGACAATTATCCATTGCTGTACACCGAGCACATGCTGGAGAGAGTGGCAGGCAAGGAAGCCTATAGTTTCCTGGACGGCTTCTCAGGATACAACCAGGTGCAAGTGCATCCTGCTGACAGGCATAAGACTGCCTTCGCCACCACTGAGTGGGGTGTCTTTGCATACATAGTCATGCCCTTCGGGTTGACTAATGCCCCTGCCACTTTCCAACGCCTCATGTACACCATCTTTAAGGACATGCTACACAAGGAGTTAGAAGTCTTTGTCGATGACCTCTGTGTCCACTCGACATGGGTCGAACACTTGGACAAACTCCGAGCAGTCTTTAAGCAGTGTCGTTTACACCGCCTCTCATTGAACCCCTTAAAGTGCCAGTTTTGGGTGAAGCATGGATGTATTCTAGGGCACATGGTGTCAAAGAACGGCATTGCACACTGACTTCTTGAAGGTCAGGGTCATTGTTGACCTTCCCCCCCCAAGCAACTACAAAGGAGTTCAATGCTTCCTAGGCCATACCGGGTACTATCGGCGGTTTGTTCTTAATTATGCGTTGATCGCCAGACCATTGTACAAGCTGCTTATAGTCTTCGAATGGACTAAAGCATGCCAAAGGGCATACGAAGAGTTGAAGAAGGCTCTAACCATAGCACCAATCCTACGAGCCCCAGATTGGACCATCACCTTCCACGTGCATATAGATGCCTCTAAGTTTGCCATGGGGGCAATGTTGTGCCAGCCTGGCGAACACAATTTAGACTATCCAGTGAGCTTTGCTAGCAGACAACTCACTGAGACGGAAATGAATTACTCAACGACGGAAAGAGAAGGACTAGCCATGGTATTCGGAGTGAAGAAGTTCTGGCATTACCTCTTGGCCACACCCTTTACCTTTTTTGTGGATCGCCAGGCCTTGCTATATCTAGTAAACAAGCCTTGTGCTACGGGACGCATAGCTCGATGGTTCCTTTTGCTTTTGGAGTTCGACTTCTCTGTAGTGGTACGGAAGGAAAAGCAACATTACATGGCTGATCACATGTCGCGCATTCCCACCGGGGAAGCCGCTGGGCAAGGTGTTATTGATGAACTCCCGACACCATCTGTTTAACCTCTCCAGTGAGAGAGACCTGTTTAAGGCTGATTTGACACCATATTGGGCAGATGACATAGTCCAAGTTCTTGAACACGGGCTGCCTGACCGACCAATAGAAAAAGGCCGGTTTAGGAGATTAATCCTCAAGATCCAGCCTTACCAGCTGATTGCAAGTCAACTCTACAGGCTGGGGCAAGACGGATTGTTGCGCAAGTGCGTGTGCGAATATGAGGTGCATGATGTGCTCTCAGAAGTGCACGACGGCATTGCTGGAGGGCATTTTAGCGGAGACACGATAGCACGAAAAGTGTTGCAGTCTCAATTGTGGTGGCCCACGCTTTTCCGTGACGCAGCACGATTCGTCAAGCACTGTGACGAGTGCCAGCGGACGAAGGTCCCAATTCGCAAGGATCGAATGGAATTAACCCCAGTTATTGCTCGACAACCCTTCGAAAAATGGGGAATTGATTTCATCGGGCCCATCAGTCCTACAGCACAGTATTCGTAGGCCAAGTACATCATTGTTGCCACGGACTATCTCACTAAGTGGGCAGAAGCGTGAGCCACACGAAATAACGACGCTAGAACGATGGCTAAGTTCCAATGGGAGCAAGTAATCTCACGATTCGGTTGCCCCATCGAGCTGGTCAGTGACCAAGGCACGCACTTCATCAATGAAGTGATCGCACACCTCCTGTCCACCTTCCTCATCATCCATCATAAATCCTCGCCAAACAACACTCAGGAAAACGGCCAGGCCGAATCAACAAATAAGGTTCTCATCAATGTCCTAACTAAGGTCGTTTCTGCTTCACGTGGCGACTGGGACAACAAGATGATGGCAGCTCTGTGGGCCTATCGAACCGCCTATAAAATGGCTGTCGGTCAAACCCCCTTTAGGCTGACATATGGGACAGAAGCGATTCTACCGGTGGAGTTCTTCGTCCCTAGCTGAGAATAGCGCTTTAGGAGCAATGGGAAGGAAAGGAGGCATGGACGCAGTGACTAGTTGAGCTCGAGCGTCTCTCAAAGACTCGTCTTCTTGCCACCCATGCATTGATCTGCGAAAAAGCCCGATGCAAGAGCTGGTTTGACAAGCACGTCAAGCAGCGTGAGTTTGAACAGGGTGACTTAGTGCTTCTCTACTCAGTTAAAGGGCATAAACAGAAGATGAAATTTAGAGGTCTTGGACCATTCAAGGTTCATGCAATCAGCCGAACAGGCAATGTCAAACTCGAAACCTTAAACGGTGAAGAAATAGGCTTCTTTAATGGCAGCCGTGTCAAGAAGTACTACCCTCCCATGCATCCTTTACATGAACCACAGATGTTAGAACCGCTTGTCAAGGTCCGAGTGGCCACAATCATTGAAATCGACGATGAGGACGAGGAAGCTGTGGAACCCGCATACCTTTGCATCATGGTCATGGCCAAACACACATGTGCTTTCACCGCCTTGATCGACGAGGGAGCAGACTTCAACGTCCTGACCTACGAGCATTGGACTCAACTTGGCCAGCCACAACTTCAACCCGACACTGCAAAATTAAATCCATATGGGGCTCATTCCTACGCACTACTCGGCAAGTGCAAGACAAATATTTCTATCGAGTCTGAGACTGTTCCAATGCTTTTCTACATGTTGCCAAATGCTAAAAACACAGGCACAGAGTCATTGCTGGGGTGCACCTTCAAAAAACAGACCCACTGCAATGTCGACTATGCATCACAGCACATCCACCTAGCAATAGGCAATGTTCGCATTGATACATCTTTCAGCAAGGGCTACGCGACCGCACCCCGGCCCACCCAGCCATCGATAGAAACACATGTAGGCAATTCGAAGGAGGGGGGTGGAATGTGGCCGCCACTCCCCGAGTCTCATCGCCTGCAACCCATACCAGTCCAAGCTAAGGCCCCACAATCCCGCCTCCAATGGGTGCCTAAACAACTGCAACAACTGCCTAGGAGTCGACGCTCCTACCCTCAGAAGACCATAAACTCTAAACCTAGGAGGCCAAAACACAACCACAGGAATAGACGCGTAATCAGTCAGAGATGGGTCCCCAAGGCTCTCTTGCATGCACAAGGCTACTACGAGGGCAATGCTTGGCTATGGATACCTAAAGCCCCCATGGCCAGAGGCACCATTCGCACGCCAACCTCAAGATCGATCATTCCAAAAACTGTTAAGACCTGGAACCCAAGAGCCGCAGAGCTTCCCCGATCCGCAACCATCGAGTCCATCCATGCACGAACCCACACGAATCACCCAAGCCTGTCAACAACTGCCAGCTCGAGCATCATTACAAGTAGGGAACGATCCGGGTTTCTAGCTCCATCCTGAAAGAAATAAGCCATCACGTGAGGCCATTGCTAACCTAGCTTCTGTCCCAATGACCCAATCACAAGCTCCCGAAGTCCTACCATAACAACTCTCCGTAGTCAAAGGCTCAAGTCCTACCAAACCCCAACCGCCTGCAAGCCTTAGGTCCTCTTACGAGCGGAAATCCTTTCTCTCACTAGCAGCTGATTTAGCTGAGGAAACAGGGGATAATGTGGTGGACCACATTAAATGACTGGACGCTACTTTTGTGTCGCTAGCTCTGAGCTACGATCGCCTCGACTTAGGCCTATTGAATAAATCCTTCGTAGCCGAAGTTCAAGCGATGCCTTGTTCTTGGGAAACGTTTGAATTTGCATTTGCAAAAGCCCCTGCCTTTGCCGCGAAGTTGCTCAGCGGTGAGATCTCACAAGGGCAGGCAATCAAATAGCACCTCATCACGTCGTATGATCAGCGAACCACCTCCGCCATCACTGACCAAGAAGTGGCAGAGTTGTCAAAACTAGTTGAGACGAGCTCCCAGTTCCTAAGGCATTGGTATGATCTTAGACTGCAATGGGAAGTCGAAGGATGCCGAGTAATGACCAATGCCGAGCAGCGATGCGCTATCAAAATGGCAGAGTACGACCTCACCTACGTCGCGCCGATATCTTATCGAGTGCTAACCATGTTGCGAGGCCGTCCTATAGAAGACCACATCAAGGGACACCCCTACCTCGACCGCCCGTTGACTGAAGAGGAGTTACACATCACTAGCCGAGTCAACTCGGGCGACTTCCTAACTGATGTTCTCACATACATCACTCAAGTGGGGATTAAACCCTCCGACCTGGACCGCGAAGCCCATCTCGAATACAACCCCAATTTCTATACCTGGCTACTCCACAAGTAGTCGACCATGCCAAAATGCCTACACCTTCTAACCCTCATCCTAGGAAGGATTCTTCTCAGACTAAAGGGGGAAGGGGTAAGGTGAATCAGGTCAGGAGTAATGAAGCAAATCAAAGCCACGAAGTATGTAGACATGCATTGGGAAAAACGGATGGGGTAGGAAAGAGGACACAAAAACTTTGAATTAAAGGCAAAAAGTCAAAATCTGAAAAGCGAACCTGCACTAGACTTTAATGAGTTCAGTCAGAAGCATAAAGTTTTTTCTGTTTTAGCAATTACTATGTCGTAAGCACTAACGAAAATTACGGTCATGACAGGAACAAAAGATGTGACAGCAGGACCGAGCCCATCGACTCCCCTTCACAGAGGAAGAAAGAACGTGGTACAACATCAACCTGGAGAACCACACCTATAATCAGCTGAAATTCCGGACTATCCACAATTTGGAAGAACTAGTGGCCAGAGAAGAGGCAGCCAGGAGCATCGTGGAAAGCTGCAACCTTAAAAAGTACCTGGAAAGTTTCTCACAAGAACCTGAGCACACGAGCTGTGTGGAATTCCTCAGGACCTACAATCCCAATGGAGAGTGCGGCCCTGTCACAGTGGAGAGGGGACAAAATGCTAAGCAGGTGCTGGTCCATCTAACCCCAGCCTTGGTGGAGAAGGCACTGGGGCTGGAACCGAAGGTGGAGAAGAAGCAAAAGAGGGACGTGTATGCCATGCTAGGGATGAGGAAGGAGGAGGTGTTGACGAACGATGGCATCAATATCCAGGACATCCCCAGTGCAGAGACTAGACTACAAGCGAAGCTCGTACATGCGCTCTTCTCCAGCCAGTGCTATAATGCGCTGATGCACAGGATCAGCATACCAATCCTAGAAAAGGAGGTGGCCCAGACCCTGCACGAAGTCGACTGGAACGGCTACGTGTGCAAGACTATCGATCAGGCAGCCCAAGCTCTAGCATTAGGAAGCCTGCCAGTAGGAGGAGAATCACCAATGTCGAAGGCTGCAGAAAGAAAAAGGGCTGTCTCCAAAGCCTCATTCATTGCATATGGGGGCATTTTAATGACGCTTATCTAGGAGGCCGTAAAGGAAGCAAAAGAGGGGGAGGGAGAAACACCTGACCGATCACCGCTCCATCAACACCAGGACAGGTCTAGCGATAGGACGGAGACAGAGGAAGAAGGGGAATAACAAATAAGCAAAAAGCAGGTTAGGGAGACTAAGAAGAGATCATCGACAAGTAAGGCAGGCTAAAAAGGTGTCTAAGCGAAAAGCCGAAAGGAAAAGAAAAGAAGAGCAGGAGGAAAAAGACAAACTAGAGGAAGAATGTAAAAAAGAAGAGTCGCAGAGGAGGACGAGGAGTTACGAAGAAAGGAGGAGGAGGACCTGGCAGAAGCTACCTGCCGGTCAATTGAGCAGCAGTGCAGGGCAGATGACCCCGAAGCCTGGAATCAGCCTAGGGAAGAGAGGCCTAGCTCCAGCATGTAGGCCCCAGAACCCGCGCCCCCCGCAACTCCAGAAGGCAAAGGCAAAGCACCCCTGCATCCCAACCCCACCCTCATGGCGCCTCCCACTGAAACCGCTACGCCCACCCCTAGCATCCCCACCAGCTTGGAAGTGTCCAACCTGGTGGCCTGGATGCAACACTTCATCAGCAAGGAAATGGCCCAAGGGAAAAGCACGGAGACGATGACCACGGGACCAAAAAGGCCAGCTGTAGAAGCTGAATCAAGGCAGGATCAAAAGCGCCCGTGCATGGAGGCCTCAACCACCCCCACCCACACAACAATGACGCCGCTAGCCGGTTACGATGAATACGTCGCTGAGCTGCTCTTCCAACTAGAAAGGGCCAAGGAGGAGAAAAGAACGACCGTGGCTGAGTTGATGGCAGAAAAAGAGTCAGTGGTGGTGGCTTTCCAATTGGAGAAAACCCACATCATCGCTATGCAGCAATGCCAAATCTTTGAACTCAAGCAAGAGCTGAAGGCCAAAGAAAATAAAGAAGAGAGTTACAAGCAGCAGTTGGAGGACGAGAACCGGGAACTCGTACAAATGCAACGGGAGTACAAACTCCTCCTGATGCAATATCAGGATTTGCAGTTGAAGCATAAGGAACTGGAGTCAAAGACCGCTATCATTGAGCAGATGATGAGGGAGCTGAACGCCAAGGAAGAGGAGAGGAGCCAAGAGAGGGAGCAGCAACAACAGAAGATCGAGTCTATCTCCTATCAGCTACGTCTCGGGAAGACAGTACAAGACAACATGAGCAGAGAGCTCAAGGCCCAGGAGCAGAAGCTCGTAGCCCTAGCTTAGAAGCAGGGGGAGAGCATGGAAGGCATGAGCAAAAGGGCCGAGGAATGGGCTACGCAGAATGAGGTGCGGGTGAAGGCTCTGGCACGGCGCCTCGCCTTGGTGGAGAAGGGAAAAATCTTGGCAAAAAGCAAAATGGGCGCCATCCAGACAGCCTTCACCGCCCAATAACAAGCCTTTCTCAATACGCTACTGGATACAACTTAACCAAAGGGAGCGGAGCCATTGGAGGTGGTAAAGAAGAAATTAAGCATCGCTCGTAGAGCTTTGCACGTGGGGCTGCAGATGCCACCCCAACCTGTGGAGGTAAGGCTGGGCCCAGAGGAGCAGCGGAAGTATCTACTATTGGCCGGCCTCACCCCCCAGGAGGCAAACGCCCTCGGCTTTGAGGAAAGAACACTACCAGAAAACCGGCAGGGGGAGGAAGTCGAATTCAAAATTGACATGAACAGGTTGAGAGAAGATGTAATCCCGCAGCCCCCCTCGCCGCACGAACAAGATCAGCAACAACCCGATCCGCCCCTGGGCAGATAGGCCATCCTTAAAGAGTGGCGGAAAAAGCTGGTGGAAGAGGCTAGAAAACTGCTGAAGGCCAAGCCCGTCGTGCAGCCATCTGATCCCCTCCCACCATGCCCCGAAGACCTACCTATGCAATTTCACGCTGAACTGGTGGTCTAGGAACGGCAAGAACTGGAAAATGACCCTTTCTCCTTCAGTTTTCTTATGCCTAATAGTCTGAGAAGGGTCCTGCCGATCAAGGCGATGGAGGAGGTGATAGCGGCTGGCAGCCGACTAGGCCAAAGATGGTTGGAGGACAGAGCAAAAACCCCCACCTTGTTGGGCACGGAAGAGGCCGAGTTCTGGCAAGATAAGATCTACGAGGTACCACACACGATGAGGGGCTACGACTGCCAACCCCTCTGGAGGAGGCGAATATGTAATACCAACATGTTTGCATGGATGGCTTTTTGTAACACCCTACCCCACGAGCGGAATGACCCCATGTTTATGGCGTATCCCCGTAGGGTAGGTGTGGATTTTGTTGCCACCCTCCATGGGAGGCACGACTTCCTCGTTATCTACAATGCCAACGCCACTTCCTTTGAAAACGCTCTACTCTTTGACCTAGGAAGCATGCCTGCCTCTATGACATGTTTTCTTGCGGAGTTCTCCTCCTGCCCAGATCCCGCATTCATAACCACTTGTAATTACCTTAGGCTCCTTAAACTCTTACTTTAACAAGACCTGGCACCGCAAGAAAGCGGCTTGCCTCCTCTCTTTTTTGATCTTAACGCCATCGATAGTTGCGCCATGACCCGCTTAATGATGCGGGCTAGCCTTCTACCTTCATTTTGCCTAGCACTCCTAGAGGATATGAGTGACAGCCAATTCACTAGGTGCAGCCATCCCTTCCTATCCACCACCTCTCTCCATGTCCGCATGAAGCTGAAAGAGTACATGCAGAGCGATCAATTTTTATGCAAATCTATCCACCCGCCCTCCCCTCCTCATTCTGACGACGAAAGCTAGCCTTGGCTGTCCTGCTCCTCATGTAATACTATCCCGCAATGTGGTTAAAAAAAAAAACTGCACCTAGGGGTCCTTAAGTTAGGCGTATCCAGTGACCTCGGTTGGCTGGCTCCACTCCTAACCCCCTAGCCCTTTTTTATCCCCCCACGTCACGCTTAGGACACCAACGACAGGATACACGTAGGGAAGTAACACTCCCCTATGGTTTGACTTGTCACCCTAAGCCACTAGCACCACTCCTCCTTGGCACAAATGGGGTCCTCAAGTGTGGGACATCACCCGGGTACCCACTTCCCCATTTCACTAGCACGAGCACACTGCACCAACACACTGACGACAGCCGCTCCCCTAGGTAAAGCACTGCTCCTTCTTCAAGTACACCACTTCCGCCCCACCACCAACTTCGGAGGCCCTTGTTCACCCCTGCAATCCACTGTGCTGCTCCGACGACCATTGTTCTTAAGTTGCCACAAACCCCTGAGTCTCCATGCTACCCTCAACCTTACACCCATGCCAAAAGTGCCATGGGACTGGCACCTGTCTAGGAGGGGGTAATGTTAACCTCGAGTCAAGATGGCGAAGCCAAGATGACGAAAAATGGAGAAAAAGAAAAGGAGCATGAAGAAAAAGAGCGAAGACACGCAAGCGGCCCCTAAAGATGGACCGGGGCAAAAAGAGCAACCATAAAAGAAAAGGTGCCTCAAAACTCAAAAAATCTTTGTAAAAGAGCGCTAGGCTCCCTCCTATGCCCATTGTAAAATATTAGACGGGTGTAGGCTAGAGGCACGGGGCTAAAAGAGGAAAATGGAAAAAGTATCTTGCCACAATGGCCGGTCATGTAAAAAGGGGGTGGGTGCCCATGGGATTTTAGGGTTTGTATATATAAAGTTCAAAAAGTGAATAAGAGATCATTCTTTGGTGTGTGGCAAAAGGAGTCTTCTTCCTCTTCTCTCCTTCTCACCTTCTTGCTTGAGTGTGCTCTTGAGAGAGGGAGTGTGAGAGTGTGAGGGAGTGAGTGTGTGTAAGAGTGAGAGATCAAGAGGATGAAGCTCTTCACCATCTCCTCTTCTTCTTCTTCTCTTCCCTTCTCTCTTCTTGCACGCACGGCTATGGAGGATGGAGCTTGGAGGTGGAGGAGGCTTGAGGATGCTTGAGCTAGCATCTAGGATCGTGGAGCTATCGGTGTGTAGAAGAGAGGAGGCAACTCATATTGGCACTAAGGTAAGCTCAGTACACTCATAGGATCGACGGCGCATCGGCTAGGTGAGAGATAGCTATTAGAGCTCGCTTGGAAGCTTGAAACAATAAGCGGTCCGTGGGTCTTGGCAGTTGAGCGAAGACTCCCACAATGTAATCTTAGTAATGATCATTATTATCAACAATGCTATGATACTTTAGTGAATGAATGTACTTCTTATGGAATTTCAGCTCATGGTCATTAGCTCCTCATTATCCATTGCATTATTTCATACACGCTCTTCCTTTTCACCTTCATGTTCTTGCTCCTCCTGATTGTCCTCCTGTTCATCAGCCACAACTTTAGCAAGTAACGTATTCGACATTGCATTTGTTTGTTCCACATTACCAAACTCTTGGGGTAGATGCTATAAAGAATTTATATGATCATCAGTGAAGTAGAGTTGCTCATAAGAATTATCATAGTGATCTAAAGTAGATGTTTTTTCATAAACATGATCGTAAACATGCTACCCATAAGATCCATTAACATTCTGCCCATCGGAACCGTGGAAAGTAGATGAATCCTCATCATAAACATATGTATGCTGCCCGTTCATGCATGACTACCCATTTACACTCATATCAAAAGATTTGGAAACATTCCCAAGTCCTTATGGCTATCCTACATGATGCCCATATAAGGAAGGTTGTCCAAAATGACTGCAAGGGTGTCCTTGCATTTGAGGTTGGCTATAAGCATAATGTTTGACATGTTGCTACTATTCAAAAGTGTTATGACCATCACTTGTATAATGTTGCCCATCTTTATGACAAAGTGCATTGCATATGTGTTGCCTAAAGCTATGATTATCATACATATATCCCTCAGTATGCTATCCATATGAGTATGAACCATAACAAGGTCTAAAATTCGCATGTCCATGAGCTAAAACTCCATAAGAAGTATGTTCATACACTGAAGTATCATAGCATTACTGATAGTGATGCTCATTACTAAGATTACGCCTTTGTATTACTCTTTCAATTTAGTCATGCATATAATTTCTTCCACCATTTTTGTCTTTGTTTGATCATACCTAGACCATAACTCTTCAGGAGCTCTAGTAATGGCAATCCACGAGAGTCAAGACTATTGTTAACCCTCAGATGAACAAGGTGGAAAATCTAGAAAATCTAAAAGCGCACAAGAAAAATGCGCAAGTCAATACTTTTGTAAAAGAGCCCAAGGTGCACCATGATTTATTTTAAGAGCATCGGACTCTCACCCGTGCAAATTATAAAGGTAGATGGGTGGTAGGAAGGAAGCTAGGAAGATTGGAGAACAATGGGAAAAAGGGCCTAGGTGGCCATGTAAAAAAGGGGATAAGGGAATGACCGCCCAAAAGGGATTTAGGGTTTTGTAAATAAAGTTGAAAAGTGAATAAGAAGCTCATTCTTGTGTGTGGCCAAAGTAGCTCTCCTCTCCTTCTTCTCCTTCTTGTTCTTGCTTGCTTGAGCTTATGCTTGAGAGAGGGAGTGTGAGGGAGTGAGTGTGTTAGGGTGAGGGACCGTGGTGAAGAAGCTCTCCATCTTCTCCTCTCTTCTTCTCTTCTCTTCTCTTGCTTGCGGCAATGGAGCTTGGAGCGTGGAGCTTAAGGATTGAGCTTACTTGAAGCTTTCACTTGGATCGTGGAGCTACTAAAGTGCTCAGGATAGGAGGCAACTCGATCGGGCATGGAGGTAAGCTCACTATACTTGTAGAGAGAGATAGCACATCGACTATGTGAGAGGTAGCCATTAGTACTCGGCTTGGAACCCACGGACCGTAATGGCTCGGCTTGGAACCCACGGACCACTTAAAATAATAAGCAGTCCGTGGGTCTTGATGTTGAGCTTGAGCTCGCCTCTACATTTTGGTTTCATTGTCGGGACCAATGGATTCAAGCCTTGAGTACTTGCGCGCTTCGAATCGAGCATTGAAGTAGGGTTTTCCCCAAACCAGTGCTTAAGGTAGATAGGTAGGAAGCGAGGGAGTTTGAAGAGGTATTCAATCTCCTAAGCAAGCAATTTTTTGGTTTTTTGGATTTAGAAAAGTAGGTTGAAGTAGTGTAGGTGTTTGCTTTGTGATTTGGATGCATTAGGGCAGGAAAAAACAAAGGAAAAAAGAAAAAGAAAAACAAGCATTAGGGTTTCTGCTGTCATAGAAGGACAAGAGGGTTTGATTTGCTTGTCGATTTGTATTTTGGAGGAGTTTATTTGCTATTCTAGGAATATACAATCTTTCATTAGGGTCTATTCTTACATTTTGGAAGTTTTTGTGACCTATGAAACCAAAATCATTAGAATCGAGTTGATTTTTGTCATCCTAGAAACTCGTCCGTAGGAATCGAACAATGTTACTAGAGTCTGGTTCCCAGAATCAAACTTAGATGGTTTGATTTTCGGACTTGGACCAACCCATCTTGTCCGATTGGACATACCCTTTCCAATTTTGAAAATCGGGCATCCCATAATCGGACACGAAAATTGGACCATCTAGAATCGGACACTTGTCAAATTAGACGTATGATCCCTAGAATCACACCCAATCAAAATAAGCAGACCAACCCAAAATCGAGGGTCTAATTTCGATAATCAGACTCCTAAGAATCGGACCTTTGAGAATCAGACAGAAAACTATCAAAATCAGACAGGTGAACAAAATACAAATCGGACCTCTGAGAAATCAAACAGAAAACTATCAAAATCGGACAGGTTCGTGGCATTCTTAGCATCCCATTGACTCCCTACTAGCATGTAGTAATGGCACCCCATCAAAATCGACTCCTTCGAGCTCCTGTCACTCCCCGGCTTCCTGAGCACCTTCTCGACATTGTTGGGAACCTTCAGGGCATTACATCAGAGGTATTTGATCATTTTCTTCAAGGTTTACTTCAGTTCTCAGGTCTCACAGACTGTAAACAAGATTGGGGCAACCACCATTGAAGCTTCCTTACTTCATATCTCACTTGCCTTTGAACAAGACTTGCTGGAGCTTGTTTGAGGCCTTCCTTGGCTTTAACCGGACCCCTCCGAAGCTTGGCCACCATTTTTTTGCAGCCCCAGGACCAGCATTTACAATTGGTGGAATCACGCAGCCCTCCCATATGTGTCTTCAACATTGACAGTCACAACAGTAGCTCTCCCCCTCCATTGGCACTTGAAAAGGCTCCATTTCGGGCATATGAACATGCTTTGATGCTTGGTTTTGATGGTTGATGTGTTGGCATAGCATTTGGACTAATTTAACACTGTTTTGGGACTGTCATAACAGTCCACAGGCATATGATAGTGTTACACTAACATTTGATGCTACAGCTTGTTTGGCATTGTCATTTTATGCCCGGTTGGTCCCGTTTGATGCCCGGATGTTAGGGGAATGTATGCCTATTGTTTGGCAACCTTTTGAAGCTAATTTTGGTGTTGAAATTCTCAGTTTCGAACAATAAATCATTGATATACACAGTTGGACTGAAGTCATTTTACTCATGTATACTTATGCCTATGCTTTTCGGGCTATGTTTCGGACATATATGGTGATGTACTAACACTTAGGGCTCGACATAGAGCTTGGTTTTGATTCAGGATCGTTGGTTGAGCTTGATCTTGCTTTGCAAAGCATTTGGATGCTCCGTCTTGGATGTACTTATGGCATCTATGTTGCTTATGTCTGATATGTCTTGGCATGCTTAGCCTATGCCATTACTACATGCTAGTTACATTGTTTGGAGCCTATTGCTAGTGGAGCTCGATCTTGGCTTGACCTTGGATTATCGAAGCTTACTTGAGCTATTTATTGGCTTGCCAGAGTTGTATCTTGGGATGTACTTGATGTCTTACATGGTTATGGATGCTACATACGGATGCTCTACCGCCTACATGTTCGAGATGTACTATTGATGTATTGTCTTGGACTTATGTCATTGGCACTGTGTCTTGCCTTGGCTTGAGCTCTTGAGCTCGTACATACGGCTTTTGTGCCAGTGGGAGCATTCTTGAATGCTTATCAGACATTGAGCATGTGGTACTTTTATGCATTGAGCCGTTACATGCTATTGAGCAATTACAGACACTTGAGACTTTGGGACTTCTTACCTTTTGGGATGATACATCATATGTCTTGGTTCACTGTATGCTTATGAGCTAAGTCTCAGTTTTGGATCCGTATCTTTATGAACTGACACCTACTTGTGTCAAGCTTTGGTAGTGGCAGGAACACTTTGCCCCGTTGCCTGGGGGGTGTGCCTACTCACTGGCAGATGTTTGTATGACATACTTGGGTGTTGGACTCATTCTTATCGACCGTCATATGCTTATGCTATGCCTGCATGATGCTGGCTTTGGTCTTGGCAGTATCTGATTGCCTTGGGATCCGATTTTGGCATTGTTAGCTCTCTTTTACTGAAATCTGAAATTTATTACAGCAAGCATATATGTATGGACTGACATGGATTTTTCAATGCTGAAACACTCTGAAATGATGTACTTTCACTAGTACTTGGTGGGAAGCAGCTTTGGTTCCACTTTCTTCGCCATTTTTCCTCGATTTTGGTGATTTTTTGGTCATTTTCTATAGTAAACAGCAAGCAGTTTTGAACTGTCTACAGCCTTCCAGCCTACATTATGGCGAGTTCGTCCACTGATCATGCTATTTTTAACATCACTAAGCTTGATGGTACGAATTACTCTTAAAGAGCCAGATTTGGCAGGTGTTGGTGCAGAAATTGCAAATCAAACCTTTAAGGCTAAGCGGACATCTGCTTGCCACTATGCCAGATGAGGAATGGCTTGAGCTTGATGAGTTATGCAAGTCTACTATTGTATTGTCTCTCACAGAACAGGTTCACTATAATGTCTTTGAGGAAGAACAGAGTGCATGGCAGTTGTGGGAAAAGATAAAAATCTCTATGACAAGAAAAGTCCAACGAGTTAGATGTATTGGCTGAAGCAGCTTATGGATCTGCACATGAAGGAGAATGTGACTATGTCTGCTCACTTGAGCCAGTTCCATGCTATACTCAAGAACTTGACTTTGCAGGACATCACTTTTGCAAAGGATGTCACTCCTCTTTTCTTGCTTGGTACTCTTAATGAGTCATGGGATGTATTCCGCACTACATTATGTGCCTTTGCTGTTACCTTGAAATTATCTGATGTTGAGAGTGCTCTTTTGCAAGAAGAGGTTAACCGTAAGAATTTGGATGCCTCTCGTGTGTCTCATGCTATGATAGTTAGAGGCAAGACTGATGGATATGGAAAGCATGGCAGTGGTAGTGGCCGTGGACGGGATTCTCAGAAATCTCGGTCCAAGTCTCATGGGAAGTCACGTAGCAAATCCCGTGGAAGGAATGCAGATGTTACTTGTCACCATTGTGGGAAAAATGGCCATATTAGGCCACAATGACATGAATTGGGCAATGAAAGGTGCAAAGATAAGGGAAAAGACAAAGTGCATGATAAGTCTTCTGATCGCAGCATAGTACCTGCAAAGTTCAGTGTTAAAATTGAAGAGATCAATGTTATGCAGCCTGAGAATGTTGATGATGATGATTATATCCTAGCAGCTTCTTCTAATGCTTCACAGATGACAGAGATACACTCTATATATGCACAGTGTTGGCTCTTGGACTCAGGTGCATCCTTTCATGTGACACCTTGCCGAGAGTGGTTTCATTCATACCGTACTGTTTCGAGTTCTGTGCGCTTGGGTGATGACAGCTCTCTTGATATTGTGGGCGTTGATGATGTTAGGCTGCAGTTTCCTTCTGGCAGCAGTTTTGTTATGCAGGATGTACATCATGTACCTGCTTTGACACGTAGTCTCATGTCAGCTGGACAGCTTGATGACGCAAGATATCATGTATGTTTTGGAGACTCTTCATGGAAGATCACTCATGGCAGACTTGTGATTGCGAGAGGTGCCAAGGCTGGCAGTCTCTACCCCTTGATTATATCAGCTCCTTCCCTTGATCATGTTTTGTCTGTGGGTTCTATCCCACATGTATCTCTATGGCATGCTCGTTTGGGCCATATGTCTTTGAAGGGAATGAAAATGCTTTCTAGTTTGCAGTACTTACCGCCCCTTGATTATGCATGTTTTGATTCATGTGAGCATTGTCTTTATGGCAAGAAAACTAGGTCTACGCATAAGAAGTTTGGTAGGCCACGCATGAGTGAGCCCTTGGCATTAGTACATTCGGATTTCTGTGGGCCCATGCCTTGTCAGTCTATGGGTGGTGCAAAGTATTTTGTTACGTTCATAGATGATTTTTCACGGAAAGTTTGGGCTTATCCCATTAAGCTGAAATCCAATGTCTTGGCTGTGTTTCAGAGATGGCTTGCATTTTGGTTGAGAACCAGTCTGGGTATAGGCTAAAATGCCTAAGGATAGATAATGGGGGTGAGTATGTCTCACATGCTTTTGAGCAGTTATGTGATGAGAGGGATATTAAGCGTCAGTTGATCGCCCCTACACCCATCCCAGAATGATTTCGCTGAGCGGATGAATAGAACCATCTAGGAGCGTGTACACTGTATGCTTAGCCATGCAGGCCTACCACAGAGCTTTTGGACTAAGGCAGTTCGTACAGCTGTGCATGTCATAAATAGATCACCCTCTAGTGGTTTAGATTTCCAGGTTGCAGAGGAGGTATGGACTAGAAAACCTCCCTCTTATGCGCATCTCCATGTCTTTGGACATGAGGAATTTTGCCATGTTCCCAAGGACAAGAGAAGTAAGCTGGATCCCAAGAGTGTCAAATGCATTTTTCTTGGTTATGGGGATGCAGGCGAGATGGGTTACCGTTTATGGGATCCGCAGACGGAAAGTCATCCGTAGTCATGATCTAGTCTTCCATGAAGACAAAATGCATAGGCAGCCTGAGAGAGTTGTTGAGATCTGCAGGGTCATATTTCAGGAGGAGCCGAGAGCTCCCGCACAACCAGTTGGACAGCCTATAGCTGCAGCAGATGCTCATGGTCAGGGTGTTGGACAGGCAGCTGGGCAGGCAGCAAAGCCTACCGTGAGACGGTCTACTAGAGACAGATGTCCACCTGATAGATTTCAGCCCTCAATGCATTATGTCTTGGTTACAGATGCAGGAGAGCCTTTCACCTATGATGAGGCTATGCGCAGGGGTGATAGTCACTCCTAAGAGAGGGATATGCAGTCTGAGATAGACTCCCTACATAAGAATGACACTTGGGATTTGGTTTCCTTGCCTACGGGCAAGAAGGATTTGCCATGTAAGTGGGTGTACAAGCTAAAAAGTACCCCTGGACACCCCAAGCCAGCATACAAGGCTAGATTGGTAGCAAAGGGTTTTAGGCAAGAGCATGGTGTGGACTTTGACGAGGTCTTTTCTCCTTTGGTTAAGATGACCACCCTGCGCTTAGTCTTGGCTTTGGTTGCTCAGCTTGACTTGGATTTATACCAGATGGATGTCAAGACGGCTTTCTTACATGGAGACTTACATGATGAGATTTATATGGAGCAGCCTAAGGGCTTTGTAGAACCTGGCAGGCAGCACCTAGTGTGCAAATTGAAGAAAGTCTTTATGGCTTGAAACAGGCACCTAGGGAGTGGTATCATAAGTTTGATGCCTTTATGCAGTCACAGGGCTACAGCCGGAGTGCTATGGATCCGTGTCTTTACACGAAGAAAGCTCGTGATGGTTCTTTATTGATTTTGGTACTCTATGTGGATGATATGCTGATAGCAGGGAAAGCTCATGATGAGCTAGATGCTCTTAAGCTCAAGAAGAGCTTTGAGATGAAAGATCTGGGACATGCCACTCACATACATGGTATGCGCATTAGACGCGACAGGCATCAGGGACTCCTCTACTTGTCACAAAGGGAGTATATTCATAAAGTCCTTGAGCGCTTCCGCATGCAGGACGTAAAGCCTATTGGCTGTCCATTGCCTTCTTATGTGAAGGTATCATAAGCTGATTATCCACAGAAAGACGAGCAGAGGGCCGAGATGGCCAAGATTCCCTATGCATCCGGAGGGGCAGTCTTATGTATGCCATGATAGCCACTCGTCCAGATATTGCCTTTGCAGTTGGTGTTGTGGCACGCTATATAGCTACACATGGCAAGAAGCATTGGGATGCCGTGAAGGGTATCATGAGATACGTGAAGGGCACTATAGATATGTGCATATGCTATGGCAGCCAGGATACAGGAGTCGTGGGGTACACTGACTTTGATTATGCAGGACGTGCAAATAGTAGGAAGTCCACTTCCGGCTATGTATTCACCTATGCTAGAGGTGTTGTTTCTTGGATGTCCAGGGTGCAGAAATGCATGGCCCTTTCTATTACAGAGGCCGAGTATGTTGCAGCCACTGAGGCTTGCAAGGAGGCCATTTGGTTGGGTCGTTTAGTTGCTGACCTTGGTATTGATGCTATCCCTACACTGCATTCGGATTCTATGAGTGCTATTCAGTTAGCGAAGAATCCGGTCTTCCATGTGAAGACGAAATGCATTGAGGTGAGGTATCACTTCATACGTGGGGTCTTTGAGGACAAGTCTGTTGATCTTGTCGAGATCTCAACTGACCAGAATCCTGCAGATCTACTCACGAAAAGCCTCTCTACAGAGCGCTTTGCCTTCCCCAGGAGGTTGATGAGCGTGGGATGAGATGATGTCTTTCCTCATCTTGTTGTACATGTGTACATGTTGTACTGTCTTTTTTTTTCTTTTTCTTTTCACTCCTCACTGGGGCAAATTCGCCTTTAAGTGGGAGGTTGTTGGGGGTAAAGGCACCTCTTCCTAGCCACCCATGTATTACTACATTGACAGTCACCGCCACTACACACTACAGGTGGCGGGCGCCCATCACCGTCACTTTATTCTTTATTCTTTTAGTGACAGTTTGAATAAAGGAAGGCCCGATTACACATTGTGACTATTGGAGTTCCCATTTCTAGTCTCTCCCTTTCTTGCTCTTGCTCTTCTGCCATAGCTCTCGAGTCCAACCTTCGATCCGTCGCTCCCTTTCAAGAACTATCATTGGGTTGAAATCTAGAGCAAGTAGTTCAAAACTTGGCTATGAGTAGTCCTTCAAATCGCACATGCTGTTTAGCGTAATGGCCTTGCGGGCCAAGGAAAGTGCCCCTCCCCCCTCGAACCCCTACAGAGCCCCCCTCCACACCTCCCCCAAGTAAGCTAGAGAGAAAACATGCACCGTGACAGGTCCTCCAAATTAGATCCTAGTGTAGTAATGACTCTACACAAATATAGATTCTCACTTGCAAAACAACAACCAAAAGCCCATACCCGAGCAAAGACAACAAAGATCCTAGAACCTCAATGGGCGCCAATCTATCCAACAAGGGCAAAAAGGCCACACTACAAAGACACGTATATGTTGCATTTGGATTGCATCTAGCCAAAGCGGAATGTAACAACATTAAGCTACAACTATAAGGATAACTAGACATGACAGTCTTAACAGCAGATGCACCTTGAACGGCACTACATAGATGACCCAAGACATCAGTGGAGAATCCACATCTGGTTGTGTAGTTGGGGGCTCAAAGGCATGTATCAGAAGGCTTGAATTTATAAGCCAAGACCAAGAAGATGAAGACATAGTACCACCTGCTTATCTCAAGGTCAAACTCACTGCAAAAACAGAGTACAGTGTCAATGCTCTCGTCGATGAAGGAGCAGATTTTAATGTCTTGACCTATGAAGCATGGACCCTACTAGGCCAACCAGAGCTCACATCGACTAGTGCAACTCTTAGTCCTTACAGGGGACACCCACAAGCACTTATAGGAAAGTACAAAATCCTTGTAACTATTGAAACTGAAAGCTGGCCTATCATGTTCCATGTTCCTCCAAATAGTGCTAATTGTGGAAAGAAAACCCTCCTAGGAAGACCCTTCAAAAGGGCGACAAAGTGTGAGGTCGATTATGTAGCACAGAGGATATACTTGACACTATCGGGTGTGAGGATAATCACAATCTTTAGTAAGGGTGACCTCCTCAAACCTCGAGGGAAAGATAAGGAACATTCTAACATACCAGGCAAGCCTAGTAACGAGAGCAAGGACTTGTTGAAAGAGTTGATACAAGTGCATGTTGAACAGAGAGAACCAGTGAGGAAGGCCATGCTTGAAACAAGAAGGTCAAGAGACAATGCCAAGGATAGGCTTTGGACTTAAAAATATCATAGAAAACCACAAAAGAAGCCCAAATCTTATAGACGAAGGTATCGATGGAGAGCCAACACAATACCACAATGGATATCCAAAGTGTTGCTACATGCTCAAGGGTATTATGCAAGTAACCGATGGATTTGGGTACCAAAACCCCCTACTAAACCATCTCTATCAGTTGAAGACCATATCGTATTAGAAGCGAAGAAGCACAGGAGGAAATCGAAACGAAAATCCAAGTCTCGGGTCAACGACACTAGAGTGATTGAGCCCCTCATGATTGAAATCAAGAAACCAAACAAGACTATTCGAAAGGTAGATCCGCATCCTAGTGTGCTTAACAAGCGAATATCAGATGTAACCGTCAAATGTGCACAAAAGCCACCACTGTCCAAGGAGCCTTTGACTTCCCAAGAGGATGATGAGCACCACAAGCACAATGTTGCCCATGATAACACCGATTGCTCAACAAAGCAAATGGCAGAGTCATCTAACAACAATGAGAAAATCTTCTAGCCAATGCCAAGTCCACTAGGAGTCCCAAATCTCCTACACCCTCTTTTTCTAAATGGACACAGGAAGCACAATATCAGTCGTCAAGTGCAACTGCTCAATCCCTATCTCAATCTCCATCTGAGCTTCCAAATGTCCAAGATGTGGGACATGGCACCATCCCTAATTCTCAGCCTAAGGATATGCCTGTGCAATCTAGCGTGACTAGCTACACTGATGCTCAATTTGCACAAGTGAATGCACAAAGGGGAACAAAATATACGACCACTTATGATCTGCTTAAGGCCTTGACACCGCAGTCTACCAATAGTAGCCAGTCCATTGAATTAGCTGCTACTACTTCCAATCAGGAATCACTGCTAATGATATCGGATGAGGGGCTAAATGCAGGGGAATCAGCTGAAGAGTTAAACTCTCCAAAAAGAGAGGCAATTGTAATCTCACAACCTAGTGAGGCTATTCAGCATACCAGGGCTATGTCCCATGAGGACACACTAGAAAAAGAGAATGTCAGGGCTCACAACCAAGCACATCAATGGCCGACCTAGTCCATGGTCTTGAGTCTTTAAAGGATACACCTCAATTGCCCAAGAAAAAGAGGAGAAAACAACAAAAACAACAACATTTGCAAGTGGCTATAGATGCCAGAAGATTGAGACCAAGAATGCTGAAGAGCTAAGGAACAAAGCATCAAGTCCACCCCACGAATGAACCCATTGCCATCTCTCCTAATAGCGATGAAACCTCAAACACATCCATGTGTTCTGATAAATCAAAGCAACTATTACCATCAACGATTACTTGCAACACTCAATCCACTGATAGCAGAACTTACATTAACCAATCAAGAGTGGGTACAACACTGTCACAACAAGTTGACAAAACTATACCAGTCACATCTGAGGAAAACCATGACACAATAGCAGCAAAGTCTCACGAGAAACATGAAAACCTTGAGGACATGAGCAATCCTAGCATTGACCAATCTTGCTCATCTAGGCCTGAACCCCCAGCATGCTAAAGCCTAGGGAAACTCCTAGAACCTTGCATGAGATAGCAACCAAGCAAACCCTCATCGAACATAGAAGTGTCATAGAGTGCTTGCTTAAGTTGGAGGCTAAACTCAAATTATTCACACGTGCCTATGTCCTTGCAGACATGGGCACATTCCCTGAGGAATAGCTTGAGGAATATTTGTCATATTCACTATCCTGGAAAGAGCAAGAATATCTTAACGAGCACTATGACAAACTCCTATATGAATGCATGCAACTCATATCTAACAAGGAAGCCGACGAACTATGCTTAACGGTGACATTCAAAGAAGTGCTTTGCCAACCAAAACTCTTAGAGATAGAGTAGCTAAAGCAACAATCAGAGGATCAAAGTAAATTTGAAAAACATTGGTTAAAAAACCGTGCTACAATGGCCGCAAACTTGGAGCCTAGATTATGACAGAGTCTCAAAGGAGCGATTGGCCAAATGGCAGTCTCAAAGAGACCCAACCTATGTGGCACTAACTTCCTTTCAAGTACTAACTACCATTTAGGGTATGGACTTAGCCAAAACTAGCCAAGAGAACTCTCTAATTGATAAAATTCTCACTGAGGAGAAGCTACATGGTGTGAGTAGACTCGGACAAGGTACCATGCTACTCAATGTTGCAAAATATCTGTTGTTATCGAGTAGGCTGCCACGATTACTAGATACATGTACCACACTCCAGTATAATCTTGAGTTCTAAAATTGGTTTTTATCCTCACGAAGTGACATGGATTCATAAATGTGTACATAAATAAACAATGTGTTTTGTGATTGTGTATAGATAATACCAAAAAAGCAAAGCCATCACACACACAAGCAATGGTAATCAAGCGCAAGTGATATGCATCAAAGTCAACACTATGGGATTCAGATAAGTAATGTCTTTTTTGAGTTGCACCTATTCATTATGATTGAAGCATATGACTTGCATGTACTCTCATGAGTTATCAAGTGGATACATGATGACACATATCTCTGTTACGAAATTATTCAATGTCCAAGTCACCACAAGACCATCAACCCCACAAAGAGCCATTACAGAAAAAGCAACAAAAATACCAAGAACAAAGAGCCATGATGGAAGCCTACTGTTGGAAGAGAAAATCACCCCTGCAGAAAGCACATATTGCATTTGAGCATGGCCCAAAGCATAGTCATTGGCTACACTCTCTTTCTTAGCCGAACTCTACATCCGGCTCACTACAGTTGCTAGCTCAATTGTACCAACGTCTCACATGTTACAAAGAGGTTTGCAAAATCTCAAGTGTATCTCTCAAACTCAATAACTGTTCCTCTAGCATCGAGGCTAGTAACACAATCATCCTTGTAATATCTATTTTTCACAGCCTTTGGATCTCAACATTTCTCGGTTCAAATGAAAGGCTAATAGCCTCAATGTATTGCATTGGTTGTATTGATTTTATCCACATAAAAAAAGGGGAAAGAGAGAGAGAGAGAGAGAGAGAGAAAGAGAAAACAAAAAGAAAATAAAATAAAATAAAATAAAAGGAAAAAAACACTCACAATCACATCACAGCACCTAGGGCTCCTCAAATTAGGTCCAGTGACCTTAGGGCTGGCTCCGTTCCCTAGTCCCCTAGCCCTTTACATATCACCCACAATTTTTCAAGGCTCATCAAGGGCAGGACATACCTAGGGAGCTTGTCTCGCCTATAGACATGTCACCCTGAACCATTCGCACAATTCTTTTTTGCACTCCATCTCAGTAGTACCATTGCAATCAATAGTGGTAAGCAAGGCATGAAAGACCATGAAAAGTACACCGTTAGTGGTAAGCAAGGCACGAAAGACCATGGATAGTACACCGTACTCTTCAAACACTACAAGTAGCCACTAGCTATCAAAAGCTAAGGTGTCAATGAGCTCAATTATGCTACATCGTGTTGCCAAAATCACAAATGATGATGAGCCTTCGAGTGTACTTCTCCTCAACATCGACAATTTTTTCCACCCCATTGAACCCTCGCTTCATCCACACATTACTATAAGGAACCAGACTAGCAATTTTCTAAGTATGTACTATCTAAGTATGCACGTGCACTCACATAATATCTGCACCACAATCTATATACAATTTGGGTCCTCAAGTGCAAGACAATACTCTCAACTTGTTTAGAGTTCAACCTGTCTCCCAAACTCATCAACCTACATCTTGTGCATGATAAGAAGACTACCACTAACCCCTAGGGAGAGACCATATGAGAGGTTTTCAATTGCAGATATTGAAGACTCCAATGAAAGTATTGTTAGTTCTTCATCAACATTCAACTCTGAACTCTTGTCATTTATCATCATGCAAGCCCACCAAAGAATCGTCATATGTCACATCCCCAAACACCAATAGCCATGCCAATCATGAGTGCAATTTCCAACAAAGAATAGCGCTATCACCAGCTACAACAACCCTATCAGACCAACCAAGTGTCACCAACAACCTTCATCCGCACCACCACCAAAACTCCTCTACAACAAACCACAACAATCCCTTCCACCCACATCTTCAGTGCATGCCAAAGCCTGCTACCTACGATGGTGAGTGCCATGGGACTGGCACACGTCTAGGAGGGGAGTAATATTAGCCCTCATATGAACAAGGTGGAAAATCCAAAAAATCTAAAGCAAAAGAAAAGGCCAAGGCAAAAGTGAAACGGAAGACGAAGGCGCGTCAAGAAAAATATGGAAACATAAGAAGTGCAAAAAAGTCCTAAAATAAGGAGAGAGGCACATAAGAAAAAGTGCAAGTCAATATTTTTGTAAAAGAGCATAAGGCACACCATGATTTATTTTAAGAGTGCCGGGCTCTCACCTGTGCAAATTGTAAAGGTAGATGGGCAGTAGGAAGGAATCTAGGAAAATAGGAGGACAATGGGAAAAAGAGTCTACTAGGCAATGGCCGACCATGTAAAAAAGGGGATAAGGGGATGACCGCCCAAAAGGCATTTAGGGTTTTGCATATAAAGTTGAAAAGTGAATAAAAGTTCATTCTTGTGTGTGGCCAAAAGTGGCTCTCCTCTTCTTCTTCTCCTTCTTATTCTTACTTACTTGAGCTTGTGCTTGAGAGAGGGAGTGAGTGTGTGAGGGTGAGGGACCGTGGTGGAGAATCTCTCCATCTTCACCTCTCTTCTTCTCTTCTCTTCTCTTCTGTTGTCTTGCTCACGGCAATGGAGCTTGGAGCATGGAGCTTGAGGATCAAGCTCGCTTGAAGCTTGTGCTTGGATCATGGAGCTAATGGAGTGCTTGGGAGAGGAGGCATTTTGATCGAGCATGGAGGTAAGCTCACTACACTCGTAGAGAGAGATAGTGCATCAGCTTTGTGAGAGGTAGCCATTAGTGCTCTGCTTGGAATGCTTGAAATAATAAGAAATCCATGGGTTTTCTATATTGCCTTCCATGAGAGACAATACTAGGTGCATTGACATTATGCTAATATGCTTGGAGATGCTCATAAAAGTAATTTCCTACATTCCCTGCATATATGATGTCCCAATGATCCATACTCACTGTTTCAAACATAGCTTGAGAAATCCATGTCCAAATGTAGGCGCAAGGACCAAGAAAGACCCAACAAGCTACTATAGACTTTCAAGTCCAACTCTAAATCAAGTTATAGCTTTAGTAGTAATTTGTGCTTCTAGCTAACCATTGCACCCAAAATTGAAAGCTTTGATTGTCTTGCACAATGCTGAAGTCATTGAGCTTAGATGCAATAGCAATAAGAGCAATACTCTCATGCTTTCAAGAATCCTTGTTTTGATTTGTAGTGAATATGAACCAAAATTCATGTTTGCGATATGTTACGATGTCACATGTGCCTATTGGCATGCCATCTAGCATTGGCTTACTTTTCAATAGTCTTAGTAGTAGTGTGCGATAGTACTTGCTTCATGTTCTAAAGATTGAGCACCATTTTGGTCTAGTGAGAAACAGTTAACACGCATAACCTTGAATCATCTTGAAACTGCCGACAATCTAGGTGATGTTAATCATCAATATGATAAAGAAACCTAGAAAGACATTTTAAGAATCTAGGAAATCCCATAGAGCTACCTCAATAGCAAAGTGAACACCAGTGGCATTTCTTTTCTCTCTAAAGCAACTTTGGGTTTTCAAAAAAGAGAAGAGCGTGAAAAGGTAGTTTATGCATCAGATGCCCAATGAAAGGAAGACAATTGAGAATGCCTTCAAGTCCCATGCAATGTGTTGATTGTTGATTACCATCCAAGCCCCAACTATAGGCAACTATAGGCAATCAAATCCATTGCTTACTATGCTTGTGAATAATGAGAATGTTGCTACTAGCTCTAGATAGCATCAAATTTATAAGCCTCCCCTAGCTTCATACTCATATGGACAACAGAACGAGGGATATACCTATGATGATCATAGCTTTAGGCAACATGTATGCAACTGCACTTTGCCATGAAGATGGGAAGCATTATGCAAGTGATGGTCATAATGCTTTTGGATAGTAGCAACATGTCAAACATTATGTTTATGGTCAACCTCAAATTCAAGGACACCCTTGCAGTCATTTTGGATAGTATTCCTTATATGGGAATCGTGTTGGGTAGCCAAAGGACTTGGGAATGGTTCCAACTCTTTTGATATGCATGTAAATGGGCAGCATACATATATGGGAATGGTTCCAACTCTTTTGATATGCATGTAAATGGGCAGCATACATATGCTTATGAGGATTCATCTACTTTGCATGGTTCCTATGTGCAGAATGTTAATGGATCTTATGGGGTAGCACGATTATGATCATGTTCATGAGAAGTCATCTACTTTAGACCACTACGATGATTCTTTTGAGCAACCCTATTTCACTTATGATCGTATGAATTCTTTTGAGCCTCAGTCCAAAGAGTTTGGACAACATGGTAATATGGAACAAACAATTGCAATGTCGAATACTTTACTTGGCTGAAGTTATGGATGATGAACAAGAGGATAATCAAGAGGTGCAAGAACATGAAGATGAAGGTGAAGGTGAAGAGAAAGAGGAAGAGCATGTATAGAATAATGCAATGGATAATGAGGAGCTAGACAAAGACAACTATGTTGTGAAAGGGAAGTGGAACCCAGGAGGAAGAAGCTTGGCAATGAGAGTTATAGCAGATGGAGAGCAAGAGCCAAGAAAGAGAGAGGCTCAAAAGTAGGAACTCCAACAACCACAATGTGTGGCCGGTGGGCCTTCCTTTATTCAAACTGTCACTAAAAGAATAAAGAATAAGTGACAGTGACGGGCGCCGGCCACCTATAGTGTGTAGTGGTGGGTATTATCAGTGTAGCAATACACGGGCGGCTAGGCGGAGGCGCATTTATCCCCAACAAACTCCCACTTAAAGGCAAATCTGCCCCAATGAGAGAGAGAAAAAAGAAAAGACAGTACAACATGTACACATGTACAACAGGATGAGGAAGAAGACGTCATCTCATCCAATGCCCATCAATCTCCTGAGGAAGGCAAAGCGTTCAATAGTGAGGCTTTTCGTGATCAAGTTTGCAGGATTCTGCTCAGTGAGAATCTTGACAAGGTCAATAGACCTGTCCTTAACGACCTCGCGAATGAAGTGATACCTCACCTCAATATGTTTCATCTTCGCATGGAAGACTAGATTCTTGACCAAGTGAATGGCACTCATAGAATCCAAATGCAGTGTAGACATAGCATCTGTCATACCAAGGTTTGCAATCAAACGGCCTAACCAAATAGCCTCCTTGCAAGCCTCTGTGGCTGCAATATACTCGGCCTCTGTAGTAGAAAGAGTCGTACACTTCTACGCCCTGGATATCCAAGAGATAGCCCCTCTAGCATAAGTGAACACATAGCCAGAAGTGGACTTCTTACTATCTGCATCTCTTGCATAATCAGAGTTAGTGTACCCCACGACTCTTGTATCCTGGCTTCCATAACAAAGACACATATCTACTGTGCCCTTCAAGTACCTCAGGATACCCTTCTCGGCATGCCAATGTTTCTTGCCAGGTGTAGCCATATAACGTGCCATAACCCCAACTGCAAAAGCTCTATCTAGACGGGTGGCTATCATGGCATATATAAGACTGCCCACGGCTAATGCATGGGGAATCTTGGTCATCTCGGCCCTCTACTCATCCATTTGCGGACAATCGGCCTGTGAAACCTTCACATGAGAAGGTAATGGACAGCCAATCGGCCCTCTGCTCATCTGTTTACGGACAATCGGCCTGTGAAACCGTCACATGAGAAGGTAATGGACAGCCAATATGCTTAACATCCTGCATGCAGAAGCTCTCAAGGACTTTATGAATGTGTCCCCTCTGTGACAGATAGAGTAGTCCCTGAGATCTATCGCACATAATGCGCATACCAAGTATATGAGAGGCCTGTCCCAGATCTTTCATCTCAAAGTTCTTCTTGAGCCGAGCCTTAAGAGCATCTAGCTTCTCATGAGCTGTTCCTGCTAAAAGCATGTCATCCACATAAAGTACCAAAATCAGTAAAGAACTGTCACGGACTTTCTTCGTGTACAAGCATGGATCCATAGCACTGCAGCTATAGCCCTGTGATTGCATGAATGCATCAAACTTATGGTACCATTCCCTAGGTGCCTGCTTCAAGCCATATAGACTCTTCTTTAGCTTGCACACTAGGTGTTTCCTGCTAGGGTCTGCAAAGCCCTTAGGCTGCTCCATGTAAATCTCATCATGCAAGTTCCATGTAAAAAAGACGTCTTGACATCCATCTGGTACAAGTCCAGGTCAAGCTATGCAACCAAGGCCAAGACTAAGCATAGGGTGGTCATCTTGGACCATAGGAGAAAAGACTTCATCAAAGTCAACACCATGCTCCTGCTTAAAACCCTTAGCAACCAATCGAGCCTTGTATGCCGGCTTGGGTTGTCCAGGGGTACTTTTCAGCTTGTACACCCACTTGCATGGCAAAGCCTTCTTACCCTGAGGCAAGGAAACCAAATCCCAAGTCTGATTCTTATGTAATGAGTCAAGCTCAGACTAATAGCCCTCTCCCAAGAGTGACAATCACTCTCTCTCTCTCTCTCTCTCTCTCTCTCTCTCTCTCTCTCTCTCTCTCTCTCTCTCTCTCTCTCTCTCTCTCTCTCTCTCTCTCTCTCTCTCTCTCTCTCTCTCTCTCTCTCTCTCTCTCTTCCCTCTTCTTCTTCTTCTTCTTTTCTCTCTCTCTTCGCTCCGCCTCTCTCTCTCTCTCTCTCTCTCTCTCTCTCTCTCTCTCTCTCTCTCAAAGTATGTGAAAAACTATGTCAAAAAAGTTTAAATTTAATTTTTTATTTTTTAATTAAAATAAGAGAAAAAAATTTAAACTAAAAAGTTTAATCTAATAAAGAGAGAGAGAGAGAGGAAGTCGATAAACTCTCTCTCTCTCTCTCTCTCTCTCTCTCTCTCTCTCTCTCTCTCTCTCTCGCTTTTCTTTTCCCCCCTCCTCTCTTTTCTTTCTATCTCCCTCTCCTCTTTTTTCATTCTCTCTTTAAATTTTTTCTTTTCTCTCTCTCTCTCTGTCTCTCTCTCTCTCTTTTAAGTTTTTTCTTTTCTCTTTCTATAATTCTCTCTCTTCTCATTCTTCTTCTCTTCTCTCTCTTCTTTTCTTCTCTCTTCGCTTTTATTCTCTTTCTTCTCTTTTCTTCTCCCACTCTCTCACCCCTCTCTCTTGTCCTCTCTTTTTCTTCTTTCTCTCTTTCTCTCTCCTCTTTTTTATTCTCTCTCTTTTATAATTTATCTTTCATCTCTATTCTCTCTCTCTCTCTTTCCCCCTCTCTTTCTTCTTCTTTTTCTTCTCTTTGCCTTTTATTTTAGTTTATTTTCTCTCATCTCCTTGCTCTCTCTCTCTCTCTCTTTTCTTCTCCCCCCATCTCTTTCCCTTCTCTCCCTCTCCTCTTTTTTCCTTTTTTTCTTCTTGTTTTCTCTCTCTCTCTCTCTCTAATTTTATGTTTTATCTCTCTATAATTCTCTCTCTCTCTCTCTTCCCCCCTCTTTTTTTCTGTCTCTCCCTTCTCCCCTCTCTCTTTGCCTTTTATTTTAGTTTTTTTTCTCACATCTTGTTCTCTCTCTCTCTCTCTCTCTCTCTCTCTCTCTCTCTTTCAAATTTTATATTTCCTCTGTATCTGTGTTCATATTCTCTCTTCTTCTTCTTCTTCTTCTTCTTCTTCTTCTTCTCTCTCTCTCTCTCTCTCTCTCTCTCTCTCTCTCTCTCTCTCTCTCTCTCTCTCTCTCTCAAATTTGATCTTTCCTCTCTATAATTCTCTCTCTATTTTTCCCTCTCTCTTCTTCTTCTTCTTTTTCTCTCTCTCCCTTCCCTCCCCCTCTCTCCTCTTTTTTCCTTTTTTTATTCTCTCTAATCTTTCATCTCTCTATAATTCTCTCTTTGTTCCCTCCTCTCTCTCTCTTCTTCTTTTTCTTTTTCTTTTTCTTCTCTCTCCCCCTTTCCTCCCTCTCTCTCTGCCTTTTACTTAGCTTATTCTCTCTCTCTCTCTCTCTCTCTCTCTCTCTCTCTCTCTCTCTCTCTCTCTCTCTCTCTCTCTCTCTCTCTCTCTCTCTCTCTCTCTCCCCTGTTTTCTTCTCCCCCTCTCTTCTCTCTCCCCCTCTTTTTTTCTTTTTTTTCGTCTTATTCTCTCTCTCTTCATTCTATTTTTATTTTTTTTTCTTTTCTCTCTCCAATTCTCTTTCTTTTTCTTCTTCTTCTCTCTCTCTCTCTTCATTCTCTCTTTAATTTTTTATTTTCTCTCTCTTTATGTTCATATTCTCTTTTTTTTTCTTCTTCTTCTTCTTCTTCTACTCTCTCTCTCTCTCTCTCTCTCTCTCTCTTTCTCTCTCTCTCTCTCTCTCTCTCTCTCTCTCTCTCTCTCTCTCTCTCTCTCTCTCTCTCTCTCTCTCTCTCTCTCTCTCTCTCTCTCTCTCTCTCTCTCTCTCTCTCTCTCTCTCTCTCTCTCTCCTTTTTCATTTTTATTATCTCTCTGTCTCTCACTTTCCCCTCTCTTTAAGTATGTGAAAAACTATGTCAAAATTTTTAATTAAAAATCTTTTAAAGATATTTAATTAAGAGGAGAAAAAAGTAAGAAAAATTTTGATTAAAAAGTTTAATTTAGCTAAAGGAGGAGGAAAAAGAGACGTTTATGAAAAGTTTGATTTAATTAAAAAAGGGAGAGAGAAGAGAGAGAAGGAGCTTACATGTGAGAGAGGGGAGGTTTAATCAAAAAGGGGAGGGGGAAGAGAGAGGGAGTGATCAAACGTGAGAGAGAGGGGATTTTAAATTAAAAGGAGAGGTTTGGGAAGGGGGTAGGTTTGGGAAGCCCTCTGGAGATTCGAGGCTTTCCAAACCTACAACCAAAATAATATAGTAGTAAGATAACACAAAGGTTATATGGCTAGTTAATAGTATAATATTCATATTAAATATTAACAATTTAGTTAATAAGATTTTTTCCAACACCTAAATTCAATTGATAGAGTTAGCAACATTAACCAAAATAGATTAGTGAGCTAAGTTAGGTAGTTAATTAGTATCAATAAAATATAATTCATTAAGGTGAGAGGTGGATTTATTAATATAAGGTTAAGGTTCTATAAAGCTTAGTAAATTAAATTCCTTTCTATCACATTGTAAGGTGCCAACTCATGTCATCTCTATCTCCCCTCTCACAACTATGTCACCTCATGTGGTTGGCTATCTTGGCTAGTTGTGGTTACATTACGATTGATTTCAACATCTAAAATATATGAAAGGTTGCCTAAACTTATTGCATACTTTAATGTTGATGCAATTTGTAGAGTTTACATGGTGTAAAATTTCTAAGAGTTAATAATGTCAATCATAGCTCGCTCCTAAGTTATCAATCCATGCATAATTTTGAGTATAATATCTTTAGAAATACATAGTCATATTAGAATACGATGAAACTTCACATGTGCACTTGTGAGGAGTTAGTAGCTCGCCATTTTTTTTAAATGAAAGAAAAAGAAACCTGGAAGGGCTTGTGCCTAATCTAGTGTCTAGATACCAAACTTGGGCCCAATATCTTTGTAACATTTCTACACCTCACAAGTGCACCTACAAAGTTTCATTGCATTTCAATAAGAAATGAGGGCTTTACAATCACATTGACCAATCATGTTGGAGATTAATGCTCCACCCCTCATGTAACTATAGAGATAATTGCTAACTCTATTTTTGGAGCTTCCTATATGGGGAGAATTTATAAGCAACACATTCACCTAGCACGTCCTAGTTTCAACATTAGATGGTAGCTAACTATGGACAAATAGCTAGACACAAACCATTGATGGGGTTAGCACAATGCTAGCCTAGCTTCATGTATATGTGTAGTCATTACTATACTAGGTTCTTATTTGGAGAGCCTATCATAGCACAACTTTTCCTACCATACTTTTGTTCTCTCTCTCTCTCTCTCCCCTTCATTCTCTCTTTAAATGTTTTTCTGTTCCCTTTCTATTTTAAATTTTATATTTCATCTCTATAATTCTATCTCTCTGTGTTCATATTCTCTCTCTTCTTCTTCTTTTGTCTCTTTCTCATTTCTGTCTCTCTCCCCTTTTCTTCTTCTCTCCTCTCTTCTCTCTTTTTTTATTCTCTCTCTTTTAAATTTTATCTTTTCTTTCTTTATAATTGTCTCTCTCTGTTTCCCTTCACTCACTCACTCACACACACACACACACACACACACACACACATACACTCTCTGTCTCTCTGTCTCTCTTCTTCTTTTTTCTCTCCCTTCCCTTCCCCTCGCCTCTCTCTCTCTCTCTCTCTCTCTCTCTCTCTCAGTATGTGAAAAACTATGTCAAAAAAGTTAAATTAAAAAACTTTAAAAATATGTAATTAAAAAGAAAAGAAAATATTAAAAATACTTTTAAAAATATTTAGTTAAAATAAGAGAAAAAAATTTAAACTAAAGAGTTTAATCTAATAGAGAGAGAGAACATCGGCAAACTCTCTCTCTCTCTCTCACTTTTCTTTTCCCCCTCCTCTCTTTTCTTTCTCTCTCCCTCTCCTCTTTTTTCATTCTCTCTTTAATTTTTTTCTTTTCTCTCTCTCTATCTCTCTCTCTCTTTTAAATTTTCTCTTTCTATACTTCTCTCTCTTCTTATTCTTATCCTCTTCTCTCTCTCTCTCTCTTTCTTCTCTCCTCACTTTTATTCTCTCTCTTCTCTTTTCTTCTCCGCCTCTCTCCTCTCCTCTCTTTTCCTTCTTTCTCTATTTCTCTCTCCTCTTTTTTATTCTCTCTTTTAAATTTTATCTTTCATCTCTATTCTCTCTCTCTGTTTCCCCTTCTCTTTCTTCTTCTTTTTCTTCTCTCTTTGCCTTTTATTTTAGTTTATTTTCTCTCATCTCTTCTCTCTCTCTCTCCCCTTTTGTTCTCCCGCCGTCGCTTTCCCTTCTCTCCCTCTCCTCTTTTTTCCTTTTTTTCTTCTTGTTCTCTCTTTCTCTCTCTCTCTTCATTCTCTTCAAAATTTTATTTCTTCTCTCTCTCTCTCTCTCTCTCTCTCTCTCTCTTCTTCTTCTGTCTCTCCCCTCTCTCTTTGCCTTTTATTTTAGTTTTTTTTCTCACATCTTGTTCTCTCTCTCTCTCTCTCTCTCTCTCTCTCTCTCTCTCTCTCTCTCTCTCTCTCTCTCTCTCTCTCTCAAATTCTATCTTTCCTCTCTGTCTGTGTTCATATATTCTCTCTCTCTTCTTCTTCTTCTTCTTCGTCCTCTCTCTCTCTCTCTCTCTCTCAAATTTTATCTTTCTTCTCTCTCTATAATTCTCTCTTTGTTTTCCCCTCTCTCTTCTTTTTCTCTCTCCCTTCCCTCCCCACTCTCTTTCTCTCTCAAAGTATGTTAAAATGAAAAAGTTTTTAAATTAAAAAAGCTTATGAAAAAATTTAATTAAAATAAAAAGGAAATGTTAAAAAGGCTTTTAAAAATATTTAATTAAAAGAGGAGGAAAAAGAGAAAAAAGGGAGGAAAGTTTAAATTAAAGTGAGAGGAGAAAGAGATCTCTCTCTCTCCCCCCTTTTTTCTTCTCCCCCCTCTTTTCTTCTCTTTCCCTCTTCTCTTTTTTACTTTTCTTCTTCTTCTTCTTCTTCTTCTCTCTCTCTCTCTCTCTCTTTGAATTTTTTATTTTTTCTCTCTTTTAAATTTTATCTTTCCTGTCTCTATAATTCTCTTTCTCTTCTTCTTCTCTCTCTCCTTTTCTTTTCTCCACGATTTTCTTGTCTCTCTCCCCTTTTCTCCTCCCTCCTCTCCTCTCTTTTTCTTCTCTCTCCTCTTTTTTCCTTTTTTTATTCTCTCTAATCTTTTATCTCTCTATAATTCTCTCTTTGTTCCCTCCTCTCTCTCTTCTTCTTTTTCTTTTTCTTCTTCTCTCTCTCCCCCTTTCCTCCCACTCTCTCTGCCTTTTATTTTAGCTTATTCTCTCTCTCTCTCTCTATGTATCTCTCCCATTTTCTTCTCCCCCTCTCTTCTCTGTCCCTCTCTTTTTTTCTTTTTTCTTCTTATTCTCTCTCTCTTTCTTCATTCTGTTTTTATTTTTTTCTTTTCTCACTCTACAATTCTCTCTCTTTTTCTTTTTCTTCTTCTTCTTCTTTTTCTTCTCTCTTTTCTCTCTCTCTCTCTCTCTCCATTCTCTTTTTAAATTTTTATTTTCTCTCTTTATGTTTATATTCTCTCTCTTCTTCTTCTTCTTCTTCTTCTCTCTATGTTTTCCCTCTCTCTTCTTCTTCTTTTTCTCTCTCTCCCTTCCCTCCCCACACACACACTCTCTCTCAAAGTATATTAAAATGAAAAAGTTTTTAAATTAATAAAAGCTTATGAAAACATTTAATTAAAATGAAAAGGAAATGTTAAAAAGGATTTTAAAAATATTTAATTAAAAGAGGAGCAAAAAGAGAAAAAAGGGAGGAAAGTTTAAATTAAAGTGAGAGGAGAAAGAGTCCTCTCTCTCTCTCTCTCTCTCTCTCTCTCTCTCTCTCTCTCTCTCTCTCTCTCTCTCTCTCTCTCTCTCTCTCTCTCTCTCTCTCTCCTTTGTTCTTCTCCCTTCTCTCTTTTCTTCTCTTTCCCTCTTCTCTTTTTTACTTTTCTTCTTCTTCTTCTTCTTCTTCTTCTTCTTCTTCTTCTTCTTCTTCTCTCTCTCTCTCTCTCTCTCTCGCTCTCTCTCTCTTTAAATTTTTTCTATTTTTTCTCTCTTTTAAATTTTATCTTTCCTCTCTCTATAATTCTCTTTCTCTCTTCTTCTCTCTCTCCTTTTATTTTCTCCGTGATTCTCTCTCTCTCTCTCTCTCTCTCTCTCTCTCTCTCTCTCTCTCTCTCTCTCTCTCTCTCTCTCCCCTTCTTCTTATTCTTATTCTTTTTCTTCTTCTCTCTCTCCCCCTTTCCTCCCCCTCTCTCTGCCTTTTATTTTAGCCTATTCTCTCTCTCTGTCTCTCTCCCATTTTCTTCTCCCCCTCTCTTCTCTCTCCCTCTCTTTTTTTCTTTTTTCTTCTTCTTATTCTCTCTCTCTCTCTCTCTTCATTCTGATTTTATTTTTTTCTTTTCTCTCTCTACAATTCTCTCTCTCTTCTTCTTCTTCTTATTCTTCTTCTTCTCTCTCTCTCTCTCTCTCTCTCTCTCTCTCTCTCTCTCTCCATTCTCTCTTTAATTTTTTATTTTCTCTATCTTTATGTTCATATTCTCTCTCTCCTTCCTTTTTGATTTTTTATTCTCTCTTTGTCTCTCACTTCCCCTCTCTTTAAGTGTGTGAAAAACTGTCAAATTTTTTAATTAAAAATATTTAATTAAGAGGAAAAAAGAGAAAAATTGGAGAAAACTTTAGATTAAAATTTTTAATTTAATCAAAGGAGGAGGAAAAAGAGAGGTTTATGAAAATTTTGATTTAATTAAAAAAGGGAGGGAGAAGAGAGAGAGGGAGCTTACATATGAGACAGGGGAGGTTTAATTAAAAAGGGGAGGGGAAAGAGAGAGGGAGTGATCAAACGTGAGAGAGAGGGGGTTTTAAATAAAAAGGAGAGGTTTGGGAAGAGGGTAGGTTTGGGAAGCCCTCTGGAGATTCGAGGCTTTCTAAACCTACAACCAAAATAATATAGTAGTAAGATAACACAAAGGTTATATGGCTAGTTAATAGTATAGTATTCATATTAAATATTAACAATTTAGTTAATAAGAGTTTTTCCAACACCTAAATTCAATTGATAGAGTTAGCAACATTAACCAAAATAGATTAGTGAGCTAGGTTAGGTAGTTAATTAGTATCAATAAAATATAATTCATTAAGGTGAGAGGTGGGTTTATTAATATAAGGTTAAGGTTCTATAAAGCTTAGTAAATTAAATTCCTTTCTATCACATTGTAAGGTGCTAGCTCATGTCATCTCTATCTCCCCTCTCACAATTATGTCACCTCATGTGGTTGGTTATCTTGGCTAGTTGTGGTTACATTACGATTGATTTCAACATCTAAAATATATGAAAGGTTGCCAAAACTTATTGCACACTTTCATGTTGATGCAATTTGTAGAGTTTACATGGTGTAAAATTTCTAAGAGTTAATAATGTCAATCATAGCTCGCTCCTAAGTTATCAATCCATGCATAATTTTGAATATAATATCTTTAGAAATACATAGTCATATTAGAATACGATGAAACTTCACATGTGCACCTGTGAGGAGTTAGTAGCTCACCATTTTTTTAAATGAAAAAAAAAAGAAACTCGAAAGGGCTTGGGCCTAATCTAGTGTCTAGATACCAAACTTGGGCCCAATATCTTTGTAACATTTCTACACCTCACAAGTGCACCTACAAAGTTTCATTGCATTTCAATAAGAAATGAAAGCTTTACAATCACATTGACCAATCATGTTGGAGATCAATGCTCCACCCCTCATGTAACTATAGAGATAATTGCTAACTCTATTTTTTTGAGCTCCCTATATGGGGAGAATTTATAAGCAACACATTCACCTAGCACGTCCTAGTTTCAACATTAGATGGTAGCTAACTATGGACAAATAGCTAGACACAAATCATTGATGGGGTTAGCACAATGCCAGCCTAGCTTCATGTATGTGCATAGTCATTACTATACTAGGTTCTTATTTGGAGAGCCTATCGTAGCACAACTTTTCCTACCATACTTTTTGAGAGGAGGTGTAGAGGGGCCCTTCTTTATGGGGGGGATTGGTGTTGAGGTGGGGGGGAGGGCAGAGGGGATAGGGTATATGCTAAATACCATGTATAATTCATGGAGGTGCTAAATATACATTCAATAGTCAATTTTTCTCACATGCTCAAAAAGACATATATCTGATGCTCTATTTAGTATATTAGTTTATGGCTTGTTTAAGTGTTTTAAGGTATAAAAAGGTTAACATTTCATGATCCTTATAATTTCTATGGATCAATAATTGCAATTATAACCCATCAATCATCTATCATGCAAAATTTTGAATATGATGAAACTTTCCATGTACACCTATAAGGTGGTCAAATGTTCATGAAGAAAAGTGCCATTAAAGGCAACTAGAGCTCATCTATATTTTAAATTTAACAAGGGACAATAATAGTTTGATGTTTGGAGCTCATCTATTCTTTTCATGAAAAAAATGCCAAGAAGGGCTTGGTGGGGCTTAGTCTAACATCTAGAGCCAGATGCCAAACTTAGGCCCAAAGCCCTTCCTAGAATTTCTTTTTTTCATGAATAAAGTTGGTTGACCACCTCATGAGTGTGCCTGCAAAGTTTCGTCGTATTTTGATCAGAAATGAGAGCTTTACAATTACATGATCGATCGCACATGTGAAACCATATTTAAATGTTTCGAGGTATAAAAGGGTTAATGGTTCATCCTTTTTCTCATTTTCACTTGTCACCCTCATTGTTTCTTTCATTCGTCACCTAAAGGTATAAAAGGGTTAATAGTTCATCCTTTTTCTCATTTTCACTTGTCACCGTCATTCTTTCTTTCATTCTAGTATCCTTAGTTTCCATATTTTCTCCATTCTACTTCTCAAGCTTCCATGGCACACACTAAGCAAGCTACTCACTCATCACCTAAAGCACAAGATGGGACTCCTCAAAGTTTCAACATCCTTCCTATGCAACATATATTTAGGAAAATGAACCAAAGTGTCTTATTTTAACAAAAAAGAAATGCAACATACATTATTAGCAAAATATATTCAGTCATGAGGGCTGGTGCCACCCTCCCCCCTCACTGGTGTTTGGGCGTATGCATTGTATCTAAAAAAAGAATACACCTATACATGTTCAAAGGATTTATAATAAAGTGTAAATATTTTGAGATTGTTATGAGCCAACTTAGATGTATGAATGTACATTCTTTTAGCTAATGCATTGTACCATTGGTTTAAACCAAGCTAGATTTACATTCTTTAAGCTAATTCTTGGATTCATAGAGTTCATCATATCTACTCCTATCTTTGTGTCTTTTTATAATGTTTAGATGAATATATTACTATTCAAGAAAAGACTTACAATGGCTATTTAGGTAGATTTCAAGATACACTACCTTGTCCCGCCTTACATTAACTTTGTAGAAAAACTTGTAGACTTTCATGGCTGTAAGGCTCTCAAGGACTACCAAAATCTCACCCCTATTCTTGATCCATCGATCCATAGGGAGCATTATCCTATGATGCTTTGTTCAAACCAAGGTGAGAGGAACTTAAACTAACTAATATTAATAGACAAGTGACAGTGACAATGTGGAGTTCATGAACCCAAGGAGAATTCAAGTACAACATGGGAAATTCTAAGAGAAATGTGATTCTAAGAAATGGAAATCTATGGATAAGCTGTCAAGAAAGGATCACTAAGCTTATTAACATACCTTCTCTATATCTATTCTACAATAGAGAGGAGAACATTCATAGAAGAGGTTTTGGTGATAGAGGGTCAAGTGAAAGATGTAATGAATCATATGTTATTAATCAATGACATACATATAAATACCCATTGATCATTAATCACAAATATGCCTTACAAATCAAGTATGGCATTAGGGGACATTAGGTTTTGTTTAACCAGACATAAGCATTGGAATAGAAACACATACATATCTTCACTTGACACAATTTAAATGAAAGTTTCTAAAATGGTTACATTGATCACTAGGCTTATATGAAAGAGAACAAAAAGAAAAGTACAAAAGAATCAAAAAGATCATGGTGCAAAGAGTATAATAACTATATTCTAAATAGTTTCTAATTTGACTTGATACAATGCATGAATACATGAGTAATATACCACAATAGTTGCATCGATGGTAGCCAAATGGGATACATGACCAAATAAACACATTAGATTGACACTTTGCATGATTGGTACAAAAAGAGCAACCATTGTAACAAATAGTCTTTTGACTGACCTAATATATTGTAATACATGGATAGTTTATTACATGAGTTGCATAGATAATAGACATATAGCATGTAGATTCAAACATACATATTAGGCTTGCACTTTAGCTAATCTATGACCCTTAACTTCAAATAGATCCACTCCATCTAGCAAAAAGGAAAAAGTAACCACAACAAAGAAGATTATCTTCACAAGAGTTACATGCTTCAATGCGTGCAACAAAATTTGTTGCCCTCTATAGCAAATCCACACCAATCCCAATGGTGTCTTCATGGTAATGAGATCCTTGCTTTCAATTGCTAATATTGGAACTAATCATAATGAGAGTATAATTCACCTAAAGGATTTATAGCTCTCCTAGTGAAAGCCTTTGAAAATTCATCCATAATAGGACTTACTCCCACATTCCTGATGGCCACTTTATTAACCGACTACGTATCTTGAATGAATCTCAATGCCCATTTTCCTTGGGTACCATGAACCATATGTTAAGAGTAAGGAGCTGAGGAAAGCTCTATAATCCCCATATTTATATTTTCATTCAAGTTATTAATCAATTTAGGCAAGTGAGCTTTTGGCATTGAAATTGGCTGCAAGTTCCATGGTACATGTAGAATGGTGAAAATAACCATGGGAACAACTATACTTGAATCATCATAGCCAATTTGATGTGGCTAAAATGTGAAATCCCTTCCATGCCTAGCCAACATATCCACAAAACATTACTTCTCTATAGGTAAAAGAAAGCCATCAAATTTGATTTTCAACTCTTTGAGAGATTCTATAGTAAACTTATGTCCAATTCCTTTCTGATCCCTCAAGTTCGATTGACAAGAAGCCAAGTCAATCATCTCCTTATCATTATCTAGAGACAAAGATAATGCAAATGGTTTCACTTTCTTATCCATAGTCTTATACTCATTATCCACTTTTACTTCAGCCTTGTCATTTGAGCATAAACATTTTTGCTTCACAAACTCTATTATCTCCTGGTAAATATCCAAAGAACATACTTGTACCATGTTATTTTTAGCTTTTAACTTAGAGTTTAGCATACTTGAAACTTTAGCCATTGTATCCATATAAGATAGCCCATCATACATCCTAGATATGCATTCATCAACTTCCAACAACCCATTTTCTTTCATGACTTTTTATGCTGTGAAAACATACTGTCTTTCAACCCTTTCCATGGTCTCAACACTTTGGAAGCATACAGAACTTCCTATTGAAAATCCAATAAACCCTATCGAAAAAGCACTTGCGCCTAGTATGTGAGGCAAGAGCTTTTTTCCATTGCACATCATCATAGTCCCACTTTACAATGATGTCTATTGAAAACCCAATTCTCAAGAATCTCTGAATTCATTTACATTCGGTGGCAAAGGATAATCTCTCAGTATATCACGATTCCTTGCATGGTTCACACAAACATAAAAAACTAGGCAACCATTTTGCCATCACGGCTTTTGATCCTTGCACAGGTAGATCCATCATGTAACACCTTTCTTTCCATCTCAATGTATCATGGTTCCTTGCATTGTTCACACAAACAATAAAAAACTAAACAACCCTTTTGCCATCACAACTTTTGATCCTTGCATATGCAAATCCATCATCTAACACTTTTATTTCCATGCGTACAAATTGAATAATTGGATAAGAAGAGGAATCATGCAGAAACAAGTGTTGATAATCTTGAACATATCCAATCACCACGTTTACATTCAAACAAGTTGCACATAAACCACTAGGGGCATTGTTAGTAGCCATCATCCTCAACCATTTTCTATATCCACTGACCATCTGCCATTCTCATACAAACTCCAAACCGTTACATTGATTTCTTAGCCATGGTCAATAAGAGCAATGCAAGGTGTTTCAAGATCCCAAACTTTCACTATTGTTTTAGTGGTTGCATGAGCCCAATGATTTCATGTATAATGGCTTCTAGGTATCACACATGTAACTTCTTCATCATTGTAATGCATCTGACACGATCCCTTTGATGTATTGCCGCAAAGCACTGCATTTTCATCCTTAGCAACTACTTTTTACCATTATAATTACATTCTTAGTATCAAGAAATTCAATTTCAGCATCTTTATCATCATCGTGCATTGCATGAATACCTTGCAAGCTCAGCTCTTCTTCTCCTTGAACCATATGTGTTGATTCCCCAACAAAATATCATTTTATCTTAATGATATCAATTATCTCTTCATGTGAAACTATCACTTGACAATGCGAAGGATCTCTCCCAAGGTAAATTCCACGTTGCTATTCAAGATGTGTTCCTTAAAGACCTTTTTCAAGTCAATGGCAGCTTCTATGTTCACTGCAATTTATAGTGTAGATGTTTTTCCTTTGGTTTAGCATGTTTCTATATATTCTCTTTTCAAACATCCTCTATAATATACTGAGGTGTAGGCTTGACAAGAGGCAGAGGCAAATCAAAATCAGCTCTACCACTCCCTTTAGATGCCCTCTTTGACATACCTAGATTTTCATAATCTTTCTTTCTCTTTTCTTCCACAATATCCTTTGTGTTTTGAGACTTGGCAAGTTATGCATAAATAGAAAAAGAATCTACTGTAGCATCCCAACCTATCTTTTCCCAAATACTATTTTTTGCCTCATTCCATTTTGCTCTAAAAAAAATTCCCCTTTCTACTATATGCATAGGATGTGTCTAGATTTTCATCTCTTGCCAAACATAGATACACAACCAAGATCTTTCTCAATTTGTAAACCAAAGGTAGTAACTTCAATTGTAGCATATGCATTCTTTACAATCATGTCATAAACTAGTTTTTGCATTCCTGTTTTTTTTTTTCCAGAATTTGGATTGAGTGGTAGTCTTGTCTCATATAGATGGATCTTCCAATCCTTAAAGAAAATCAAATTCTTATCCAATGCATCTTTATAAATCTCATAATCTTTGCACTCGTGCTCAGTGCTATCACACTAGATACATCATCGTACAAAGCCTTCTCATATCGAAACCCTTGGTCCTGCAGACTCTATCCCGTTTCTTCCAGCTTTATAAGCTTCAATTGCAAATAGCACATATCCTTACCAATTCATCCATCACATCATCTTTTATTGGAGTAGCTACAAAATCCAACCACTTTCTTGCAAGCTCAGTAACCTTGCTTGAAGCCTGAAAGCATAGGCCCAACATGCATATTGGCTTTTCTTCTTTGCCACTTGGCAAGCATATATATAGCATCTTTAACATCTTGCCATTTAGTTTTCAATCCTTGCTCAATTCTTTCATCTTCTAAGAGCTCTTCCAAGCTCAATTACAAAGCAGGATCAACCGACTACAAAAACAATTCCATATTTTTAGATTTTAGAGCCCGCTGCTTTGCATTATAGAATTGCTCATACCTGTGATCAAACTTGTGCAGCAAGAGCAACCTTTATTGGGTTTTACAACCCACTCCATGAAAATCCTGTGTGAGTAATCAACCCTACATCTTCTATGAAATATTATTCTTTCAGAAAGCTCATCCCATGTAGCTCCTTTTGCAAAAATATTATTTATGCATGGCTTCTACTCATGAATTGCAAGTCACACAAAATGCTCACTCATCTTATGAGCAGATATCCCAAAGAAATCCAACTTTTCTGCATACATCTTCAGGTAATTGGAAACCATTATTACCTACATCATTACCTGAAAGATGTAGGAAATGAAAGCGAGGGACTAGTAGGTGTCATCGAATCAACCCCCTTACCTTACCCATCAGATGCAATAAGAATCCTTGCACATAGAATTCACATCATGCTAATATATCTAGCCAATGGACCCCCCATCCTTGCAATCAAACCTCACAGTTGAGGCCCAAAGATGGCACACTTCAACATGATTGAGCATGGCTTAAGCTAGGTCGAAGTGTTGGGTCTCATGATGATTGTACACCTCACTACAAGAATACCTAGTGATTCAACTATTAAGCCTACAAAAAGGAGGGATTGAGTTCTATTGCTAATGGTATGGCTCACCGCCATATGAAACTAGTAACAACCAAGAATTGATTAACAAAGTTGAGCAAGTTAATTGAGTTGCTTTGAGTTTGTTGTCCTTTAGGAATTCCACCTTCATAATAGGTTTCTTTTCCTACAAGAAGTTGGTGCAAGATATGTTATTAGGGTTTTTTAAATTATCTTAAGTTTTTCGAGTTTAGAATATGTTCCAAGTGTGCTTATAATGTCCTTAAGCTTTCCAAGTCCATTCAATTTTCATCATTTAGCCTAATTTGTGTGTTTAAGCCTCGTAGGGTGTTGTTACACATGAGTCATGTTAAATGCAATGTAACCATTCTGTGCTTTGACTCCTTGTGCCCTTCACATCATGAAAGTAGCATTATGCATGTGAGAGACAAGAATTAGTGGTGTGCTCCATTTTCAAGGAAATGTGCCTCTTCTCTTACGTGATTGGGTCCTTCGATGTCCAAGATTTAAAAAACATGAAGGACACCTATCTAGGTCTTACTCTAATTGTTTTATAAATTTTATAGAATGCATTAGCAAGGTTAGATCCTACAATAAATAGGTATAACTGTACAGGTGTTACTAGCAAGGTCTTACTCAAATTACTTTTAGAGTAACCCCTAGGTCATACTCTAATTACAGGTGTTACTAGCAAGGTCTTACTCAAATTACTTTTAGAGTAACCCCTAGGTCATACTCTAATTACTTTTAGTATTCTAACTGTATGAGCAACTTCAATGAGAACAACCAAGTAAAACTAATCTTTAGGAAATGATAATTCCACAACAAAGCCCATGTGCCTTCACGAAGTTTAAGGTCAATGAGAGAAGGAACCATACAATTGGTTATATAATATTTGTTGGCGTTTATTTTACTTGATGGCTCTAACACACACAAATAAAATATGTGTTTATCTTTTGGCATGCTCTTCTTCATGATTTGAGAAGCTTGGGCCTTGGGGATGTATCTCCAAGACCCTTTCTTAAAAAGCCTTTCAAAACGACAGTCAGCATCACGCTACCCTCAATGCAGCTCCCTCCCAATTCTTTATATGGTGACTAGGGATAGAGGACACAGCATCTTAAGGCGGGGGCAGCAGGCGCGCACGCACACAACCATATCCTCTGCAACGTCAAGAGTCCAATGGCTGATCGCCTGTGAAGACACAGCTCTGATAGGCTCACATGAGTATTCTGATCTCCAAGTGTTAGCACTTTGGCACTACAGATGATGGCCACACAACTAGACTCGAAAACAGATGGAAAATATAGAGAGCTGGGGAATTAATCTGTCTAAGATGAGGGACATTTGGCAATACTCACCCAAACAGCTCTCTATCACAGAACAGCCAGTTTCAGAAGGCACTTAGAAGCTCATTTGGCCTTATAATCTCCCAAACATTAGACCTTTTGGCAGTGCAGATAATGGGGACTTACCCAGAGTCACTGCGCAGGCAAATCTTGAGTAGCCTACTCAAGCAGACGATGCGGCCTCAGAAGTCACTTAGCAGCTCATCTGACTGGGATATCCATCCAACATTAGAACTTTGGAACTGCAGACAAGCCATAGCCAATATCAGACTCAAATCATATGCCAACACAAGCAGAAGATGATGCAGCATCAAGAAGCCCTAGAAGGCTCATCTTACTAGTAAGACCCAAGGTTACTGCACATAATGAGCACCCAACCAGATTCCCAAACAGGGGCAAATCATCATGCGCCAAGGCATGCAACAGCAACAAGAGGCCAGAAGGATGATGAATCAGGCATGGAAGAAAGGGAGGGGGCAGAGGAATCAGAAAAACCCATCAAGAGGAAGCTTGAACAAGAGGAAAGAGAAGGGGGAGGGGGGGAAGAGGAGGCAATGATGGACATGGAAAGGAGGCTGTTGCAAGGAGAGGAGGAAGAAGGAGAAGAAGGGGCCTTAACTGAGAAGAGAAGAAGGAAGCAGGGAAGGGGGTGTGGGCTGATGCTGATGATGAGGCCTGTGAGATGGGCTGGGATGATGGCAAGGGAGGTGGATGGAAGCTTTGTGGTTGGGGTGATGGTGATCTATGGGGTGAGCCAAGGGTTTGGGGGCTCCTTGTACAAGATTGCAGGCAACTACTACTGGAAGGATGAGCAGGGGGTGCAGCCATCTGTGTCCCAGGTCTACCATGCCATCATTGCTAGTGTCTGGGACTGGAAGGCTCTCTGGGGCCTCCTCACTGACCTCCTCCCCCTTGCTGGTTACCACAGAAGGCCTTACTTCATCCTCTCAGGTATGCATGCGACGTCTCCCATTATCCTACTCGTCCCTTGAAATTTTGACTGTGAGTAGCTTAGTAAGAATACTTCATGAGGTTAACCTAATTTTGCATGTTGGTTCTGAACCCCCATTGCCATTCATTTTTCCTTTCGTCGCCTCTAAAGAGAAGGAGACACGCAGCTCTACAAAGAAAGAGGGCCAAGAAGCAGTCTTGTGCAAACGTGAATGGGGAAGTGCATGTTAAGTGGGACTAGGGACTCCCCTACAAGATCGTTTTAGGCAACTACCCACATCCTTTTCTTTTGAATTGAGCCCTTTGGATGTGGGTTCTGGAGGAGATTTTCTCTTCACCTTGTCCATACATGCCTCTCTGGTACCAGGTACTGGATCTTTGATTCAATCAAGAAGTAAGAGACCATGAAACATAACTTAGTAAGAGAGATTGAGATATTTTAGATTTCTGGCCTCTGTCGAACGACCAAATTTGGAATGGGAAAGGAAAAGTATAGGTGGGAAGTTAGAGCATGGACACATGGAAGTTGATTGACTTACACATCTTTCTATACTGGCATGAAGCCACTTCTTACTATCCATGCATAAGTCAACAAGAGAGGAGAGAAATCTAAATTGAGGAGAGAGAAGTGGGCTTTGAAAATAACTTCCAATGACAACATGCCATGCCAGTAGCAAAGAGCATCCTAGGGTGTCATTACACTTGAGGGCCAATAATGTGATGCTCATTAGGAAGGAGGTAAACAAAATGTTATAAATTTTTGTCTACGGCCATGGTATTCCATAGAAATAGGGCATATTTTTCTTTACACAGAGTGAACAAAAAACCTTATTTGATTTTAGTTTTGTAGTTTGGAAGGAACTAGAGAAGGCCTTCAAGAGCTTCCACTAGTCGCATAAAGTAGTGCTCACAAAAAACTTTTTTCTCAATCGACAAAAAATAAATGCAAGTTCCCAAAGTAACCAATTTTGACGTTCAAAGTCTATATGAAATGTTGGTTTTATAATTAAAAGGGTATAACGGAATTCAAATTGGTATAAATACACTGATATGCCATTTATTGTTAGCATTATAAAGAATGTCATCATTGGCACACAATTTCATGGGAAGTTATCACTGTTGACAAGGAGGAAGGTGGGCTGAGTGTAAAGCCCTTGAAAGACAAGGTTGATAGGCTAATGTTTAAGCTCCTCAAGACAATCGACTCAAGCCAACCATGGGCTATGCTTATGCGACATTGAATAAGAAATTTTCTATACAAGGCGGCCATTGGCCTATTCTTGGGTGAGAATATATGCTTCTTAGTAATGCTATCAAAGTCAAAATTCCAAAATTTAAAACCGCTTCATCCATTGAAATGTTGTAATGTATATTTTCTTAATTATATCCTCATTCACAAGACTTTGGGCTATGCCACACCTAAGTCCCTGGACTTAAGGTAGTTGAAACATGAGTCAAAGCAGCACGGCCACACCTAATACAATGCTAGCGAGGAAAATGAGATGATTTGAGGTGAGATAAAAGCCGTTTTGAAGAGAAAGAACAGAGATGAGTAGACCTCTCATGAAACCTCTATAGAGAGAGAAAAGGGTCTTGAGGAGAGAGAACTCTTTTTATACCAATCAACAATTGCCACATCATCCTAACTTCAGGAACTCTATGGAGTTCATTTTTAGAGGGTGTTCCATGAATTGCCTAAAGTTTTAATGCAAGGTTAAGTGTAGTCAAATGAAGCAACTACACGCTATTGAACTTGACTATGCAAACCTGTGCAAGTAAAATTTACCTAGGAGTGGCTTGGCTCTTTCTATATGTATTCTACATACCAAGGTTGCAACTATCTTAAAAATTGATATTTTAACTGTATATTTTTCTTGATTTGAGTTCGTGTAAAACTATTTAAGAAAGACTTGCATGTTAATGAAGTTGAAACACAAACCCATGCAATATAACCTTTAGGAGTGTGGTTCAAGTGTGAACACCATGAAGGAGGGATAAAATGGATTGGTTTAGGAGTAATCCATTAAGATTGTGGTTCAAGTGTGAATGCCATGGAGAAGTAATAAAAGGGATTGTGGGTTATGCATGTTAGGAGCTATCCATTAATTCATATGTTTGGAAAATCCAATTTTGTGAAGAATAAAGTATCTAAAAGGTGACAAACTGAGTAGAGTTGAGATATTACTAGCCCAAAATAAGCAAGGAAAAGTAAATGCAACTAAGGGGATGATCTTAAGACATGTAAGAGAATGTGTGAACTTTTATAAGAGAAAAAAGTTGAGATGATCAAGAAAGAGACTCGTAAGAGAGCAAAGGGAAGAGGAGGGCGAGTGAAGTGTGGCTTTGCGAGAAGGCTCATAATTTTGCTTGTCATTCATGTTTGATCTCAAGGGGATCCACCCTTTCTTCATCTACCTAGCTCTTTTGCTATGTTTACATCTTCATCTTGTGATTATAGTTGATAGTTATTTGTATGAACTTGGGTGAGGAGTGCTATGAGATTAAACCTTTGTTTTGGTTCACTAAAGAAGTGTTTTTCTATGATAATATATCAAGTAGTCCTCATCTATTGATCTCAATTTGAGAGAAGATTAGAGTGAAGAGAATGGTAGATAGTATTGCTTAGGATTATGTTGATGTTGTGTGACTAGTTCGCGAGATCCTTGGTATCCTTAACATGTTTATATATAACTACCTTGCCTACACACTCACAAATAACTTCAAGTTATAGATTCACATTTATCTTTGGTGGATGCTTAAGATCTTTGTAAACTAATACTTTCAAGTTATAGATTCACATTTATCTTTGGTGGATGCTTAAGACCTTTGAAAAACTATTTATTTTCATGATTTTTTGAAGATCACCGCATTTTACCCATTACCAATTGCTATGCTATATTACAAGTAATATTGATTAGTCCAAATTACTTCACTCCACCTCTCATAACTTTCAAGGCAAACCCCTTTGGATTTTGTCACCTTATTATCTCAAAAGTCGAAAGTTTCAAAATGAATGAATGAAATGAATTAAAATGCTTGTGTACTCCGACAGTATGCTTGTTTGGTATTATGAAAAGAATACATCATCAATGACTTGAAGCATTATCTTCCCTCTAGTTTGACCTTGAGCTATACCAATTGTTCATGTATATTATTTGCATGTCATTGCTATTTCATTACCTTGTTTCCAATTGTAAAAGGTGTGGATGAGAAATCTAACAATTTGAAGAACTGCGCAACCACTCACATGTAAGTGTGGGATGTTGGGGTTGACAGATGGATGTGAATCCCACACTTAAAAAATGTTGCATGCAAGATCTTAAATTGCTCAACAATCTCCCCTTACTATTACACATTCACAAAACCTTGGGAATGTTTTATTTTATGTGATTCCAAAGGGTGCCCAATGTGGGAGATGTAGAAACAAAATTACGACATTACAAAGCTTTAGTCAGCTAGCTTTTGTAAAGCCTTACTACATTGTAACATTGTTAAAGCATGCATGCAAATGTATTCATAGGCTTTTTAAGTTTGCACTTAGGGTACTTTCTTGCATGTGGTAAATATAAAAATTGTAGAAACCTTAAATATCTAGGAGAACTCAAAATGGATGTGAATATATATGGACTATTTTTTAATTTAAAAAATCAAGTTATCCGAAACTTGTTAATAAATTTACTCGAAGCTATTGTGGATTATATAATTTGTTAGAGTTCAAGAGACTATCATGGAATTGATCTTGGGAGACTACTTACTTGCAACATTGCAATTGGATGCAGGGTTTCTATCATTCATCTCTCTCATGATTTTGATGCTCCAAGCTAAGGTGCATGATGCAGTTGCTGTCATTTTGTTTTTTCTCTACATGTTAGGGATTACAATAGCAGATGTGACCATAGATGCTGAAATTGCAAAAAGAAGTCATGAAAAGCCAAACCTTGCAACAGATATTCAATCCTTATGCTCCATGAGTTCATCTGTGGGATCATTCATAGGCTATTCCACGAGTGGCTTCATTGTCCACAAGATGGGGGCAAAGGTAAGATACATTGATCCTTTAATATTGGCATAATCATTTGTGTGCACAACTACACATCAACAAAGTATCAACATTATTATACGTATCTTCCCCAATATCTCATTCCTTAATGTTTCCATTGGCTTTTTGCATTGCCCATCATCATAAAACATATGCAATTCATGTGAAAGTTTAGTTTTCTTTTGATTTGGATTGAAAACATACATACATTTTAAGTGGGCTTAGCCCGTGCTGTTGAATAGACTAACTCTTTGTAGGGGTACTATGGGAATCAACCAAGTGACAAAAAAGTTATTGTAGACACAAGATATGAGTATGTTATTGCATCACAAAATGCCATAAGGAATTTGTGCTCATGTGTAGTCGATTGCACAAAATAAACTTTTGCATATTCAAGTATTTCAAGCTTATAAATTATGTATAGGAGGATGAAATTACTTCCTTAAGATGCTTTGGTAAGAGTTCAGTAATAGGGCACCTTACTTGCAAGCATGATGAAATAGATTCATCATAGAGTACCATGAAGCATGGTGCACTTAGTGTTTGCACTTAAAAAGTTGGGCCATTGTTGTACTTAGTGTAAGGGCCATTGTTGTAGATTGTCTAAAAGTTGGTGCACTTAGTGTAAGGGCCATTGTTGTAGATTGTCTAAATGTTGGGCTTAAAAAGTGCGACAATAGCAAGGGCCTAGTGCCTTTCAATTTGGAGCCACGATGGGGTTGTGTTGGTTTACTTGTCCCTTTATCCCCAAAGATGCATCCTTACATTCTTCATTAATACTTCTCATGCCCCTTTACTTCACCTCATTTGTTGATTCATCTATCTCAATGTAGATTTCAAGAGGAATTTCTCATGATATCTATTCTCCAAGAACTTATAGAATATTATTGTCATTGGTTTGCCATCTTGCCATGTGACCAAATGGGAGGCAGGCTAAGGTAAAGCTAGCATATAACATTGAAAAATGAAGAGAGAGTAAATTTTCAAGGAGGTTCAAGCATTCGACCAAAATGTTTCACGTTCTTTGAAAGATGGCTTGAGTCCACCACTATGCACACATGCCACATAGTAGGACTATACTAAATGTAGTGGCCAAAAAAGATTTTTTTGTTGCATGGGTTCATCCTTCAATACACCTATTGAGCACACCTAGTGTTTAAAGTCAATGTTTTACATTTTATGGATTAAGAGTTGAGTTTTTATAGATTTATGTCATGTAATTATGGCCAACATGCCTAGTAATCCCCCAGTTTTAGGAGTATCAACATGACCTGTGATCCATAAATTTTAGGGTTATCACATTTGGAAGTTCCCATGGAAAACATAAAGCTTCCCTTTCTTAGTTAGATTGCAATACTACCCCTATGATTTTCCACTTCATGTATGTGTTGCATTCAAATTGATCACGCCAATAAAGAATATGAACTCTAAGTTCAAAATTTGATTGGTAGCCAAGTCAATTTAGCCCTTTCTTTTTACCATTTAATTATGCTCTACTTATGATATTGTGCTAATTTGTGTTATATGCTCTACTTATGTTCAAAATGATTAACATCCCAAAGTCTGTGAGCAGAATGCACTAGGGTTGTTGTTGGTGAGTGGAGCCCTATTTTTGTTACTTGGATTCATTTTGCGGGAGACAAGGCAATCCTCAAGGCATGTATTCCTATATAGTCAGGTATGCAAAGACCTAATTCGTCCATTCCATGACTTATTACATACACATGCATACATATGCACACATATGAGCTAAAGAAAGATGAGAGATAGAAGAAAAAAGAAATGAGAAAATGAAAATGATAAGAGGGAGAAAGATAACACATTTATGCGACTACATAAATAGACACATACGTATTAAACACGCATATACATACTTGTACACATATACACATATATGCACACACACATATATATATAGAACATATGAAAAACAAGAATATATAAAAATAAAAAAATTGTGTGTGTGTGGATTTGGATGTGTATGTGTATCGTTTATACACACACACACACACACACACACACACACACACACACATATATATATATATATAGAAGCAAAAGAAAGAAGGGACAAGAGAAAAAATGAGAGAAAAATATTTAAAGGAGAGTACTCGCACTTATGAGACCACACAAATAGATAGATATGTATAAAACACATATATACTCATACACATGTGAACATATAAATGAGGGAGAGAAAAAATGGAGAGAGAATAAGAGCAAAGAAGAGAGAATTGATACACATTTATAAAATATACACTTATAAACATGCACACAACGATATATGTCAAACATCTACACTTATTTATACATGTAGATATATGTGCAATACATACACACTTGCATATACATATACACACATGTATATACAATATACACATATATGAGATGAAGAAAAATGAGAGATTGGGGAAATTAAAAAAATAAGAAAATAAAAAGTGATGAGAGAGAGAGAATATAAGTATCAAATATTTTTATTAATACATTATTATATTATTATTATATATCATTTTAGCTATATATTATTATATTTAAAATATATGAATATTATTTATAGTAAATAATATAAATATATATTAAATCAATCATAAACATATTAAATATAGTTATTGATATATTATCATAATTGATTACTTATATATATGAAATCTATAATGTTAATCAATCTATTACTATTTTAACTAATTATATTATATATAATTATCATTCATATATGATTAATAATAATGGTAATAATAATATAAGTATTAATGTTATTAATAATTTAATGTAATTGATTAGATATTAATCATTAGCTATCAATATGTCAATTAATTATTAATAAAAATATATAATCATATTTTAATTAAAGTATTAGACATATATAATTATGTATATATGTTAGTAATTATTGAGAGAGAGAGAGAGAGAGAGAGAGAGAGAGAGAGAGAGAGAAGAAGAAGAAGAAGAAGAAGAAGAAGAAGAGGAATTTATTTTCAATATAGTGTATGGGTTGTCAAATTGATGTAGTGTGTAAGGATAATATGCATGCCATAATAGGCTCAATGTAAATAGAAATCACTACTAAATGAACGATTCGATGTGTGAGGATAATATGCATACCATGATAGGCCCAATGTGAATAGAGATCACCATTGAATGTGTTTGTGTTCGAGAAACTTTAAGAAATGGTCATAAGGGTTCTTTAGAGATATAGTTTAGGCTTGAACTTGTTAATGTTGATCTTCCACTCCCTATATATCAGTGAGTGCCATGTCCCCATATTTTGCATTTTTATACATTCAACATTGTATTAGTTTAAGTTGCCAAAGTTTTCAAAGTTTAGATTATGTTTCTTATATTAACCTTCCATGAATCCTCTTGTCACATGAAATATGCTTTCAAACCCTAGTTCCAAAAATTGGGAGAACACTAGCATGAAGTGCTAGGAGAATCTAGGTGTGGAGCGCCTGGTATATCTCTATCAAAGTAATATGTGTATCTAAAGTAAATTCCAAAAAAGAAAAATAAAAAAAGAAACTTAAGTGATGTATGCATGGTATGTATCACAATCTTCTTGTGGGTAAAGGGGCCAAACAAAGTGACTCCTCGCAAAAGCAATATACATCCCATCCCCAATTTAGCAATAACTTCTTTTTGCATTTTATAAAGCTAGAAACTATACTTTTTGGAAAAGGATGCATCATGTTTGGCTACTTGAAGCTACGTTGACACAATTTTCCAGATATTGAATATAGTTATTATATGAGTCAAGCAATTGAATCATACCTTTCTAATATTCATAAAACTTCAAAATGGATCCTTTAGTGTCACACTACCATGTGATTGTCTCTCTTTTGCGAACCCTTCATTCATAACTACATAAAAGATCACAATGTTCCAATTTTGTTTTATACATGTAATATGATAACAATTCTTAATGAAAGCTATAATATAAATTTTCATATAAATAAAAGAGACAAAGAAGATTGGATGGGGAGCCCTTAAGTGTCAACCTGTGTTTCTAGTGGCATTTGCAACTCGAGAGCCATAGGAGTAGCATTTGCAACCTGAGTCATAGCTACATGCCGGTAATCTTGCGATTGCATGTGCATGAATGGGATGGAAGGGGAGGCATACCGAGGTGCAGCGAGATCTAAGAAAGATGTGATGGTAAGACAGGTTCGTAAGGAGTTTCAGAAAGCTGGCAAGAAGATATGGAAGACAGTAAGCTGCCCTCAAGTGTGGAGGCCTACGCTGTACATGTTCATCTCTCGGGCTGCGACTCCATCGATTGGAGAAGGGATGTTCTACTGGTACACAGATCGAGAGCGCGGCCTGGGGTTTACCCAGGTGAGGCTCTCTCACCTTCGTGTACATGCAGGGATAGCATGGGGTCATGGCTGTGGAGATATAAAGAAACTGTTTTAACATTAGAGTATTACTTGAACACAGAGAGAGAGAGAGAGAGAGAGAGAGAGAGAGAGAGGCGCTGTGTTTTAATATTGACGTTAAATCCCTGCACTACAGGTAGAATCGCTTAATTAGAGAGCTATCTAATACCCTAATGCATGCTGGTTTGCTCCCATGCAGGAATTCGTGGGGCTGTCTTTTGCTGTAGGTTCTGTGGGGTTGTTCCTGGGCACACTGGCTTACCAGAACCTGCTCAAGAATTGCTCCTTCCGCAGCATATTATTCTGGGCGCAGCTCCTTGTCTTCCTCGGTGGCACCCTCGAATTGTTCTTCATTCTGAGGTGGAACCTCAAACTGCACCTGTCGGACTCCGTCGTCTTCCTCATCGATGAGATCTCCATGCACGTCGTGGGTAAGCTCCGATGGATGCCACAGCTCGTCCTGTGTGCCAAGCTATGCCCTGCGGGTATCGAGGGGACCTTCTTTGCCCTGCTCATGTCAATAGACAGCGTGGGACACCTGACTAACGAATGGGCTGGAGCGCTTCTGCAGCATAGCCTAGGAGTCACGAGAGACAACTTCGATAACCTCTGGTTGGCGGCACTCATCAGAAACATAGTAAGGCTGTTGCCATTAGGGGTGTTGTTCCTGGTGCCTGATAAAGACCCTTCATCCACAATCATTGAGGATGAGCTGATCTCACTAGAAGTTGGCGAAGAAGAGGATAAAATAGAGCTTGTTGAGAAGGGCGAGATGAAATCAAGTGGGTGAAGAAGAGGATAATCTAGGGCTTCTTGAGAAGAGGACCAAATTGAGCTTGTTGATGAGAAGGCTCAACAGCAGCCAAGTGGGTGACTAAGCTATTACTAAAGGGCAAAAATGGTTTTGCTACCTCCGATAAGCATTGCATGCCTTGGATGAATTGGTCTTTGAGAGCAACATTGTGTGTATTCTAACAAAAACAATTGATGGATTGCTACCTCCAATAAGCATTGCATGCGTTGGATGAATTGGTCTTTGCGAGCAACATTGTGTATATTCTAACAAAAACAATTGATGTCCCTTACCCTATCGAGGCCATATAGAGGAGAATCCATAGGTAGGTAGGTACAAGTCTAATGCAACTTGACCACATCCTAATTGTCCAAGGCAAAAAAGGAGCCACCTAACCTTCATTATATGAGTTGTTGGATTTAGTCTCTTGTCAATATTGCTTGAAGAGAATTTCAATCTCATATATTTTGTAATGTCCCCATCTTTCCCGTCGAATATCAAGTACTAAGCTGCAATTCACATGAGAACTAGCCTTAGTTTAAATACCCATGCAAACTACCAACTGTGTACAAACCAACCCTTAAAGCCTATAAGTTAAAGCTTAGAGTTACTAACTTGATTATTGAAACTAATGAAACAATACCATCAACTAACAACTGCTACCAAAATGCTGCCAATGCAAGGTCATGTTGTCAACAACCTCAACTCCAGTGCCATGCTTAGTGCCCAACCATTAACATTGTTGATGCCATAATAAAAAACACTACCAAATCAAAATTTGTGCTTTGGGGATAGCAAAAGCATTGATAAAAAACAAACATAAAGGTGATATGAAAGCTAATAACAAAAAGCATCAATCCATTTTCTTTTGTATTAATGGCAAAAGCATAACATCCCCCCCCCCCCCCACTCCAAACTGAAAAAAACCCCTCATAAAAGTATAAAAAGTATAAAACCCCTCCTAAAAGTATAAAAAGGGGGGCCTTGAGATCCTTAAGCATCATCTCAACCAAAACACACAAGACATCCTCTACTCTCAACATTTAGCACCAAACTCCAAGACACTGATCCACTAATAATAAGGAGTGCTTGGAGGAGCTCCTGTAGAAGGGGCACGAGATGTCAAGCACCACCTTGCCACACTACACTCCCAAATAACTTGACTGAGCAATTAGGAGCCTGAGTATTAATGCCACCAAATTTATCACCCAGTGACATCATGGCCTTGAAAGATCACTCAAATATTGCCATTGCTCTTGATGCAAGTAACAACATGGATATAAATATGAGTGGAGAGACAACAAACATGATTGCATCCATCAATGAATTTAAAAGGGATGGTTTCATATGAAGAAAAATTGCATCACAACTCTTTTTCTCATGCTTGAATCATGGCAAAGCTATTGTGTTGATTTTAATCCCTATATCGAGTCTCTACATCATGCTTGTGCAACTAGGGAGGGTTGCCAATAAGTTTATTGTGTTGTACTTGAGGCTTCCCTCCTGTCTTAGAGGAGGACAACCACTAGTGGTGTGGACTATGAGGTCACAATGAGTGATCGACTGCATTTTTGTGAGAACCACCTAGCATCATGACTGCAAGATAGGTGGTAATAAAGCCTTAAATATCGTGGTAATAATTAAGAAACTAAAAAAAAATCAATTGAGTGGGTAGAAAGCAAAAAAAGGATGGAGGTTCCCACAACCTCATCCTATGTTATGGAATTATATTTATCACATGCACTTTGTTTATTTGCCACATGATCCACAACTTATCTTATGAGTGCACACATGTCATACTAGTCACATTATGCATGATAGATAGATGGAAGTATCCTAATACAGAGTTAAGTAAAAGTATTAATTTGGAGTACGCATTTTAATGTGTGGAATTTATACACTTTATAGTGTGGAAAAATATTATCGAAAACATTATATTTTGTATGTGCCTACTAGTGCAAGGACTTTGCATGCACATATGCGCAATAGATTTATTTTTTATGTACTTATTAGAGAATACAAAATATTATTTTTGTAAGGCTATAAAGAGTGTGTTTTGATTTATTTGCACAAAAGTAAGTTGTGCAAGGTGAGGAAAAGCAAAAACTCAAAAAGGATGCTTTCAGTGGATTTTGAGCACAAAAGCTTATTCTAATATTATAAATACATGTATGAAAGAGGTGCTCGCCCATACATGGGAGAAGATTGTACCCAATCTTGTGTTGTGTATGCTTTCTCTATTTCTTCTCTTTCTTGTTTCTATTTTGCTTTTCATTCAATTTGTGTTTCTCTCAAATTTGTCTAATAAATGGTTGTTCTATGGTGAAGTTAAGTAATATCCTATGGGTGGATCAACATGCTTAGTTGGGTGACCTTCTACATTATTACTAAGTTTAGAGCTTAGTGATCAAGACCATCTCAAATGGGATAGAACCTTAATATTTTAGGGGAATGTAGTATGGCAGAGAACTAGTCTCGGAGATCATGGAAGTCTAAAAGATCATCCCATTCTCTATGAACCAAGTGTAGTGTTAGTTATTGTCATCTTTGATTGGTTGCAAAGAAACCTTTCTTAGATGGCTAATATCTTGCCATTAGAGTGGCCATCTATCATTCCCTATTAGGCAAGACTAGATCTCCCACTTTCAACTAAGTCTACCATTCTTACAAGGGGAAGTCTAGATGATGTTGCTCCTCGAACTAGGAGATTTCAATTGACTACTCATAAAAGGACTCCTCTAACGAATTGTGTGATCCCATTTTATTGTCATCCCTTTTTTACCTTCTAAAATAATGTCATTTGATTCCATTGTCATTTACTTATTGTGTAATCATAATGAAATTAAGACTTGTAATTAAAATGCCATGTATATAGAAATAGTAAGATTTTGCAAGAAACGATGTACCAGTATGGCATATCTCCTCTATTTTCTTCTTCTTCTCCTTCTTTTTTGTATTTTCCTTCTCCTTTGAATGTCTCATGGAGCTCACAAGCTCCATCACTTTAATGTTTTAATAAAACCATTCACATTACAAATGGATGCAAGACATCTTTTTGAATTGAAGTAGCTTAATAATGATACATGAAATCCAAGAAAGATTAAAATGTGAGAGTTAGAAGGGTCCATCCAGCTACCTGCAAGACCAAATATAAACCTAGTTTGTAAGGACTGAAATGGAATTTTTGTGTTGTAGGGGTCAATGAACAAGCCCACTTGCCATCCATGTTGCTAACCTTAACACAATTACCTTATTGAATTTCCTTAATAGGGTGTTAAACTTGTCAGATGAGAGGCAAAAGAAATACACCTCTTAGCTAGCTTTTAGAGTTGACAAAAGAGAGTAGAAACCAATTTGGGAAAGGCTTCATATATTTATAGGTTTTGTAGGATAAATGTTCTTCTGAAAATATGGAAAGGGAATATCCCCATAGAGGATACCAAGTAAAGTTCATGGTATTGCAATATATAGCATTAGGTACATCAATTTAGCTTATGAAAAGTAAGGGAAAGATAGCAAATCTAGTGTATTAAGATGATGGAGGTTGGAGATATTAAGAAGGAAAAAAAGGAGGGTTATCATCAGCAATACAAATAAAGGATATATTTTAGGAAGTAAACAGATCCTAGAAAAAGTAGTATGCAAGGCATGAAGCAACATGTAAATGGTGATCCTTCATTTAGTGACTGCCCATTGATAGGTCCTTAAATGTCTTGACATTATGGAAATCAAATCTCTCTTGAATCCTAAGATGGATGGTATATTCCTAAACCTAGCCATGAGATTATGTATGTATCCTAGTGGGGAGGTCCATTAAAAAAATTCTATTGGGTAGAAAACCACGAGTTACTATCATATATGTCAACCAGATTATTGTAACTAATGGATCAAATATTATAGAAAGTAAATGGCACCCTACTAGATTTAAATATAGGGCTTTTCAATATAACATGGCGAAAAAGAAAAGGGAGGGTTTATTTGGAAATCCGTAGGCCTATAAATGAGACAACAATCAAGGTTGGGGCATCTTGAAGAAAACCATTATGAGCTTCATGAGTGAGTTCTAGAAGAGATAATTAGCTAGATTAAAAAAATAGTAGAATTAGAATGATTACTACTTATCAGCTAGACATGGTCTAGACAGCAAATAATGCCCTTTAGTAAACATTATGGGGATTTTATGCGATAAAATACAAAAAAAGAGGGAATTTATTTCGAAAAGAAAATACAAAGACCTATGATCATGAAAGTAGTACAACACATTAATTAATTACCTATGGTGCATGAAAAGAGCAGTTGACTACATTCAACAAAATAAACCCCTTTTACACACGAAAAATAACATAATCCTTTTTACACAAGGAAAAGTGTAAGGTGCCTATCTAAATGAACATCGATAGCACGTAATTTAGTATCCCATCAAGAAGTAATAAGGACTAATGTTGGGCAGAATGCGTTAGAATAACTGGACATTTGTAAGCTACTTAAGTCTACCTTGCAAGGGAAGCTTCACCTTAACGTCGCAAGGATCAACCTAAAAGTGGAAACCTAATTTTAAGGCTATAATCTCCTATCAACCATCTAGCGTCAGCTTCTAAGATGAGTGCATTGCTATCATCTCTCAAGCCAAAGCGAACCACTACCACACTTGGTTCAAAGAGAGTGAGAAACAAGGGAGAGCGATGTGTGTCGATCCCTCTACCCATAGGGTAAAGTCTCAACTCCGCCCCCCTAAAATGACACTAGTTGGGTTCTAATGATGACATGCTAGGATAGTCAACGTTTGACCACATAAGAGCCACACTCATGCTTGTTGACCCAATTAGGGGTCTCCCATGTCACATTCAAATCCTCAAAGAAGTCCCATGGTAGAAGGGCCTTGCATTTATCAATATGTGTGTGGAAATGTCCCAGGACCTCTTAGGCTTCGAATTATCATCCTAAAAGGGAATATTCAAGTGAGAAAATATGTTCTTTATGATGGCCTTAGTGATTTAGACTATTGGAGCCCCAAGAGAGACACCAACGAATCAAGGTTTCTACTGCAATAAAATATATCTTGTAACATCGACAAGCTTTTGTTTCATTCTTTAAAGAACCACAACAAGGAACAAGAACACCACTAGCAAGAAATCTTCACGTAGCATTATAGAAACAATTCTCCCATAGCTTTATCTTCAACAAAATTCATCATTCTCTTCATTTTCTTCATAGAATTCATGAACCAACAAAGAGAACACAAAAGTAACACCACTTTGAATGGAAATAAAATCACATAGTATTCATCTTCATTGTCTTCTTAGTTTTCTCTCACAGTCTCTCATAGATAGATATGTTTTTTCCATAAAATTAGCTATCTCTTGTATATGATCTCTCTCACAATAGTACACTCTCAATAGTACATCAAAACCTCATTAAACACTCAATAATCACTCACAATAATCCTTCTTAGGTCGTGGATACACCTCCCAAAAGGTGTGTCAGATGCGAAGAGGCATCAAAGACATCGTAGTGTCCTGTGAGATCTGGCTTCTGTCATTGTTCTTCTGTAACCTTTTGTGGATCTTCATCAGCTACTTCTTCACTTCAATTAGCTTGAATAGGGCTTCCATTCATCCTTTTCTAAGACAAGAAAACTTCCCAAAACATCCATATATCCAACATAACACTCAACAAAAACAAACATCACATACCACAAAACAATAGGACAACAGAAGAATAGAACTACAGAAGCTACAAAACCTTACAGAAGATCAACAAAGACCATAAAAGCACAAAAACCAAACCAAAACCAATTCAATCTTTCATAAGCCTTTTAACACAACCTCAACCATCTCTCAAAACATCCATTCAACCATCTCAATTATCAACATAAAAACAAAACAGAAGAAAATCAAACCTTACAGAACCAAACTGAGAGAATCATATAACCTTTTAAAACAATATATCCTCATCAAAAACCAACATAAACCCTTCAAATATACTCAAACCATTCCAAACACTTCAAAACATCTTCAAATTCAAACAATCAATCACCAAAAACAATAAAAAATCAGTCCAAAAAACAAATCGTTTCCACGCTCAGCATATCCCCACACTTAATAAGGAAGTGTCCTCGCAAACTTAGAAAGAAAAGGAGAATAAAATATCTAATATCTGCTAAAAAGAATCTTCAATCCATCACAAGTCACCAACTACTATCACTTCCCCAATATATCAGCGTCATAGAACCTGTATCTAAAACACATATGAAAGGAAAACCAATAACCATTCCAACATCATAAAACCAAAATAACTCAAACTTTTAAATGATATAAAAGTTGGGCATCCAAGTCTTCAATTGCAATTGTGTTATAACTAATTACATCATCCATCTTCATAGCTTTATCTTCATTAACTCCACACGATCAAAACAAAAAAAACACATCACCCAACACAAAAAATACCCATATACAAATATAGTCTGAATGGCATGGATCCCCAAAAATTGGAGAGCAACAAGAAGTTTCCATTAAGAAAAAGATGATACAATCGTGAAAAGATCCATTGCTAAGTAGGATGAAGGTATCTCTTCTTAAACTGCATACTAGGCTTGAGGTGCTCCAGAGCTTTACTCTCATCAACAAAATATTGAGGCACATTCTAGAGGAACTGTAAACAACACATCCTTTCTAGTAAGATAATGAAACTGGTAGGGAAGGCCTGTGCAAAGTAGTACAATACATCCATTTGAGAAATAGTCACATCCACATTTGAATTGATGAATGGGGGGATACTCTTTCAAGTAATCAGATTTGACTGGTGATGCATGAAAGAAAGATACTAACAAAAATGAGCTGCAAGACGGACAGTCGTATCCTCAGAAGTAACATGCACTCTGGAAAAATGAAGGTAAGAGTTCGAACATGCTGTAGACGTATCCTAGGACCCTGGAATAAGAGGCCAATTAAATACTGGTCCTGTCACAAAATCATGCAGTGTCCATTGTCTTCGACGAAGATGTCATGATCATAGCTAGGTGTATCTAGCATTAAATGGGGGGAAATGTTAACATTATCGGAGGGAGAGTGTAATGGAATAAGAGGAGAACATTGTAACAGGGGATAAGATAAGTCATAGAATGAGGGTAAATGAAGTGATAAAGAAGGTGGAAAAGATGGAGAATTCAACAAAAAGGTTCAAAGGGAGTCTACTGAGAAAACAGAAGAAATAGGAGGAGCAATATGTGGAGGTTCAAAAGGGGTAGGAGATAATGTGGGATCAACAATAAAAGGACAAATGGTAAACACAAGAATATGAGGAGATCCAAAAGGGGTAAAAGATAAAAGCAAAATGGTATCAGGACTGGAGAAAATAAGAGAAACATAAAAAGGGAAACGATACGCCATAAGAGAATAAGAAAGGAGATCAATAGGATCCAACGTATAAAGAGAACAATGAAAATTAAGATCCTGGAAAAAGGACTCAGTAAATAACAGATGATCAACAATAAACTCAACAACTAAGTTTGTAATGGCTGGATATCGGATTTATGAAATACACTTCTAAGACGACAAGGTTCCAAAGTATCAGCCTCCAAAGGTGCGTGACAAGCATGTCCTCTACACCAAGATGTCTACTCATGATAAGTCTTCAAACTTTCTGCTAGCGAAAGCTCAACTGAATGCACATACATAACAGCTTGCAAGATCACATCCCCCACATAAACATTCAAGTCCTCCTCATCAGGGATCTGCAGGCTTGTAAGATACATGAAAGATAACAACTGGACCTCATGGGAAACCACCTCATCCACAAATGTATCAAATATAGCTCTTTGTAAGTTTGCAGACCACATTATTGACCACCCATCCTCTGGAGGTTCCAAATCCATGTTTCTTAAGGAAATATACAAGGCAAACCTCTATTGATTATATTTGATCCAAAAGGATGCGCGTCCTCACGCGTGAACACCCGCAATGACCACAGATACATCAACCACACACGGCTGTGTGTGAATAGTCGCTAAGAAAACCCGAAAGCACGCCACATGCACAAACACACACGAATCCACGTGCAGAGACACGGCACACGAACCAAGGCAGAAAAACTTAATGGACCTGCATGGGGAGGAACACGTACATGCAAGTAAAGGGGACGCGATGGGATGGGAGGTGGGAGTGTTGTTGTGGGTTGAGAGGGGTCTCGTAAGAAACAGGGCGTGCGGGGGGAGGGGGGGTTATGGGCGAGCGAGTAGGGAGGGTGGGAGGGGTAGGAAAGGCAGGGGGAGGGGGATAATGTAGGTGGGCAGCTAGGTGGGGTGGCGGCGAGCAGCGATAGGTGTAGGCATCAGTGTGACCGGTGGCAACGGAGGTGCAGGCATAGGCCTGAGCGCAACGGGCGACAACATGCGCCTTGGCGGCGATGGCAGCACAAGAGAGAGGGAGGGGAGATGGCCGGTGGGGGGTGGAAGCGAGAGGGAGTGGCGGTACTGCGGGGAGGGGCTAGAGGGCTAGGAGCGAGGAGAAGGAGAAAAAAGAAAAGGAGGAGGAGGAGGAGGAGGAGAGAAGAAGGAGAAGAGAGAGAGAGAGAGAGAGGAGAAGAAGAGAGGGAAATGGGGGCTGGGAAGAGAGAAGGTAGTTGGGGGGGAGGGGGGACTGGGGGTCACGACGGGAAACGGGAGGGAAGGGGGGTTGTTGGGGTGTTTGGTTTTTTTTTTAATTGTAAAGGTTTGTTTTTTTTTTCCTTTTTTTGGGTTGTGTTTAATTAAATGAAGAAAATCAATTTAAAATACCATTAAAAGGGTGACTCACCCCTATCCCGCACACATGCATGGGGCGCGGGTAAAAAAATTTGTGTCAGTAGGATCAAACAGGGCCATGACGGCGACACGAGAGTCACGGACACAATGGGGGCGTCTCTAGGCATGTAAAAGCAAAAACACGCACGTTCACGCCCAAGGCGAGGTGTGCAACAACACAACGAGACAAAGAAAAATTAATAACATGAAAATCATGCATTGGAACAAAATTTTGAAAAAAATGAAAAATGAGTCGGGTGACGAGGGGAAGATTATGGAAAAGTACAACAGGGTGTCCAAGGCAAAATCATGGCATTCATATGGAGAAAATGCAAAAAATGAGCCTAAAAATACATATGGGGATTAATATCAAAAAATCAGCTTGATGAAACGCAGGGCAAAAAGAAATAAAAATGTGCAAAATAATGTGCTCAACAGACTTATCATGTCAAAACATGGTGCCGACTGAGATAGGATGCGTTTACATGGAAAAAAACCAAAAAACGAACTTAAAAATGGACTCGAAAATCAATTTGGGAAAAATTGAGTACCGAAACGAAGGGCAGTAAAAAGAAAAAATGTCAAAGAAAGGGGATTCACATGGCTGTCACATCAAAACTGTCAACTGTCAAATTGAACTGGATTTTCGGTGAAAAAAGGGCATGTTCACATGGAAAAATTTAAAAAATACGCACGAAAATGTCCCGAAAACCTGTAAAAATGAATAACCAATGAACCATGTATTGGAATGACAAGTGGTTAAGAAGGAAAAATGTCAAGGAAAAGGGGTAGGGTAGGGCAGTCACGTTAGATTTTCGAAGCAAAAAGGAGGCGTTCACATAGAAACACATCTAATTGATGGAAATTTGTTCAAAAATTAATAACTCAAGAGCCAGTTGACGGAATGGGGGTTGGTAAAAACAAAAAATGGTCACTTTGAAGGGATGAACAGGGGTGGAAGGTTGGATTGGGGTTACGATGAACGTAGGGTGCATTCACAGGAAAAAACTTCAAAACAAGGGATAAAGGGAAAGAGAGAAGGAACGGCCCAAGGAGTGGGGTGAAAGTGAAAAGGGTGGGTGGAAAAGGGACCCCACTAGGGTAAAAGTAGGTCATGGCATAGATGCATGATCAAAGTGAGGCATATGCAGGGAGGTATACATCATAGACGCGCAGGGACGCGTCCCCACACTGAAAATCTTAACGGGAAGGGTAAACGGAACATCAAGGGACCTAGGACCACACATTAGATCAATTGTTGACGTCCCCATACTTAATACCTGACCATCACTAATAAACAAAAGATGTAGGGTTAGAAAAACTTGGCCCATGTTTGAGAAAATCGAGGTTGACTGGCAATGTCGCATACTGTGTCGTAGTGGAATATAGAAGAGACTAAGGTGTCTTTGCAGCACGTACACATCCAGCTGGGTAGGGACCACACAATAGCAATACCGAGGGAGGCAGCTTTGTTGAGGGAATCACGGGAAACCGTCAATGTCGTTGAATATTGCACTCAGCTCATGGTCACTCAAATGGAATGAAAGAACAGTCACTCGCCCTAGTACTAGCATCACTCAAGTGAATCATTATGAAAACCCAAATCTCATATCCGAGTTAGGAATCAACAAGGGGGACGGTGCAAAGGGAGTATGCCAAGGTGCACAGTTGATGGTGCATTAGTGCGTCCAACCCCGTCTGCTGGCATAAGTGCAAGCAGGAAGGCCACGAAGCCTTGTTCTATAGTGTACAGAAGAGGATGACATGTCATGTGGTGATGGCAGAAACCCATCCCGTGTGTGCATAGGGAAACGAGAACATACTTGACGCCAATTGTCATAATTCCCCTCAATTCACACCTCTCAATAATTGATTTAGCAAACACCTGTCACACTCAACCCCCCTTTGTCTCACACACTGTTGATAGATACAGGAGGGCGGCCCATTCCTAAAACCCATTGATGTTATCCTCACAGTCACTTGTGCAAAGATTTGTGCATAATTGATGGTGCAAATGTGCATCGTGCCTTGTGCCGACATACGGTGCAAGAAGGAAGGCCAGGGAACCTTATAGTGCAGTGCACAGGAATAGATTGTGCTTTGTGTATTGAGAGATCCAACCCGTGCATGCAACACTTCATTCACACATTGCACCTCTCTATTAAATGTAAAGGGCAAGGACTAGTTACTCACTCCACCCTCTCTCTTACACTCACTAATAGATACAGAGGACAGACTATACTCACATCCCCATCTGGTTGTTAGGATGAAAACTCGCATCACTCAAGGGGTTGTCGATGAAGATCTCTTCATCTATTATTGTCATCAGGGTGTTGAAGATGAGGCGTACCTAGGGAGGCAACCAACACGTCTGGTACTTTGATCGGGTTGGAAAAGAGATCGTCTGTTGAAGGGGTCAGACCAACTGATAAAGTTGCAGAGATAATGGCACCAAGAGAGGTGGCTTGAAATTGTATCTGAAGAAGTTCTACTGGCGAGTTAGCTATCTTGAACTATGGGGTGTTACCACCTTTTCCACAGCTAGCTTCCCACCCAAGGGTGTTTACCACCTTTTCTTGGAATAAGGCTTGCTATGACAGGGAATTGCTTCTTTTTCTCCCATAATAGTTTTTTTTGTCTTTTTTTTATTTTTCTCTTTTTTTCCCCCTACTTCCAAGGGTGTTTCCACCTTTTTTTGAAGAATAGGTTGGCATGATAGGGACCTAAGTCCTTTTCTCCCATGATTGAGATTTTTTTTTTACATTTATTTTTACTTAAGAAAGAGAATAGTAGAAATACCATGTGTCAGAACCATCCTCGCCACCACTGTTGGATCAGACGAGAGGAGAACAAAGTAAGGATGGGGGGTGTCTGGGAGGGGTTAGTGGAAGGATGCCGCCTCATAAAGAAGAGCATAATGGCTATTAGTAGCACAAGGAGAAGGACAATGCGACTCCCAAAAGGGAAAGGGTGGGTTAACTGTGATTGTCAAGATCCCTAGGGAGGGAAGTACTTCTTTAGGTGATAGCCATTGATCAAGAAGGGATCATCAGAGGCATCAACTTTCTGGACTTGGACTTAGCCATTTGGATTGATGGCAAGTAGCCTATAGGGACCCATCTATCATTGTTGAAGTTTGCCTCGTGAAAACTTGCCAAATCGAAAATCATAAGTGAGAACTAAGTCACCTTCCTTGAGCTCCCTCTGCTTAATGAAGCTATCATGATAGACCTTTCCATGAGCTTGTGAGGTTTCCATGCATTGTAGGGCCATCCTGCGGATCTCATCAAGACACTCCAAGTGCAACAAACGGCGTTGCAAGGATTCCCACACACAGAGAGGGTAGGTCGAGTTTAATAGGACACGCAGCTTCTATTCCATACTCCAACTGGAAGGGGGTCATGTCCTGTAGTTGCTTTATGGGAGGTTCTGTACGCCTAGAGGGCCTCTGTAAGTTGATCATCCCAATCACGGCAGTGTGCGGCAATCATCCTTTTCATGATCGAGCAGAGGATGCGATTGGTGACTTCAACTTGGCCGTTGGCTCTAGGGTAATAGGGGTGGACTTGCGATGGTGGATCTTATACAATTCTGTCAATTCTTCCATGATTTTGTTAAGGAAGTGGATACCTTTGTCATTGACAAGCTCTAGGGGACTGCCAAAATGGGTGATTATATTCTCATATAGGAACAAGGCCACACTATTACCATCATCCCGCTTCAGATCCTTAGCTTCACACCACTTGGTGACATAATCCGTATATACCAGGATGTATCTATTCTATCTCCGTCTGGTGGAGGGATCGATTGGACCTACAAGGTTGATGCCCCACTTCTTAAACGACTTGAAGGGAAGGATAGGTTGCAGTGGCATGGCACTGAACTTGGTGGGTTTCTCCATTTGTTGACAAGCATCACATCGCTTACAATAGTCATAGGAATCCTTATGGAGGGTTGGCCACCAGTATCCTACTAATAACAGAGCCTTTGTGGCCATTGCTTCTCCTACAAAGTGGCCTCACTGCCATATGAAACTAGTAACAACCAAGAATTGATTAACAAAGTTGAGCAAGTCAATTGAGTTGCTTTGAGTTTACTATCCTTTAGGAATTCCACCTTCATAATAGGTTTCTTTTCCTATAAGAAGTTGGTGCAAGATATGTTCTTAGGGTTTTTTAAATTATCTTAAGTTTTTCGAGTTTAGAATATATTCCAAGTGTGCTTATAATGTCCTTAAGCTTTCCAATTCCATTCAATTTTCATACTTTAGCCTAATTTGTGTGTTTAAGCCTCGTAGGGTGTTGTTACACATGAGTCATGTTAAATGCAATGTAATCGTTCTGTGCTTTGACTCCTTATCAGGGTGTTGAAGATGAGGCGTGCCTAGGGAGGCAACCAACATGTCTGGTACTTTGATCGGGTTGGAAAAGAGATCGTCTGTTGAAGGGGTCAGACGAACTGATGAAGTTGCAGAGACAACGGCACCAAGAGAGGTGGCTTGAAATTGTATCTGAAGAAGTTCTGCTGCTGGCGAGTCAGCTATCTTGAACTATGGGGTGTTACTACCTTTTCCACAGCTAGCTTCCCACCCAAGGGTGTTTACTACCTTTTCTTGGAATAAGGCCTGCTATGACAGGGAATTTCTTCTTTTTCTCCCATAACAGTTTTTTTTTGTCTTTTTTTTCTTTTTCTCTTTTTTTTCCCCTACTTCCAAGGGTGTTTCCACCTTTTCTTGAAGAATAGGTTGGCATAATAGGGACCTAAGTCCTTTTCTCCCATGATTGAGATTTTTTTTTAACATTTATTTTTACTTAAGAAAGAGAATAGTAGAAATACCATGTATTAGAACCATCCTCGCCACCACTATTGGATCAGACGAGAGGAGAACAGAGTAAGGATGGGGGGTGTCTGGGAGGGGTTAGCGGAAGGATGCTGCCTCATAAAGAAGAGCATAATGGCTATTAGTAGCACAAGGAGAAGGACAGTGCGACTCCCAAAAGGGAAAGGGTGGGTTGAATGTGATTGTCAAGATCCCCAGGGAGGGAAGTACTTCTTTAGGCGATAGCCATTGATCAAGAAGGGATCATTAGAGGCATCAACTTTTTGGACTTGGACTTAGCCTCCATTACCTTTCTACGACTCATACAACTTCAGAACCACTTTGTTGGGTCCTCTGCCTAAGGTCCCTGCCTAGGGTCAAGGTTCCTTTGAACCAATTCGTCCTTGCTCTTGCTTCAAAAAGTGATGGTCTCCCTAGCAGCAAAGGGTATGAGGTCCCATAAGAATATGGTTTCACCAGCAGATACGTCAACCAATAGTCTCTTCCTGCCAGGGTTGCCTTCACGTATGGGAGAATGCCCAAAAACTTAATTCAGCTCTGGTCTTCCAATCTGATAAGCCACTGTGTAGGTTGCATACCTTGTAGGCCTAGATCCTTCATTATGACATCCATCATGATGTTTACAGATGAGACTCCATCAATCAATGCATCTGCAATGAAGCAACCTTCAATCCACATGCCAATCTCTAGAGTACTAGGATCTAGGAAGGTATTGGCTACATCCACTTCCTTTATAGGCTCTGGAGTCTTATTGGTCTTGGTTGCTGTTGAAGGAGCAATCTTTAATCCACGTCTTTGAGTCAAGATGCTTTTAAACTTCTTTCGACAGCTGGGAGATAGCAGCAGCAACTGTTGGAACGTTAAATTCAGTTTAAAAGTGTCTAGTTTTTTTACCAAGTCATATTCTTTGATGGGATCCACAGGCTTCTCCAGCCTACTAGGAAATGGGGCTACACCCATTTTCATCTTTTCTTTTTCTTCCAGCAATGGCATCATCAGCACTTCTTCTGTTTTTTAATGTATTTCTATATCATCTATCTCCTGGACCTCTGGTTATGTGGCACTGTAGTGCTCTGTACTACAAGGTTTTGTTCTATACTAGTCTGCCCTTTTGTTGGCAAGTTGAACTTCATAGTCTTGGCAAGAGGATTGTTCTCTTTTTGGATGAGTGGTTCCTTCTTCTTGGCACGTATAATAGCAGCAACTTCCAACTCCACCAAATTAGAGGCAAGCTCCTGTGCCTTCTGCTGGCTATCAATGGCATTGGCCTTTACAGGGTCTAGACTAGGACAGTCCATTACAGTGTGGCCTTCTCCTTTACATATGCTACAAAGAGGTTTATAGTCCATTGACCTTCTAGGGTTTGGACAATTTGGCGAAATGTGCCCCTTTTCTCCGCATCTATAGCATTCAACTTGTGATCTCTGGCCACCACCAGACTATCTTCCTCTATAACTCTGGGATGGGAACCTCCTTGGTCCAAAATTAGATCCGAACTCCTTGGGATTTGGCTTGATATCTTGGATTGTCATCTTCGACTCCAGCAGATTGAACCTTGTGTCTTCATCTCTCTTCCATCTATCATGCATCTCTTTTGGAGAGCAAATATCTTCCGTATGGTTCTTCCTCAAGCAGTATGAATAGAAAGCTCCTGGGATAGTAGGTTTGCAGGTACATTCAGTGGCTAAATGTCCCAATTGATGGCATTTTTCACACTATGTATTGGATCTGAGGGCGACTCGCGCCACTCTTATGGGATTAGACACACTACCAGTGTTTATCTTCAGAGTCTACAGCTGCTCTGTCAACACATCCATGAGTTCCTTCTTGATATTTGCAACTGAGTCAGATAAGTATTTCTTCAAGATTTTGCCTCCTGCCACGTTGATAGTGGAGATTTGAGGTGTCTCTGTTATCACTGTATAGACTGGTTGAGTTGATGCAAAGGGTCCTCTCTTCTGGCTCTGATTCAGGGCTCCTATCTAGACTGTTGGCTGTTGTTAATTCCAATTGGTAGGATTCCACTCTTGAGGTTGATTCACCATTTGAGGGACTGTTTGAGGCCATTGGGGTAGTTGTGGAGCCATTGTGGGGGGCATTGTCTATTGCCATTGTGGAGTTGGTGCACTGTAATACTGAGGCATTGTAGGCATCTGTTGGTAGGGGTAGGGAACAGTTCTTGGAACTATATTTGGCGGATACACCATTCCTAACATTGTAGGAGATAGAACTCCTTTTTCTGAGATCATTGTCAATCTTGCCTCTACTTCATCATACAGTCTAGCACCTTCCATTGCAGCTTGCAGATTGGCTGGTCTTCTTAATTCCACAAACTTGAGAACTTCTGGTTATAGGCCTCTGAGGAATACTCCTTTCTAGATGCCTTCATCCAAATGATGATCGGTCCATCTCTTCAAGATGGATTCCATTTGCAAGACGTAAGCTTCTACTCTTTCTCCAAAGGACTGACTTAGGTTCATGAACTTCTCTCGCATTCGCTCTTCAAAACCTTCACGCTTGAATTTAGTTAGGAAGACCAACTTCAGGTTGTCCCATGTGCCAAATATTCAAGCTGCTTCTCTCTCATACCACTGAAACACCGCACCCTTGAAAGTGGCGAGGAATATTACTAACCAATGCTCGAGGGTCCTGGCATTGTTAGCCACACATACTACCATAAACTTTGCAACATGAAGATCAGGGTCTTCATTGTACTCTCCCTTAAAATTTGGCAATGGGACTACATTTGTTAACCTGTCATCAATATTTCCAAGACGAATTTAGCTAGGAAGGGAACCTTGAGTCGCCATGGGGAGGCATCAAAGGAGGCTTCTGCTCTACAAGCTCATTCTCGGCCTTGATTTTTGCCTTCTCTCTTCTCACATACCTCTGGACTCGTTCTAGTACTTGCCTCTTGATTGCATCATTCATTAGGAGGTTGGCTCTAACAAGTTGGTCTGTACTCAACGGAATAGAATCAGAGGGGGCTTCAGTCTCTAGAGGACTCTCTTGCCAACATCTCTTCTACTTTCTTCTTTTCCACGTCTTTGAATTCAACCTTCAAACCACTACAAAGGGGGAGATATTCAGTTCTGAAGGTATCAAAACTCATTTTCTGAGAATCGTTGTTGTGACATCATCATAATAATGCTAGCTTTTGATGGTTTCAATAGTATATGTTGTGAAGAACACTATGTATACCAACTTCCAGTGGGTTGCTAATTGAACAAACAGGAGATTGTCAATGCACCAGGCATCCCACGTGTCCTGCTATTGAGTATCTATAGACAAATTCCAACTTTTTTTTTCTTGTTTTTGTGAACCTCCACTGACCACGACTCTTGAAGCTTCTTCATGATCTCCCACTTGATGATGTATGGGAACTTCTTAATGAATGCCAAATCTTCCATAGATGGTCATTCTCTCTATTTTACTCTTCAATTTTGTGGGAGAAACTTTGCTACTGTGATGCAAGTTTTGGCAGCTTCAGAAGGTAGTGGACATAGACCATCACAGAGGGACCGCATAAGAATGGCCTTGTGCTTTCTCCATTGGGGGATGAATCTTTTGTAGAATGTGGCCTTGGCAAGGAAAGCCTCCAATTCTTCAATAATGATAGGAACTTTACTCTCCATTGCTTTTCTTTCTCTTCAACAATGCCACTTATTCCATTTTCACCCCATATTTGCGCATGTTGATGGTAGGTTTCTCCAGCACTGTGCACCAAAAACATAGAGCCCCAAGAGAGACACCAAGGAAAAAGGGATCCTATTGCAAGAAAATCTATCTTATAACATCAACAAGCTTTTGTTTCATTCTTTAAAGAACCACAACAAGGAAAAAGAACACCACTAGTAAGAAATCTTCACACAACATCATAGAAATAATTCTCCCACGGCTTTATCTTCAACAAAATTCATCATTCTCTTCATTTTCTTGATAGAATTCATCATCCAAAAAAGAGAACACAAAATAAACACCACTTTGAATGGAAATAAAATCACATAGTATTCATCTTCATTGTCTTCTTAGTTTTCTCTCATTGTCTCTCATAGATAGATACATTTTTTTCATAGAATTAGCTATCTCTTGTATATGATCTCTCTCACAATAGAACACTCTCAATAGTACATCAAAACCTCACTACAATACTCAATAATCACTCACAATAATCCTTCTTAGGTCGGGGATACACATCCCAAAAGGTGTGCCAGATGCAAAAAGGCACCAAAGGCATCATAGTGTCCTATGAGATCTAGCTTCTGTCACTATTCTTATGTAATTGGCGCACAGATCGGTCGTCATATGCACGCGTAGTGAGTGTCAAAAGGTCCCCAAGAACAGTGAGCATCAGAAGGTCCCCAAGAACAAAAGAACTCTACTTTTTACACAAAAACCAATTAAGAAAGCTTGCACGACATGAACAAGAGACCAATTGGGTGCAATCTCTCCCATGCCTTGTGTGAGCGCTCCACAAAGCATGTATTTAATATATTATTCACATTCAAGCTCAAATAATAGCCCAATTTACAAAATAGCATGCTTTAGCTTTTGTGTTTGCTTTTGTGTCACTAAAGAATTAAAGCTATTGGGCGCCCAAGAAGTCAGGTGGTACCCAAATACAATGTCCAATACAAATATTTAAATCGTGCGTCCATGCGCATACAAAAATAATAAATAAATATCAAGCATTTTAGTAAATAAGCGCAACAAAATATGAGCGCCATGCCTAAGATACGCACCCATAAAAAATTGATGATAATTTGAATACACGCTATCCTCCAATGCTTCCCACTGCCACCGCTACTTGCTCTACACATCAACTGAAGCATTCACGATTGTTAGAAAAATAATACAATTAAACCGACAAAAGTGAATACCTAGCACTCTTCAGCTACAAAAATAAATTGGTTAGAAATCAGTCCTAACCTTAATTTATTACGAGTGCGCACTCTAAACTCATAAATGTTTATTAATTTAAATATGTATTTTACGGAATCACCCGCTATGGAATCACCCACTTACACATTAAATTAACAAAATACCCGAAAATGATAGACGTCCCCATCGACTTTTCGCACAAGGAATCCACCTTGTGTATGAGCCTCGGTAATAATAAAATTTTACGGAATCCATCGCAAAACCTCATGGAATCCATTGTGGAATATGCCTCCTGGCATCATACCCCCGGCGTGGGATAGCAATTGTCCTCAATTACTATTAGCTCAATGTGGAGCTAACAGTGTGGGGAAAGCACTTAGATCTCTAGCGTGCATCCATTGGGCCTCTTCAACAGGATGATTTTTAAACTTGACCAAATATCTAGAATATCTACGGCCAGTTCTAGTGGTCATAAAGTCAGTATCTATAATAGTTTCAAGCTCAAGGATTTCAGTTTCATCATCTAGCAAAGGAGGGTTTTCATAGACGATGTATACATGTAATTGGCCTCTAAAAGGTCGTAATAAACTGATATGAAAGGTGTTGTGAATTTTCCAATGTTGTGGTAATTCTAGTTTAAATGCATTGTCATTGATTTTGTGTACGATCTTGAATGGTCCATAAAATCTAGGTGCTAATTTGACAACGGAGTGTTTATCTACACTTTGTAATCTCCATTTTTCAATTCATAAACAAACATAATCATTAACTTTAAAATTCATAGCCTATCGTTTCTTATTTGCTTGTTTTGTGTATGATTGCTGGGCTTTGGCAATCATATCTTTAACTTCATAAAAAATAGTAGCATGCATGTTAGTAATATCATCAGCAGTTTGAATTTTGTTTGATAATGATGTAACAGGTGTAGGCAATCGATATCCATAAATAATTTCAAATGGTGCTTTCTTTGTAGTGGTATGTGGTATGTTATTATATACAAACTGAAGTAAATGTAGATATGTATCCCATGTATGTGGTTTTGAAATGGTGTAAGCACGCAAAAGATCTAAAATAGTACTGTTAGTAGCTTCTGTTTGACCATTTGTTTCAGGATGAAATGCAGGTGAAAAATCAATCTTTGTTCCTAAGTTAGCAAACAAAGTAATCCAAAATTATTGCAAAATTTAAAATCACGATCAGAAATAATGACTTTTGGTAAACCATGGTTAGTGAAAACAGTTTTCAAAAACAATTGAGCAGCTTGAGATGCAGTTAAAGTTTTCTTGCATGGAATAAAATATGCTTGTTTACTAAACCTATCTACAACAGTCCAAATCATATCATGATTAGCTTTAGTGTTAGGTAGACCGGTGATAAAATCCATTGAAATATATATTCCCATGGTCGTGATGGAATGGATAATGGCATTAGTAAACTATATTGTTTACCATGGTGTCTTTTAACTCGTTGACAAATTAAGCATTCAGATACAAAATTAGATACATCAGTGTCCATATGTGGCCAATAAAAATCTTCAATCAATGTACGCAAAGTAGATATAATTCCTCTATGACCTTGATATGGAGGACAATGAATTTCATACAAAACAAATGATCGAAATGGAATAGTCACACATAATCTTTTTTCATAAAACATAAATCCATTAGTTTAAGACAATGAATCAATAGGAATCCAATTATTTGCAACTAGTTTATTCCAATCAGCTTGAAAAGTAGGATCATGATGATAAGTATCTTTCATAGGAATAAGGGAATCAAATGATATCACAGAAATATTTTGAATTGTCGGTCTTCTACTCAAAGCATCAGCAACAACATTCTCTTTTCCAGGTTGATATTGTTTAAGGGGATGAAAACTTTGAATAAAAGCGGCCCATTTAATGTGTCGGTCAGATATTTGTGGTTGACTAAGGAGATGTCTAATGCTTTGTTGGTCAGTTTTGATCATAAATTCAGATCCCATTAAATAATGTTTCCATTGACGTAAGGCTTGTACTATGGCTAACAATTCCTTGTCATAGGTAGAATATTTAAGTTCAAATGGTTTGAGTTTATAACTAGAGTAGGCTATGGGATGAGAATCTTGCATAAGGACTACTCCTATTCCAGATCCACTAGCGTCAATAACTATTAAGAATAATGGTCTATTGAAGTCAGATAATTGTAATACAGGAGCATGAGTTAAAGCATGTTTCAGCAAATCAAAGGACTTTTGTTGATTGTCAGACCAGTTATATACAATACCCTTCTTTAAAAGTTTTGTCAAAGGTAATGCAAGTAATGAGAAATTCCTCACAAATTTTCTGTAAAAGCCAGCAAGCCCTAGAAAAGAACGTAATTCATGTACATTTTTGGGTATGGGCCAATTTAAAATTGCTTCTATCTTTTTAGGGTCAACTTTAATACCTTCTAATGAAATAATATGTCCTAGATATTCAATTTCTGTTGAGTATGAACTGCCTCTAAGGTAGTTGTTGAAGAAGACTTTAATGACCTTTGTGACTTGGGGAACTTGGAGGATTTAGAGCTTAAAGCTTAAGTGACTAAGCTTGATTTTCATGGACAAGAGGACGTCTTCGCCAGCGTCGATGGCGGGGCAGTTCATACTGCCGCCACAGGCGCAGAAATTTGTTTTATTAAGCTTTTTAATAAGCTTATTGTAAAGCTTAATAACTAATCCCTTAAAGCTTTGAAAGCTTTATAGCTATGGAGGATTTCTTATCTGTTATTCCATGACTTGATGAAGAAGCTTTGTCATTGGTCCTTCACCTATAAAGAGAGGTCCTTCACGATCAGAGGGTACAGAAGGGGGTTCTTGACTACCAGGAACACGCTGGTATCGACCATTCGCCACGAGACTGACTGTAGAGCTCGATAGTTCCAGGAGCTCCGCCTTCACACGAGATGGTAAGCGATTGGAAGCTTTCAATCTCAGCTTCGCTCTGATACCACTGGTGCATAGATCAGTCTCCATATGCACGCGTAGTGAGCGTCAAAAGGTCCCCAAGAACAAAAGAACTCTACTTTTTACACAAAAACCAATGAAGAAAGCTTGCACGACATGAACAAGAGACCAATTGGGTGCAATCTCCCCCCATGCCTTGTGTGAGTGCTCCACAAAGCATGTATTTAATATATTATTCATCTTCAAGCTCAAATAATAGCCCGATTTACAAAATAGCACGCTTTAGCTTTTTTGTTTGCTTTTGTGCCACTAAAGAATTAAAGCTATTGGGCGCCCAAGAATTCAGGTGGTACCCAAATACAATGTCCAATATAAATATTTAAATCGTGCACCCATGCGCATACAAAAATAATAAATAAATATCAAACACTTTAGTAAATAAGCGCGACAAAATATGAGCGCCATGCCTAAGATACGCGCCCATCAAAAATTGATGATAATTTGAATACACGCTATCCTCCAATGCTTCCCACTGCCACCGTTGCTTGCTCTACACATCAACTGAAGCATTCACGATTGTTAGAAAAATAATACAATTAAACCGACAAAAGTGAATACCTAGCACTCTTCAGCTACAAAAATAAATTGGTTAGAAATCAATCCTAACCTTAATTTATTACGAGTGCGCACTCTAAACTCATAAACGTTTATTAATTTAAATATGTATTTTGCGGAATCACCCGCTATGGAATCACCCACTTACACATTAAATTAACAAAATACCCGAAAAGGATAGACGTCCCCATCGACTTTTCGCACAAGGAATCCACCTTGTGTATGAGCCTCGATAATAATAAAATTTTACGGAATCCACCGTGGAATATGCCTCCTGGCATCAGTAACCTTCTGTGGATCTTCATCAACTACTTCTTCACTTCAATTAGCTTGAATAGAGCTTCCATTCATCCTTTTCTAAGACAAGAACTCTTCCTAAAATATCCATACATCCAACATAACACTCAACAAAAACAAAGAGCACAGACCATAGAACCTTACAGAAGATCAACAAAGACCATAAAAACCACAAAACCCAAACCAAAACCAAATCAATCTTTCATAAGCCTTTTAATACAACCTCAATCATCTCTCAAAACATCTATTCAACCATCTCAACTACCAGAATAGAAACAAAACAGAAGAAAATCAAACCTTACGACAGAACCAAACAAAGAGAATCACAGAACCCTTTAAAACAACATATCCTCATCAAAAACCAACATAAAACCTTAAAAAATACTCAAACCATTCCAAAAACTTCAAAATGTCTTCAAATTCAAGCAATCAATCACCAAAAACAACCATTCAGCACCAAAAACAACAAAAAATCAGCCCAAAAAACAAATCATTTCCACACTCAACAACTTTCATCCTCCTTTATAAGAAGATCAAGGTTTCCATAGGGAGATTTTTGCTTTGGTCAATCTAATATCAAGCAATGAGATATGGTACACTTTCATCTAGCAAGAAGTGCCCACTATTGCAACACAACCAATGTTTCAAAATCAAGATCTGTTTGATAGCTATCATATCCAAGTTAATAACTATTTAATGAAACTCCATAGAGCTAATATAGCTCAAGATGCACTGGATGAAAATAGAGGAGGCAAGAATGGGATCCTTATTGCCAATGGCAAGGAGGTCCCAGTGCCAACATGAAGACTACAAAAGAAAACATGATAGAATTGTTGAGAAATAGACAAATGATGTATGCTCCAAGAAGAGATGTCCTGAATCCCATATGCACAATGAGGAGAGTGGAACAACATAGCTTTTATAAAGCATTGTACTTGACTATCACTTTTATAATGATGAATACAATATCATGATGCTTTCCTCTTTCAGTTAGTGTCATTGTCAGTCCAATACACAATATTGTCTTTATGAGTCCAAGCTTCCATCTTGGAACCTAATTCACTTGTGTAATAGTTGTCTATTCATTGTCCATGTCAACTTGAATTTAGTCTTCATCTTCCAACCTAGATCCAACATTTTGACATGGTATTAGAGCTCAGTTGAGCGTGGTCAACTCCTCACTCTAGTTACCCATCTCCCTTTCACTTCTACCCAACTTGGTATCAACTCAAGTCTTCATTTCCTACTCCAGCTTCAGCTTCACCTTCACTGGAGCTTTCATGGCTGCCATGGATAGCACTACCCTGTCTGTTTGCAACACCTAGATCTCTCTCCATAGACAATATCTCCACATGATTTCTTCTAGAGATCTTTCCTTGTGCTCAGGGCACACCATCCTATCACTTCACACATTGACATTGTGTAATGCAGAAGCCGACATTGTCAAAATTCTTCCTTGTTGTCATGAACTATGCCCCTGTTGGTTGTACAGCTGCCATCATCTCCACACTGTGCGATGTGTGTTGCTACCATAGGGCTTTGGTAGCCCCCAAGTGGGCTAACCTCACACAAGAGGGTTCCCCAAAATACTCTTTTTGTTTATCACAATCTGAAAAACCCTAACTATCATCTTTATGGGCAGCCATTGCCATTGACCTTCAAGGTCATAAACCTTTCATTTTCTTACTCCTCTCAGTCCACTGAAGACTCTATCACTCTAATCTTACTGAGCACTTAATTTTCAGCAAAGCATCACACTAAATCAACATGCAAGAAGAAGATCAAGCATCAACATCCGACATTGAGCTCCAACATAGTATTTTTTTAATACTCATGTAGTGTTATTAAACACTAATCATCTTGTGTCTCTTGACACATTGAAGTACAACTCTTTTTCTGGATGATTTGCTGCTAATCAAAAATGGCAGAGCTTGAACAAATAACAAAGTTCAATGGAGAAGGCTTCCATGCCTGGAAGGAGAAAACCATGTACCGCCTCATGAGGAAAGACCTCTAGGATCTCTTTGAAGATGATGAAGGTGATGCAGGTGGTGGGAAAGAAGATTCAGAAAGTGGGATCCTTGCAATGGCTCCATCAAAAACCAAAGAATAAAGGAAGATGAATAACAAGGCAGTAGGCATCATTGCTTGGAAACTAAGTGATGATGTGTTACATCATATCTCTGGCATTAGAGATACTAGAAATGCTTGGGAGGAACTTAACAGGATCTTTGGTACCCAAGCAAAGAATTCAAAGGTAAAATTACTCATGCAATTTTATAAATTGGATGTAAAAGATAGTGCTTCCATGACCATACACATTAACAAATTCAAGAGCCTAAGAACCCAACTTGCAACTCTTAAGAATAATATTGATGAAGATGAAGCAATAGTCGTATTGCTTGCAAGTGTAAATAAGGATCCATATGAGAATCTTGTGTCCACCCTAAGTAATGTTCCAAGTCTCTCACTTAAAGATATTGAGCACTCACTACTTGATGGAGAAAAAAAAGTTAAAAGCAAGGATGTAAAGGAATGCACCACCAACAACAGTCTCTTGTACACCAAGGGCACTTATGGAGCAAGAGGCCGTGGTCGATAACTCAGCACCAACAACAACAAGGATTGGATTATATGTCATTACTGTGGTAAGACTGGCCATACAGCCAGTGAATATTTCCACAAGAAAAGAGCACAACAGATGTAGGATAATCACCACCATAACCAATTCATGAATGAAGAAGAAGAAGAAGAAGATGCTTTTGCTACCATCAACAACTCTGACAGATTATTCTAAAGAATTTTCATTGTATCTTTCATATGTTTTTTTCCCATAGTAGATCTCTATTTTTCCCTTAGTGGATTTGCTTTGTAAAAACCCTTGCCAAAGACGTAAAGTTTCAAGCTTTAACTTGACTAGGCTGCCTATGAGCTAGTCTCTCGGGCCATGTCACCATGTGGTGGGGGGGGGGGGGGGGGGGGAGGGGTGTTGAGAAATTGAAAACTGATGTATGCTCCAAGAAGAGATGTCTTAAATCCCATATGCATAGTGAGGAAAGTAGAACAACCCTACTTCTATAAAGCATTGTACTTGACTATCACTTTCATAATGATGAAAAATAATATCATGATGCTTTCCTCTTTCAATTGGTGTCATTGTTAGTCCAATACACAATATTTTCTTTATGAGTCCAAGCTTCCATCTTGGAGCCTAATTCACTTGTGTAACAGTTGTCTACTCAGTGTCCATGTCAATATGAATTTAGTCTTCATCTTCCAACCTCCATAGCTCCTGCCATGCTCTAGATTTGACATTTTAACAAGATTGAGATTTACATAAGACTAGATTATATGGGGTGATTGCTTTTCCACCACCACCATTAGAGTGTGTGCTACTGGGAGGTTAAAAATTAAAAAAAAGAGAGCCCAAACACACTTCGTATCCAAGGGAGCGTTAATGAAAATTTTGTGTCTTTTTTTTTAGAGTAGTAGTAACCATAGCTTCATGAATAAATCAACCATAGATTGATTAAGGTGTCTCCCTACTTATTTACAGGAGTCTATCAAAGTCCAAGTGGCAAATGGAGATAAAGAAATCAGTAACCAAATGTGTCCTAAGGTGTATATTCAGTTTGCTAAAAATTATGGGCAACAAATGGACTTAATTGCTTTGGATATGGGCCCCATTGACATTGTGTTAGGCTCCATCCAATTGATTTAGAGCCTCTTTCAAAGCCGATTAACAAACCACCGTACATGCTTTTCAAGTGCAAAAGGGAAGAAGTGGCCAAGCAGATTAATGAATTGTTAGAGATGGGATTTATAGAGCCTAGTTCCTCACCTTCTGCATCCCCAGTCCTATTGGTGAAGAAGAAGGATGGATCATTTTGGATGTTTATTGATTGCAAGGATCTTAATAAGATTACAGTGAAAAACACGTATCCTACCCCTAAGGTGGATGACTTACTTAATGAGCTGAAAGAAGAAAAGTATTTCACTAAAATAGATTTACAATTTGGCTATCATCAGATTCACATCTGCAGGGCAATGAAGTTAAGACTGCTTTCAAGACAGATCGTGGCCTCTATCATTTTTTAGTTATGCCCTTTGGATCAACTACCTTTCAAAGTCTCATGAACAAGATTCCATATCCTTTCCTCTTTCACTTTGTGCTGGCATTCTTTGATGATATACTCATCTACCGTAAGACACTACAGGACCATCTAGCACACATGTGAGGAAGGTATTTAATGTTTTAAGAGGTAACATAGATTATTTGCTAAGGAGACTAAGTGTTCATTCATGGAGAATGAGTTGGAATATCTAGCACACATTGTCAGTGAAAAGGGAATTAAGGCTGACCCCAAAAAGGTGCAGTGTACTAGAGATTGGCCTATACCCACTACTACTACTTCTCTATGTGGATTTCTTAGTCTATCTTCATTCTATAGGAAATTTATTGGCCATTATGATACTATTGCGGCTCCTCTCATAGACATGCTAAAGAAGAAGCTTTCTTTTGGGATGGTATAGCTAACTAGAGTTTCAATCTATTGAAAGATTTGCTTACCTTAGCACCTATCCTTGTTTGTCCTAACTTTTCTAAAGAGTTCACTATCCAGTGCGATGCTCATGGTCAAGGCATTGGAGCAGTTTTATTGCAAGAGCATGGGATAATAGCCTTTGAGAGCTATAAGCTGAATGAAAAAAAGATGGTAATGAATGTTTATGACCAAGAAATGCTGGCCATTCTTCATGCAATAAAGAAGTGGCATCACTATTTGTAAGGCAGCCCATTTAGGGTGAAAAGTGATCATAGGGTCCTCAAATATTTTCTATCTCAGTCAAATCTCACTCCCAAGCAATATAGATGGAAAAAGCTACTTGGAGACCAAGATTGGTTATGGAGGAGTTCCCTTATCTTAAGGAAGCAATCTTGGATGAAGATTAGTCATTTATGGCCCTGTTTTAGACTACATATAACTATTTGTTTTAAACCATATTTTACTCTATTTTATGGACAACAAAACACAACTTACATGGGCTGAAATATTTCAAAAAGAGCTTTATTTTGATGCATAGCACGCTCTGATCAGAGCTTTCTATAAAAAATCAGGTTAGATTTACTTCAACAACAACAGGGTATTAGTAGACAGCATGCTATTCCATGTTTGTAGCCTTCATTTGGCCATTGATTTATCAAGTGATGGATTTTATTCTTCCCCATTGACATACATTCAATATACTTGATCATACCTCCTTTCTTCTTTCCATATTTTTGGAATATTCATAATTATGAAAGCGTATCCATGACTATTTTAAAAATTAAATAACTACATTGTATCCTAAAACCTAATCCCTAACATGTGAAACGCAAGTCTAATAGAAGGAACTAGATAGCAACACATCTTAATTCGCATTTCATATGACAACATCCCAATAGAGTGGCATTTAGCCGTGGCTTGAATAGGCCCATTTACTCCTTTTCCCGTGCTAATAATCACACTCTAAAGATGATAATAGAGATGCTCTACATTGCCTTCCCTGCCTCAAGACAAAAGCTATGTTGATAGGTAGCATGTATTGGACTTCAACGGGAGTCCCTATTATGATGGGATGTATTGAGTGATGTGGAAGTTCCCACATCATACTGAATGAGATCTACAAGTGCCACAAGGTATACTTAGAGACTTCCATCCATGTGTTGGGCCTCATACGAGTGCCACATGGTACTAAATGAGTTTTCACATAAGAAACGTGATTTACTAGGCTGCAAAATTCGTATTCCATATGACAAATTCTCAAGCACTTTGAATGAAGTGCAATACTAATTGAAGAAGTGGGACTATTTGTATCCATATTCTATTTGTCATGCTTAGTATGAAGATAGAAAAAATGAGTCGGTTTATACACTTACACTGTTTGACTTAGTTGCCTTTGGCTTGGAGAGCCTAGCTTCAGATTGATGGAGATAGAAAAGATTACAAATGAAAATGATTGATGATTGCAAGATGCTAATTTTGAAAGACTCCTAAGAGGACATTTCTCTCAAAATTGGAGCAAAAAAGGATGTCTTTCATCGAAAAATGGGGCTTTGCTTTTTTAAAAGCTATTTTTAGCATGTGAGAACTATTCCTAAGGAGTGATTAATGAGCCCATGTTCTACCAAGTACCACATCAATAAATAATTACAATGTTTACTCGTAATTTAAATCTAGCCCCTCAAGTGAAGAATCGTCTTCATCTTCATGTTGCTATTGAAATATAGCAAGAGCAAACTAGTAAGATCAACCACCTCTCTTGGAATAAATTCATACTCAAAAGCAAAATCTTCAGAAATCAGGTAGACGTGCATACATTTATCTACATTGCCATTTAAAATGCGAGATTGGTTGCCTTTGATGGAAAAGAAAGTTGCATAAATTGAACTTTGTCATGCAAATCACAAATTTAGTGCATGGGTTCATTCTTTTCACTATATCCTTTTGCATTTCATTCGATCTTCTAGGGGTCCTTGATGGAAAAATAATCACAATATGGGTCATTCGTGCAAAGGTGGGCGTTGTCATGTGAAACCTAAATTCAATGATGTAGATCATTGTTGCTTCTTTTTATTTTTGCATTCCATATGTTGCTCTGTCATGTGAAACGTGAATTCAATGATGGGGATCATTGTTGCACCTTGCGTTTTTTGTGTTTCATAAGTTTCTTGTTTATTTTTCACTCTTCTAGACATGATTTTTTTGCTTCGTTGGCCAAAAGGCCTATTGTAAATACTTCACTTCATTAATTCAAACTTCTTCACGAAAAAAAGAGTCTTACCTTAATTACTATATACACATTCAAAAAAAAAAAACAAAAGCCTGCTTTAGATGGATCAATTGATTATAGCAAAGTAGAAAGCCTAGATAGTGGTCAAGATAGAGGCATACATGCCATGAGAGGAGCAAACCAAAAAGCTTCAAAGAAATTCATCTTCCACATCAAACACCATGATCCATGTTTTTAGTAGACTTTGGTGATTCACTAGATCAGTCAAAATTTCAAGGTAGGAGAAGCTTGCAAGAGCATTGCCATATTAGCATTTTTATTTGCATGGCTTCTTGAGTATCCATTTTGATTCAAGTTAAGGACTAAATCCTAAAGGAGGGATTAGTTGGATATTCTTGAAGGTGGACTAAACCCATTAATATAATTTGTATCATAGTTTACATATGATGTCTCTCTATACAATGCCTCTCCATGTTTTTGAAAACTTATAATAGTTTGTATCATAGTTTAGATAGCCTCACATCAACGATTACACATGATCCATTCTTTAGCAATAGCAAAATCCTTAACTCACTCAACCATTGACATATTAACACAACTTGTCTCCACCCACTGCACATGATCATTAAATTCAAAAAGAAGTTTCTTGCTTTTGGAGCTTAATTTGGCCGTGTCATATGAAACACAAATTTAGTTATATGGTTCTTTGTTTCCCATGGCATTTTTTGCGTTTCATACACTTTGGGTGAGGTTGCTGGTTGGTTTTCTTTTCATGTTCTTGCAGATTGTTTTGTTGAGGTATGGCTAGAGCTAAGACTACTGCAAGGAAGCATAAGATTGATCCTAGGAAACTGCTGAGAAGATCCATGAGTTCTCTAAGCCATCCAAACCACCAAAGAAGCATAAAAGGAGATTTTCATGGTGGTCAGGGAGATATGTGATAGGCATAGTCTCAATAGCTTTAGGTGGACAAGGAGTGCTCTTATTTGTATTTAGGAGGCTACAGAGGACTTCTTAATTGAAAGTTTGCAAAATATATACATTTGTGCTACCCATGCACATAGAGTGACACCTATGGATAAGGATATGATTATCCTATGAAGATTGAGATATAGATTCTCCAAGGTCTTGGAGCTAGTTTCCCTTACAAATGAAAAGATATATAATATTCTCAATGTGTCACCATATAAGAAGAAGAAGGAGGGAACACGTCATAAAGTGGAGGATGTCACACATGAGAGAGATACAAGACAACTTGAGAAGGAGGGAAAGGCTACAGAGGAACAAGTAGAGAGATGGAGGGAGCATAAGAGGAAGAAAGTATAAGAAAAAGAAGTAGAGCAACTAGGACCTCTAGAGGATAAGCTTTTTGATATGCTTGATAGGGTCAACCCAGTAGGTTTTACTATATATTGCTTCTTGCCTACTAGTGATATAGGCAAGAGAAATTATATTATTTTTTTTGGACACAGAATGTGTGCAGATCCTTAAGCATAAGAAGAGAGTAGCAAATGACTCTATCCTTCTTGCTAGATAATTCCTCATATGCAGTGATTTTGGGACAGCCCTATATTACAAGAGTGCATATGGAAACAAAGGTGCTTGATGATGGTTGTGCTTATGCAAGAGTCAGAAGCAAGGATGGGAGGAAATCAATCCAATTTCTTACTATTTGTGTTAATCATCCTAGGAATCGGGATACGCTTCAAGAGTCTCCTTTGCCTCCAAATGCAAGGGAATTTGAAGACCTGGATTTTCATTAAGCACTACTGTAATGTGGGGCTACAATAGTGTTCTTCAAAGGATGTACTCGCCTCTTGGTGGAATGAAGCATGTATTTACTATTGGTTATTCTCAGTTTACAGCAAACATTTCATGTTGGTTTAAGCCTATGGAAGCTATGTCAAGGTTGAATGCATATCCATGAAATGGGTTACTAAGGAATTGAGAGCATTGGCCTGTTAGAGCTGAAAAAGAAGGCATTTTAGGCATCTTTTATGGGCTGAATATTAACGATACTATGGCTTAAATTTCAGCAACTATACATGCAAAAAATGAGGCTGAAAACAGAGTGTTCTCAATGTGTTCTTTGGACATGTATGATGTTATGGCATTGTTTGCTCTTAGCAGGAAGTATTACAATGGGCTGAAGCACTTGTGGAGACAAAGTATAAGACAATTGACAAAAAGGTGAAACCAATTGATTTGCCGCTTCCACCAAAAAGTGAGGGTCTGTATGAAAAAGTGTCAAGGCATGCAAGCTTATAGGATCCTAAAGATATAGGTAACCCCACTAACATATTACAGGAATTGAAAGTTGGTGCAGAAGGGTTTCTTTTGCCTGCTAAAGAAAACTATTTTATGCTGATGGTGGCTAGGCATAGAAAGGCATTTGCATTTTAGCAAACTGAAATAGGTTGTGTGGATCTGAAAGTTGTCTCTCCCGTGGTAATATTTACTATGCCACATGTACCATGGAACTTGCGGCCTATTCCAGTGCCTAAAGCTTACTTGCCAAAGCTAATGGATTTACTAAATGAAAATGTTCATGTGAAGATCTTGGAGCCCTCTTCAGCCTTACTCAAATTGTTGGTTTACTGTGCCCAAGAAGAATGGGGCTCTAAGATTTATTCAAGACATGCAATCGTCAATAAAGTGACCATAAGAAATGTGGGTGCATGTCTTGTGGTTGATGAATTTTTAGAGGCTTTTGTAGGCAAAGCGATCTTTTCTTTAGGTGATCTTTACTTGGGGTATGATCAGTTTCAGCTTGCAATTGAAAGCAAGGATTTCACAACCATGAAGACTCCCTTGGGGTTAGTATGGATATGTATTCTCCCACAGGGTGCATCAAACTCAGTGGCATACATGACTGAATAGGGTACTCATGGATTTTATACCACAATTGGCAATGCCCTTCTTGGATAATGTTCCAATCAGAGGGTGTGCAATGGATGAAAAGAATGAAGAGATGGATGCTCATGGGTGTAGACAGTTTGTTGCAGACCATATTGCAGATTGTGAAAGGATTTTAACGCATTTAGAAGAGGTGCATTTAACTCTTTCTCGACAAAAGTCTGTCTTTGGAGTTGAAGAGGTTTTGATTGTTGGGTATATGTGTGGGCCCTATGGGCAAAGACCATCACCAGCAAAAATAGATGGGATTGATAGAATGCAAGATGTATGCACGAATGTATCAAAGGTGCGTAGATTCTTGGGTGCATGTGTGTTCTATTTGATATGGATTCCTCACTTTGCACATGTAGCTAATGCTCTATATCAACTCTTAAGGAAATGTCAGAGATTTCATTAGGAAAGGAAGCATCAGAAAGCAATGAAGAAATTGAAGCAGCTCTTGAAATCTGCTCCTACATTGAGAAAGGCTTATTATTCACATGGAAAGTCTAACATTATTACTGTTAATACAAGCCCACCTAATCGGGATTGGATGGGCAATTGGGCAAGATGATGAGGAAGGGTAAAGATATGCAATTTGCTTTGGTGCTAAAGTATTGATTGAATGATAGAGAATGTACCCACAAGTAAAAAGAGATTTATGGGGAATTGTGACATCCCTTAAATGTGATACAAGAATTTTATGGGTGCTCGTGTAGTCATTGAGACTGATTGTTTACCGGTATTGGGTATGATTACTAGTTGTGCTACCCCAGATATTGCTATGCTTCGGTGGACTGCATACATCAAATCCTTAAACCTTTAATTTCAGCATATTGCAAAAAGAGATAACCCAATGACAAACATGATATCTCGGGCACGTTATGAGAATGAAGATGGGATGATGGATGAGGAGGAAGAAGATGACTTTCTTACAGCTGAAAATGATGTTGTAAGAGTGAATTTAGCAATGCAAAGAGTTGCTACAGTACTAACAAAATCTTGGACAACAAAGAGAAGACACTTTAGATGCTATATATCTTGTGTAGAAGTGTTTGTGGAAGTCAAATATGCAAGAGAGTGACTAAGAATTGGCCAATACCTCAGTACATTAACAAAGAGAGACGAATGGTTAAATTAGGAGTTTAAGAAGATCAAAAGGAAAGCCTATGGGTTTTCTTAAAAGATGGATACTTATGGAAACATGCTAAAAAGAAACAAGGTATGCCATTACGAGTTTTGGGTGACAAAGCTTCACAAGTAAATGTTATGCAAGAATTCCATGAAAGCTTATGGGCTGGCCATAGAGGTGTTTGGGGTACTTTTGCAAATATCAAAGAAAGATATTGGTGGCAAGTTATGTATAAGGATGTTTCTCACTTTGTGGAAACATGATGACATGTCAAATGTATTCACCTGTGAGACATCGGGATGGATTGCAGCCCACATATCCCTTGTCTCTTCATTTTACATGGGTGGTGGATTTAGTCGCAATGCATAGAGGTATTTGGCAAATGAGATATCTTGTACTTGCCTTTGAAGACTTGATTAATCAAGTGGAAGGGAGAGCTCTACGTACTAAGACAACAGATGCAGTGTGTACTTTTCTCTTAGAAGAGATCTTTTGTCGGTATGGCTGTGTGGAAAAAATTATAGCTAATAGGGGTGAGTTGGATATAGATGAAGCTCATGATTTCTTTGCAGGATTGGGGATAAAGCTTGCTTTAACTTCAACTTATAACCCTAAAGGAAATGGCAAAAGTGAAAGAGGTCATCCACCTATTGTGACGACATTGGCAAAAGCATGTGGAGAGAAGGTAAAAGAGTGGCCAGGATTGCTCCCTTATGCTTTGTGGGCTGATAAAACAACTCATAGTGCTATTACAAGATATATGCTTGCTGAATTGATGTATGGTCAAAAACCTATCATGCTGATAGAAGATATGACACTCACATGGAGTGTGCTACCTTGGGAAGAGGAGTTGAATCGAGAGGAGTTGTTGGCCTTACACATTAGACATTTGGAAAGAAAGTCAGAAGAGAGAGGCAACAGTTGCAAAGTTAAGGGCAGCAAGGGTACAGAACAAGAAACGACAAAAGACATAAATTGAGGCCAAGAACCATACAAGATGGGGATTGGGTAGTTTATGATAGCACTTTAGACAACTAGTATAGTGCCATGCGTAAAATTTTCAAAAGATGGTTTGGACCCTATGTGATAAGATAGGTGTTTGATAATGCTATTTATGCATGAGCTGATTGGACATCCATAAAATTTTCAGTAGCAGAGAAAATAATCAAATTATTCAAGAGGCGGGAATTTACTGCCTATGAGTTGCCAGAATTGGAAGAAATAGTGGCCATGATACAAGGGCTAGCCAAGAAGATATGGAAGATGAAGAAGCAAAGGATATGGTTGTAGAGGATGAGGGGGACTCAGAATCCAGTAACAACTAGGATTTGGCACATACCGGAGGATGTGCAGATTCAAAGGGGGTGGATGTCATACTACTATGCGGACATAGTGTGAAAAAACATGGAATGTATCATCATCCAGCTTTCTTATTGATCTAAAGAGTCAATGTCTGTTACCATGTTTCCCGCAGCACAGATGAGCGAAAAATGGAAAAAAGGAAATAGCAAAAAAAAGGCGCAGAATAAAAGCAAAAAAATGCACCTTGACCGGTAACCAGACCCTGAAAATTTTAAATGTTCGGGCACACGACCCTCGGAAAGTCTTAGTGTCGCCTCAAGACAACAAAAGAGTAAAAGGCGCATTATTAAATATGGAAGCGCTCCCGAATCCTTGTAAAAGAGCGCCATGCTCGCTCTTGTGCAAATTGTACGCATTAGTTGGGAATAGGATAAATTTAGAGTGGTGGGAAATGGGTAAAAGGGCCTAGACTACGGCCAGCCATGTAAAAAAGGGAAAAAGGGGATGACCGCCCAAAAGGGATTTAGGGTTTTGTATATAAAGTTGAAAAGTGAATGAGAAGCTCATTCTTTTGGTGTGTGGCAAAAGGAGTCTCCTTCTTCCTCTCTTCTTCTCTCCTTCTTGCTTGTGTGTGCTCTTGAGAAAGGGAGTGTGAGAGTGTGAGGGAGTGAGTGTGTGGGAGTGAGGGATCAAGATGGTGAAGCTCTTCACCATCTCCTCTTCTATTTTTCTCTTCTCTTCTCTTCTCTTCTCTTGCGCACATGGCTATGGAGGATGGAGCTTGGAGATGGAGGAGGCTTGAGGATGCTTGAGCTAGCATCAAGAATCGTGGAGCTACCGGAGTGCAAGAGAGAGGAGGGTACTCGATCAAGTATCAAGGTAAGCTCACTACACTCGTAGGATCGACGACGCGTCAGCTAGGTGAAAGATGGCCATTAGAGCTCGCTTGGAATGCTTGAAACAATAAGCGGTCCGTGGGTCTTGGCGGTTGAGCGAAAGCTCCCACATTTTGATTACCAGGACCTACAGATTCAAGCTTGAGCACTTGCGTGCTTTATATCGAGCATCGAAGTAGGGGATTCATCCCCGAAACGGAGCTTGAGATAGGTAGGAAGTTTGGGTGTTTTTGATCTTCAAAACAAGTATTTTGGGATATTTTGGTTGTTTGATGATTGGAAATCATGGAGAATCTATTTCAATTTTTTGCCTTCGATTTTTGTTGCATTTAGCATAAGTTAGAATTAGGAAATCGAACCGGAGAAGAGTAGGGTTTATTGTTTCAAAACAGGGCAAAACAGGGCAAAAATTGTGCAAAATGCTCTTGGAGCCCTAGGTAACTTCTAATCCTATGAGCAACGAGGTAGCCATTACAACAATGCTCCTCTTGGTGGAAGTGTTGTCTAACAATTGTGTAATGAGAAGCTATCTGAATGTAAGATCTAGTACTAGTACTCGTACAATTTCATGCACTTCTATGCTTTGCCACAAGCTCGTGGCTTGTTGTTTCTGATTCTAGGTCATTAGCCTCCAAAAGGCTTTCTATGCTAGTCTTCTCTCCTCTTCTACATTTGCTATGATATCCTCAAATGTCCCACCATGGTGGTCTACTATCTGGGCCTGTAGATCGTAATTGGCAACTAGCCGTTGGATTTGTGTCAAGAGATTGCCTAGGTTAAAACCCTTCGGGTGCTCAGAACTTGATTCTGGCACACGTAATAAGAGAAATTGTAGTGTGCAGCTGTTGGGCAGCTAGAAGTGGGCAGTTGTGAGACCCAAGGACTTAGACGTGAACCGCTGAGCTGTAAAACTTGATTGATCGAAAACGAACAAGGCGACATACGAGGAAACCCTAAACCCTGACAAAATGGCCAGAAAATGGATCTACAAGCCTATCAGGCTGAAACAAGCGAGAGAGTGTAAGACACTGAGGAATTGCTTGCTGCACTCACATTGAATTCCCGCACTTGAAGTACACGTAAGAAAGCTGAAAGCCTGATTGGGCACAAGTGCACGAGAAGCGACACACGCACTGAGTGACCATAAATTGAGGTTTGTATGCAATAACCAAAGGAATTCACTCAGATAAACCACTCAAGGAACCCACCAATAGGAGAGGACCCAAGACATAGACAAACCATCAAAGTGCAGAGTAGGACCAAGCAAGGGGTGCCAACGATGTGGATTTAACAAGTCTACTGAACCTGATAGACAGCTTAGTGGAGCAAGACAACTCGACAATGACAGAAGAGAGCCCTAACCATCGGTCTAATGAGGAGCTCAATTTGAACGTATTCCCAGATGCTATTCAACAGTGGTGAGCAGTTACGATGCGCATGCCCGGTACGAGCACCGCGGCAGGACAGCATACGCAATCATTGCCGATCTAGGATATGAGAGAAGGCTAGCCCGCAGAGCACTGCAGAGCATAGCCGAGTACAATAGGGAGCAGTAGGCTAGGAGCCAAAGGCAAAGCATGGAGCTGCATGAGGTGTAGTGAGTGTTGAACTTGGCTGGCCCGGACCATGAGAGAGCACTAGAGGGAGACTTGACGCTGAGCGAGCTTCTCATGAAACGGCTGCTCGATAATACAATAGTAGATCAGAGTGCTACTGCACTAGCGACATCATTGCTCGCAGGATTAGGGGCGAACCAAGGCTCAAAGAGCCAGGCCAAAATACAGATTGTTGCCAAGCAACTCGATAAGTACCAACCTCTCAATGACCCATACAACTTTGTTGAGCAGTTTGAGCAAGTCTGCGAAGCCAATGGCCTCAACGACCAAACTCAACGCTCGCAAGCATTCGGACTTTGCCTAAGCGACAAGGGTAGGACGTGGTATACGAGCCTAGATGATGTAGAGCAAGCCAACTTCAACGACCTCAAGGGTCTCTTTGTCAAGAGATTCGCCGAGCCCGGATACTCCGATAACCTGCTAGTACGCTTGATGAACATCAAGCAGAAAGAGAAGGAGGACATCCGTGACTACATGACCCATGTGAGGAGTCTCTTTAAGAGAATCCCTCTGGGCGAGCGACCGACTGAAAGAGCAGTTTCAACTGTATTCATCAGTGGAATTTGAGACGAGGAGTTATATAAGGCTTTGGCAGGCAATTCAAGCTTGCAGCGGGACGTGATGCCTAGAGTGTTTGAGGAAGCCATCAGAGTCGATGATCAGCTGAAAGAGCGGAGCTCCAGGAGCTCAAATTTAGAGGAGACCAACTCATGAAGCTCAGAGAGAACGTCAGCCTTTAGTGAGCGGTCAATCCCATCATCCCAAGATAAGGGGAAGGCCACCGAGACATACCAAGACTTGGTTGAGGTCAAGATGGAATTAGCCAAGTTGCAAGACATGTTGAGACGACCAACGCGCCCGCACGTCCAATGCGTGTATTGTGGCAGAAACCACTTGTCGGCCGAGTGTCAAGACCCTAGGTCAAGACCTTGTGCTAACTGTGGTAGGTTCATCCATGATGTTGCGCATTGTAGATTACCAAGAAGACTCCCATACTCGCAACCCTACGGCCAGCCTTACCTAGCGAACAGGCCGCAGCCATTCTTCGGAAGGGGAGCTCCATTGGCTCTTCCCGCGCCTAACGATATGAAACCAGCCGTCCCTAGAATGGACATCAACCCTACCGACATTCCTAGACCGCCTGGTCCTTACGTGACCCACCCACCGAGATACGCTCCAATACACTACGTGGAGGAGCCGAATGATGAAGAGACCTACATATACCCTTACGTCTCACACGACAACGAGGGCAACGCGGTCCTCATGGATTATCGACCTGTGCCGGTGATGGCGTTAGGACAAGGGCGAGGTAGAGGCCTAGGAGGGTAGCTGTAAGATCCAGTCACTTGTTGGACTTGTGGTCACCCCGGTCATGTCTCATCACGCTGCCTCAAAAGAGACAAGCAAAACATAGACAAGGTTAACCAAAGGTGTGCAGAGTGCGGAATCACCCATCTTTTCGTAGATTGCCCAAAGCAAAAGCCATCCTCTAGCTCAGCCAACTTGCCATCTATCCCATTGGGGCTGTTTGGTGTCGAAAACCCCGATGGGGAGGCCACACCTATTCCATTGCGGGTCATGACGCGAGCCCAAACGAAGCAGGTCAGCTGCCAGGACCTAGCAATCTTGACACAACCTCGATAGGAAAGAAAGCCGCAGGCGAAAAAAGAAGAGATCGAAAGCTAAGGTCGCACTAAAGACCGAGAGTGCTACGACTCTGCCTGCTGGATAGAAGGTTTCAGACGCAGAGGCAAAGACTTCAGCCCCTAAGACGGCCGAAAAAGGAAGTGCTAAGGTAGGGAAATACTCGTATCCGAAGCGACAGTTAGAGGCCATAGAAAATGTGAAGGAATGGGTGAAGGAGGCTCAAGAGCACCTCAAAGACGCTGAGCCCATTGTAGAGGACGAGATTGATGACCTCTCCAATGCAAGCACACCGATATCACTGCCTCAACCTAAGTCGGCAAAAGCAACCGCGCCACAAGCAGTGCCGCTAAGACCAAGCCTTGACATGACAGAGCTGCAGATCAGCCGCCGCGGCCAGTGGCCCGGACAATCTAGGTTAGGGGAAGGACGAGTATCCAACGATCTCCTGACCACGCTAGTGACCACCCCTATAACACTTAGCCTGGGAGATCTGCTTAAGCAGCATCCTACCCTAAAGTAAGATCTTAAGCAGTGGGTCGAAGGGTCACAAGAGCAGGTCACGGCAGACCCTCAAGACCATGATGCAGAAACGCAATTACCAAGTTTGACGCTGCACTCCGTGCCTAAATCCTTGCACGTCAATGCCTTTTGGGAAGGCTCTGAGATGCACGTGGTCTTACCGGTCCTAGCCCTAGGTGACACAACAAGAAAGGGAATCGTGGACACGGGAGCTGGGGTTAGTGTGCTTAGCCATGCAGTGCTCCAGACTTGGGGAAATCCACATGTCGAAACTGCTAGGTTTAATGTCACGTTAGCAAACGGTATGAGAGTGAACCCATTCAGGGTACTGAAGAATTGGCCAGTGAAGATCGCAGGTGTCCAGTTCTCTGTTGACTTTATAGTCATGAAGGGAGTGGACTACGATATCCTATTACGCCGACCCTGGATGCGCAACGCTAGAGTCATCGAAGATTGGGGTAACATCTTGATCTTCCTTGGCAATGGAACGGACGCCATAAGAATAGAGATGGACACTTGAAAGACCTCACTAGTCGACCTGGACGCCATCTCTGCTATGCTCAAGGGGAACACTCAGGTCAAGAAGCCCTATGGGCCCTTGACCAAGTATATCCCATGCCCAAAGGATGAGCAGGATTGGATGCACGTTCTCGCTACAATCGACCTACCATTCTCAGATCATGAGGCGTATGAGCAAGCCATCAAAACGATTGGCAAGTCTAACGAAGCACTCTCTACACCAGTCTACATGATGGCAGGAAGCCTCCGTGGAAAGCCTAAGCCTGTCACCTTCCACGTACCATCCAACAAAAGGGAACTCTAGGGGATACTGGAATACCTAACGGACCAGCTAGCTGGCAATCCAGCTGCAAATTTCAAACCACTCTAGGATCTCTTGGAGGAATCCAAGTGGCAATGGACCAGGGTGCACGATTTGAACCTCATGTATAACTAGGCCCTAGTTCCTAACCAACAACACGAGGCATACCAAACTCTAGGAGACGACGAGCAGTCGGATGACAAAGATTCTAGCGACGAATACAAAGACTGCCAATCCTTCAGTGATGAGAGCGAGGGTGAAGTAGATACCATAAAATACGACACTAAAGGACGAGAAATTGAGCAAATATGAGCAGACGCCAAGCCGTAGAAAAGGCAAGCAGTAGAGCGAGGAGTCATGCGCATGGAATGTGATCGCACTTGGTTGGAACACGTAGGAGCCATAGACCTTGAGCAAGCAGGCCTAGCCCAGCCAGGAACGACATCAATACTTAGGACTGAATCACCATCTGAACTGCGGCCACCAGGGGAGACCACCTCTTCTCGCAAAGATGGAGGGTTTGACTCTGAATCAGAAGTTAGTTCGGATAGTGATCCAGAGATCCCTAGGCCGCCCATGACCAGACGTACTAAGGGGGACCTACCCATCCACCTGAGGCACGGACGATTAAGGCACGAGAAGGCAAAGCAACCCAGGGATACACGAACAGAAGAACAGCAAAAGCCGCAGGACCTCCCTAAACGCTTCACGAAATTCAAAAAAGGGGATAGGGTAGTAGTTCTGTTAGGTGCCAAACATCAAGGGTAGGTAGCAAACCAATTGAGGGACCAGCCAAAGTCAAGGAGGTAGACTTAGCCCAAGAAGGGGAAACACCCCGATGCCGATGACTTGACTAGTGAAGAAGAAACGAGTCTTGTCGCTCTCTTGCAAGAGTATATAGACCTATTTGCTTGGTCCTTAGAGGAGCTACAGAGGGTAGATCCGAGTGTTGTGACTCACAACATACCCATGACGTCGAGCGCAATGCCAATTAAGCAGCGACCGTACCCTATGAATCCAAATCACGCTCATGCTATCAAAGAGGAAATTAACAAGCTGATGAGAGCTGGATTCATTTACGAAATTGAGCACACATACTGGGTATCACCCATAGTCATTGTGATGAAGAAGAACGGGAAAATTCGAGTGTGCGTCAATTATAAGAAGGTGAATGCTGCTACAAAGAGAGACAACTATCCATTGCCGTACACCAAGCACATGCTTGAGAGGGTGGTAGGCAAGGAATCCTACAGTTTTCTGGACGGCTTCTCAGGGTACAACCAGGTGCAAGTGCATCCTGCGAACAGGCACAAGACCGCCTTTGCCACTAAGTGGGGCGTCTTTGCATACATAGTCATGCCCTTCGGGTTGACCAATGCCCCTGCCACTTTCCAACGTCTCATGTGCACCATCTTTAAGGACATGCTTCGCAAGGAGTTAGAGGTCTTTGTCAATGACCTGTGTGTCCATTCAACCTAGATCGAACACTTAGACAAACTCTGCGCAGTCTTTGAATGGTGTCGCTTATATCATCTCTCCTTGAACCCCTTGAAGTGCCAGTTTTGGGTAAAGCACGGATGCATCTTAGGACACGTGGTGTCGAAGAACGGCATTGCCACTAACTTCTTGAAGGTCAGGGTTATTGTTGACCTTCCACCCCCAATTAATTACAAGGGAGTTCAATGCTTCTTAGGCCATACAGGATACTATCGGTGGTTTGTACTGAACTATGTGCTGATCGCCAGACCATTGTACAAGCTGCTGATTGTCTTCGAGTGGACCGAGGCATGCCAACGAGCGTACGAAGAATTGAAAAAGGCTCTAACAACAGCACCAATTCTACGAGCCCCAGATTGGACCATTACCTTCCACGTGCACATCAATGCTTCTAAGTTTGCCGTGGGGGAAGTGTTGTGCCAACTTGGTGAGCACAACTTAGATTATCCAATGAGCTTTGCTAGCAGACAACTCACTGAGACGGAGATGAACTACTCGACAACAAAAAGAGAGGGATTAGCCATGGTGTTCGCTGTGAAGAAATTCTGGCATTATCTATTGGCCACACCCTTGATCTTTTTCGTGGACCATCAAGCCCTGCTCTATCTAGTAAACAAACCTTGTGCTACAGGGCGCATAGCTCGATGACTCCTCATGCTTCTAGAGTTCGATTTCTCCGTGGTAGTACGAAAGGAAAAACAGCATTACATGGCTGATCACATGTCATGCGTCCCCACAGGAGAAGCCGCGGGACAAGGCATAGTTGACGAGTTACCTGACGCCCACCTATTCCTCCTGTCTAGAGAGAGAGACTTATTTAAGGCTGATCTGACACCATACTGGGTGGACGACATAGTCCAAGTGCTTGAGCACAGACTACTCGAGCGACCAATAGAAAAAGCCCGGCTTAGGCGCTTGATCCTGAAGATCCAGCCCTACCAGCTAATTGCAGGCCAACTCTATAGGCTGGGGCAAGACGGATTGCTGTGTAGGTGTGTGTGTGAGCATGAGATGCACGATGTGCTCTCGGAGGTGCACATCGGCATTGCGGGAGGACACTTTAGTGGAGACACAACAGCACGGAAGGTGCTGCAGTCTCAACTATGGTGGCCCACACTTTTCCGCAACGCCAAGCGAATCGTCAAGCATTGTGACGAGTGCCAACGAACAAAAGTCCCCATTCATAAAGATCAAATGGAGTTGACCCCAATTATTGCTCGTCAACCCTTCGAAAAATGGAAAATCGGCTTTATAGGGCCCATTAGTCCTGCGGCGCAATACTCACAGGCCAAGTACATCATTGTGGCCACGAATTACCTCACAAAATGGGCAGAGGCAAGAGCCACACAAAAAAACGACGCTAGGACGACTGCCAAGTTCTTATGGGAGCAAGTGATCTCGTGCTTCGGCTGCCCATCGAATTGGTTAGTGACCAAGGCACGCACTTCATCAATGAAGTGATAGTACATCTCTTGTCCACCTTTCTCATTATCCATCGCAAATCCTCACCATACTACCCTCAGGCGAATGGCCAGGTAGAATCAACTAATAAGATTCTTATCAATGTCCTGACTAAAGTAGTCTCCGCCTCATGTAGCGACTGGGACAACAAGCTGATAGCCTTGTGGGCCTACCACACAGCTTATAAAACGGTTGTCGGCCAAACCCCCTTCAGGCTGACCTATGGAACTGAGGCAATTCTACCATTAGAATTCTTCGTTCCTAGCCTGCGAATAGCACTTCAAGAATGATGGGAAGGGAAGGAGGCATGGACGCAATGCCTGGTCGAGCTTGAATGCCTATCAGAGACTCATCTTCTAGCCACCCACGCACTTATCTGTGAGAAAGCTCGACGCAAGAGTTGGTTTGACAAGCATGTCAAGCAGCACGAGTTTGAACAGGGTGACTTAGTGCTCCTTTACTCAGTTAAGGGGCATAAGCAAAAAATGAAATTCAGAGGTCTCGGACCCTTCAAGGTTCGTGCGATCAGTCGAACCGGCAATGTCGAGCTTGAGACACTAGATGGTGAGGGAATAGGCTTCTTTAATGGCAGTCGTGTCAAGAAGTACTACCCTCCCACGCATCCTTTGCATGAGCCACCATTGTTAGAACCGTCGGTCAAAGTACGAGTAGCTATAATCACTGAAATCAATGAAGAAGATGAGAAAGCCATAGAACCCACTTACCTCCGTATCACGGTCACTGCCAAGCAAACATGCGCTTTCAATGCCTTGATCGACAAGAGAGCAGATTTCAATGTCTTAACCCACAGTCATTGGATCCAACTTGGCAAACTACTACTTCAACCCATAACTGCCAAATTGAACCCATATGGGGCCCACTCATACGTACTTCTCGGCAAGTGCAAAGTCGCCGTTTCCATCGAGGCTGAGACTATTCCAATGCTTTTCTACGTATTGCCAAGTGCTACAGATGCAGGCACAGAGTCACTGTTGGGGCGAACCTTCAAAAAACAGATTCACTGCGATGTTGATTATGAGTCACAGCGCATCCACCTAGCAATAGGCAACGTGAGCATTGTCACAGCTTTCAGCAAGGGCTGCGGGACACCATTAGCGTCCGCAAAGCCATCGGTAGAAACATCCGTAGACAAGACTAAGGAGGGGGGTAGTGCGAGGCCACCACTCCCCGACTTCCATAAACCGCAACCCGCAGCAGCCAAAGCTAAGGCCCAACAGCCTCGCCTTCAATGGGTGCCTACACAGCCGCAACAACTGCCTAGGAGTCGACGCTCCTATCCTCAGAAGACCTAGAACTCTAAACCTAGGAGGCCAAGACGCAATCACAGAAGGTACAAAAGACGGAGAGGAAACAAAAAAGGGATGTTTATGCCACGCTTAAAATGAAGAAGGAAGAGGTGCTCACAAATGACGGCATAAGCATCCAGGATATCCCTGACGCAGAAGCCAGGATGCAAGCCAAGCTGATACATGTGCTCTTCTCCAGCCAGCATTACAATTCATTGATGCATCGAATTAGTGTACCGTGCTAGAGAATGTAGCAACCCATACCCTAGACGAAGTAGATTGGATCGGGTACGTGCGAAAAATGATCGCTCAAGCAGCCAAAGCATTGGCCCTAGGAAGTGTACTAGTAGGAGGAGAATCTCCAGCCTCTAAAGTTACAGAAAGAAAGAAAGCCTCCTCCAAAGACTCCTTCATTGGGTATAGAGGTGTCTTGACTGCGCTCATCCAGGAGGCAGTGAAGGAAGCAAAGGATGCGAAAGAAGGAAAAGGAGAAACGCCAAAAAGGTCGCCTCCTCACCAAGACAAGGATAGGTCCACTGATAGAACTAAGATAGAAGAAAAAGGGAAGGGATAGACAAGCGAAAAGACAACCAGGAAACCCAAGAAGAAGACAACGCAGAGAAAGAAGAAGGATGACGAAGGCAGAAAGAAGGAGAGAGAAGAATTGGAAAGTGCAAAGAAAGAGTCCCTAAAAGAGACCAAGGAGAGAGAGAGGACGAAGAGACAGGAGGAGGAGAAGGAAAAAGAAGAATTACAGAAAGCAAAGAAGGCATCGAAACAAGAAGCAAAGGAGAAGAAAAGAAAGGAAAAAGAAGAAAAAGGGAAAAAGAAGGAAGAGCGGAGAAAAGCGGAGGAGGAAAGGAAAAGAAGGGCCAGGGTCTAGCACACAGGTGCCGTAGTTTATGCCACCTCCAGTCCCTGAGGGCAAGGGCAAGGCCCCGATTCATCCAATTCCTACCCTCCTGGTGCCTTCCACTGAACCCACCACCATCACCCCTAGCATCCCGACCAGTGTCGTCATGTCAAACTTTGTGGCATGGATACAATACTTCATCAACAAAGAGATGGGCCAGGGATAGAGCACAGAAACCACGACCACAGGACAAAAGAGGCCAACTATTGATGCGGAATCCAGGCAAGAGCCTAAAAGGCAGAAGGTAGAATCCTCAACCTCACCCATCCACGCAACGATGATGCCATCGGCTAATAACGACAGGTACGTCACCGAGCTGCTCTCCCAATTGGAGAAAGCTAAGGAGAAACGCAAGATAGTCATGGCTAAGTTGGCAGCCGAGAAGGAATCAGTGGCCGCCTTTCAGCTGGATAAAACAAGGATGATAGCCATGCAGCAAAGGGAGATTGCAGATCTCAAATAAGAAATGAAGGCTAAGGATGAGAGGGAGGAGCACTGGAAATAGCAGCTTGAAAACGAGACACAAGAGCTAGTGAAAATGCAAAGAGAGCACAAGCTCTTGATAGTGCAATACCAGGAGCTCGCTACGAAATCTGCTCAGGTTGATGCGCTTTTGGCCAAGCTGAATGCCAGGGACGAGGAGAGAAAACAAGGCATAAAGGAGCAACAAGAGGAGATCGAGCACCTGACAGATCAACTAAACTCTGGAAAAGAAGAGCAAGAGAGGCTGGTCAGGGAGTTGGAAGACTATGAGTAGAAACTCATGATGCTAACCCTAAAGTAAGGAGAGAGCTTGGAAGAGATGAACAAAAGAGCAGAGGAGTGGGCTGCGTACAATGAAAAGAGGGTGAAGACACTGGCGCGGTGCCTTGCTCTGGCAGAGAAGGAGAAAATCATCGCAGAGAGCAAGGCAGAAGCTGCCCAAGTGGCCTTCAGCACTCAACAGAAGGCCTTCCTCGACACCATCCTAGACACCACCCACGCAGCGCAAGGAGAGTCATTGGAGGTGACACAGAGAAAGCTCGGCATGGCACGGAGAGCCTTACACGCTGGATTGCAGATGCCACCCTTACCTGCGGAGGTTAAGCTGAGCTTGGATGAGCAATGAAAATACCTATTGTTGGCTGGCCTAACCCCCCAGGAAATCGACGCCCTCGAATTCGAAGAAGAAGCAGCACAGGGAGAATGGCAGGGGGAGGAAGCAAAACTTGACGCAGTCTCAAGAGCCACCACAAGAGGACCCATCTGCGGAAAGAAAAGCCGCCTCTAGGAAAAGACGCAAAAAGCTAGTAGAGGAAGCCAGGAAACAGCTAAGAGCCAAACCAGCCGTGCTGCCGTTCGCGCCTCTCCCACCATGCCCTGATGATCTCCCCGCAAGATTCCATGCAGAACTGGTGTTGTGGGAGATACATGAACAAGGAAAGGATCCATTCACCTTTAGTTTCCTCCTACCCAATAGTCTGCGGAGGGTCTTGCCGCTCAAGGTGATGGTCGAGGTAATCGCAGTCGGTGGCTAGTTGGGGCAAAGATGGCTAGAAGAGTGAGAAAAGACCCCGACCTCTTGGGGCACAGAAGCAGCTGATTACTGGCAGAACAAAGTTTTTGAAGTCCCACACACTGTACAGGGCTACAAAAGCCAACCCCTGTGGAGGAGGTGAGTATGCGACATCAGCATGCTCGCCTGGATGGCATTTTGTAACACCCTGCCATTCGAGCGGAACAACCCTACCTACATGGCATACCCTCGAAGGGTAGGGGTGGATTTTGATGCCACCCTCCATGGGCGGTACGACTTCCCTATTATTTATAACTCTAATGCGGTATCCTTCGAGCATGCCCTTCTCTTTACCGCCAAAACCCTAGATGATTCTATGACACGCTTTCTTGCGGATTTCTCCTCATGTCCTGACCTCGCTTTTGTAACAACCTGTAATTATCTTAGGTTGCTTAGGCTACACTTGACAATTGTTGTGCTTCCTGTGTCCGTTTAGGGGAAGAGGGTGTAGGGGACTTGGGACTCCTAAGTGGTTTTGACTCTGGCTGGGCGATTTGCTCGTGGCTGTTAGACGATTTTGCTATTTGCTTTGTTGAGTATTTAACCTTGCCATGAGCAATGTTGTGCCTATGATGCCTGCTATCCTCTTGGGGGATCAAAGGCTCCTTGGGCACTAGTGGCTTTTGCGCATCCTCAACGATTACATGTGATGTCTGCTTGTCAAGCACACTAGGCTGAGGATCTACCCTCCGATTGGTCCCGTTTGGTTCCTTGATTTCGACCATGAGGGGCTTGGTCACTCCACTGTTGTTGACTCGAGGCTTGGTTTTCCATTTAGATCTCCTCCTACGCTTCTTTGCTCTTGATACGACATGGCCTTTAGTCGACAAATGAGGTTTAACAGGGGGTTTTGGTACCCAAATCCATCGGTTGCTTGCATAATACCCTTGAGCATGTAGCAACACTTTGGATATCCATCGCGGCGTTGTGCTGACCCTCCATCAATGCCTTCGTCTATAGGCTTGGGCTTCTTTTGGGGTCTTCTATGATATTTTTAAGTCCAAACCCTATCCCTGGCCTTGTCTCCTAACCTTTTTGTTTCAAGTATGGCCTCACTCACTGGTTCTCTTCGTTCGACTTGTGCTTGTATCAACTCTTCCAACAAGTCCTTGCCCTCGTTTGTAGGCTTGACTGTTATGTCAGCACCTTGCTTGCCTTTCCCTCGAGGTTTGATGAGGTCACCCTTGCTAAAGGTTATGACTATCCTCACACCCGGTAGTGTCAGGTGTATCCTCTGTGCTACATAGTCGGCCTCACACTTGGTCGCCCTTTTGAAGGGTCTACCTAGGAGAGTTTCTTTCCCGCAGCTAGCACTATTTGGACCAACATGAAATAGGATAGGCAAGCTTTCCGTTTCAATTGTCGCAAGGATTTTGCACTTCCCTATGAGTGCTTGTGGGTGTCCCCCATAGGGCTAAGAGTTGCACTAGTCGATGTGAGCTCTGGTTGGCCTAGTAGGGTCCATGACTCATAGGTCAAGATGTTAAAATCTGCTCCTTCATCAATCAGAGCATCAATAGTATGCTCTCTTTTTGCGGTGAGTTTGACCCTAAGATAAGCAGGTGGTACTATGTCTTCATCTTCCGGGTATTGGATTGTAAATTTAAGCCTTTTGACAAATGCCCTTAAGTCTCCAACTGTACGACCAGATGTGGATTCTCCACTGGTGCCTTGGATCGTCAGTGTAGTGCTGTTCAAGGAGTATATATCGTCAGGACTATCATATCTAGTCATTCTCGCTATTATAGCTTGATGTTGTTGCTTTTCACTTTGACTAGATGCAGTCCGAATGAAACACATATGTGTTTTTGCAGTGTGGCCTTTTTGCCCTTGCCGGCTAGATGGGCCCATTGAGGTTCTAGGGTCTCTATTTGTCTCTATTCGGGCATGGGCTTTTGGCTGCTCTTTTGCAAGTGAGAATTCATGCTCATGTAGAGCCATTACTTCACTAGGGTCCAACTTGGAGGACCTGTCACGGCGCGCGTTTTCCCTCCAACCTACTTGGGGGAGGTGTGGAGGGGGCCCCCTCTGCGAGGGTCGGGGGGGCAGTCCCCCCCAGCCCGCAGGGCCATTACGGTAGACGCCATATGCAATTTGGAGGACCGTTTATAGCCAAATTTTAAACTACGTGCTCTAAATTTTAGCCTAGTGAGGATCTGTGATGTGCCTTTAGCTCTATGCGGTCTTTGGGGTCAATCTTGGGGTTTAGATGCGTCGGAATTCGTGTTCTAGATACCTGCTTAATTTTGACAGTTTTCTGTCCAATTCTCAGATGTCCGATTTTCAAGAGTCCGATTATCAGAATCAGACGTCCGATTTTGGGTTGGTCCGATCGAACCAGTGGTCCGATTCTGGCTGGTCCGATTTCGGACTGGTCCGAGTGTCTGACTCGGACGGGTTGGTCCGAGTGCCACGTGGCATGTCCGATCGGGCTGGTCCGATTTTGGGAATCGGACCAGACTGGTCCGACTCACCCTCAGTCGGACGGTCCGATTCTGGAAGTCGGACGGCGATCTGACTCCAAACTCGGGTGGTCCGATTCTGGGAATCGGACCACTGCGAGTTGGTATGACTGCGTCGACGGCGGGCGCAATTCCCGCGCGTTTGAGCCGCGATTTCAGTGTGTTTGACCCCTCCTTACTGTCTCCTGCACACAATCACCACAGACTTCCTAGATCTGATTAGAGCACTTATTGGAAAACACCAGACTCACCTGGAGCAGCACGAATCGCTGGCGCTTAGAAATCGGGGTAACGCTTCCTCGTCCTGTGAACCAGAAGCTCTCTCTCTCTCTCTCTCTCTCTCTCTCTCTCTCTCTCTCTCTCTCTCTCTCTCTCTCTCTCTCTCTCTCTCTCTCTCTCTCTCTCTCTCTTACAAGGCCAACCAAGGAAATGAGGTCTGTCCAGGCCTCCCAGGCCTCTTAAGGTCCTTTCCCAGCGCTGCAGAACCTTATAGCTAGTTCCCTGTCCCTGTCTCACCTAGAAACTTGAATCTGGTCCCTAGTTTTCCTGTTTTAGCCTGTTATATAGCAACAGAAAACCCTACTGTTTGCTTGTTTTTCCTTTGTTTTTTCCTATCCTTAATGCATCCAAATCACAAAATAAATACCTACACTACTCCATTCCACAACATAAATCTCAAGAAAGCAAAAACCTACTTGCCAAGGATATCGAATACCCTCTTCAACCCCCTCGCTTCCTACCTATCTACCTCAAGCACCAGTTCGGGGAAAACCCTACTCCAATGCTCGATTCAAAACGCGCAAATGCTCAAGGCTTGAATTCGTTGGTCCTGGCAACGGAACCAAAATGTGGGAGCTTTCACTCAACCGCTAAGACCCACTGACCGCTTATTGTTTCAAGCATTCCAAGCCGAGCACCAATGGCTACCTCTCACATAACCGATGCGCTATCCATATCTACGGGTGTAGTGAGCTTACCTCCGTGCCGTTCAAGTTACCTCCTCTCCCGCGCACTCCGGTAGCTCCACGATCCAAGTGCAAGCTTCAAGCAAGCTCCACACTCCAAGCTCCATGTCCGCGAGCAAGACAAGAGTAGAGAAGAGAATAGAAGAAGAGAGGAGAAGATGGAGAGCTTCTCCTCCTCGGTTCCTCACCCTCACACACTCACTTCCTCACACTCTCACACTCCCTCTCTCAAGCACAAGCTCAAGCAAGCAAGAACAAGAAGAAGAAGAAGAAGAGGAGAGCTACTTTTGGCCACACACAAGAATGAGCTTCTCATTTACTTTTCAACTTTATATACAAAACCCGAAATCCCTTTTGGGCGGTCATCCCCTTTTCCCTTTTTTACATGGCCGGCCGTAGCCTAGCCCCTTTTTTCCATTGTCCTTCTATCTTCCTAGATTCCTTTCCACCGCCTGTCTACATTTACAAATTGCACGGGTGAGAGTCCGGTGCTCTTTTACAAGATTTCAGGGTGCGCCTTTTCCATTTTAAAATGCGTCTTTCCCCTTCGACATTTGCTTTGGACTTTTGAGGTTGTCCTTGCGCTTTTGGTCATTTTTTCCTCTTCTTTCTTCAGTCGGGCTACCTTTTTTCCGCTTTCTTTTGCCTTCTTCATGTTGGGATTAACAAGGATGGTATTGGAGGGATTTATCCTAGAGAAGCCCCCCCGGACTCTCCCTTGACAATGATATGGTTTATCTTCGCATTGAAAATCTGTGTCTTTGATTTGAAGATCTTTGTCTTTGAGTTGAAGGTCTTCAGTGCTGCGTTGAAGATCTTCAACCTTGCATTGAAATTCTTCAGGCTTGTGGAATCAATAAGCGATCTGTAGATCTTGAGGCATTGGGCATGCATCTTTGGAAGACGAGGTTCCAAGATCTATGCTAATGGCAGATCTATTACTGAGTACTTCTTTTACTTGATTTGGTTCAATCATGGTAGCCATCAGCAGGCAGATGGTTGGCGGCATGAAGCACATTGGTCCGTCCACTCCAATGCAGAAAAGCTCCTGAAACAACAGCAATGGTGTCATGTCTGGCATATGGAAAAGATACTGGTCATTAAAGGATGCCGTGGGTGATCTTCTTCAGCTGAGTAGCCAGTTCTTGAAACTCGAACATACCCTGCAAGAAAAGTTGTGCACTCCTTAAGGGGTGTGTCTGCCTCTCCGTGTAGTGCATGGTGCCCGTGGCAGTGGAACTGGGAGATGGGTCAACCTTGGGCAAGCCCTTGGTAATGTTCACACTTGAGGACCCAGTTTGTGTGTCGTTGGAGGTGCGGTGCAAGTCTTAGGGTGACAAGTCTGAAAGTCATGCCCTTGATGTGCCCTGAGTGTGAAGTGGGGGAGCAAAAAGGGCTAGGGGGTTAGGAGCGGTATTGGCCGATCGCAGCCACCGAACACACCTAACTTGAGGACCCCTAGGTGCAGTGGTAGTGCTCTATGTGGTGTTCAAGTGCTGCTGCGAGCGAGTGCTTGTGTGCTTCTTTCTCTTCTTCTTTTTTTGAAATAATAGCCAGGCCTAATTGTCTTCATCAGAATGAGAAGGGGAAGTGGGTCGGATAGATTTGCTCAAAAACTGGTAACTTTGCATGTAATCTTTCAGATTCATGCGGACATGAAGAGAAGTGGTGGAGAGGAAAGGGTGATTGCACCTAGTGAATTGGCTGTCATTCATATCTTCTAGGAGGGCTAGGAAAAAAGAGGGAAGGAGACTAGCCCTCATCATAAGATGAGCCATGGCGCAGTTGTCTATAGCGTTAGGGTCAAAGAATAGGGCATTGGAGAGCTGATGAATATAGCACTGAGTCCATCCACCAATGAGCCCATTGATATCTCCCCTAATAGCGGTGAAACCTCAGACACATCTGTGTGCTCTGAAAAATCAAAGCAATTGTTGCCATCAACAGTTGCTTCCAACGCTCAATCCACTGACAATAGCACCCACATCGACCAAACAAGAGTGGATACAACACGGTCACAACAAGATGACGAACTCACACTAGTCACATCCAAGAAGAACCATAACGCAACAACAAAGCCTCTAGAGAAACATGGAAACCCCAAGAGCATGAGCAATTCTAGCGTTGACCAATCTTGCTCGTACAGGCCTGAACCCCCAACTATGCTAAAGCCTAGGCAAACTTCTAGAACCTTGCATAAGATGGCAACCGAGCAAGCCCTCGCTGAACATAGAAGTGTCACGGAATGCTTAACTGAGTTGGATGCTAAGCTCAAAGTGTTCGCACGTATCTACATCCTTGCAGAGATGGGCGCATGCCCTAAGGAGCAGCTTGAAGAATACTTGCCATTCCCCTTATCTTGGGAAGAGCAAGAACATCTTGACGAGCACTATAATAGGCTTTTACATGAACGCATGCGACTCCTCTCTGACGAGGAGGCTAACAAACTGCGCTTAACCGTCACGTTCACTGAAGTGCTCTACCAACCGAATCTCATAGACATAGAGCAACTAAAGCGACTAACAGAGGGCCGAAGTCAATTTGAATAGCGTTGGTGTGAACGCCGCGTTGCAATGGCTGAACTAGGGGCTCAGATCATGACAGTCTCTGAGGAGCGATTAGCCAAATGGCGGTCTCAAAGAGACCCAACCTATGTGGCACCAACTTCCCTACGAGTGCTGACTGGCATTCGGGGCAGGGACTGGGCTGAACCACCTAGCCAAGAAAACCCTCTGTTTGATAAGGTTCTCACAAAGGAGGAGTTACATGTTGCCAGTAGACTCGGACAAGGGTCCATGCTGCTCGATGTGGCAAAATATCTATTGGTACTAAGTAAGCTGCCACGAGTGCTGGATGCGTGTGCCATGCTCCAGTACAACCCCGAGCTCTACAATTGGTTCTTATCCTCATGAAGTGACATTATGTATATAAATAAACACTGATTTTTGTGTCACCTTGTATAAACAATATCAACACACACAAATAATGATAGTCAAGCGCAGGTAGAAGAGTTGGATCTGACAGGCTAAGCTCCTCGAGTCCTCCTCTCATCACCCATTTAAAAGCCGTGTGACCATCCCCACCTCCAAGTGAAGGGTATGCAACCCACGTTACTGCCATAGGAAGCCTTGACCAACAACACTGATGGTGTAGACAGGATGCAGCCCCTTTCTATACACCTTCTTCCCTTTTTGGTCTATCCTTCCGAGGATGTGCCCTATCCCACTCCATGACAACTAGTCCACACAACTTAGCATAAGCCAATCTTGGCTAATGGCTGGAGGCAAAACGAACATCATCATGGGGGCCATCCCTTTACGACAAAACACCGCATGCCTCACCCCTCCCCTTCTTATCACATGCGCTTGATAAACCACACTAAAATCCCTTCCATGCGAACAGTTGTATCCGGTATCAAGGTCTAACCCTTGGATTGCATCTGGCAGGCTTCCAGACGAAACACATGGAGAACCATGGACATCCGGCATGCAAAGACGCTCTTCACAGATGACCGGAGCACGTGGCACATGCCCCTCCACCGGAGCGCTATGTGCCCACCATCAAGAGGTATGCCAAGAAGCAAGGCCCTAAGCGCCACTGTCCAAGGCGAAGACTGAAGAATCCTCGAGTCAAGAAAGCCAAGACTCAAAACGCGCAATAGGTGGCAGCACTAGTGGCACAAACCCCCAGCTCACGCCCGGACTCCAGATGCTCAAGGGCAGAAAGGGCAACTCGGGAAAGGAAAAATTTCAATGAATTGTTTAAAGACATTCTGGAAACGGTAGCGGCCTGGGACTACACCATTCATGTCCCGGCCGACATGTTCCCTACTCGACCCCACAGGAGCCCCACGCCAGCAGAGCCCCAATCAACCGGCCACCCAGACTCACCCCGCTTCGTACAAATAGAGTAGCCCCACGTCGTATAAAGGGCTCATCAAATGCTACCTGGCCATAACTTTTTGTCTTTAAATGGTTAAGTGTTAACATGTCCCCAAATTGTACGAAACTTTCATATCTGCATTTAATGTATTTCACGTCTTTTGCAAAGAAAAAGCTAATTAAGCGCAGGTGATAAATGTCCAAATCAACACCATAGAATTCAGATAAGTGGTGTCTCCTTGCATTGCACTGGTTTATTATAGTTGCGGCATATACCATGAATGTACTCTCATAAAGCGACAAGTGGATACAGGATCCGACAAGTCTTTTGGGTGAAAGTGCTCAATGTCCGATCGCCGCAAGACCATCAACCCCACAAGGAGCCGCAACAAAGCCACGCTGCCAAAAGCACCCTTGCCAACCGCCCCCATCGCACGGTCCAAAGCACATTCATGGGCCACTCTCCCTTTCTGGGTCAAGCTCTATAGTTGGCTCACGTTAGTCGTCACCTCAATCATACCAACATCGCGTGTGTCGCAAGGGAGGTTTGCAATATCTCAAGGGTAGCTCCCCATCTCGGCAATTGCTTCTCTAACAATGACGCTAGGGCACAATCATCACTATAATATCAATTTCTTGAGCCCTCGAAACTTGACATTTTCCAACCCATTGGGAGGCTGATAGCCTCAACATGTTGTAATGGTTGTACTCAAGCAAGTCCCAAAAAAAAAAAAAAGCACCCACGATCCAGCACAGCACCTAGGGGTCCTCAAATAAGGTACGTCTAATGACCTTGGTCGACTGGCTTCGTCTCGCCTATGGTTAGACCTGTCACCCTGACCCACTTGCACAATTCTCTCTTGCACTCTGCCTTAGTACCATTGCAATCAGTGGTGGTAAGCACTGCACGATTGGCCATGAAAAGTACACCGTCCTCATCAAGCAAGTCCAATAGCTTCCAACTACCAAAAGTGCGGTGTCCTTGTATTCAATTATGCTCTGTCGTGCAATCACAATGCAAAGGATGTCTCATATACCTTCACGTGTACTTCTTCTCAACAGGGACAACTTTGCTTCCTCCACACATTGTTATGAGAAACTAGCCCACAGTCTTCTAACTACGTAATACCTAAGTATGCACGAACACTTACATAATACCTGCACTGAAGTATATACACAGTTTGGGTCCTCAAGTGCAGGACAATACTCTCAGCTTGCTTAGAGTTCGTCGACCTGTCTCCCAAACTAAGCAAATATGTCTTGTGCACAATAGAGAAGACTAGCACTACCCTTAGGGAGAGACCACATGAGAGGTTTTCAATTGCAAGTGTTGAAGACTCCAACGGAAGTGTCATTCGTTCTTCATCAACACCCAACTCTGAATGCTTATCCCTCACCATCCGACAAGCCTGCAAAGAATAGTCCTGTGCAGAATCCCCAACAAACCAACACATGTGCCGGCCACCAATGCAAACCCCACACAAAATAGCCCTACCACCAACTCCAACAACCTTCCACCAAACACCTTGACCACCAACAGCCCCCCCGGACCTTCTACCACACCACCACCAACACTCCTTCACAAAAACCACAGGCGTCCTTGTCACCCACGTCTTCGGTACATACTACAGTCTGCTACCTACGACGGTGAGTGCCATGGGACTAGCACTTGTCTAGGAGGGGGTAATGTTAACCCCAACACGAAGAAGGCAAAAGAAAGCGGAAAAAAGGTAGCCCGAACTGAAGAAAGAAGAGGAAAAAAGGACCAAAAGCGCAAGGGCAACCTCAAAAATCCAAAGCAAATGTCGAAGGGGAAAGATGCATTTTAAAATGGAAAAGGCGCACCCTGAAATCTTGTAAAAGAGCGTCGGGCTCTTACCCGTGCAATTTGTAAATGTGGACAGGCGGTGGAAAGGAATCTAAGAAGATAGAAGGACAATGGGAAAAAGGGCCTAGGCTACGGCCGGCCATGTAAAAAAGGGAAAAGGGGATGACCGCCCAAAAGGGATTTCGGGTTTTGTATATAAAGTTGAAAAGTGAATGAGAAGCTCATTCTTGTGTGTGGCCAAAAGTAGCTCTCCTCTTCTTCTTCTTCTTCTTCTTCTTCTTCTTCTTCTTCTTCTTCTTCTTCTTGCTTGCTTGAGCTTGTGCTTGAGAGAGGGAGTGTGAGAGTGTGAGGGTGAGGGACCGAGGAGGAGAAGCTCTCCATCTTCTCCTCTCTTCTTCTCTACTCTTGTCTTGCTCGCGGACATGGAGCTTGGAGAGTGGAGCTTGAGGATGGAGCTTGCTTGAAGCTTGCACTTGGATCGTGGAGCTACCGGAGTGTGCGGGAGAGGAGGTAACTTGAACGGCACGGAGGTAAGCTCACTACACCTGTAGATATGGATAGCGCGTCGGTTATGTGAGAGGTAGCCATTGATGCTCAGCTTGGAACGCTTGAAACAATAAGCGGTCCGTGGATCTTGGCGGTTGAGAGAAAGCTCCCACAATCCTCCTAAGGGATTGCTTATTGCTTCAAGCGTTTCTGATGCTCAAGGGAAACCCGGCTACATAATTTCCACCAGCCAATTGGAACCCAAATCAGCCGTCGCAAACGCCACAACTATGTGAAAGATGCAGAGCATCTTCATGAAGCCTATAGCACGCCAGAATCTCTCCTGGTCATCGTCATTAAACTCCATTACCTCTCATTCACACAACCACCTTGGAAGCAGTGTCATCCACCTACCAGTTTCGCCTAGCAGCAGACCTAACTAGCCACTACTTCCCATCGCCATGCCATGGGACTAGGACTTGGCTAGGAGGGGGTAATATTACCATGTTTCCTGCAGCACAGAGGAGTGAAAAATGGAAAAAAAGAAATAGCAAAAAAAGGTGCAGGATAAAAGCAGAAAAAGGCGCCTTGACCGGTAACCAGACCCTGAAAATTTTAAATGTTCAAGCACGACCCTCAGAAAGTCTCAGTGTCGCCCCAAGACAACAAAAGAGTAAAAGGAGCATCATTAAATATGGAAGAGCTCCCAAATCCTTGTAAAAGAGCGCCAGGCTCGCTCCTGTGCAAATTGTATGCATTAGTTGGGAATAGGATAAAATTAGAGTGGTGGGAAATGGGAAAAAGAGTCTAGGCTATGGCCGGCCATGTAAAAAAGGAAAAAAGGGGATGACCGCCCAAAAGGGATTTAGGGTTTTGTATATAAAGTTGAAAAGTGAATGAGAAGCTCATTCTTTTGGTGTGTGGCAAAAGGAGTCTTCTTCTTCCTCTCTTCTTCTCTCATTCTTGCTTGTGTGTGCTCTTGAGAAAGGGAGTGTGAGAGTGTGAGGGAGTGAGTGTGTGGGAGTGAGGGATCAAGAGGGTGAAGCTCTTCACCATCTCCTCTTCTCTTTTTCTATTCTCTTCTCTTCTCTTCTCTTGCACACACGGCTATGGAGGATGGAGCTTGGAGATAGAGGAGGCTTGAGGATGCTTGAGTTAGCATCAAGAATCGTGGAGCTACCGAAGTGCAAGAGAGAGGAGGGTACTCGATCAACTATCAAGGTAAGCTCACTACACTCGTAGGATCGACGGCACGTCGACTAGGTGAGAGATGGCCATTAGAGCTCACTTGGAACGCTTGAAACAATAAGCGGTCCGTGGGTCTTGGCGGTTGAGCGAAAGCTCCCACAATGTCATCTAAGTCATTAGTGCTAGTGTTCGTGGCATGGATGGTTCAAAAATACTAGATTTTTGGACAATTTTGGCCTATTTTTGATATTTTGAATATTATTTCTTGTAAATATCCTAAAAAGCTATGAAAACTTCTAGAATAAGGTGGCATGCAAAAAGCAAGTTACTTTTTCAGTCAGTTTTGGTTTTTTCATGAAAAAAGAAAGATTGGCGAAATTGCGTGTGTCACAATCGAAGTTAACTAGTAGCAAACAGCACTCCGAACTAGGAGAAGAAGGAGTGATTTGGGAGATTTCTGAGCAAGTGTCTTGGAGTTTTACCCCCCTTTCAAAGCCAACGTAACCATCAGATTTGGGATCTGAGCAGTAGAGAAAACTATTGTTTGATTCACATTTTTTGTCAACGAGGGAGCTCTAGGAGATCCAATGCTTGGAGATTGCTTCTGAGCAATGCCAGACAAGGAATTTCAGGTTCTATCAATACATAGTGATTTGATTCATTGTGCTTCATCTTTATCGTGTTTACCTCTTGACTATTCTTTTTCTTCTCTTCCATCTCCTATTCTCTACTTCCTTCTATCTTTGATCCCTGGTGGATATGATCTTTCGACTAAAACCCCTCCAACAGCATCATTTGAAAAACCTACTGGGACTACTAAAAGGTGCCCCTTGGATTGAGACTGGCGAACACCTCATAGGAGTTGTGTCCTAGGATGAGAGAATAGTTGAAGAAATTAGTAAATCCAAAAGAGAGAGAGATAAAAAAAGGAACAATGAGAGTTTTGAGTATAGAGGAGTTACCTGATATTTGTCGTATGGTTAATGCCTACTATAAAAATCAAAATATAGGAGAGGCATATATTGATGGAGGAGCACAATTGTGTCAGTGTGATTACACAAGCATGTGTAGAACAATTCGGACTTTGAATAATTACAAGATTTAGTTTTCGAATAAGGCTTGCAAATCATCCTAAAGTAAAATGTATTAGAATAATCCAAAATCTGGAAGTCGTGTATGGAGTAACTATGAAAATAACTTGTCATGTTATGCCAATATGTTTGGATGTTTTTTCACTTATCCTAGGTAAACCTTGGCTTAGGAAGGCAGGTGCAATACATGATTGGGGAAGAGAAATCTTAAGGATTTATGATTGTAGAGGAATCACAAAGAAGTTTGATATGGCCTTAAGAAAGGAACTAGTGAATGAGGATGATAGTGAAGAAGAAGAAGAAGAGGACAACGATAGTTCTAAGGAAGAAGAAAGTGAGGATCAAAGTCTAGAAACTAAATCAAATCAAGAGGTTTCATCTATACTAATAGAAAAAGAAAACAAAAAATCCTTAGACATTAGGGAGAAGTCAAGAACAAATTTCAAGCATTCAATCGTTTTAAGAGTATCTAGAAATTTTGAAAAACATAGCTTTCATCCTTCATCTAAAGAAAAATGACTTCTTTTTTTTTTGCTAAAGGATGAAGAATTTTTATATGAAGAAGAACTTTCAAAGGAAGAAACAAATAGAGTTCAAGTTATGAAAGTTAAAAGTGAAGAAGATCAGGAGAGCATAATGATTAGAGAAGATGAAGAAGGGAAACTAGAGGAATTAGAAAGATTGATGGGACGACCTCAAGTTTCATTAGAAAAAAGAGTGTTGTTGGAGAAAATGTTGAGTCAAGACCTAACTAAAGGAGAGAGAAAACAATACCAAAGAGTTATCAATAAATATCCAAAACTCTTTGTAACTTCATACATAGAAATCAAAGGTATGCAAGAGGAAGGGCTAAAAATTGAACTTAAGGAAGATGCCAAGCTAATTTGTCAAAAATTAAAACCCTTGACTTTAGAACAAATGTATGTTTTGAAAGAAGAGGTTGAAAAGTTGTTGCAAGCACGAATTATTTATCATGTTGAACATTCAGAATGGGTTAGTACAATAGTCAAAGCACCAAAGAAAACTGGAGGTTAGATAATTTGTGTAAACTATAAACCTCTAAATGCGGTCACAAAGAGAGACCATTGTCTACTTCCTTTCATTGATGAAATTTTGGATTCATTTGTTGTGAGATATGAAAGGTATAGTGTTTGTGAGGGTTATTCAGGGTACTTTCAATTACCCATTGCTCCTGAAGATCATAGGAAAAGAACTTTTATGACATTGTGGGGTTGTTTTTATTATAGAGTTTTACCTTTTGCACTCAGTAATGGACGGGCTTGGTATCAAGGGAGGGTAAACAAAGTGTTAGCTCCTTTCCTAGGTAAGTTTGTGAGAGATTTCATTGATGATGTTTGTGTATATAGTACAAGACTTGAACACTGTGAAAAACTAGACAATGTGTTTGAAAGAATGGACAGTTATGGATGTAATTAAATCCCAAAAATGCAAGATAGCTCAACCAAAAGTAAAATGTATTGGTCGTGTGGTTTTAGAAAATGGAATTGAGCTTGATCTTGAAAAGGTGAAAACTTTGGTTACCTTAGTATCACCTACAAATACAAAAGAGCTTATAACTTTCATTCAATTTGTAAGATATCTATCAAGATTCATACCTTCGACGTCTCAATTGCTCTACCCATTGCAGTTGGTAGCCAAGAAAGATCCTTTAGAGTGGACAGTAGAGGCTGAGGAAGTGTTTCAACAAGTTAAGGAAACTATAGGTCATGCATCATCATCAATCCACATTATTGGGAAAGGGAATTTTCTGTGAATCCATTAGTAGAAGATGCTATTGGAGCAATCCTTATGCAACAATGAAAGATTTCTTAATACATCAGACCTATATATTTTGCAAATCAAATGAAGTTGCAAATAGAAAGGACATGTACTGAAATTGAATTGGTAATGATTAGTGTAATATTTACTTGCAAAAAGTTTATAAGGTATTTACTACCAAAACCCTTTACAATTTGACAAGCTATGCACTATTGCCACAATTAGTGAATAACTCAAATCTTTCAAGGAGAGTTGCAAATAGATTGTTGAGCTTGAGAAATTTCAAGTCAAGGATTCAACTTGAGCTACAATAGCATATATTTTGACTTATAGGGGAAGTTCATTCTAACTAAAAGGAAAATTTAGAGACAAAGAAGAAGTGCTATGAATTGAAAACTCACTTTTGATGTACTTTGATGGATCGTATCAAAAAGCACATCAAGCATCATCAAGAGGGATTGTAGTTTATGACCCATATGGGAAGTTAATAAGGAAAGAAATTGTTAAACTTGAGGCAATCAATAACAATGAAGATAAATATGCAACCTTGCAAGTAGCTATCTTAATTTGTCGAAGGATGGGAATTCAGAGATTGAGAATTGGAGGTGATTCTCTACTATTAGTAAAGCAAATCCTCGAAGTCTAGCAAATCAAGAATCCCAAACTTAAGAGAATGTGTAATAGAATTCGAAGGGATTTAAATCAGTTTGAGGCTTGGAGAATATGTAATAGAATTGGAGGTGAAAAGCAAATACTCTGAGTCTAGCAAATCAAGAATCCCAAACTTAAGAGAATGTGTAATAGAATTCGAAGGGATTTAAATTAGTTCGAGGCTTGGAGTTTGAGACATATATCCAAGGAAGAGAATCTAGAAGCTCATAATGTTGCCCAAGAAGCAATTTATCAAGTATTTTCTATGAGAGTAGATTTTCCTTTGTACAGAGGAAGAGAAACCCTTGAATTCAAATAATAATTTCTCTTAACTGGGAAAGTACCATCCAGTGTTTCCAAATACAAGAAATATGGTTTTTTGAGAAGAGCTAGAAGGTATAAGTTAGTGAATGATGTTGTTTATGCCAAGGGAGTTGATTTAATTTTGAGAAGAGTACCTTGGAAGGAGGAAATATATCATATTCTTGAAACAAATAATGAGGGAGCATGTGGAGAACATTATTCCTACAAAATAACTCTTCAAAAAAATTTCACTAAAGGATATATATGGCCAAGTGTTCATAAAGATGTCAATCACTAGTTTAAATCATGTTATGAATGTCATAGAATGAGTTAGAAAACAGTAAGACAAAAAATAAGGAAAACAATTATTGATTATTATATTTTTGAAAAATAGTGAATAGATGCAATTGGTCCATACATCAAGAGGAAAGATATACATTTTGACTACAGTTGATTACCTTTCTCATTGGGCAAAAGCTAAAGCAATTAAAAACATAAGAGCCATAGATGTGGGTAAATTCATATATGAAGACATTTGCTGTAAATTTGGGACACCTTTAGAGATTTTGTTCGATAGGGGACGAGGTTTCAAGGGAGAACTAATTGATTGTATTTGTGAGAAAATTAAGATAACAAAGAGGTTTGCTTCACCATATCATTCTCATTGTAATGGTTTAAATAAGCAATTCAATCATGAGTTAATAAGAATGTTGTCAAAAATGACAAAAGACCATCCTCAAAAATGGGATATTGAGTTGCCAAGTGCTTTGTGGGCTTAACATTTAGCCAAGAAAGAGAGTACATTATTTTCTCCATTTAAAACGGTTTATGGAAGAGAAGCTTTGTTATCTATAGAAGTGGAAATACTGGCTTTAAAGATGTTTGAATTTTTGAGTGAGAGTGAGGGCAAAAATTATCTCACAGGAGATTGTTGCAATTACAAGAAGCACAATTGAACAGACAAGAGGCATGAGATCATTATGAAAGAAGCCAATAAAGAAATCTTCAACAAATTAATCAAAGAATCAAAAGTAAAAGGGGATTTGGTTTTGAGATATAACAAAAAGTTGGATCATACTTTCCAAAAGAAATTCCTTGGGATATGAGGAAGCTTCCATCATATTTGGTGATTGGAAATGGCAACAAAGTTGCACAATTGGTTGCATGGCTCAAGGAATATGGTGGAATCTAAGAAGAATGCTTGGAGATCTTTATGTGATCATCAAAATGTAGTGGATGCTTTTGCATCATGTAAAGAGATGACTTGGCATAACAAGCATGCTGATCAAACATGGATAGGAGCTAGGTTAGACCCTCGATTAGACCATTTCTACATGATAGGTGATGGAATGTGGGTCTAGCTAGACAAGTACTATGCATTCATTGTTGTTGTATCTTTTGATCGTATCCCTCTTATGATTATGTGCATTTATGTCAATAGAAACCACAAATGACCCCTACCCTTTAAATTGAATACTAATTTCTTTAAACATGCAAGACATTTGGAGGGTGTTGAGAGAGTTTGGCTACATGTTAGAGGTGCAAAAGAAGACCTTGCTAAAATTTGAGATAGGTGCATGAAAGAAATAACCAAGTGCTCTAAGCAACATGGGAGAGATTAGGCTCAAATGGGGCAATATCAACTTCATACAGTTCAACAATGTAAAGCTCATCTTCTTATTTCTCTTCTTCTCATGCCTTCTAATAACGTACTACTTTGTCTCTTACAAGGTAGCAAAGTTTTTATTCTAAGTTGGGAGTTTAATTAGATTGTAGTAAATAGGTATTAAGGTACAATTGAGAGCAAAAGCCTACCTATTGGGTGAAGCCCTAACTATATCATACCTATCAACTTTGAAGATGAAGCAAAGATAGGAGACTATGGTAAATGGTGAATGATGAAATTGACAACATAGTTGTTGAGATGAGGAGGGTATCTCCTTAAACTTCAAATGACATCTTTTAGCCATAGTTAGCATGCCTTTTGAAGGTAGCAAGAACTAAATCAACAACATAGTTGTTGATGAGGGGAGGGTATTTCCTTAATCTTCAAATGACATCATTTAGCCATAGTTAGCATGCCTTTTGAAGGTAGCAAGAACTACATGTCTAAAGTGGAAAGTTTCTTCAACTACATGTAGGGCATGTGAACATAGATATTGCCTTGTCTTTGGGCTACCCCTTCATGACAAATGAAATATACTCTACAATAAGATTGATAAAAAAAGGACATGTTTCGGGACCTGATGGTTTTCCTATGAAATTCTTATTCACCACTTAGGATACATGCTCTGTCAATCTTTACAGGACATGGAATAATTTCAATCGGTTGGTTCTCTATCATGCTCTACTAATGAAGGCAAAATCAAACTTGTTCTTGAAACAAGTGCAAGAAGGATTCCTAGGCATTAGAGACCATTGACCATGCTCAATGTTCCATACAAGATAATGGCAAAAGCTATGGCCTTGAGAGTCAAGCAAGTCATCAAGATAGATTAATGATGGGTTTATAGGAGTCTTTCTTTTATTGCTTGGGAAGGTAGTGTGGTCGGCATGCTCGATCATATTAAGAATCTTTCCTAGTCACCAAGGAATATTCCCTTTATCATATGCCTTCTCAAAATCCATGTTCAATAATATCTAATCCTCCTTGTCAACTACTGCATGTTCCATTCCTAGAACAATTTCTACACAAATAAAACCATACTAGTTCGTGTGCACTACGTTGGCAATGACTTGCTTCTTGAAATCCATGTTCAATAGTAGTAATCCTCTTTGTTTTCTATTGCATGATTCATTCCTAGAACAATGTTTAGTATAGCATCACGAATATTTCTACCATGAACAAAACCATACTAATTCCTATGCACTAACTTGGATTGGGGGAAAGCTACTGGGGTGGTGGCATTAGACCACTCCCCAATCCTAGGTACATTTTACCTAATTAGCACTTCCCAAGTGAGCCAAGGTCCTCCACACTTCCCACTCAATACCTCCTTCCTACAAGATTGCCTCTTTATGGCTAGAGTAGCTGAAGCTTGGTAGTAGGCTAGGAGTGATATGACCACCCCTAACTACAACTAGGAGGGTTGCCTTGCGGCCATTATGAGGGTGGCAAAGGAGTGATATGACCACCCCTAACTACAACTAGGAGGGTTGCCTTGCGGCTATTATGAGGGTGGAAAAGGAGTATGGCAAGAGAATTGCTACTCAGAGGAGAGTCTTTTCCACCAATGCAATCTAAGCCAAGGAACAAATCATATTGGCACTGCAAGCCTAGCCAGATGATCCTGTTTTGAGGGCCATCACCTTACTAGCTTTCATACCCTAAACAAGAGTTGGAGCCATCTCAAAATGATGACCTACAAATAAGCAACCAAGAAAAACATCTTCAAAGATGCCTTGTTGAAGTGGAGGACTTTCTCAGAATGCAAGAAGTTAACTAGATATAAGCAGCTTGGGTGTAGCTCAATGAGGTGACAGCAACTCGAGGTCCTTCTAGTGCAAATGACAATAGACAAGAGGGGGCAGTAGCCTTTCTAGTGATCCTAAGCTATAGGTGATAGCTTCCATGGATTTTTGAGTAGGGTAGCAACATTTTTTTAGCATTTCTCATGATGAAACTCTAAAAATTTAGGCATCCACCAGTTGTAGAATTTGAGATTATACTTGAGATCTACTAAGGGATCTATGTTGCTTAATCTACAAGCTAGGATTGTCAAAACCATTGGCTTCCATTGTTGGCACAAAGCCTCCTGACATTACTGACTATGACGCTCGACTACATGCCTTTTTTGCAAATGTCATGTATGATGAGATAAAGACTGTGGTAATGAAGATGAAGGTAGGTAAATCTACTAGGCCTAATGACCTTCCTATTGAGTTGTTCCAAAAGCTTTGGGAGGTTTGTGATGATAATCCCCAAGTCCCCCCTTAGGACCAAGGTTTTCGATTGGAGACCCCTCACAATGCTCAACTTCACTTACAAGGTCTTAGCAAAAGCATTAGCCATGATGAAAACACTCCTTGCTTGGGTGATTCATGAAAAGCAGTTTGGCTTCGTCTTTGGTAGGAGGATTCACACAATCTTTAATATAAATTTCTCCATGGATCCACCCTAGCTATGGTGAATGCTAATTTTGTCCTAGTCAACCTGGACATGGACAATTCATATGATTGGATAAGTTAGTCATTCATAAGGAGCACCTTGTTTGCCATTAGATTTGGCCTAGTTTTCACTACAATGGTTTGCAGTCTCTTTCAGAATGTCTTTGATGTTGTTAACATTAATGCTTCACTCACATTAGCCTTTAAGCTCAGGAGGTCAATCCGACAAGGTTGTCCACTCGCACCTCTCTTATTTGCTTTGATTACTACCCCTTGCCAAGGAGGATCAACTATAGGAGTAGGGAGGGATTCATTTAAGGCCCTACCCTTGCCAGATGGAAGTGCCACATCAGCCCAGTTCTTTGTTGATGACAATTCAACAATTGTTGCTATTGAGAAGGAGTCTCTAGATGCTTTTATAGACACCCATTGAGAATTTGTTAAGCTATCTACCTCCATGATTAGTCAAGCCAAAACGGAGCTCATCCACTTGTCATGGAAGGAGCCCAAAAATTGGCTACTTCAGTATGATTTTAAGCTGATTAAGCCCAGGGAGATTATAAGGTACCTAGGTGCCCCAATAGGGGAATGGCTAGCACATCCCCTCTCCTTAGCAAGCAGGCTGACTATGTTGAAGGTGGTCCTCACTTCTATGATAGTCTACTTGACTTCACTCTTCACATTCAACAAGAGCTTGTGGAAATAAGTTGAGTAGCTCTTGAGGAAGTTCTATGGTCTAGTAGGGGAACTAGAGCACCATTGTAGGTGGCTTGCGATACCATCATTATTGTCAAGTCCTGTGGAGGTGCTAATATCGAGTCAGTAATTATGAAAGCCCAAACCCTGGCTTTCAGCTTCATCAGGAGATTGGACAATAGATAGCCCTAGACCATTCTTCTAGAGCATTAGGTAATCTCTTCACCCACTATCAAAGGAAAGCCGTAGTCGAGGGTTTGCTAGTAGGATCATATGAGCTACACTATTGTTGAGATCAAGATACCGTTGTCCTCAATTACAAAATCATTAGCTTGCATGCTAGCAATCTATCCTAGTCGAGGGTTTGCTAGTAGGATCATTTGAGATGCACCATTGTTGAGATCAAGATACCGGTGTCCTTAATTGCAAAATCGTTAGCTCACCCTCTAGCAATCTATCCTAAATGAGGTAAGCTAGACCTCAACTTAGTCTAGGAAAGGTGATCCTTTGCTTTCAACCTTAATCCTTGGATTGTGTCCTATGCTTATGACACCCCTTAGCACACCTGTGGAGTGAGACCCCATGATGGCCTACTACATTAATTTTAGGGGACTTTCCAAATGGGTTGACCTATGGGATGATTATTCCTATACTTGGAAAGAGTTGCACTTGGGTTGCAACTAGCTTCAACCTCACTGTTGTGGAAGCGTAATGGCTGGAGACTATTATGTGCGATAGGTGAGAGGATTGGCCAACTTGTACTTCGAATAATCCTTCCAAGTTGTTGTGTTGTTTGATTGGGCCAAATAGTAAATCACATTGGGAATTAAATAAATCTAAGGATTTCATAGTGGAGTCTTTAGCTATTGCCATGAAGTTGCATGTCGAGTGGAGGAAGGATAACCTTGGAAAAGAAGACTCAAAAGTGCGTGGAGAGTCACTCAATCCTTCAAACTTAATGTCTTTTGATGGAGGCTCATGCTGAAATCCTTACCCTTTGATCTTGGATAAGTTAAAGGTTCCTATTAGCCCCCTTAGCCCCCTATATAAGAGGGTTGAGGAGATAGAAAGGCATCTTGTCTAGTACTACATGCATATAGCTAGAATTTGGAAGAAGGTGAAGCTATGGCTTAATGGAGCTAATTTAAGATTTGATTTTGGCTTTGTGGTGGCCTTCTTTGCTGATGTTGACATGTTTGATGAGGCCTCATGGCTCACAGGTCCTTGTGGTCACTCTTAGGTTCATTTAGTATAGGAGGAAAGACATTGTTTTTTATAGGAACTCCAGTAAATTCCATTTGGAATGTATCAACTTGCTACAAGTAGATTTGATAGTTGTACTAAACTTTGAAGGTAGTAAACTCTACATCTGTATGCTATTTTGTAAGAAGCTACTAGCTACATGATAGCACTCAATTGCACCCATGCACGCGCTATAACAATCTTTTACGTAATACAACTTGCATTATTAAAAAAAAAAAAGCCTTGTAAAATGAGCCACAAACTATAACACTAAATAGAGGATGGAAAAGCATGCAACAAAAATGCATATTTAGTAAAGTCCACAAATCATACATGCAAGAGACCCCTAAGAAGTTTGGTGGGAAAAGTCATGTAGGCCCTCCAAATAAGGACCTAGTGTAGTAATAACTACATATGCATGTAGCTAGGTTAGCAATGTGCCAATCCCCTCTAGGGTTTGTCCCTAACTAACTAATCACAATTGGCCACCATCCAACATAGAGACAAATACCTACTAAGTAAATGTGTTGCTCATAAATGCCTTCTCCTCATATAGGGGGGCTTACAAAATAAAGTTAGCAATTACCTATGTAGCTACATGAGGGGTGGAGCATTGATCTAGAATTTATGGCATAAGAAATTGGAAAATTGCAGTTGTGAGGATGAGTTCATTGAGTTGCACTCACAGGTCTTTTACATCCAACAATGTGGGCAAGGGTACACTCGTAAACAATTTCACATAGAATTAAGTATTTCAAATCATATGACTTAATGAGTTATACTTCCTAGGTACCCTAGTTGCACTCAAGGAAATATCAGAAATCTCAAAGGGTGGTGCCATGTACTAGCTCAAACTAGACTTTGTGGGAGTCTCGTAAGTAAAGTGAAGATGGTGGGACACGTCCTTTTTCCTCCTTACTTGGTAAATCTCTATTATCTCTATTACACATGGCTCGCTCTCGCACCTCCCACCTTCTCGATGCAGGTGCCACGCCACATGGTGCCCGAGCCCACACGACCCTTTGACAAATGCCATTGTCTGTCCACGTGCAAACTCACCTAGTCTCGAGTGGAGAAACACACACACACACACACACACACACACACACACAATCCCAAGAATGAAAGCAATGGCCAAAGCCACCCTTAAGACTGAGGCTAGGTGTTCCTGTGAGAATAGACTTGAAAATAGTTAGGGTGGGGCAGGAATTTCTCTTTCGCTCCCTTTGTTGTGAATTAGGGCTTCTGCAGTCTCGACACCTTCTTTCTCTCATTCTTGCCATCGTCGGCGCAGGCTCCCGGAGCTCTCCATCGCCATGTCGATCAGCGAGCTCGCTTGCACCTACGCCGCTCTCATCCTCCACGATGACGGCATCCCCATCACGGTATGTGGTCTCTGTTTCTTTGATCGTTGCGTGTTTAATTGTCGATGCTTTTCTCGTCTCCTGCTCTCTCTCTCTCTCTCTCTCTCCCCCCCCCCCGCCCGGGCGGTTGCCTCCTATTATGGTAGGATAGTCGGACGTTTCTAACACTGGAACTTGATAATGGCCGTCATTGTGAAACGCCGTGAACGAGTGCAACTTCACAGGCATCAGGAGCTTTGCTGACCTTGTAAGCTTTTTTGAGGAGTGGTGCGTAACGCTGCGGACAGATTTCATTAGCTTGTGGGTTATTTGACGATGTGCAGAGAGAGAGAGAGAGAGAGAGAGAGAGAGAGAGAGAGAGAGAGAGAGAGAGAGAGAGAGAGAGAGAGAGAGAGAGAGAGAGAGAGAGAGAGAGAGAGAGAGAGAGAGAGAGAGAGAGAGAGAGAGAGAGTGTGTGTGTGTGTGTGTGTGTGTGTGTGTGTGTGTGTGTTTGGAGCTATAACACCTTTCACGCGTTTACAGCTTTTGTTGTACGTTAATATAGAAGTGCATGTTGTATTGCTATTAATGAGTAACCTTCGTACAGAAGGTCGATAACAGATTTTTGATTTGTACTGCTATTCTACAGGCCGATAAGATTGCGGCGCTAGTCAAAGCTGCCAATGTGCAAGTAGAATCATATTGGCCTGCTTTGTTCGCGAAGCTTCTTGAGAAGAGGAGCGTCGAAGACCTTATCACCAACGTTGGATCTGGTCAGTATTTAAACCAGTTTCTTCTTCTGATATTTTGATTTGCTAGTGCGCCTTAGCTTGTTTTACTCTGTTCAACTTTGGTTTTTAGGTGGCGGTGGTGGTCCAGTGGCTGTTGGTGGAGGCGCTGCCCCAGGTGGTGGTGCAAGTGCAGCTGCTGCACCTCCTCCGGTCGAAGAGAAAAAGGTACATCCTCGGCTCATGTGGCCACATGATTCCAATATGGAAGTCTTCTAAACTCTTAAACTTTTCTCTGAATTCTTGCCACTGTTTGTTCCAGGAGGAGCCTAAAGAAGAGAGTGATGAAGATATGGGATTCAGCTTGTTTGATTAGATTCAAGTCCGAGACTTCTTGAGTATGAACAATTGTATGGATTGAGTGGCAGGCAAGGCATTTTAAAGGAAGGCCTGCCCACCACAGGGAGTAGTTAATATCAAATATTTGAGATTGTGTAGTGAGTTGGTGCTATTCACATCTTGCCTGCTATTTCAGAACATCCTAGTTGCATTTTTTTGTTTAAGTTTGTTGTGATGCTTTTTTTGGAACATCTTATCACTATTAGGTAAAAATAGGGTTGTGATGATCAACTTAAAAGCTGAGGTGTTAAGCAACTAGCTCTGGGGATTAACTGTGCTATAAAGTGTCATTTTGTTTTGCTGGGATCCGACATCAGGAGAATGTCTATAAGCGCAGTGTTACTTTTGGTCCTAAGTGTTTAGCAGAGCATAGATCATAATTGCTTTCAAGCGAATATTTTGAACGGTACCTTTAGCATGTTGTGGATATTGTAATTGTAGGTTACTGATTAATGGCTGCAAGGTTATTTCCAGCTGCCTATTTTGTATTTTCCTGTTAAATTACATGTGTAGGCAATTAAAGTAGATCGACAAATTGGAACAATCAAAGGATCTTTGTTGTGTGTAATTAGAAAACTGAAATTGAGGAGAAAATGGAAGCAAACCCTTCATGCCAGGTACTATTTCTGGGTGAAAGCAAATTTTGAAAATACTTTTGATAGTTGCTGTGGCAGCTAGTGCTACACTAACACATTTATGGTTATCTTGGAAGCTGCCAGGTACCATTTCTGGGGGAAAGTAATTTTAGAAAACATATCTGATAGTTGCTGTAGCAGCTAGTGCTACACTAATGCATTCATGGTTATCTTGAAGCTAACACTAGGATTGGAGATGTATTGTGTTGGTAGCCTTTGAAGACTAAGGGTTAGGTAATGTTTAACTTGAGTAAGGCTTATATGGTTGTACAGGATGCACTGCTGAAAGGCTTTGAATTTCATGGTTCTGAAAGCAATAGATACAATTGTGTAATAAATGGCTCTGTAGGAGGCTATCATGATTTGTGTTTTGGGTATATTAGGAAGTAAAGCCCTCTCAATTTTGTAGGAGTCTATTATGATGTGTGTTCTGGGTATTTTAGGAAGTCAATTGATGGCAATCTGTTTTGGTCCTCTGAGTAAGAACTGGGCTAAATCCTGAGGTTTCCAAATTGGCCAACCCATGGAGGATGTTAGATATTGTTTGCATATGCAAGAATATCGCTTGTAATGACTTAACCAGGCAAAGGGAAAAGTATTGCTGACCCCACAGGGAAAGGAGCTCTAACATTGAGTGGCTTCTGTATTAAGTACTACCTTAATATCATGCTCTGTTTACATAGTCCTACCTAAATGTATTCATGGCTGTTTTGAGTTGACTTATTTTTGCAAAGTAAGACATGTCAGTTAACAGAATAATCTGTTAAGGGCAAGTAAGAGCTCTAACATTGAGTTGCTTCTGTATTAAGTACTACCTTAATATCATGCTCTGTTTACATAGTACTACCTAAATGTATTCATGGCTGTTTTCAGTTGACTTATTTTTGCAAAGTAAGACATGTCCGTTAACAGAATAATCTGTTAAGGGCAAGTAAGAAAAAGAAATCTAATTTTGAGCAAGGATTTAATTTCAATAAAGAAATTTATTTTCCCATGAACGTAGGCAAGCTGTAATTCACTGTAATAGTGGCTGTGCGTTGAGGTAATGTAGATTTGCACCTTGGCCTCTACAGTTAAATGTTCCCCATTTGTGGTTGTCAGCATGGAGCCTATATCTTGATGAAAGGGTGACCTGGAACCTCATGGGGATAGCTAGTAGCTTAAAAACCTGCCTTTAGGAATGATTTGGAAGCTTACTTAGATCTAATTTAGGGGCTTCATCGAGTACAGTTGAATTATCTCTTGGTAAATTGGGAAGAGGAAGAAGAATGTGCCTCTTACCCCATCCAAAGTCATGTCACCCTAATTCGCAAAAACTGCATTGTATAAACATAGGGATCATATAAACATAGGGATTGTATAAACTACATTGTATTCTCTCTTGGTAGATTGGGTAGAGGAAGAAGATTGTGCCTCTTACTCCATCCAAAGTCTTGACACACCCTGATTTGCATCCAAAGTCTTGACATCTTGATTTGCAGACCACATTGTATGAACATAGTGTTAGTGCCATTCCATAAATCTTTACTTGTTTGAATAAACATTAAGTCCTTGTTTAGTTTTAAAGTTTCTTCAAGGGCTCAACACTTAATCCATATTTTTTTGTAATTTATCCCAAAGATTTCCCCATATCTTGATATCTTTATTATTAAGCTTTGTAGCCTTCATGAATTCATCTATCTATAGGTGGGAGGGATGGCTTAAGCCATGTACAGTTTGAGGCTACCCAATGAAGTCCCCTTTCATTGTAGTTAAGGGATATTTAGCCTTTAAACTTTTTCCATGCTTCGCAAACTTGTTCAAGGACATGGGAGAATCCAATAGGTTTAAACTTAGCAGGGGAGAGGATCACAAAACCTACTTAGTAGGGAAAAGGATTATAGTGTATGGGGAGATTTTTGAACCTTGCACAACCCTAAGCCCTTGATTTCTTGAGATTGTGAACAAACAATGCTTCCCATAAGCCATTACCATCTTTGTTTCATGGTGATTTAGAATCCCATGGGGATAGTTGGTAGCGGCAGCCTAAAAACCTTTACTTTAGTGATGATTTGGCAACCAACTAAGATCGAATACTAAGATCTTTGTTGTTTGATAGTTGGATTCCTCTAATCTTTCCCTTTCAAACTTGGTCTTATATTTACCACACACCCCACACACCCCCCCCCCCCCCCCCCCCCCCCCCCCGCCCCCCCAAAAGTCCATCAGTAGAAGTTATGGCAGATATAAGGGGTGCTGTTGGGAAACCTTGTCTAATGGAGCGTCTTAAGTATGTCTAACGGGCAATCATGTCTAATGGAGCTTTTTTGTTGGAGTTTTCTATCTATCCAAGTCACCAATGGCATGCTACGAGATACTAGATTGTATATGCTATTAGAGGATCATGCCAAGGCTAGTTTGATGCCCATGGCTTGAAAATCATCATAGAGGTTAGGATTTTTCTTTCTTAGATGCTTGCTACATTTATAAGAAGGATTTTGGCAATTTCACAAAAGAATGCTCAAAGAGGATTATAATAGAATATATGGAGAATGAGATGATGGTCGAGGAAATTGAAAACAACATTGGTCATTCTTTTTGTAGTAAGCATCTCAAGCATGCAAATATATATATAAAGTGGGTGTTAATTTAACATAAAAATTTGCAAAAATGAACTTTGGGCGTAAGAGGATGTTGAACCTGAAGGTGTTGGTAATAGTTGATTCATTAATGGAACAAGAAAAGATTTTCAAGTAAATATTAGGAAGGAGTGAGTAATTGACAAATATATATGTTGTGTTGAAGGTCGATGAAGATGAATGCAAGTATTTTGCAAATAATGAAGTGGATGTTAGCTCAACATCAAGTTTTGGCAGGAATGTGGATGTTGGTTCAACATCAAGTTCCAACAATAATGAAGTTAGCAAGGCTAAGAAAACGTTGAACCTACAAGTCTTGACAAGACTTGATGCATTAATGGAACAATAAAAGATTGTAAGTAAAATATTAGCAAGGAATGAGTAATTAATAAATATATATGATGTTGTGCTAAGGACTAGGAAGATGAATGCAAGTATTTTGCATATAATGAAGTGGATGTAAGTGCAACATCGAGTTCTAGCAATAATGTGGATGTCAGTTCAACATCAAGTAAAATCACATCAAGTTTTCACAATAACTAAGTTATTATGGAGGGTAAGAGAATGTTGAACCTATAGATGGTGGTAAGAGTTGACACATTAATGGAAGAAGAAAGGATTTGTACATAAAATATTACAAAGGATTGAGAAATTGATAGACATATGTTGTTCTAAAGGGAAAGGAAGATAAATGCAAGTACTACCGATGTTAAGAGGATGTTGAACTTGTAGGTGTTGGCAAGAGTTGGTGCATTAATGAAACACGAAAAGATTTGCAAGTAAAATATTAGCAAGGAATGAGTAATTGATAATTATATATATGTTGTGCTAAAGGGTGAGAAAGACGAGTGCAAGTATTTCACTAATATGTTGAATTGGGTGAAACAAAGCACAAAATTACCATCACTACTTGGAAAAGTCAAATGTTGTGTCTTGAAATGGGTTAAGATCAAGGATGAAGAAATTGCATGTGAATGTTTTAGAGCTTTGTTAAAGCAATGGTAGGTATGGGAATATTGTTGCAGTCATGATTGTGTTTAATAATGAGATAGATCTATTTTGAGCATATGGTGTGTGTGTGTATATATAAATATATATATATATATATATATATATATATATATATATATATATATATATATATATGTAGAGAGAGAGAGAGGGAGGGAGGGAGGGAGGGAGGGAGGGAGATGGATGGATGGATGGATGGAATATATAGATAGATAGATAGGAAAGAATAGATAGATAGGAAAGAATAGATAGATAGATAGAATGATAGAATAGATAGATAGATAGATAGAATGATAGAATAGATAGATAGATAGATAGAATTATAGAATAGATAGATAGATAGATAGAATTATAGAATAGATAGATAGAATTATAGAATAGATGGATAGATAGATAGAAAGAATAGATAGATAGAATAGATAGATAGATAGATAGATAGAAGAATAGATAGATGGATAGATAGGAAAGAATAGATAGATAGATAGATAGATAGGAGAGAGAGAGAGAGAGAGAGAGAGAGAGAGAGAGAGAGAGAATAGATAGATAGGAAAGAATAGATAGATAGAATGATAGTATAGATAGATAGATAGATGGATAGATAGATAAAATGATAGAATAGATAGATAGATAGGAAAGAATAGATAGATAGATAGAAAGATAGATAGAATAGATAGATATATAGACAGATAGAAAGAATAGATAGATAGATAGAATAGAGAGAGAGAGAGAGAGAGAGAGAGAGAGAGAGAGAGAGAGAGAGAGAGAGAGAGAGAGAGAGAGAGAGAGAGAGAGAGAGAGAGAATAGATAGATATATAGACAGATAGAAAGAATAGATAGATAGATAGATAGATAGATAGAATAGAGAGAGAGAGAGAGAGAGAGAGAGAGAGAGAGAGAGAAGAATGCAAGCACCTAAACATCTGGTAATTGGAACATGACCAGATGAGTGTAATGAATTGCATTTTAACTCATACATGGTGAATGGTGAGAATGCATGATGTAATTCTAGCCCTTAAGAATCGACTAGCTAGTGTTAGCTACCACAAATTGGTAGTAGCTTGTCATATAAACAACATAAAAAAGTATGGGGTGATTTAGAAAGTGCTCATTTAGATACGATTTATGATTCTAGAATGGTGGGGGGATTGGTCGAATTTCAAAGTACACACATTTGAATGAAGTTGTCAACCAATTGTAGCATGATAACGTATAGCTTTATAGTTACCTTTACCTAGGACATCCAAGGGGCCATTGCCATGTTACTCATGATCTTTCTCTTGGCATTGGGAATGTTATTTATGATCTTTCTCTTGGCATTGGT